>NC_063334.1:115964028-116070972 GCF_021869965.1 Rhincodon typus
CCTATCCCTAGTTGCCCTTAAGAAGGTGGTGGTCAGCTGCCTTCTTGAATTGCTGCAGTCCACATGCTGTAGATTGACCAATAATGCACTTAGGGAGGGAACTCCAGGATGATGAGTGGCTTGTGGCGGAACTTGCAGGTAATGGCATTCCCATGTATCTGCTGACCTTGTCCTTCTAGATGGAAGTGGTCATGGGTTTGGAAGGAGCTGTGTAAGAAGCTTTGGTGAATTTCAGCAGTGCATTTTGTAGACAGTACGCACTGCTACTACTGAGTATTGGTGGTTGAGGGAGTGGATGCTTGTGGATGTGGTGCCAATCAAACGGGCTGCTTTGTCTTGGATGGTGTCATGCTTCTTGAGTGTTGTTGGAGCTGCATCCATCCAGGCAAGTGAGGAGTATTTCATTACACTCCTAACGTGTTACTAATAGACGGTGACAGGCTTTGGGGAATCAGGAGGTGAATTACTCCTAGTATTCCTAGGCTCTGACCTGCTGTTGTAGCTACTGTTTTTAATATGGCAAGTCTAGATGAGTTTCTGGTCAACCCCCAGGACGATGACAGCGGGGGATTCAGTAATGGTAACATGAACGAGTGATAAGGGAAGTGGTTAGATTGTCTCTTACTGGAAATTGTCATTGCCTGGCATTTGCGTGGCACAAATGTTACTTGCCACTTATCAGCCCAAGTCTAGATATTGTAAAGATCTGTTGCATTTGAATGAGGACTGCTTCAGTAACTGAGGAATCACAAATAGTGCTGAATATTGTGCAATCATCAGTGAACATCCCCACTTCTGGCCTTGTGATGGAGGGAAGGTCATTGATAAAGCAACTGAAGAGGGTTGAGCATGGGACACTACACTGAAGAACTCTTGCAGAGATGTCCTGGAGCTCAGATGACTGACCTCCAACAACCACAACCATTTTCTTATGTGCCAAGTACGATTCCAACAAGTGGAGAGTTTGCCCCTTGATTCCTATTATTCTAGTTTTTCTAAGGCTGCTTGATGCCACATTCAGTCGAATATAGCCTTGATGTCAAGTGCTGTAATTCTCATCTCACCTCACCTTTGAAATTCAGCACATTTTTCCAAGTCTGAATGAATGCTGTAATGAGGTCAGGAGCTGAGTGAGCCTGGTGGAACCAAACAAGACATCACTGAGCAGATTACTACTGAGAGATGCTTCTTGATAGTACTATTGATGACACCTTCCATCACTTCACTGATAGTCAAGAGTAGACTGATGTACCAGTAATTAGCTGGGTTGGATTTATCCTGCTTTTTGTGTGTAGGACAAAGCTGGACAATTTTCTACATTGTCAGATGGATGTTAGTGTTATAACTGTACTGGAACAGCTTGGCTGGGGAGTGGCAATTTCTGGAGCATAAGTCTACGTCTGGAATGATGTCAGGGCCCATAGTCTTTACAGTATCCAGTGCCTTCAACTGTTTCTTGATATTACATGGAGTGAATCGAATTGGCATCTGTGATGCTGGGGACTGTTGGAGGAGGCCAAAATGGATCATCCGTTTGGTATTTCTGGCTGAAGATGAGTGCTAATGCTTCAGCCTTATCTTTTGCACTGATGGGCAGGTCTCTTCCATCATTGAGGATGGGGATATTTGTACAGCCTCCTCCTCCAGTGAATTATTTAATTGTCCACTAACTTTCAACTTTAGAACACAAGTTTGATGAATTACCAGGTTGACACCTAATTTTTAGATATGCCTGGTGCTGCTCCTGGCATGTCCTCCTGCACTCTCTGTTGATACAGCGTTGTATTACCTTGGTGGTAATGGTTGAGTTGGGGATATGTCAGGACATGAGGATGCAGATTGTGCTGGAGTACAATTCTGCTGCTGTTGATGGCCCACAGTGCCACATGGATGTGATGTCTTGAGAATCTAGTTCGAAGTCTGTCTTGTTTGGCATGGTAATTGCGCTGTGTGACACTATGGAGGGTATTCTCAATATGAGGGCAGCATATTGTCTCCACAAGGACTGTATGGTGGTCACTCTTACTGATACTGTTATGGCCAGATGCATCTGCAACTACCAGGTAGTTAAGGATGAAGTCAAGTATGTTTCTCCACCTTTATGGCTCCCTCACCGCCTGCCACGGACCCAGTCTAGCAACTATGTCCTTTAAGATCCGACCAGCTCAATCAGTAGTGCTGCTGCTGAGCCACTCTTAGAGGTGGACATTGAAAACCCCCACCCAGAATATGTTGTGCTCTCTCAATTTTGTCACTTGTCCCCAGATGTTAGTAAGGAGGATCTTTGCAGGATTGAAAGGGTTGTATCTGCTATTGTCTTTTGCAATGCCTTATTTGATCCATATGGTCTATCGGTTTCATTTCTTTGTTGAGACTGCATAGTAATTGATACAATTGAATGGTTTGCTAGGTCATTTCAGAGGACAGTTGAGTCAACCACAAATGCTGTGAGTTTGGAGTCACATGTAGGCCAAGTGAGGATGGCAGATTTCCTTCCTCTGAAGGGCATTACTGATGGGTTAAATGGGATTTTCTGTCAATCAACAATGCTTTCATGGTTCTTCATTCTTAATGACATATTTTCTTTTATTGAATTCAAATTCCACCATGTACCATGGCAGGATTTGAACCCTGGCTGCCAGGACATTAGCTGAATTTTGGATTAATAGTCTAACCATGATATGACTAAGCCATTGCCTTTTCATAATATTGAGGGATTATGTGGTGTTAAAACTAAGGTCTAAGGTATTTTTAAAATGGCTGTTGCAGGGAACACAGGATTCCCAAGAGCTGCTGCACGATTGAGAGTTAAAATCACATTGATTGACTGGAAATTTTTGTGATCTTATTTGTTCCAGGTACTAACTGGAATGACTTCAAACCCACATTTCAAAGAGTTCGTTTCCAAAATAAATTTCAGCATGATGAAATGCACTATTTCAGATTCAAAAGTAACTAGTGTCACACTACACTGCCCGTACATTGAGATCTTTATGCTGGCAGTGCTCCCATGTCCTGGTTTACAAAATTGATGCCAGTACAAAACTGCAGCACAAGCAGCTCCAAGAAGGGTGAGCTTTTATAACTGGTTTTGCACTATTAATCAGATAGATTTACACATGGCGATCAGGCATTTTTTTTAAAAAGGCTCACATTTGTTAATATAGCCACACTGTTTTCAAGTATACAGCATACAAAAACAATGACTGTTAATGTCCATTTCAGAGATAGCAGGAACTGCAGATGCTGGAGAATCTGAGATATCAAGGTGTAGAGCTGGATGAACACAGCAGGCCAAGCAGCATCAGAGAAGCAGGAAGGCTGACGTTTCAGGCCTAGACCCTTCTTTTCTGAAGAAGGGTCTAGGCCCAAAACGTCCGCCTTCCTGCTCCTCTGATGCTGCTTGGCCTGCTGTGTTCATCCAGCTCTACACCTTGTTATCTCACAATGTCCATTTCAGATAGCTTGCAAATGACTGCAGAAGTGACTTTTCAATGACATTCTCCAAATCTTTCACCAAAACCTTACACATTTTGCTTTTCAAATTATATGCCCAACTTCTTGTTGAAAAGGTTTGATGCGTGGAGCATTTTGGTTTCTATATTGTGCCTTCTTTGGCTTTTAAGTTTTCTCAAAAGGCTGAGAGATGGTAGGTGATCTTCCACTTCATCTCTTCCCAGTGTCCAAGTCCCAAACCATCCTTCCAAGTGAAATAATTAACTTCTTTCACTTTTAATACTTTATCAATTGCTCACAATTGAGTCCTCTCTACAAATGCAGATTGTTAGATTGTTCAGTAGTCAACAAATTAAGGTCCTCATGGATTTGCTTGCTTCTTGTTTTAATTGACCACCTGGCCCCACACTGAACGGTCTGCCAGTGCCCTCATGCACAGTTCCAATGAAGCTCAACATAAAAACAGGAATTTACAGCATGGAAGGAGACAAATCAGACAAATTATATCTATGCAGACTTAAAAAACCTATACTGTCAAACCTACTTGATCTATAGACCTGTATGTACTGTTTTAATTGCATATTTAAGTGCGTCTTATATATAAAAAGAAGTCTGCCTCTACCACACACCACATATTTTTACCACACATTTAAGATAAGAAAATGACCAAGATACTCCACAGAAGCTCTATAAAACGAATTTGACATTGAGTCAAAAGAGGAGATCTTAGGTCAGATGACTAAAAACTCAGCCAAAACACTTTTAAGGACGGAATTCCAGAGTTTAGGACTTAGGAATGTGCAGCCACCAAACGTGAAACAATATTTTTTAAAGACAATTAGTTTAATATTCCTATGGCACTGTGAGAGCAACCTTACTCTCCTCTCATCTTTCCACCAATTACTTTAAATCTATGCCACCTGGTTATTGATCTCTCTGCAAATGGAAATAGTTCCTTCCAATCCAGTCAACTAATTCAAGTAAACTCAAGGAATAAAATCAGAAGTTGCTGGAAAAGCTCAGCAGGTCTGGCAACATCTACGAAGAAAAAAATCAGAGTTAACGTTTTGGGTCGGGTGACACTTCCGCCGAACTCAAGGGACAGTCTCCCACATGCAACATTTGAGTTTAACCAGTTCAGGTGTTTCCTTTTGTTTCCAATTTGTTTCCTTTTTCTTGGCTTGTTTTGGTTTGTTATTCTTTGTTTTGCTTTCAGACAGCAGCAGTTAATGATACTGCCATTCATGCCTCCTCTAGTCACATCTTTTGTTTTTTATTTGTTCCATTCCCATTCCTTTTGGCCATGCACCACCCATACTTGTGATGTTTAAACTCACCTACCTTTTACTCAATCACAGACGTTCCCTTTTGTTCTTTTCCTGACCTTGCCCCCTTTCACTAGCTTAAAACCAAATATATCTCTAAATTTCCCAGTGAAAGGTCACAGATGCAAAATCTTAGCACTTTTTCTCTCTTCTCAGATGCTGCCAGACTAGATGCTAAATATTTTCATCTCTTTCTGTATTAGCAATATTTAGTGAGAAACAAAATGTGGCTAGGGCACTGAGGTGAACTCCCTGTTCTTCTTTCAAATAGGGCCATGGAATCTTTTACATCCACCTGAGAAGGCTAACAGAGCCTCACTTTGATACGTCATCTAAAAGATATTACATATAGCACCACACTCAAGCAACCAGGCTAGGACTTGAACCCACGATTGTCAGACTTAAAGAAGGATACTACAACATAGATGTAAGCAAGTAGTCAATCAGATTTTTGGTACAGAATGCTGTGATGTATTCAGGCACCATTGACCCTGGGGATGTTAGAACGCAAGAAAGAGTAATCAAAGGTTATTTTAGGTCAAGTCAGGTAGCTCATTGATGTGAGGAAGTGTGATATTTTTATAATTGAGTTATTTGCAAGGACAAATACTAATTGAAGTAACTGGATCAGATCATAATTATTGCTCTTTATGTTCATTCACTGATGAAGATTCATGACATATTATTTGGAAACTGAGGTTCTAAAGTGGACAGAATCATTTGTGGCTTTAAGTTTTAACTTGTATTTTTATATTGTGTGTTATAAAGAGAGATTTAGTCTTAGTTTTAATTTTTGAATTCTGGGTTACGCCAAATTATCTCAGAAATTTGTCTACATACACTTAAACGAGGTTTTTAAAAACGCTTTAGGTGAACAATTCAATGTTTTAGAAACAAGAGACCCAGCCTCTACAACCTTCTTAGTTAAAGATTCCACAGAATCACTAGCCTCTGAGGAAAAGAAAATCCTCATCTGTTTTGAACAGGCAAACCCTTACTGAGATCATGGCCTTTGGTCCTAGATTCTCCCACAAAGAAACAACCTCTATGTATCTAACCTTTCAAGCCCTAAGAATCTTATTTGTTTCAATAATGTCCTTCTCATTCTTCTAATCCCTAAATGACTACGGGCCCAAACTACTCAAAGAAGCTTAGCAACTCTTTTATTGCCTGATCTGACTACCTCAGGAGGTTATAGAAGTGAAAAGGAGTAGGACACAAATATCAATGCAGGCTACAATGGGGAATAGCAATTGTTACACCATTAGGTTATGCTATTACACAAGTTAACTCTAACGAATATAAGAAATTCAGGCTGTTTTCAGAATGTATTTGACAATGTGTTTTCAGTGATGTAAGACCCAATGCAGAAGATATCTAGTCTTCCTTACATCGAGCTCGAGAGCAAAGCTAAAGCACATCTGCAAAACTATGAAAGATGATGATACTTGATGCACTAATGGAAAATTAGAAGTCTTAACTCACTATACAATTAAGGTATCATAGCGATACATTCCTTTCTCCATTATTGAAGTATCTGGCTCAGCCAATTGAATCTACAAGAACAATTTATATTCATATAGCACCTTTAATGTAATGAACTATCCCAGCATCACTATAACTATAAAATATGGTGCTGAGACACATAGCAGATTTTATTTATTTGTTCATGGGATATGAGCCAGAATTTTACTGCCCATTCATAAAGTGAAATTAAGTCAGATGTCCAAAAATTTTGTCAAAGAGGTATGCCTTAAAAGTGTCTTAAAAGAAAGTCCAAAGTAAAGAGGTGTAGGTGTGAATTCCAAAGCTTTGGGCCTAGGCAACTGTACGCACAGTCATCATTGATTAAGCAATTTTTTGTGGGATGACAAATCTCTGAAACACTTACAAAACACTTCATTTTATACATATGTAGATATCTTTCCTGAAATAAGGGGAGCAAAATGGAGCACAGTATTTCAGCTGTGGGTTTTTATGTGGTTTTAGCAAAACCTCCTTACTTTTGTACTCCATTCCCTTGGAATAAAGGCCAACATTCCATATGCCTTCCCAATTACCTGCTGAACTTGGATGTTAACTTTTTGTGATTCCCTTGCTTTTTGTTCCCTTGACTTGACTGAGGACTGAAGACAATTATATCAAGCTTCCTGGCTCTATGTGTGATAAAAAGCAAAACAGAAGTGCTATGAACCCAGTATTTCTGACTGAGGGGGCAAAGCACAAATCACAAGGCACAGCAGTGATGATGTGAGCTTCCAGGTAGGTTTAAATAAGTGATTGGTAAGAAATCATGTGAACAGAACCAAGATGCAGCCTGTTATAATTGAGAGCTGGGTGCATGTAAACTGCCCTTATAGCAGTATTACAATGATAGTTGCCAGTGCTCCCAAAGGTGCAACTTTACAGTACTGAAGTGTATTGTAAGTGGTTCAGAGATTTGTCATCATGATGCAGAGGGACTGGCAAATATCCAATGCTAAGGTTATGGACATTGGGGTGTCAGATGTTCAGGATGGAGCACCTCAGAGCAAGTGACAATTGCACAGGGCCAAAGTGAGACCATATCTGTGGTACTGTATGCAGTTTTGGTCTCCTTATCTGAGGAAGGATGTTCTAACTATGGAGAAAGTGCAAGAAAGGTTTACCTGATTTCTCAGATGGCCAGACTGACATATGAAAAGAGGCTGGATCAGTTAGGACCACATTCACTGGGGTTTAGAAGAACGAGGGGGATCTCAGAAAGACCTATAAAATTCAAACAACGAAAACAGAGGAAAGATGTTCCTAATGGCTAGGGAGTCCAGAACCAGGGATCACAATCGAAGGATAATGGATAGGCCATTTAGGACTGAGATGAGAATAAATTTCTTCATCAGAACAGTGGTTATCCTGTGGAACTCTCTGTCACAGGAAGTGACTGAGGCCAAAACAGTGAATGTTTTTGGAAAAGGAGACAGCTATAGTCCTTATGACTAAAGGGATCAAAAGATAGAAGACAAAAGTAGCAACAGAGTGCTAAATTGGATGATCAGCCATGATCCTATTGAATGGTGGAAATAAAACAAAAATTGCTAGAGAAACTCAGCATGTCTGGCAACATGTGTCAGAAAGCAGACTTAATATTTCCAGCCCATTGGACACAAAATATTAACTCTGCTTTCTCGCTATAGATGCTGCCTGACCTTCTAAGTCTCTCCAGTAATTTCTGTTTTTGTTTCAGATTTCCAGCATCCACAGTGCTTGGTTTTATTATATTGAATAGTGGAGCAGGATCACTGGAGCGAATAGTGTTTTCCTGTTCCTATTTTCACTTAATAGGCATCTCACCGTGAGAATCACACCTCAATGCTTGGAACGGTTGGAAAATGCAGCTTGTTGCTCCTGATGTCAAGACTGGCCTTGCTGAATTTCTCACAAATTCCTCACCATAGCCCATGTTGCGCGGGCTATTCCAAGATTCCTCCCAGAGCGGCTGAACAAAGTTTAGTGGCACACTTGATTCTGTGGTGGGTGTGGTAGCAGTACTGCTTCATTGTCAAATGGTGTGGAGTTCAAAGCCACTGTGATAGAATACAGTACGCATTTCATTGTGTTCTAGTTCCTGTGAGGAGTCTGTGAAACCCTCCTGCCATAACCCAGATGATTGATGAGCATAAAGTTGGAAGAACTGTTTGTGCTCTAGCCTACGAGATAAGTGAATGGATTCCTCCTACTATCTCACACCATTTTCCAATGTCGACAGCAGGTGACACACAGGAATGCCAGGTGCTGTACTGCCTCATTGTCAAAAGATGTGGAGTTCAAAAGCTACACTGGGCACCTCTGAGCAGTGTGGAGTGGTGCTCCACTTTTGTCTCAACACCACTGGGATACAGTACAGTAAGTATTCCATCGTGTGTTGGTTCCTGCGGGAAGTCCGTGAAACCCTCCTGCCGTAATCCAGAGGATACACCTGATTGATGAGCATAAAGTTGGAAGGGCTGTTCGTGTTCGAACCTGCCAGAGAGTGAATGAATTCCTCCTAATATTTCACACCCTTTCCCAAAAGGGCAAGGTGGTGAAAAACCCTACCCTTGGATTTGTCGACAGCAGGTGACACACAGGAATAAAAGGTGCTGCATCAATGATTGGGAGTGGCAGTCGAAAGAACTTGTGTTTTAAAAAAAGGGACTAAATAAAATCATCCCTTCCCACTATCAGCTCTTCATTCGGACCCGGGGGTGTTTTGTGGCGTCGTTAGGCAGAGCCTTCCAAAACAAAAGAGCGAAACCTCATCCACGTCATGTGGAATGAGAGCTTGAGGGTAATTAACGGCGTAACCGACAAAGGGACTGAAAGAAAAACAAGAGAGAGAGAGAGAGAAAGAAAGAAGGAAGGAAGGGGCGGTGCACATGTTGCTGGAGAGCTGGAGGGGGCAGCAGTGCGTGAAACCTGCTCTAAGTAGGAAGACGATTAAAACCGAAAGAGGAGAGACAGAGAAATCAGTCACGGGAAAAGCCTTCCTTTTTGAAAAAAAATTAAGAGTTATTATTTTTGTAAATACGTCTCGTCGCGCATTGGAATTTTTTTTCTTAAGAAAAGCATTTATCTCCTCTCGCAGATCGCAAACGTTTATGTACAGCACATTATAAATATCTGTATGTTTATATCTATTGCACATTGGGAAAGTTGAAGTAGTCTCAGTAACAGGCAGACACACACACACACAGAGGGAGGGAGCAATGAGGGTGAAAGTCGGCTTCCTCTTACGGAGTTTGCTGATCATCGGGACTTTCCTGGCGCTGATGGGGCTCTGGTCCAAGCTTCTCTCATCCCAAAGCGACGAGAACAACCCGTTCGAGCGGCAGATGGTGAGTCAGTCTGGGGCTATACACATTTATTTACTTGTGTGAGACAGATGGCTTTGGTTGGGGGGGGGGGGTCGCTGGCGCGGATCAAAAACCTCCCAGAGGCTCGAGCCGGCGGTCCGTTACCGGCGGGGTTGCCATGGAGACGGGGGTGGGGGCATTCGGGTCTCTCTCTCTCTGCCGTCAGGCAGCCTCGTGCCTGTCGTTTCCCTTTTCTTTTAAAAACAAATTTAATCTGCGGCTTGAAGCAGAAACGATCGTTTTATTTTCGTTTCCTTTTTTTTCGTTTCTTTTTTTTTTCTTTCATTTTGTTTTACTTCATTTGCCTTTTATTTTTAAAGGTGGGGGTGGGTTTCAAAACAAAAAAACCCCACCAAACTAACGGTCAAATTTAGGCCAGATGAAGCTGAGGCCTGACTTTCAGGCCCCAGGATGTGTTCGTGTGACTTAAAGGTGCGACGCTCAAGTGCTTTCCCCATTAGGTAAGATGTGAAAACGTCTTGAAGGTCTGCTATGTAATGGTGCATGCTCTGAATTGATTTCCGAATCTCTTTGCTCTCAGCCTCTTTCCATAACTGCACTGACATTGTAGTGTGGTGTAAGCACTTGGATTCCTTTTCCCTTCTTTGCAATGAAAAGTCCAAGGGGTTAATTAAAAATGTTTAGCACCCTCCCTCAAAAAAAAGGTCTGTGCTTCCTATCTATTCTGTTTTATTTATTTCAAGCCTGGTCCCAAAGCAGGAGGACAGTGCCTCACTTTGTAAATCCAAGTTGAATGGCTCTTCTACTTCACTAGTAAAGAATAAGTATTGCTTTGAGTCCTTTTGTGCAGAACAATTGTAAATCTGTTCTCTTTGCCAGCTTTGCCCAAATCATTGCGTTACTGCTTATGTGGTCAGCTTTAATCCCTTAACCCCTTTTCAAATGAAAGTTTCTCTGCTCTTCGCCCAGCAGAGGACAGTCAACCTGCCACTATTTTGCTGTGTGATTCTTGAGGACTTCACTGTGATAGACAGTAGAAGGCACTACAATCTGTTGCATTCTATTAAATTGCAACATGGCTATAAGCAATTTGTCTCCTATCCCCCTGCTTTGTTGTCATTAGTGTTTAAAACATCAGACACAGTTTGTTTATGTTTCATGTGTTCTTTTTCACCCAACTTATTCTTAGATCCACAAGCCATCTTTAGGCATAACCCTTTGTGTATAGAAGTTGGGACATCAGGTCGTGGTTGTACAGAACATTGATGAGGCCTTTCCTGGAGTATTGTGACCAGTTCTGGTTGCCCTTTTATTAGGAAGGATATTAAGCTGGAGAGGTTCAGAAAAGATTTACTACAATATTGCCAGGAATGGAGGGTTTGAGCTCTGAGGAGAGACTGAATAGACTGGAACTTTTTTACACTGAAGCGGAGAAGGTTGAGGGGTGACCTTAGACATTTATAAAATTATGAGCGTCATATGTAAGGTGAATAGCAGGTGCCTTTTCCCTAGGTGGTGGAATTTCAAGACTGGGGGCATATTTCTAAGGTGAGTGGAGAAAGATTTAAATAAGACAAGACATAAGGGGAAATTTTTATACAGAGAGAGTGGTTTGTGTGTGGAATGAACTTCCAGAGGAAGTGGTGGACATTAGGGCAAGTATATGAATAGTAAATGTTTCAAGTGATATGGGCCAAGTAGAGTCACTAGTTTAGTTTGGGATTATGGTCGGCATGGACTGTGTGGACTGAAGGATTTGCTTATATATATGGAATTATAATTTTATGATATGAACGATACCAAGCTTTCATGATTACCAGGTGAAGAATTCCTTAGCTGGTGTACTTAGTTTTAAAGAATTTTTGTGCTAAGAGTGTAGGAAAAAAACATGGGTAACATTTCAGAACATTTCCCATGAGAGATTTTTAAAATATACTTAATTTGTGTTGTCTGAAGTCAATTCTATATTTTTAAATTTATAGTATATCATGTGATTTTGTACATATAAAACAAAACATTGAAGGTTCGGCATCTGCACTAACTTAATGTAGAATCTTCCTGCCCTACCCTGATTCCCTCTTTGAATTTGTTTTTAATAAAGCAAGAGATCAAGACAGGTGGCACACTGCTTGAGTGTGTGATCTTGTTTGAAACCCCAGTGACCAATATTTTAATGAGTGCAATGATGGTCTCAACAGATAAACTGAGCAAGAACAGCAGTAAAGCCAATGTGAATATGCATAAAGGTAACAAAGGGCAGAAAACCATTATTAAACTGAGATACAACCTGAGAGCTACTAAAATTGTCCCCATGATTTTGGCATTTACCTTTATTGCAAAAACCATTTGTCCTAATTATAAATAAATCCATATAGAGGGAACTACTTCAAGGCTGTAATATGATTTTGGGTTTCAGTTTATGGATAATAGTGACCTGGTACTGCTGTAATATATAAATCATCTGCACCCATCAGATGACAGATTTATTTTTACATGCAAGTATTCCATAGAATCATAGAATCCCTACAGTGTTGAAGCAGGCCATTCAGCCCATTGAGTTTACACCAACACTCTGGAGAGTGTCCCATCCAGACACACGCCCCTCCATATTTTTGGACTATGGGAAGAAACCAGAGCACCAGGAGGAAACCCATACAGACATAGGGAGAATGTGCAAACTCCACACAGACAATTGCCCAAGGGTGGAATTGAACCCAGGTCTCTGACATGGTGAGGCAACAGTGCTAACTACTGAGCCACCATGCCACCTAATAATTTGTGCTAATAATTTTTTTTTCCCTGTGTTGGCTTTGGTACTGGCCTTCAGCTTGCTGCAAATGTATTCAGCATGGTTCTGTTTATCTGTTCCATTTGTCAGTGTAAGTGAGTTTCTATATTCATTTATGTAAACTTTTTCCTGCAGATCAAGTGGTGGATTCAGACTGTGCGTTTTAATTGTTGCACCTTGAGTAGAAATTGATTTTTGTCTTATAGTCTGAATTCCATTTTCAGAAAGGAAGTCTGATTAGAGTTTATTTCTTCTTTACTGGTTTGATGTCCAGTGATATCTTTTACAGTTTTAAAAACAAATGACTTTGCAGCTAACTTTCCCACCTGGTACATGTGAGGAGAATGTAGACGCTTATGCTTTTGTGCTTTGTGAAATGAAACAAAATTAGATTAGGTAGAATCGAAGGGAAGGCTGGGGTCGGGGGGAGGTGGCGGTGCAGGTGGGAAGCATTGCTTTGCTCTTTGCCAATTGTGGGAGAGAATTTTTTAAAAAATATTCATTCCCTAGTTATGAGTATCACTGACATGGTTAGCATATATTGCCCTGAACAGGTGTTAATGGTTAGTCTTCTTGAGCTGCTGAATATTCTTGGTCCACCTCCGAGGGAAGTTTTAAAAAAAAATGACCATATTGATGTGAGACTGGATTCATACTAGTTTCCTTCATCCCCTAAGGTGTGCCAATGAACCATTTGGTCCTTTGCAATAATCTGACAACTTCATGCTCATTTTTACTGATACAGGCTTTTACCTGATTATATAAAAACTAAACTTGCATTCTTATGTATTACTAACCCAACACAATGATTATGCTACTGTAAATTGCACTAAATTGTGCAAATAAGTTTTTAAACTAATTTTAGATCTGGAAATTTTTCAGTTTTGGCTTACAGTGCATTAGTAATTTTGAGTGCATGTGTTGGAGGCTTTTTGTAATTGATCTTTGGAATGTGCATAGAAACATACCATAGATTGTGTAGTAGAAATGGATTACGTGAACCCTTTACTGACTGGATGTTCAAAATGGAATGTTTCAGTAGTTCTTTACGTGAACTTAATACCTGTAGATCTTTTCTGAAGTGTTTATATTTACATATTTCAGCCCCATGTACAGTGTGCAGTGTATTAAATCTGTCCAAAGCAGACAATTAAATAATCTTTTCCCACTCAAACAGTTCACTGATTAATTAAAATAAACTTCAGGGAGGATTCCATCAAATCAAACACTCCGATGAGTAAAACTGGTTAAAAATCAGTTCCAATCTTTTCAATTTGGAAGCCATCACCTTGATTTCTGACTGAATTGTGTATACCCGGTATAGGAAAGAGACAGAACTTGACAAAAGTTTTGTGGCCAATGAATTATTTTTGAAGTGTGATCGCTGTTTTTGTAAGTATATGTGATGACAAATTGCACACAGCATTGAAATAAATAATCAGTTAATTTATTTTTGTTTGAAGGATAAATGTTGACTAGAACATGAGAATTCCTCTGCTTTTCAAAATAGTGGCATGGAATCTTCTGTTTCAGCTTAATTCTTTATTTGAACAGTGGCATTACTGATATTGCAGTAGTCCTTTAGCAAATTATAGCTTTTAATATTTAGCAATCTGCGCAAGCAATAATTTCATGGGAAGGAGGGAGGGTGTGCTAACTAAAATGTTATGACTCGTGTGACAAAGCAGAAAGGTTATACATAATGGAATGAAAAATGAAATATAATTTTATTATTGGTATTTTAATGTTGAGTTGTGTAGCTAAAAATTTTGAAGTAATGATGTTATGAGATTACCTGTATCTATTACTGATGAGGAGAAAGGACTATTTTGTCTATGTATAATGTTGAAGACCCAAAGGTAACTTGCTAAAGTAGTCAGTCGTTCTTGCATACAAGCATATAAATCAGTAACAGGAATAGGTCATTCAACGAGATCATAGTTGTTTTGAATCGAACATCAAATCCAAATTCCTGCCTACCCCTGATATCTTTATTTAACTTCCTTGTGCACTTTTCATAACTTACTTTCCTACCATCTTTGTGTCGTCAGCAAGTTAACAACTGTACCTGCAGACCCATCATCTGGGAATTTTCTAATCCAACCAGTTCAGAGATGTTATGACATACTTCTAGAGCTGGTGGAACTTGAATCCAGGCCTCCTGTATCGGAAGTAGGGAGGCTACTAGTGTGCCACAAGAACCCTTCATCTAAGTCATTTTAATTGTAAATTGTGAGATCCCAGCACCATTCCCTGTAGCAGCCGCTTGTTACATCTTGTCAACCTGAAAAAGACCGATTGACATCTAAACTTTGTTTCCATTGACCAGCCAATATTCTGTCCATGCTAATATGCTATCCATACATCATGAGCTTTTATTTTCCACAATAACTTTGTAACACTACATCAAATATCTTGTGGAAATCTAAGTGCAGTAAATTCACTGGTTCTCCTTTCTCCACAGCATGTGTTACCTCAAAGAATTCCAATAAATTGGACAAACAATATTTTATCATTGCTTGCCACAGTCAAACTGACTTCATACTTAATGAAAATAACCCTGTCATCTTCCAGTATTGACCAGTGTTTGCAACCTGACTGTAAAGGTCTGAGAGTCCAAGGATGTTGGTTTTCTCCCCCTATCCCCACTGTGCATCATGAATATTGTGAATCCTGTTCTACTTCAAGCTGCCAAAAAAGCTGTAACTTCCTTCAGGTTATTCACCTCGAAACTGGACTTTCCTTATTTGTGTTACTGGGTTCCAGACCACCCACAGTTGCAAAGCATATTTTATTGAGGAGGAAAACGAAGTATGAAAATTTCAGTGAACAGTCATTCTGTACAATTTGCTAAGAGAAGGCTCAGTAACATCAGCATTTCAGATAGGGTAACAGCCAAACAAAGCTCTAATTACAGCTGCAAAAATAGGTGATCACAGGATATCTAAAAACTTACCAATAGAATTAAGAAGGAACAATAAAATTGAATATCCATGTCACAGTTGTCTTTTAAAATTGAAGAACAATTTATTGAACTTGTATGGGCACTTAAAAAAATGTGTATTAAATTCATAGAAAACTTGCAGCTTGAGTGAAACTTAATGTCATCTATTAACATACCAAATTGAATAATTAACAATCTGACAGCTTCATGGCTACTAGTACTAATAATTAATAGGCTAAATAATGTTAATACTACTTAGGAAACCCCTGTCAAGCAAGAATCTTATTTGGTATTTATTACTGCTTGACAATGGTATTGTAAACTTAGTATTCTACTTACTGTTTATAAGGTAAGAGGCTCTAATCTAAGTGCAATTTAAACAACCGTTTCTCTTCATTGGGAAATGGGCTGCCTTTTCACAGCAGTTGTAATGATGACATTTCTGGTTTGGGATTTTAGGAATAGCCATATTTTAATTTCAAAATATTTCTGCTGTCGTGCTGTTTTTCTGAAGTGTTTTTGCAAAGAGACTTGGTGGATCAGTCTGCTTCTCGAAGGAGGACAAAAAATAAATCACCATTTTTAGCTAGTACTGCATGTATAAGTTACTAAGTGATTTCAAAGTTGCCTGGTTCCTTTTGTATGTTTATTGTCTTCAATTTGTTGGCACAAACAATTTCAAGTCGTGGTACATGGAAAAAAATAAGGGCTCCTGTTGCACATTTGTAATGCCCCTCCATTTGGGATAGAAGATTTAGGTTCAATTTTCACCTTTCTGGCAAGATATTGCTGTTGATAAAGGATTGGCTGATTAGCAGAAGACAGAGAAAGGGGACATAGGGGTCTTTTTCATGATGGCAGCTGGTGACTAGTGGAGGTCCCCATGGGTCAGAGTTAGGATCACAACTATTCATATTATATATTCGCAATCTGTAAAAATGAACTAAGGGCACTGTTGCTAAGGTTGCAGATGACAAAAAGATGGGTGGAGGGACAGGTTGTGTTGAGGAAGCGGGGAGGCTCCCGAAAGACTTGGACAAGTTAGGAGAATGGGCAAGGAAGTGGCAGATGGAATGCAATGTTGGAAAGTGTGACGTTACGCATTTGGAAGGAAGAATATAGACGTACAGATTTTCTAAATGGGGGATGGCACAAAGAGACTTGGGCGTCTTAGTTCAGAATTCTCTTAAGATTAATAAGTCGGTTCCATTGGCAGTTAGGAAGGCAAATGCAATGTTAGCATGGTTTCAAGAGAACAAGAATATAAGAGTGGAGATGTACTGCTGAGGCTGTAAAAGGGTCTGGTCAGAACACATGGAATATTGTGAGAAGTTTTGAGCCTCACATCGAAGGAAGAATGTGCTGATGCGGAGGAGGTCCAGAGGAAGTTTACAAGAATGATCCCGGAAATGAGGGCTTGTCATATGAGGAGCAGTTTAGGACTCTGGGTCTGTAACCTGTGGAGTTTAGAAAGATTAGGGGAGATCTGATAGAAACTTTTAGAACACTGAGAGGCCTGGATAGAGTGGACATGAAGAAGATGTTTCCACTAGTAGGAAAGACTAGGACCTGAGGGTACAGCCTCCGAGTGAAGGGATGACCCTTTTATAAATGTGATGAGGAGGCAGTTTCTTCAGCCAGAGGATGATTGATCTGTGGAACTCATTGCTGCAAACGTCTGGGGAGGCCAAGTCATTGACCATATTGAAGACAGATATATAGATAGGTTCGTGATTAGTAAGGAGGTCAAAGGTTATGGGAGAAGGCAGGAGAATGGGATTGAGAAACATATCAGTCATGATTGAATGGTGGAGCAGACTCGGTGGGCTGAATGACCTCATTCTGCTTCTATATCTTGTGGTTTTCCCCAGATGTGCATTGCAGCATTCCAAACAGGTTTTGTTAAAAAAAAAACTGCAGGGAAATAATCTTGAAGTATTTTGAAAACCTATTCAGCCTCTTACCTATGTAATTTGCAGCTGTCTCATGTGGACATCCATCAACACCATTGTCACCATTTGGTTGCACTCCATCTTGGGTTGAACCTCAACCCTGAGCTTCTGATCTCAAATGATTTCCCAACAACAGATGACCTCTTTCCTCGTCTGCACATTTCTCACATCAGTACTTCTGCCAAAACTCCAATCCTTTAATCACTTTCAAACTGGATTATTTTGCTCAAATGGCATCACTTCCTTCATTTTTTTTTTTATAAATTGCAGTTTATGTAAAACTCTGCTGCATCCATCCCGCATCATGTTCTGCTCATCTGTAACATCTTTACCGACTCGCAGTTGCTTCTGATTCTCCAACATGTTGAACTTGAAATCCTCAGTCTTCTGTTTGAATCAGATGCCACTGTTTGGAGATACTTAAAAAAAAAAGCTCTGTCTGCACTTTCATTGGACATAAACATTCCATAGCACTATTTGAAGAGCAGGGAAATTTTATCAGTATCCTGGCGAACATTTATTCCTAACCCTGGCATGAGAGAGTAGAACCTAAGGATCATAGCTAAGGATAAGGGGTTGGTGTTAGGTTGATAAGAGGGATTTCTTCATTCAGAAGTTGTGAATCTTTGGAATTCTCTATCCTAAAGGATCATCAATGCTCAGTCAATTAGTTTATTCAGTGTAGATACTTAATTTTTGAGGGGGCTGTATCATAATCAAGAGACGGAAGTAAGTTGATTTGACAAAAACCTGAACTGTGATTTTACTGAGTAACAGAGCAAGTTTGAGGTCTAGCACATGACCATCTCCAGCTCATTTTTATGTTACTGTTCTTATCAAAACAGCTCCACTAAGCATCAATATCATTGCAGTTAGCGGGACCTTTGAGTGCAAAAATTCGCTGCCACTTTTCCTACATCATAAGTGTTCACACTGTAAAAGTACTTAATAGGTTGTATAGTGTTTTGGGACATCCTGAGATTGAGAAAGGCACTGTGTAACTGCAAGTGCTTTTGTTGTTTAAAACTCACCTCTAACCTATTGTTTGTGTCACTCCTAATTTTTCCTTTTATTTTGGCATCTATATTTATTTGATTATATCTCCTTGAAACACTGTGGGACATTTCCGCATATCAGCAACACTTTCTAAATCCAAGTTGATGTGTGATTTTTTTTTTTTCTCTGAGCACTGTCTCCTACTGCCCAAGAAGCTTAATTTTTTTTTTATTATTCATTCACTGGATAAGAGTGTCCTTCCTTAAAGAGCATTAGTGAACCTGGTGGGTTTTTCTGACAACAAAAATGGATTCATGGTATCATTAGACTGTTAATTCCAGATTTTTATTGAATTCAAATTCCACTATCTGCCATGGCAGATTCGAATCCAGGCCCCCAGAACATTACCTGGGTTTCTAGATTAACAGTCCAGTGATAATACCAGTAGGCCATCACCTCCTAGTGTTTCTCAAGAGGAGTGATCTTTGCTAAATCTTCCATGTGCATGTTTATATATTTGAATTGCTGAGATATCTTGCCCTTGAATCTTTTATTGAATTTATATTTCCTTCTAAAAATACATTATCTCTGAATTTGCTGCAGTAAATTAAATTTGCCACTTGTTTATCAGTCCCAGCAATTTTTGTCTTCATGAAGTATTAGATGACAAATCAGCTCCTGTGTGTCTTCAGAAATTTCAATATCATGCTCTTTATGATTGTTTGTTTAAATTAGATGTATTATATAAGAACAGGCTTAGAAATGCTCTGGGTAAATCATTTCTAAACCTCTCAGTCCTACAGCTCTCTGTAACTCTAACCTTTTCTTACTTCCATATCCACCGGTGGTTGTTCCATGCCATTGTTTTCCTTTACCACATCTCCAGGTCTGACCAAAGGTCATTAAATTAAAACACACTGTGTTTCTTTCTCCACTGGTGCTGCCTATTTCCAGCATTTTCTGTTTTTATTTCAGATTTCCCCAGTATAGTATTTTTCTTTTGTTCCCATTCTGTTACTAATGGTGCTAGAATTCTGGAGCAGAAATTTTAATCTCCAAATTAAACAGCCAAGGGAAACAAAAACACTGATCAACTTTTATTTATTAATTTGATTCTGTATTTTTTTGTGCCAGGCTCACTTCATTGTATAGGAGCTCCCTTTGTGCAAGTGTGAGACTTTCTTCATCTGAATCCCTTTTACTTGCACCACAGTCCTCAAATTATTCTCACACCTGGTATATTTTGATTGCTTAGCAAAGTAGGGGTAGCATGTTTTTCAGGTGAAATCCATGGTTCATTCTTTGTAATAAATATATTATTCAGCAAAAACTTGTAAGGCAATTCATTTCGCTGCAGTTCCTGAGTCACCAAAACCCCAGGATCTCCATGAGCTCATTTTGCAAATATTATGAGGTGCTTTTACTTGCTGTTTGCAGACTCAACTGTTCTGAAACTTCAGAAAACCTTCAATTGGCAAATTCATATAAATGGGGAATCTGTTTTGAGTAGTTAACTTTACTGCAGTTAACTGCCCATGCATTTACTGTAAGTAGTTTTCATTATGTTTTATTCTGGTTATACATCTTAAGTCAAGGATTAGATGATAGCGCATATACTTGCGTTAAGCTGTACAATGTCAACACTATTTGTGAAATCTGGCCTAAACCTTTGCTGGCTTTAATTTAGGAAAAGCATAATCATTGATCAAGTAACTCCCTTTCCTCTCCCAAGATGAGCCTTTCCCAATAGTTATTAACAAATCCATCAGTTATTTTGTTAGTGCTATCAGCCAGCATGTACTTAACCAGAATGCAAGAATTAAATACTAGAAGACGTACATCTGCCATTGACATCAAGGAAAATAGTAATTTGTTTTATTCATTCATGGGATTTGGGCACCACTGGCTGTTTTTGTGCATTCCTACCTGTCCTTGAAAAGATGATGGTGAGTTGCCACCTTAAACCACCTTAGTCCATATGGGGTAGATACATCCATAATGTCATAAGGGAGGGAGTTCCAAGATTTTGACCCAGCAACACTGAAGGGACAGCGATATCTTCCCACTCAGAATGGCAAGTGACTTTGGGGAATACTTGCAGGTTTTGGTGTTCCCATGTATCTGCTGCTCTTGTCCTTTCAGATGTTGGATTTGGAAGATGCTATCTAAAGAACCTTGGTGGGTTGTTGCAGTGTAACTCTTGTAGGTGTTACTGCTGCTACTGTGTGTCTGTTGTGAGGAAATGAATGTGCTATGTAGTTTCATATAAGTGGGCTGCTTTGCCCTAATGATATCAGGATTCTCGAGCATTGGAGATGTATTCACCCAGGAAAGTGGGGAGTATTCCATCACACTCCTGACTCGTATCTCGTTGATGGTGGTCAGGCTTTGGGCAGCCAGTAGTTGAGTTAGTATTCCAATCTCTGACCTGCACTTATTGCCACTGTATTTATGTGGTGAGTGCAGTTGAGTTTCTGGTCAATGGTAACCCCCAGGTTGTTGATTGTGGGGGATTCAGCAACAGGAGAACCACTTAACATCAAGTGGCAGTGGTTAAATTATCTCTTGTTGGAGACGGTCATCATCCGGTGCTTGTGTAGAGTTACTTGCCATTTGTCAGTCCAAACCTCAGCACTGTCCAGGTTTTGCTGCAGTTGGACATGGACCTATTCAGTATCTGAGGAGGATGATGCTGAACATCGTGCATTCATCAAAGAGCAGTCCCATTTCTGAACTTTTGTTGGAGAGAAAGCCATTGAAACAGCTGAAAATAGTTGGGTCTAGAATACTACCTTGAGGAACCCCTGCAGAAGTGACTGATGTTTAACAAGGACAACCATATTCCTCTAATGCTTTGTATGATACCAATAAGTGGTCAGTTACCCCCTGATTCCCATTGACTAGTTTTGCTGAAGTTCCTTGATGCTTGATCTCAAAGACGGTCTCTCTCACCTCCCGTCTGGAGTTTAGCACTCCTGTCCATGTTTGGACCATGGCTAAAATTAGGTCAGGAGCTAGGTGACCCTGGCAGAACTCAAACTAGGTGTCAGTGAATAGGTCCTTGCTGAGAAAGTGCTATTGATGCCACCTTCCATGACTTTACTGATGTGGAGGTGCTGGTGTTGGACTTGGGTAGACAAAGTCAGAAGTCACCTGACACCAGGTTTTGGTCCAATAGGTTCATTTGAAATCACAAGCTTTCAGAACTTCATCAGGTGAAGTAAGAAAGAAGCACACAGACACAGAATTGATAGGCAGAGAGATCAAAAGATCATACAAAATGGTGTGTGGAGTGTTGAATAAGTTTCTGTAGGTGATCATAAGTGTGAGATAGTGAGAGTAAAGTGTCAACAGCTCAATAACAAGTGAAAGGATGATGGGTAATCCAATTAAATGAGGCAGAGAGATAATTACAAAAAATTTACAAACAAAAAGGTGGTGCTAGAGACAATCCACATGACTGGAATAATGTCACTTTGGCCACCTTATTTTTAATATTTTATAATTTTTTTGTAATTTTTGATCACCTGCAGAGACTTATCATTTGATAGCTCCACTCACACCATTTTTATGATCTCTTGATTGCTCTGCCAAAAAATTCTGTCTGTCTGTATGCTTCTGTCTCACTTCACCTGACAAAGGGGCTATGCTGTGAAAGCTTGTGATTTTAAAATAAACCTGTTGGACTATAACCTGGTGTTGTGTGACTTCTGACTTTACTCACAATTATCAGTAGACTCACAGGCTGGTTTTTATGCACAGGACATTCCTGGGCAATTTTCCACACTGTCAGGTAGATGCCACTGTTACAGCTGTATTGAAACAGTTTGGCTAGGACACGGCACGTTCTGGAATTATTACTGGAATGTTTTCAGGGCATACAGCCTTTCTGGTATCCATTGCCTTTAACTATTTCTTGATAACCCCAATAATGAATTGAATTGGCTAAAGACTGGTATCTAATGTTGGGGATGTCTGGAAGAGATTGAGATGGATTATCCACTCAGCACTTCTGACTGAAGATTGTTGTGAATGCTTCAGCCTTATCTTTTGCGCTGATGTGCTGAGCTCCCCCATCTTCGAAGATGGGAAATTTCAGAAGCTGCCGCTCCAGTGAGTTTTTTAATTGGCCATCACGATTCACAACTGAGTGACCAAACTGCAGAACTTGAGTCTGATTTGTTGGTTGTGGAATAATTTAGCCCCATCTATCGCTTACTGATTGGTATACAGGTAGTCCTTCTTGTAGAGTGACCACATTGACACTTAAGGTTTAGGTTCCAGACATGCCCTCCTGCACTCCTCATTGAACCAGGGTTGGTTCTGACTTAATGGTAATCATGGAGTGGTGGATATGCTGAACCATGAGGTAGCAGGATTCCAACACAACCTGCAGCTCCTGATGGCCCACGGCACCTCTTGAGCCCCATGGTGAGTTGCTAAACCGGTTTGAAATCCATCCCATTTTAACACTGTGATAGCGCCAGGTAGCATATTGGAGGATATCCTCCATGTGAAGAAGGAACTTCGTTTTCTCAAGGACTGTGATGGTCACTTCTACACATACTGCCATGGACAGATACATCTGCAACAGTCAAGTTGGTGAGATTCTGGTCAAATATATTTTTTCCTGTTTTTGGTTCCATCACAGCCTCTGTGTACCCAGTTTAACATTTATCTCCTTAAGGACTCAGTCAGCTTGGTTAGTAGTAGTACTGTTGAGCCATTCTTGGTGGTGGCCACAGTGAAATCTCCCACCAAAGTATATTGTGTCCTTGCCAAGTGGTGCTGAACATGGCAGAGTACTAATTAGTCAGCCAGAGTGGTATTTTGATAATTGGGAAGAGATTTCCTTGCCCTTTTTTGTCCTGATGCCTTGAGATGTGGCCCAGGCCACCTGCTGAGGATTTCCAGGGCTGCTACTTCCTGACTGAATACCACTGGACTAACACTTCTGGATGGCATGAAGAAACACAAATACTGTACAATGGAAGCCATTGAAGGCAACCTGAAAGACAAAAATAGAAATAGTTGGAAAAACTCAGCAGGTCTGGCAGCATCTGTGGAGAGAAATCAGAGTTAACGTTTTGGGTCGAGAGACCCTTTCTCAGAACTGATGGTAGCTAGGAAGATGTTAGTTTATGTGCAGAAGATAGGGTGGGGGCGAGGGGGTAAGGAGTAAACAGTAGGTGGGGATAGAGCCCAAAAAAAGAGAAGAGCAGTTGGACAGACAAAGGAGTGGATAATGATCTGTCTAAGTGGATGAATAGCTGTTAATGGGGATTGTTAGTGGCTAACAATGGGTGGTGTGTGATAGCAGATGATGTGATAACAAAGCCTGGGGCATGGAGGTTATGGTAAGGACATGGGTGAACTCAAGCCCTAAAGTTATTGAACTTGATATTGGTTCCGGAAGGCTGCAGGGTCCCCAAGCAGGTGCTGAGCTTTGGAGTACTGCAGCAAACCCTAGACCGAGTTGTTGGCCAGGGAACAGCGTGGTATGTTGAAGTGGCAGGCAACTAGAAGTGTAGGGTCTTTTTTTGCATACAAAATGCAACTGTTCCATGAAATGGTCACCAAGTCTACGCTTCGTTTCCACAATGTAGAGGAGACCACATTGTGAGCAGTGAATGCAGTAGGTTGTGTAAAGTGCAGGTGAAGCGCTGCTTCACCTGGAAGGTGTGTTTGGGGCCTTGGATACTGAAGAGGGAGGAAGTGAACGGACAGGTGTTACATCTTCTGCAGTTGCAACAGAAGGTGCTGGGAAGTTGTGGGGAGCTAGGGGAATCGTGTTGGGAGTGAAGGAAGAGTGGGCTAGGGTGTCGTGGAGGGAACGGTCCCTGCGGAGGGCTGAGTAGGGAGGGAAGAGGAATATGTGTCTGGTGGTCGCGTCTCGCTGGATATGGTGGAAGTGGCAGCTACTGATCCTCTGGATGTGGGTGCTGGTGGGATAGTAGGTGATGACAAGGGGGACCTTTATCGTTGTTGCGGTAGGGAAGAGAGGGGGTGTGGGAGATAGGTCAGACCAGGCTGAGGGCCCTGTCAACAACAGTGCTCGGGAATTGTCGGTTGAGGAAGAAGGTGGACATTTTGGAGGCTCCCTTGTTGAAGTTGGTATCATCAGAACAAATGTGATGGAGATGGAGGAACTGGGAGAGTGGAATCGAGTCTTTACAGGAAGCAGGTTGCGAGGATGTATAGTCCAGGTAACTGGGAGTCATTGGGTTTACAGTGGATATTGGTGGCCAGCCTATCCCCAGAATTGGAAACAGATGTTGAGGAAGGGAGGAGTAAGAGGTGGACCAAATAAAGGTGAGAGAGGAATGGAAATTGGAAGCAAAATCGATAAACTTTTCCAATTCCGGATGAAAGAGGGGGCAGCAACGATATATGTAATCAGATTAAACCTATTCTGGACTAAAGTTAGTTAAATCAGAGATTGATAGATTGTGCTCACCAGAGATATATGGAGCTAAGGCAGGTGAATGGAGTTAGGATATAAGTCAGCCATGATCTCATTGAATTGTGGAGTTGGCTCAAGGGACGAAGTGACCTTCTGTTTTCTATGAGACCATTTGGCATGTTCATAGTTTTGTATCATTATGTAATGATGCATTGGTCTTGATCTGAACGAAGTGAATCTGATCAGGACTACCGCTCATGTGTTCACTTGCTATGAAATAAAGTAACTTAATGAGTTACATCAAGCCTCGCCTTTCAACATTTACCAAGGCCATGTACAATTGCAGAGAGACATCCCTGCTGCTGTGTTCAACTCCTCTTGCAATTGAAGGCCAACATACCATTTGCTTTCTTCAGTGCTTGCTACACCTGCCTGCTTACTTACTGATGTACAAAGACACAAGGTCTTGGTCTTGTTGCACACCCCCATTCCCAATCTGTCACCATTCAGACAATAATCTGCCTTCCTGTTTTGCTACCAAAGTGGATGACCTAACTTTTTATCCACTACTTCATCTGTCATGCATTTGCCCACTTGCTGAACTTGCCCAAGTTGCATTGAAGCATCTCTGCATCCACCTCACAGCTCATAGCCCCACACAGTTTTGTGTCTCTTAAAAGGATAAAAAGGCAGAAATTTAAGACGCAGAAGAACTTTTAGTGCCTAAATCAGCTAGGAAAGCAATAGGAATATTATAGGTCCATATATTGGGTGAGGGCAATTGGCTAGGATTCTCACTCTTGTTCGTAATTGATTCCTGTTTGAACTGTATCATGTTGGTCCAATCTGTCATGCGTATCTGGTCAAAAAATTCTCTCGCTGTGTAACCTCATGTGAAATGTGACCATTTAGGTAAGCTGTAATGAAGTTAATACTACAAGTGCGCTTCCCAGATATTTCTCCCTTTGAGAAAAAAGGCTGCAGAAAATTGAAAAGCACTTTCATTATGGCAATAAGCAACTTATTCTTGCTTGTACCCAGGATGTCACTGAGACTATTTCACTGCAAGTGAAACACCGTGAAATTGAAAATTTGTGCAGTCCACAGAATCTAGTCCAATTATTAAAATGAAGTGTGGGACTGAGTTGCTTTGGACATCAAATATGATTCAATTATTCTTTCTAGGCATAAACTTGTGCTACTTCTTTTTTTACCTCTGCTGTTTCATGTTCCATAGTTCTGAAATACCTCGCTCAAGTGGATGATCTTGTGTGAGTTTAGGTATTGCCTGGAGAATGCCGTTTTCTACCATCCCCCTGGTATGTAAAATAACTGCTACTGATTTATGTCCATAAGTTGGTTTTTCTTTTTATCCAAGCTGATAGTGACCCCTATTTCATGAACCTCCATTTTGGTAACAGTTTTTTTTTGTGTGGTGCTTTATCAAATACTTTGTCCATTATTCGAGCAGGACCTGCCTCTTGCAAATCCATGCTGGTTCTCCTTACTTACCTCCAAACTTTTCAAATATCTGTTTTGTTTTAAATTCTGGTTATTTAAAACTTTACCACCCACTGATGTTAAAGTGATCGGCCTGTAGTTAAGAATGTTCACTGATAACTGCACAAAGTTCAGCACTCATGTCCTGAAGAGTCATGAGATAGCAAGAACTGCAGATGCTGGAGTCAGTGACAACACAGTGTGGAGCTCGAGGAACACAGCAGGCCAGGCAGCATCAGAGGAACAGGAAAGTTGATGTTTTGGGTCAGGACCCTTCTTCAGAAATGGGGAAGGGGAAGGGAGCTCCTGGGCAGGAGCTATCCTTTGTATGCCTGACAGCAAACACCCAAAGATACTGCTGTACTTTTAAACAGCTATGGCATTTGACTGTCAAGTGAACAACAGAGACGCTTTAGAAATATCAACAAACATTCCTACTGCCTAGAGGCTGGAGCTTGTTTTATTCAAAAAAGCACTGAACACCTTGAGAAACTTCATTGAGAGCTTGCAAAGTTGAAGTTGTGGTATTGAAAAGAACAAACAAAACCCGATGCTCCAAGTGCGCCAATGCAAATGCGATAGTGTCTACAGAATACTCATGTGCATTATCAACCTCTGAAAAATGGGACCAATGAAAGAAAGCCATTCTCTCCCATGGAACTGACTAAAGAAGAAGGAGGTAAACAACACAGCAATCAGTTGACGTTCCCATTGCTGAATCTCCCACCTTTAAACATCCTGAGGTTGAGCAGAAACTGAAATGAATCAGCTATTTAAAGAATGTGGCAACATGACCAAATCAAAAACTGCCATTCAGCAATAAATAATTCCTGTCCTGACTTCTTAAGGCCATCCATAAATTTGAGTGTGATGGAATGCCAACTACCCTCTTGTCTGAATTAGTGCAACTGCAGAAACACTCAAGAAGCTCGATGCCATATAGGACAAAGCAGCCTACTTATTTGGCATCCCATCGACTCCCTCCACTACTAACGTACAGTGGCGGTAGTCTGTACCATCTCTAAGACAGATGTCACATGACACCAGGTTATAGTCCAACAGGTTTACTTGAGATCACAAGCTTTCAGAGTACTGCTCCTTTGTCAAATGAGGTCACACTTGTTGGACTATAACCTGGTGTGGTGTGACTTTTGACTTTGTCCGCCCCAGCCCAACACTGTCACTTCCACACCATCTCTAAGATGTAGGATAACTACTGCTAAGCATCCTTTGTCATCCTTTCAAACCTGTAACCTCTACTACATAGTAGGACAAGGGCAGCAGGCACTTGGGACCTTCAATTTCTATTTCATGTCACAGACCATCCTGATTTAGAACTATGTTGCTATCCTTAATTGGCATTGAGTCAAAATCATTGAACTGCCACTAACAGCACTATGGATGAATCTACACAACAGTGACTTCAGTGTGTCAAGAAGGCCACTTGCTATCATGCACACACCCTGCAAAGGAATAATGAAAATAAAGCCAACTTGTACACAGCAATTGATGTGTTAATGACTGAATGATTTCTTTGTGTGGTATTGATTTGTAAGAGATTCCCTACTCTTAGCCTTTTCTGTGGATTGCCACCTTGCTGTGGTTGAGAATGGAATAATTCTTTGGGTTTTTTGCCAAGCACCTAAAATGAAAAGACACTGCATCAAATGTTCCATCTGAACAGTAGTGCTTCCACATTTAGTAGGTATCTTTGTGATGCTGGAATGTGGTTGACTCTTAACTGTGCTATTTGTCAATTTTGTTTATCCACTTGTGGCACATGAGCATTGATGGCTGGTCAGCATTTTCTTTGCCTGTACCTAGTTGCCCTTGAGCTGAGCTGCCTTCTTGAAGCACTGCTGTACACATGCGGTAGATTGACGCATAATATCCTTAGGGAGGAAATTCCCGGATTTTGACCCAGCAACAATGAGAGAATGGCTTGGAGGGGAGCTTGCATGTGGTGGTGTTCAAGTATCTGCTGCCCTGGTCCTTCTAGATGGATGTGGTCATGGGTTTGGAAGGTGCTGTCTAAGCAATCCAGGTGATTTCTGCAGTGCATCTTGAGTGTTAGTGTTGGAAAGAGTGCTTGCTTGGGGATGTGGTGCCAGTCAGACAAGCTGCTTTGTCCTGGATGCTGTCCAGCTTCTTGAATGTTGTTGGAGCTGTTCTCATCCAAGCAAGTGTGGACTATTCCATCACACTTCTGACTTTTTACTTGTAGATGGTGGACAGGCAGGAAGCGAGTTACTTGCAGTCTTCCTAGTCTGCGGTTACAAGAGCAAGTCGATGTGTTTGTGATGAGTCCAGTTGAGTTTCTGGTCAATGGTAACCCCAACAATATCAGTAATACCATTGAATGTTAAGGGGTGGTGATTTAGATTGCCTCTTATTGGAGATGGTCATTGGCTGGCATTTGTGTGGTGCAAATGGTACTTGCCACTTGTCAGCCCAAGCATGGATATTGTCCAGACCTTGTTGCATTTGAGCATGGACTGCTTCATTATGGTGCTGAAGATTATACGATCATTCATGAAATCCCCACTTCTGACCATTCATGAAGCAGCTGAAAATTGTTAGATCTAGGACACTACCCTGAGGTACTCCAGCAGAAATGTCCTGGAGCTGAGATGACTGATTTCCAATAACTGCAAACATCTTCCTATGTGCCAGGTCTGAGTTTAACCAATGGGGAGTTTACCCCTGCTACCATTGATTCCAGTTTTGCTAGAGCTTCTTGAAGCCACACCTGGTTGAACGTGGCCTTGATGTCAAGAGCTGTCACTCTATCCTCCCTCTGGAATTCAGCATTTCTTTTTTTTGTCCGTGTTTGAACCGAGGCTGTAATGAGGTCAGGAGCTTGAGTGTCCCTGGCAGACCGCAAACAGGGTGTCACTGAGCAGGTGCTGCTTGATAGCACTGTTGATGACACCTTCCATTGCTTTACTGATGAACAAGAGTACACTGGGGCAATAGTTGACCGGGTTGGATTTGTCCTGGTTTTTTTTTTCTGTGTTCCACGTTGCCACTTACCTGACAATGTTGTAATTATGCTGGAACAGCTTGGCTAGGGAAGCGACAAGTTCTGGATCACCAGTCTTCAGTGCTATTAACAGTGTGTTGTCAGGGCCCATAGCCTTTGCAGTATCCAATGCCTCCAGCTGCTTCTTGATATCACATGGAGTGAATCGAGTTGGCCGAAAACTGGTATTTCTGATGCTGGGGACCATCGGAGGAGGCTGAAATGGATCATCCACTTGGCACTTCTGGCTCAAGATTGCTGCCACTGCTCTGGCCTAATCTTTTTCACTTGTATGTTGGCTCTTCATTGGGGATATTTGTAGAATTAAGACAATGGATAAAAATTACCAGCCGAGCTAGCTCCACTTGCATCCCATGAATGAATTTATAAAAAGTTGCCTATTGTGGCTTTCTTGCTTGGCTCCAAAGGTTCTGTGAACAAAACCATTTCAGACATGACACTGAATTGATTGTTGATTATATGAGGGTCCTCATATCCTGCTTCCTCCGTTCAGTTTTCAGACAATGGTCCTTTGAATTAGTAAAAGACAGGACTTCCATCTGTCATCTCAGGAAATCCTACCTCCAAGAGCTGCTGACCAACCAGAGGATAGCACCTTGGTACTGCACTAGGAATGTTGGCCACTGATGGTATTGCAGGAGGCCCAAGAGGACTGGGAGCATGGATAGCCTCAACTCCAGGTTAGATCTGGTGCTGCACTCCAGCCTATGGGTCCATCCACCTGCTTTCCTATCTGAAAGTGTTCTACATAATTCAGCCCTTGATCTCTGCTGGTGCTCCTGGACAGTACTTCAGAAGAGAATTTATGCAAGAGTAAAATTTGGCCTCCTTTTTTCAATTAGCATGATAATATTAAATGCTTGAGGGCCTGCATTGCCTACTCCTGTTCTTATGTTCTTTAAGATTACTGTTCAGCAATTCAGATATCCAGTGTCTCACAACAGCTGTTGAGTTTATCCACTGTAACAATTTCACTGAATTGATACAGACTTGTTTGTTATTCATTGACTTTAGTTATTGTGACACAGCAGTAGTTTACCATGTATAAGTTCCCATCAACACATCAGGCCACTATCATGCGTAATATGAGGAAGAAAGACTCACACCTTCACAGCATCTTTCACAACCAAAGGACTTGTCAAAGTGCTTTGTCAAAATGAACTACTTGTGTTGTGTACTCATTGTTTTAGTGTAGGAAACCCAACAGAAAATTTGTGCACAGCAAACTCTCTAAACAGTATTGCCATAATAACCAGATAATCTGTTTTGCAATTTGATTGTGGGGTAAATATTGATGAAGATACCAGCAGTGACTCACGTACTCTTACTTGAAATACTGCTTTGAATCTTTTTATTTCTAGCTCGGAGAATGGAGGAAACCTCAGTTTAATGCTGCCTTTCCAGACAAAACATGTTCCACAGTGTAGTATTCCCTCTGTACTACAGTGGAGTATGAGTTTTCACCTTTTGGGCTTAGGACCTCGAGTGGGACTTCGATCCAAAACTCCCTTCTAAGAAATGCAGAAGCTGCTAAGTGAGCTAAGTTAACACAAAATGCAGATGTCTTGATTTCCAGTTGCATCTTTTGCAGCATTGTTGTTTTTAGCAAGCTGAACTCATGCAAGCCTTGTTTGTTAGGGTGGATTTCTTGTGATTTCTTTTTTTTTTTGTAAAGTGCACATTTTTGGATGAGTCCAAGGGTTGATCAAGAAGTGTGTGAGCTGGAGGCAAAATAAATTAGGATTGACCAAGAACTGCGTTATAGTAAGTTTCACAATTTCTTTTCCTCCTTTTGAAACCTGCGGATTGAAATATTGAGTGATCTGAAGACTACTTGATTGAATGAGTACTGTACAGGTTCTCCAGCATGCAAGCAGTCTAGACCTGATCATTAAACAGTCAAAATGTTAGGCCTTCATCAGAATGTGACTATGTCAATAACAAGAATCTTTTGGAAAAGAAGTAGAGGAAGAAATTTTGCACCTGAGTGTGCTTAACTACTTTGAAATGTAGCTCAGAGATTAGAATCTTAACTGTATTCTGATGTTGTACCAAAGGCTTCTTGATGGATTTTTGAGGAGTTTTTTTGGGGTACTTATGGCTCAGTGGTTAGCACAGTTGCCTCACAGCACCAGGGACCAGGGTTCAATTCCACCCTTGGGCGACTGTGTGGAGTTTGCACATTCTCCCGTGTCTGCATGAGTTTCCTCCCACAGTCCAAAGATGTGCAGGGTAGGTGGATTGGCCATGCTAAATTGCCCGTAGTGTCAAGATAGGTTAGAGATGGGGAAATGGAGGGTTAGGGGAATGAGTCAGGGTGGAATGCTCTTCGGAAGGCAAGTGTGGACTTGTTGGGCTGAAGGGCCAACACTTGTAGGGCTTCTATTAAAAAAATTGTAGTAACTATCAAGTGACTTTATTGTATTGTAATGCAATGATTTTGTTCTATTTCTAGTCATTATTCTTGTCATTGCTGTTGGTTGTTGCATTATGATAGTTGATTTTTAGCATTTTACTTCAGGCCAAAGCATTTCACAAAGACATTGATATTGTACAGGAACATAAAAGTTAGAATATTGATGACCAGAAGTTAACACCTGCTTCTTAATAAAGATGTGAGGGATCTTGAGAGGGTGCAGAAAAGATTGACCAGAATTGTTGCAGGGATGGCTGAATTTAGCTACATGGCTAGTTCAAAAAGAAGATTTGGTTGTTCTGCTTAAAGGAAAGGAATTTAAGGCAAAATCCAACAAAAGTGGAACAAGATTGTGACAGATTTTGGATAGGGTGGACAAAGAAAATCTGTTCCCATTATTTGATAGTACGTGGATTGAACATAAGACAGGTGCAGGGTGAATGTCAATGAAAACTGTTTCCATGCAGTGCATGGTAATCACCTGGAACACTATATGCCTACAAGAATGGTAGAAGTGGAGATGACCAATGATCTCAAAAAGGAAATTGAGGGAAATAACATACAGAGCTCTAGGGACAGAGTGGGGAACTGGGGCTGTCAATTTTCCTCTTGAGACTCTATGTAGACTTTTAAGATGAATGAGCCTCTTTAGTTTTTAAAAATTCTGATGTACAAATGTACAAGTTGGAAGCAAAAGTGGGCTATCTGAGTCCTCTAGCCTGCGCTGTCTTTCAGCAAACTCATGGCTAAATTGCTGTTTTGAATTCCACATTCCCAACTACTCATTGATAATTTTTGGATTTCTTCAGACAAGGCAATCAATCTACCTCCACCTTAACAAATATTCAATGACCCAACTTCCCTGCCTTCTGAAGCAGAGTTCCAAAGTCGCATAGTCCTTATTTCTGTCCTAAAGAATGACTCCATGATTTTAAAACAGCATGCTCCTAGTTCTGAACTCACCCACAAGATAAAACATCCTTTCTACATCCATGTTGTTAAGACAGTTCAATACCTTGTATTCTTCAATCAAGTCACCCCTCATTCTTGTAACTGCAGTGAACACAACCTTTCCGCAAGACAAGCGCATTCATTCTAGATATCAATCTAGTTAGAGTCATAGAGGTGTACAGCATGGAAACGGGCTCTTCGGCTCAACTTGTCCATGCTGACCGGGTCCCATCTACCTGCATTTGGCCCATACCCCTTTAAACCTTTCCTTTCCATGTAGTTCTCCAACTGTCTTTTAAATGTTTGTAATAGTACCCACCTCTACCACTTCTTCTGACAGCTTGTTCCATTATACGCACCATCAACTGTGGAAAAAGTTGCCCCTCAGGTCCCTTTTTAAATCTTCTCCCTTCTTACCTTAAACGTATCCCGTCTAGTTTTGGACTCCCCAACCCTGGGGAAAAGACCTTGACTATTTATCTTATCCATGCTCTGCACGATTTTACAAACTTCCAAAAGGTCACCCCTCAGCATCCTATGCTCCAAGAAAAACCGTTCCAGCCTCTCTTTACAACTCAAACCTTACAGTTTTGGTAACAGCCTTTGTAAATACCTTTGAACCCTTTTCAGCTCAATAACATCCTTTCTATAGCAGGGTGACCAGAGTTGTACACAGTGCTCCAAATGTGGCCTTACCAATGTCTTGTACAGCTGAAACATGACATTTCAATTCCTGTACTCAGTGCTTTGACCAATGAAGGGAAGCATGCCAAATGCCACTTTCACCACCCTGTCTACCTGTGATGCTGCTTTCGAGGAACTATCTCCAAACTATATCCAAAGCATTTACATTTTTAAATAAGATCACAACTGCCCACAGTGTTTGAGATGTGGTGTCGCCAATATTCTCTAACTGAAGCATAACATTCAATCTTTATGTTCAGTTCCTCTTGTAGTAAGTATGGGGTTCTGTTAGTTTTAATCACTTATTATACCATATATTAACGTTTTGTAGAGCTAGAACATCTTTCCGAATTCTGCAGTCATTCTCTGTTTAAGTAATAGTTTGGTTTGTTATTCTTCTGGCCAAAGTAAATAACTTCACACTTTACCACATTTGTACTCCTTCTGCTAGATTTGTCCCCACTCACTCAACCTAACTATATCTACCTGCAAATTTCTTGTGTCCTCACAGCATACTTCCCACCTATCTTTGTATCACCTGCAGATTTAGCTACTCTCCTCATCTTAGTCTCCTCATCCTAGCCATTACTAAAAATTGTAAAAAGCGGAGACGTCAGTGTAGACCTTCGCAAGACTCATCTCCTCACATCCTGCCAATCAGAAAAAGATTGTTAGCAAAAACAAAGCCAACACACAAAGGAAACCCAAGTCACCTATTGACAGCAGTGGTGCTGATAAGAACTGAGAGGGGAATTTGAACATGGGACCATGGTTGAGGTGTTAGATGAATAGTTTGTGTCAGCCTTTAGCAAATGGAGAGATGCTACCCAGGCCTTAATGACCAGAGGAGGAAACAATAAAAGGTTTTGAAATTAAACCAGGAGACGGTTTAAATAAGCTTTCGATAATTGATATTGGCAAGGTGGCACGACCAGATGAGATGCACCCAAGGATATTGAAAGAATTTGGAGTAGAAAGTGTAAGGACACTGGTCATAATCTTTCAGTTGTTTTTCTAAATTCAGGAAAGTTCAGAGGACTGGAGAAATGCAAACATTATGGACATGTCAAAGAAAATTATAAAGATAAGCCCAGCAATTAGAGACCGGTAAGCTTAACCCAATAGTGGGTAAGCTTCTAGAAACAATGATTCAACGTAGAATTTGCAATCACGGGGGGAGAAAAGTGTATTGATCATAAGACATAGGAGCAAGCCATTCAGCATGTTGAGTCTGCTCTGCCATTCAGTGGGATCATGACTGATCTAATAATCCTCAACTTCATTTTCCTATCTTTATCCCCATTACCTTTGATTCCCTTACTGATTTAAAAATCTTTCTATTGCTGCCTTAAAAATACTTGATGTTTCAGCCTTGACAGCCCTCTGCAGCAAAGAATACCACAGATTCACTACCCTCTGAGAGAAGAAATTCCTCCTCTTCTTCTTTGTTTCACATGTGCAACCCCTTTTTCTGAGATTATGCCCTCTGGTCCCAAACACTCTCTCAAGGGACCACAACGTTTCCGCTTCTTTCCTGTCAAGTCCCAGAAGAATCTTTGTATGTTTCAATATGGTCGCCTCATTCTTCCAAATTCCAATCGGTACAGGCTCAGCCTCTCCTCATAAAGACTGCCCGTGCGTACCTGGTACCAGCCTAATGATCTTTTTCTGGACTGCCTCCAATGCCAGAATATCTTTTGTACTGCTCTGGACGCCTGATCTAAATAAAGTTTTCCAACTGTGGTCTCACCAGTGTCTTGTATAGTTTTAACAAAACCTCCCTATTTTTGTCACGAACAAATGCAGAAGTTGCTGGAAAAGCTCAGCAGGACTGACAGTATCTGTGAAGAAAAATCAAAGTTAATGTTTCGGGTTGTGTGACCCTTCCTGAGAATTAAGGGAACTCCTTAGAAATGAAGGCCAGCATTCCATTTGGTTTCCTCACTACTCATTGGATGCTAGCTTTTTGTGATCCATGCACAAGGATTCCTAAATCCTTCTGTTCTGCAGTTTTCTGCAGTCTCTCTCCATTTAAAGAGTATTCAGCTCCTCTGTTCTTCCTGCCAAAGTGCACATTTCCCCACATTATGTTCCATTATCAAAGTTTTTGCCTACTTACTTAACCTGTCTGTATTCCTTCTACAGACTCTCTGTGTCATCCTCGCCACTTGCTTTTCCACCTGTATTTGTAAACTTTTGTAGTATATTCACTTTCCTAATTGAAGTCATTGATACATATCGTAAATAATTGTGGGCCCCAGCACTCATCCCTGTGGCACGCCACTGGTGTGGTACCTTATAAAAATTCATATACATTACATCCACCACTTCCCCTTTTTATCTATCCTACTTGTTACCGCCTCAAAGAATTCTGGACCAATCAGCTTCTTTCCCAGCACTCGCATCGCGCTGTGGTTTGTGACATCATTCTGCCACTGATCTTGCTGCAGGTCAGTCCCTTGACCATCCCTTTTACCCAATCTCACTTACCTCTTGCTCTAGAGTATTTACTTCTTTCAATTTGCTCTGAATTTCCACTTCGAATTACATTTCCAATGCTATAGTCAATATACTCACTCAGCCTTTGTCTCATTCTGCTGAAGTTTCCTCGCACTGACCATGCCCCTTACTAATCATTGACCATAAATGGCTAGCTTGGACTTCTAAAAGGGAAATTATGTTTACCTAACTTGGAGTGTTTTAAGGAGGGGAAACAAAGGGTCAATGAAGGTAATGTTGTTAGAGTATACTTGGTCTCTCAAAAGGCATTCAAGACAGTGCAGCACACCAGACTGAGACAAAAATTATATTTCACGGAGTAAAAAGAAATGACAATGTGAACATAAAATTTGCTGAGTAATAGAAAATGAAGGGTTCAGTCAATGGATGTTTTTTTTGAGTTGGAGGAAACTTGTAATGGCGTTCCCCCAGGGTCAGTATTAAGACCTTTCTCCTGATGTACATTAGTGATTTAAATCTTGGTGTGCAGTGGACGATTTCAGTGTTCTCAAATTATGTGAGACATGGAAACAATATAAATAGTCAGTTGTTAATAAAGCATACAGTATCCTGGCTTTATTAATAGGTGCATAGAGTACAACAACAAGATTATGCTGAAGTTCTACAAGACAGTTGTTAGACCTCACCTGGAGAATTGTGTACAGTTCTGGGGTGCATACGATAAGAAAACTTGAACACTGGAGAGAATACAGAAGAGGTTTACAAAAATGGCTTCAAGGATGAGAAACCTTGAGGAAAGAACATCATCAAGCTTTATCTATAGTATCCATTGTAATGTCACAAGCATAATAATCTGGGCGTACAAGATCGATGTACTGTGCAGCATCAGTGCTTAAGTAACCATTCAAGCTACAGTACCACGTCATGTGCATAAATGTTAAAATTCAAAAGAATAGTGTTACCTTGCTTATTTCTCCCTCCAATGTGTAGAGGAAATTGCAAGGTTTTGTAGAATTGAGGTTGCAAGAATATCTGTATTTGTCATCTATACTCAGGGCGGTGCATGAATATTTTCTTTGATCAAGAATTTTTTTTGTTATTCACATGTGGGTTATGGGTGTTGTTCATTCACCAGCATTTATTGCCTATCCCTGGTTGCCCATGAGAAGGTCCTGGTGTGCTGCCTTCTTGAATGACTATAGCTAGACCCATAATGCTAAAAGGGAGAAATCCTAGTATTTTGGCCCAGCCACAGTGAAGGAATAGTGATATATTTCCAACTCTGGATGGTGAGTGGCTTGGAGAACTTGCAGGTGGTGGTATTAGCACGTGTCTGCTGCCCTTTTCCTTCTAGATGGAAATGGCCGCAGGTTTGGAAGGTGCTGTCTAAGGACCTTTGGCGAATTTCTGCAATGCATCTTGTAGATAATACATGCTGCTGCTACTGAGCATCAGTGGTGAAAAGAGCAGATACTTGTGGATGTGGTACCAGTCATGAGACCTGCTTCATCCTGGAAGGTGTAAAGAATCTTAATTATTGGTGGAGCTGCACCCATCCAGGCAAATGGAGAGTATTCCATCACACTGCTGACTTGTGCCTTGCAGATGATGGCCAGGCTCTGGGGAGTCAGAAGGTGAGTTACTTGCTGCAGTATTCCTAGCCTCTGACCTGCTGTTATAACTGCTGTACTTATACAGTGAGTCCAGTTGAGTTTCTGGTCAATGGTAACACCCAATAATGTTGATAACTGGGGATTCCATGATGGTAACACCATTAAGTATTAAGGGACCGTGGTTAGATCATTCTCTTACTAAAGATGGTCATAGCCTGGCAATTCTGTGATGCAAATATTATTTGCCATTTGCCAATTGTCACCCTAAGCCAGAGTATTGTCCAACTGTCACAAAAACAGAAATTGCTGGAAAATCTCACCAAGGTCTAGCAGCACCTGTGCAGAGAAATCAGAATTAATGTTTCTGTTTCTGTGTTTTTGTTTTTGTTTCTGATTTCCGATTTCCAGCATCTGCAGTTTTTTCCATTTATTGTTCATATCTTGTTGCATTTGAAAATGGCCTGCTTCAGTATCTGAGGAATTTCGAATGGCGCTGAACATTGTGCACTCATCGGCAAACGTCCCCACTTCTGACCTTGTGACGAAGGGAAGGTCATTCACAAAGCAGCTGAAGATGGTTGGGCCAAGGACACTACCCTAAGGAACTCTTGCAGAAATGTCCTGGAGCTAAGATTACTGACATCCAACAGCTACAGACATCTTCCCATGTTCCAAGTATAACTCCAATTACTGGAGAGTTTGCCCCGATTTCCCATTGATTCATTAACCAAGGGAGGACAGTACTGAGTAATCAGCAGAATGTTTACTTACCCACACTTAACTTGAAGCCATGAGACTCGATGGGATCCCGAGTCCATGTTGAGGACTCCTACAGCAACTCACTCCTGATCGTATACCACTGTGCCATCACCTCAGAATCTGTCCTGCTTATGGAACAGGACATGTCCAGGGATAGTGATGTTGGTGTCTAGGACATTGCCAGTAGGGTATGATTCTGCAAGTATGACAGTGTCAAGCTGCTGTTTGATTAGTCTGTGGGACAACTCTACCAATTTTGGTACTAGCCCCCAGCTGCTAGCAAGGAGGACTTTGGCACAATCAGCCCTGTTGACCTTGCAATGTCTCTTCCAGTGCTTAGGTTGATGCCAAGTGATCTGTCTGGTTCCATTTCTATGAGACTTCGTAGCAATTAATACAGCTTAGTGGCTTACTGGGCCATTCCAGAGAAGAGTTGAGAGTCAACTATATTGCTGAGGGGTTTGGAGTCACGCATAGGCCAGACAAGATGAGAATGGCAGATTTCCTTCTCTGACAGACATCAGTGAACCAGCTGGGTTTTACTGTAGATCAACAATGGTTCTTGATTACAGACTTTTTTTTTCTGGAGTTCATATTTCATTATCTACTGGGGTGGAATTTGAACCCAGGTCCACAGAACATTAGCTGAGTTTCTGGATTAATAGTCTAGTGATAATACCACTAGGCCATAGCCTTCCCTAAGTGCCACTTTTTTCCTAGATGCGTTCAGTTCTAAAGAAGAGTCACTGAACTTGGAATGTTAACTGTGTTTTGTCTCCACAGATTCTGTCAAACCTGCTGAGTTTCTCAAGCAAGTGCTTATAACGGTTTGCTTAAGTATACAACCAGTAGCGTTATTGTAGTTTAGATTTTTTGTTTTTTGCTCTTAATTTTTCACAATTTTAAGATATTTTAAAAGTTAATTTCATAAGATGTGGAGTTGCTGGAAAGGCCAGCATTAGTTATTCTTGAGAAGGTAATGGTAAGCAACCCCCTTGAGTTGCTGCAGGCTATCTGGTTAATTTCCCAAATCTGATAATGCCTTTGTGTATTTTATATCGTTCAAGATCATTTTCCACTAAATAGTCATTAAATAGATAGATAACATTATCTAACATTTCCAACTGCATGCATGAGTAAATGAATGCAAAATGTAAGTTGACGGAAAACCCAACTGTACAATTAAGCAAAACCACAGTTAATGAGAGAATATTTAATGTTGTGCAGTGTTTGCCACAGTTGGAGGCAGCTAACAAGGTAGTCTAAGGCAATTCTTTTTTGATCACTTGGTTACAATTTTCCTGGCAAAAACTTGGTATTGACAGTTATTTCATTATGTTCTTACCTTATCTCAGTTACTGTAGGCTAAGCATCACTTTACCACATACTTTAGACAATTTTCATTAGATTGGAATGGAGAGTGGAGATGCATATGTGCACTATGATACATATGAGAGGCTCACTTCCAAGTGTATCCCAGATCTGTTCCAACCTGATGCAGTGGGGGGTAGCCTCACTGTTTAAAGCTCGCAATTTGAAATGCAGCCTCTTGTAAATAGTGACATAGGATCTTCTGAGTTCATCAGTAGCTTGGACAAACTTCTGATTCAACAGCTTTTCTGATAGCCAGTACCTCTTGACTGTACTGCATGCCTGCAATATATGCTAGAATCTCTGGAGAGTCCAGATCAAATGGGACTAGATCAGATTGGGATGTCTGGTCGGCATGGATGATTTGGACCGAAGAGTCTGTTTTCGTGCTGTATCACTCGATGACTCTATAATTTTGATTCAGCGTTAAGAGTCACACCGTTGAATGCTGTGCCAGCACACTTAGTTTTCTATTTTGTGCCTTTACCAGCATCAGAGAGCCTCCTGCAATTTTGCCTTTCAAACCGAAAGTAATTTTGCCTTGAAGAATTAAAAATGTTCACCAGTGTGACAACAAAAGTTAAATTTGCAACTTTGTGGGGTAAAGCATCCCCTCTTAAAATTGCACATCAAGCATTTATACTATATCTGTGATAATCTTCTAACTTTTATTTTCCTGCATTGGAAAGAGTTTTAACATTTTTGAACAAATGAAAAACATGCACCCCTTTTGTCTCTAGAGCACAAAGCATGATTTGGTGATGTTAATGGAGCAGACAGACTTTTGGGATGAGACTTTGCGATCTATACTACTGTCGATCATTTCCAATGCTGCTTGTCACAGTTCCCTGTATATCAGAACCCACTCTAATATGAATGGTCTGAGCACTTACCCTACAGTAACAAAGAAATCCCAATCATGCATGGAAACAAACTGAAAGCTGGTTTCTAAACAAGAGAACCTAACCAAGCATTGTGACTTGCCTTTCTCAAAACTAGTCAATGGACCATGTCAAATATCACAGTGCAGCACAAAGTAAAATCCTAAAATTAAAATGTCAATTTTATTAAGTGAACTCGTTGGTCTAACTATCACATGCCTTCACCAAGGGTGGGGTGTAAACTAGAACGGGTGGCTCGCTCACCACTTTCCCATCCTACCCCGATAATAGATGGTGGGCCAATGCTGAAATTGGCAACCCTGAGCAGTATTAAAATAAATAATTAACAGTTTCTTGAGCTTGTAAAAGTTCAATTGACCTCCATTTTACCCAGCCCACACCTTAATACAGTTGGCACGGGCAGCCATTTTATTTAAGAAGTTTCTAAAATAGTAAGGGGAAGGAAGGATTTTTTTGGAGGTGCCCTTTACCTAACCCTTGAGAAGACAGTACGCCTATAATTCAACACACACCACCTTCGTTCCTCTCCATATAGTGAGCAAACACTCCCTTCTAACAGCCCTACTTGGCTGAACCCAGGGTCCATCGGGCCTCCTTCGTGAGCCTGCCTGCCTGCATTGTCAGCAGCACACACCTTGAAACATAAAGAAAGGAAAATCCTGTGGCTGCTGGAGATATGAGATAAAAACAGTGCTGGAGTAACTGAGCAGGTCTGATGGCTTTTGCAGAGAGAGAAGTAGAGTTCACGTTTCGAGTCTAAAGAGTCATCTTCAGAATCCAGTTCCCAGCAATCTGACCTTTTGATGTTTCAACCCCATATCTCCCATTTCCAAACTCTGGTGGCTCTGCCAGCACAGTGATGGAAATTCTAACATAAAGTTGGCTCACTGATTTTTACCCCAGTGTTTTAACTCTGATGTTTTCTAACTCTAGTGTTTTCAGCTTCCTAATTGTTCACACTCTCTACAGACCTCTGATTTTCGTCAATCCTCCATTGGTGGCCAGGCCTTCAGCTACTTAGACCTTGACTTTGCAATTCCCTAAATCTCATCTTCCTCTTACTTTTAAAATGTTCCTTAAATCCAATAATTTGGTCACCTGTCCTAACATGTTTGTAGCTTAGTGTCAAATTATATTCAGTAATGTTCTTGTGAAGTGCCTAAAGTTAATGATTTTGAATAAATGAAACTTGTCTTTTCCAAAGAAAAATCACTGCAACATAAGAATTAAGAGCAGGCTTCTTGAGCTTGTGCCACCATTCAACATAATCTACCTACCACCAGATAACCATTTGTCCCCTTGCTTATTGAGAATTTATTCACGTTAATCAAGCATGTTCTACCCTGAGAATATTCAAAAGTTTTGATTCCACCATCTTTTTGAGGAAGAGAATTCCAATCTTTGGAAGGCTGCCTTCCAATTTTCTATAGATTCTGAATGATTGATTCTGTGGATTGGAAGGTAGTAAATATCAACCCGGTATTTCAGAGAAAACAGGTAGCGATAGACCTGTTAGCCTTCTAACAATAGGCGCAATGCTAGAATCCATTAATGGGATGTGATAAGTAAGCACATGGATGATGATCTAATGTGGGTATAGTTGTCATGGTTTTGTGGATGGGAAATCATATTTAACGAACTTGTTGGGGTATTTTTGTTTTGACGATACTGTTATCAAAATTGATGAAGTGTGAATATACAAAGGGACCTATATGTTATTGAAGTTATTGAAGTCTAGCATGCAGGTGTAGCCAGCTATTAGGAAGGTTAATGGAACATTAGCCTTTAACTGCGTGAGGATTTGAGTAAAGGATCAGTGACATCTTGCATCATTTGTATAGGAGCATGGCTAGATGGCACCTGGATTACTCTGCACAGTTTTGGTCTCTTTATCTCCGGCAAGATATTACTGCCATGAAAGGGATGTTACGAAGGCTCACGAGACATGTTCCTGGGATGGCGTTCTGTCCTATGAAAAGACTGGTTAGGAAGTCGAGAACCAGGGATACAACTTAAATATAAGGAGCAAAAACAGAAATTGCTGGAAAAACTCAGCAGGTCTGGCAGCACCTGTGGAGAGAGTTAATGTTTCAGGCCCAGTGACCCTTCTTCAGAATTTCAGAACAATTTCTAGCATCGACAGTTCTTTTCGGGTTTTTGTTAAATATAAGGAGGATGTCACTTAGATCTGAGATGAGGATTTCTGTTTTAACTTGTATCTTTTGGAATTCTCTACCACAAAGCTGTGGAAGCTCCACGTTTGAGTGTTTAAGGTAATGATTAATGGATTTCTGATTACCAGCAGGGTTCTGGGATGGAGTTGGTAAATGGCATAGGAATATCCAATCAGTCATGATCATATTGAATTGCAAGGCAAGTTTGATGGACTGAATGTCTATTCCTGTTCCTATGACCCTTAACTCTGAGTAGGGAAAACAATCTCCTCTGCCTTGAGCAGAAAACCTCTTACCGTATATACTCGTGTAAAAGTCAAATTTTTTAGACTTTTTTTTAAGGTTAAATTTATGGGGTCGACTATTACATGGATACTACTTTTGAGGGGCTGAAATTCATGTCATAGTCCAAAATACTGTATCATTAGCAGAAGCCCAATTGATGTTCAACAACTTGAGCACCAAATATATCTTTCGCCCTGATGATTATAAAGCTATCATCGCATGGATCCTTTTCATCTTCACTGTCCTTAGAGGTAGCACATCATCTACTACTTCTTCATCTATGTCATCCCATAGATATGTCATCCCCTGTACCATTTCAATGAATTTGAAATTCCACTTTTCTTGAATGATTTGAAAATAGTGTCAGCTTTTATTTCCTTCCATAATTCAACAATCCGTTCACAGATCAGTGCCAGGGATGAAGCCCACACACTGCCTCCTCTCGTATGTTTTTTCTCCATCACACATTCAGTTATTCCACTTCATTCTCATGATTTTCTTAAATGGCTTATTGATACAACATCCATTGGTTGCAAAACACTTGTAAGTATGCTGGGAATCACAGCTACGTCAGTGTTATGTGATCACATGTTATCAACAACATACTTCACTAGATGTGGTCTAAACTGGTCCCAGATGAGCAAACTCTTTTTCCTTGCACAGTCCACCAGGTTGTAAATTCCAAATTTCCTTTATCCATTTTCTACATCCACTTTCATCTATCTCCAGCCTTGTGGATGCATATGGACAACAATTCGTTTTGGAAATTTCTCCTTTGGCAAAGTTTTTCCTCTTAAAAACAGCCGTCGGTTTTAACTTAATGCCACTAGCCGTATAAGAAAGAACTAAGGGGAACCCACTTTTCTCATGGCTAGTGGTTTTCACCCATACTGTTTTTTTTCCCACCTTTTGGTTCACAGTTCAATTCTCCGTCATGTCGAGAGTAACAGGCGTTTCATCCACGTTTCCAATGCATAACTTGTTTTTTTTTTCAGATTACAAACTGGTGAAACTGTAATGTCTTCTGTTCGAGTTCAGCAGGCAGCTTTTGCACAGTCTCCGTTCTCTGCCAAAGTACTGAGTCATGCATTCTCATAAGCCTTGTGCAGCATCCAGCACTTGCCTTAAAATCCAAAATTCCATCCTTCTTTGATTTGTTTTGTGCATGGATTCGGATGGCTTCATGACTAACACATCTTTGATGATTTTCAAGTACCCACTCGGCAACTGTTTTCTCCAAATGTGGCCACTTGTAAGGTTTACCTCTGTTGGTACACTTTCGTTTTGGTGTTGTCTTTAGGAGGAGGCAATGGCCTAGTGGTATTATTGTTGAACTGTTAATCCAGAGACCCAGATAGCGTTCTAGGGACCCAGGTTGAAATCCCACCACATCAGATGGTGGAATTTGAATTCAATAAACCTATCTGGAATTAAGAGTCTAATGATGACCACTAATCCATTGTCGATTGTCAGGAAAAACCCATCTAATTCACTAATGTCCTTTAGGAAAGGAAACTGCCATCCTTACCTGGTTTGGCCTACATGTGACTCCAGACCCGCAGCAATGTCGTTGACTCTGAACTGCCCTCTGGGCAATTAGGGATGGGCAATGAATGCTGCCTAGCCAATGACACCCTCATCCCGTGAATGAATAAAGAAAAAAAAGTTAGTTTGATATCTTCCTCCAGCCTGTCAAGGTTCTCCGAAACACACAATTCTCTTGTTACAGTTATTTGCCTTCTCTGCAACTTCAATAACTTTCATTTTAAACACTGATATTTTTGCTAGAGGGCATTTTTACACAAAATGATGAACACATTTCAAAACCTCAACTAGGTATATGGCTGTGTTTCTCGAGTGCCTGACTGTGACCTGATGCCTCTTAAACATTCACGCCAAATTCTTCCGTTTTCTCTCCTCTACTATTGTTTTAGTTTGACTCTCATACAGTCTCGCCGATCATTTCCTCATTGTAACATCTACTGGTATTTACTGGATAACCCTCAAATGTTGTTCTGTTTTCTGTGAAGAAATAAGGTCGACTTTTACATGAGATGCATGGAAAATGCCCAAAAATAGGGGGTTGACTTTTTTACTGGAGTATATATGGTATTTTGAAACAGTGACCCCTAATTTTGATTCTCTCTCGAGGAAACAACCTTTTACCAGCACCCTGTCAAGACACCCTCAGCTCTTGTATACTTCAATTAAGTTAGTTCTTACCCTTCTAAACACCAATGAGTGCAAGCTGACCCTCTTAAATCCTTCCTTATAAGACAGCCACTTATTTCACATATTAGTCTAGTAAAGCTTCTCTGAACTGCTCCCGATCTATTTACATGCTTGCTTAAGGTGACCAATACTGTGCGCAATACTCCAGATGTGGTCTTGCCAGTGCCCTGTATAAATTAAGTACAAACTCCCTCCTTTTCTATTCAATTCCCCTCAAGTAATGATAACACTCTCTCTATTAGCTTTCCCAAGTATGTGCTGTACCTGCCTTTTGAGATTAACATAGAAACATAGAGGATAGGAGCAGGAGGAAGCCATTCAGTCCTTCGAGCCTACTCTGTCATTCTTCACGATCATGACTGAACATTTAACTCAATAGCCTAATCCTGCTAACTCCCCATAACCTTTGATCCCATTCACCCCAAGTGCTATATCTCGTCGCCTGAATATATTCTGAAAAAAAACTTAAGTGAGAAAGCAGTTAAGCACATTGTTAAAGAAATTAAAACTTTTCTCATATAGTCATGCTTTAGCAGCTGTTGGTCATTTGTAACTAATTTTGAGGAAAATACTTAAAAGGCCCAAAGTTTTTGACAGATTTTACTTTTTTTCCCTTCACCACAATCATTCTGAAATCGAACACATCAGTGTAAAAGATCAAGGAATATTGAGCACAAATTACAGCTGGAATGCACAGAATTTCCACAGTCTTTTCTAGTGGTCTTCAAAATATAATACGGGAGCTGATCCCACAGAAAAATTTGGATATGTCGCATATCAAATCTGGATGAATTTCTGCCAATTATGCCTAGTTGAGGCCTCCAAGAAGGCTCCTGAAATAAGGGCTGTGGGGCTAGAGGAACTTACAGAAGTAGGGACTGGTCAGATCATGGAGTAATTTTGAAAATCAGGATGTGGGTTTTAAAATCAAGTGTTAACTGGGAAAAACTGTATGTACGTGAGTTGGGTGAACAGCATTTGTGTGAACCAGGACACAGCAATAGTGGTTTGGATGACCTCCAGTTTTAAGGAGGGGTGATGTGGGAAAGTGGCCAGGAAAGGTGCGGGTGCAGATTTCAGCCACAGATGCATTGAGGCAAGGATATACAGTCAGGTGATGTTACAAACATAAAATAGGCAGTCCTGGTGATGCCGTGCATAAGTAGTTGAAAGAGTGTCTGTCTAAAATATGATTCAGGGTTGCGAGAAAGCTGGTTCAGCCTCAGCAACAACTACCAGGAAGGGGAATGGAATCACTGGTGAAGGAACTGGGTTTGTGGTGAGGACTGAAGATAACAGCTGTAGTCTTCCCTGTCTGAACTTAATTTTTGGCTAAGATTAAGTCTCTATAAAGCCTTCATTTACTTTGTGGTACTGGCATTATCATGTGTTTTTGTATTGATTATCTTACAAACAGTCGCAACTAATGGACAAGAAACTTCCTACTTCCCACCCGACAGCCTTGTATTGGCTAGGATAGATGAGCCAAAAAGACAGATTTACTAGACTGGTTCCAGGGATGAGGGATTACCTAGTTACATTGGAGAAGTTAGCTTTTTTTTTGCATTTGAGCAGAAACAACTAAGATTTGTAGAGGTATAAACCCCTGATTGGTTTAAAAGAGATTTCTGATGAAGGGTCTAGGCCCGAAACGTCAGCCTCTCTGCTCCTATGATGCTGCTTGGCCTACTATCTCTTAAGTAAAGAGAAATTGCTTCTAAAGGCGTGAAGGGTTGCTAATCGAAAGACACAGTTTTAAAGTGATTTGCAAAATGGCCACAGATGATACGAGAAATAGGAGAAGCCTAAGAATTGATCTGAAGGTAACCAGAGGTAATGGAAAGAAAACCAATCATCGCGATTCTGTGGCTACGATTAGCTACAAAGGAATGGAACCAGGCAAGTGCATCACCACCCAGCTGGATTTGAGTGGATAGGTGTTCCAGGAGGAAGGGACGAAAAGACCAGGATGAGGAATAACAAAAACAGAAATTGCTAGAAAAACTCAGTATGTCTGGCAACATCTATAGAGAGAAAGCAGAGTTAAGGGCTACCAGACCCCTAACTCTGCTTTCTCTCCACACGTGCTGCCAAACCAGTTGAATTTTTTTTTTCAGAATTTCTGTTTCTTCTTTCCAGCATCCACAGTTCTTTTGTCTTTTTTTTTGTACAGAAGGAGAGATAGTTTGTCCTTGTCAGAGTCATGTTGGATGCCATTGACTATCACAAGACATGTTTGGGTTCTGTGGAGCAGTGAAACTGATTGGAAAATTTTAAACTTGGAGGCAACACTGTGTTTGGTGACTCCAGAGAAGAAAGAGGTTATAGATGGGGCAGAGGCCTGTAAGGACGAAGGGTTCAAGTGTTAACAATACACATTTCTGCTCTTCCATTAAAAACTAATGGTAGGTCTTGTTACCTGTTACTCTTTCACTTTGGTTATGCAGAATCTTAAGTCAGATATTTTGGAAGGAACTGATGGCTTCTCACAGCTTTCTGTTTTTCCTCCAGACTGACGAGCAGTTGCTATCTCAAGGAAAGAAAGCTGATCATTGTTATGCAAGGCTGAGAGAGTGGACTAAAATTGACTCTTGTTACATCTTGCTAAGCTAGAGATAACATTGTTCTTGTTGATTTGAAAACCTGTTTGGATTTCTCCTACCCTATTTATGCAAACAGTTATAAAATCTCAAGTATTTCTTTAATTAAAAGTTCAATTTTGCTACATTATGGTTGTTGGAATTTTGGATTTAACTTGAATGAGCAGTGAAATTCATATTAAAATATCATCACCTCTAAAAGTTTTTTTTTAATAAATTGTATCTGCCTGCTACTCTTCAGTCATTTACAAGGATCTTTTGACATTTTGTTTCAGTATTTTGATAGCATTCTTCCATGGTGGGATTGTCATCTCTTTTCTGATGCTTCCTGAACTCCTGCTTTGTACATAGAATTTCCAATACTTACTTGAATTATACAGAATCCCATTGATTTGATAAGAGGCTTAAGAGCTTCGCAACTGCGTGTGCAGCAGGTGAGTTCACGCATTTTGTCTTGGTGGGCCATAGAGAGGCATATTATGGAAATTTGTGAGCCACACATCCAATGTAAGTGTTCAAAATTACATGCTAGTGTTCTGACTTAGAACTGTAATCTCAGTGAATCTTGAGGATTGCCTTTACCAAGTCTTGAGGTCTCAAAATTTAAACTGGAAAGCCTGCAAATAAACAAGTGCAAAATGAGTTGACTCCTTGAATATTAGCAGCTGGTTAGCTTAGGTTCCAAGACCACTAGGGGCACAACCTGGGGTTCCAATGTCCTTTGTTCTACATTATCTCTCATTCTGTTTTTTGAAAGCATAGGTTATTAATATTTTTATCTTTTTATCCTTTAGCCTGGAAGAGATATCAACAACCATCTGCTAAATGTTGGAGGCAATGGACGTGCTGCGAATAAATTTCAGCCTGTTGTCCCTTGGCCTCAGGTTGAGGGGGTAGAAGTGGACCTAGAATCTATTCGACTGAAAAATAAAAATGCAGCACAACAGCATGTTGCTGACAACAACCAACAAAATGCAATACAGAAACAATATGTTACTTTTAAACCCCAGAAACATGCTTATTCTGATCCAGTGTTGAGAAGTGGTGTTCTAGGGAACTTTGAACCCAAAGAGCCAGAACCTCACGGTGTCGTCAATGGTCCTGGAGAAGGCGCAAAACCTTTTATATTGGGACCTGAATATAAAGAAGCTGTGCAAGCAAGTATCAAGGAATTTGGTTTCAACATGGTGGCCAGTGATATGATCTCGCTGGATCGGACAGTCAATGATCTGAGGCATGAAGAGTAAGTGTATGGATGTGAGATTATATTACTCGGTATAAACAGAATTGAGAGTTTGTGTTTGCAACTTCCTATTGCATTTTCGCAATGTTATTCCCTGTGTGGGTTATGGTTCCACAGAGGACAGCACCCCACAGCAATTACGTGGTGCAGCCAGTATTTTCAGGTTGAAGGTTGGACTTCTATTCCTCTCTTGGCGGGGGAAGTCTCACCTCTGGAGTTGAGCTCCAATAATCTCTGGCAGCTAGAGCACAGTAGAGAACACTGCTAAGACTAGAGCCAGGTCCATGAAGAAGACAACATTGGATCCCAGAATGAGGTGAATCAGGAGGGTGTTTGGTGAGAATTTGCCTATCCTAGAGTCTATATAATTCCAGTGAGTAGAAGGGAAGTGAAGGATACTGTTTTCTGGGAATGCTTGTCATGGACAAAAGAAAATTTCCAAAGTGAGTACGGTACCCCTCTCCATTTTTTTTCCCTCTGATTTTAAAACCATTTTTTTAAAAAATCAGGCTGCGCATTTCTGCCTGACTGCCCATGCCAACTATGCTGTAGCATGGACAGGGTAATATTGAGGTTGACTGAACTTTTTGACGGGCTGAATTGATCCCTAACTGTTAACTTAGATATGGTGGATGAGCTGCTGATTTTAGCACCTGCTCACCTTCCATATTATGGGAACGAATTTGAGTGGTGGTTGGAAGGTGTGGGCTAGCCACCTAACCCTAACCCTATTTTGTGTGCCACCCATGCTGAAAGCACCCATTGAACATAATATCCAGCCCACTGTTTGCCCTGCTGCTTATCAAAACCCACCCTTGAACCCTCAATCGATTCTGCTAAACCTACTCGTATGTACAACTTCCTTGAAAATGTTCTTGTCTTCTCCCAAAACCTTGGCGCGCTCTCTAGCAATTCCAAGTTTGAATATCCTTCAATAAGATCTCTGACCCTGCCACAGACCAGAACAGCCCTAATCAAAGTCAAAAATGATATTTTCTGTAACTGTGAGCTCCTTGACCTCTCTGCAATCTTTGGCCTGGCTGAACGCATAGTCCCAATAGCCATATTAAACTCCTCTTACAAACATTCAATGTTTTGGCCTCAACCTGATTTCTAAGGCAGGCAATTCCACAGGCTCACCACTCTCTGGTTGAACACAGTTTGGCAGAAACACCAAGGGTGCAGAATGTTCTCTGGGTTGGGAACTTTACTGTGTCCATAACCAAGAATGGTTTGGCAGCACCCCTACTGACCAAGCTGGCCAAGTCCTAAAGGATACAGCTGCTAGACTGGGTCTATGGTAGGTGATGAAGGAACCAACAAGGGGGAAAAACATACTTGACCTTTTCTTCTCCAACCTGTCCACTACAGATATCCAAGATAATATTGTTTTTAAAATGTTTTTGAGATTTGTCTTTACTGCAGAAACTGGTGACTAATCCTGAATGGGCAGACCCATTGTCTGAAGGGTCTTTGATGTCATTGAGCCAGTGTTCCACAGGCCCAGATTAATATTTTGGGAGGACAGAGTCAAATTCCCACAATCGCAGTTCCTGAAATTTAAACTCAGTTGGTAAATCTGGAATAAAAAGTACAAGTATCAGTAATCATTAATTGTCATTAAAACCCATATGGTTCATAGTTTTGAGAAAGGGTCACTGGACCCAAAACGTTAAGTCTGATTTTTCTTCTCAGATGCTGCCAGACCTGCTGAGCTTTTCTAGCAACTTCTGTTTTTGTTCCTGGTTCACTAATGCCCTTTAGAAAAAGAAATTTGCTGTCCCAACATGGTCTGACCTAAATATGACACTAGCATCACACTACTATGGTTGACTCTTAATTACCCCTCTGAAAATGACCTTGCAAGCTATTTTAGTGCTGAATTTTAAAACAAAAAAGGCTCCCCCGAATTTAGTAGTAGGTCCAACACGCAAATACGTTGGACATAAATCAGCCCGTTGTCAATTGACATGCTTGTTGCAATCCATGACAATTTCTAGCCTTTGTCAGAACCAGACCTGCTGCTGGACATCTTTTTTCCACTGGTGCCCTCTTTTGGTATAGTGCAGGATTGCATGTAGGCACTAGGAAATTGATAATTTTTAGATATCAACCTGATTGGATATGTTGTGACACCCCTCCAGCATAGGTGGGAATTGAACCTGGACCTTCTGACCTAGAAATAGGGACGCTGCCGCTGTGCCACATATGGGCATTAATTGGTATTCTAACAAAGTAATGAACTGTGTGCTTTAGCATTAATTCATGCAAAGCAGCTTAAAACAGGGCTTGTTCGATGTGCACTGAAAACAATAAATGCTGGAGATCACAGCGGGTCAGGCAGCATCCACGGAGAGCAAGCTAACGTTTTGAGTCTAGATGACTCTTTATCGGAGCTGAAGTGAAATGTGAAGGGGACAGCATTTATGCTATAGTTGCAGGGGAGGGGGAGGTGAGGTGGTGGAGAGTAGGTTGTAGAATGCTTGGGGAGAAAATATGTTGATAGTTGAGATTAAGTGATCAGAATGTGAGAATGGCAGAACAATGATGTGTCTAATGGCCAGACTTGAAAGAAAAGACAGTCCCACTGGGGAGGGGAGAGAGGACATCGTGACAGAGAAAGTAACAAGTAAAGCTAAAAGAAAGGGAAGGAATGGGAGTTGGTTCACAATTTGAAGTTGTTGTATTCAATATTAAGTCCAGAAGGCTGTAAAGTGCCTCATCCGAAGATGAGATGTTGTTCCTCCAGTTGGCGCTGTGATTTACTGGAGCACTACAGCATGCTGAGGACGGACAAGTGGATGTACAAGCAGGACACTGTGTTAAAATGACTGGCTTGTGCAAAGAAGGCATTCTGCAAAGCGGTTGCCCAGTCTGCATTTGGTTTCTCCAATGTAGAGTAGGCCACATTAGATGCAGCGAATACAATACACAAGATTGGAAGAGGTACAGGTGAAATGCTGTTTCTCCTGGAAAGACTGTTTAGGCCTTTGAATGGTGAGCAAGGGGAAGATGAAGGGACAGGTGTTCTAACCTTCTGCGGTTAAATGGGAAGGTGCCTTGGGAAGCGGGTGTTGGTGTTAGTGGTCATGGAATGGACTAGGGTGTCCTGGAGGGAACGATCCCTGAGAAACGCACACGGGAGTGAGGGAAGATGTGTTTAGTGCCGGTGTTCTGCTGGAGTTGTCTGAAATGGCAGAGAATGATCCTTTGAATGCAGAAGCTGCTGGGATAAAAAGTGAAGACCAGGGGCACCCAATCACACTGTTGTGAGTGATGGGAAGGGTCAAGGGCAGAAGTGCAGATGATAGGTTGGAATCGGTTGAGGCCACTGTCGACCACAATAGGTGGGAAATTATGGTTATGGAAGAAGCAAGCCATATCCACAAGGTGGTATCATCCGAACAGATGCAACATAGGCAAAGGAACTGGGAGAATGCGATGGAATCCTTGCAGAACGTGAGGTGTGAAAAGCTCCGGTGAAGGTAGATATTGGAGTTGGTGGGTTTGTATTGGATTGCAGCGGGCAGTTTATTCTCCGAAATGGAGACAGCGAGGTCAAGGAAAGGTAGGGAAGTGTCAGAAATAGAAGATGTCAAAGTAATAGAGGGGTGGAAATTGGAGGCAAAATGAAAAAAATTTTCAAGGTCCTGGCGGTAGCATGAAGTGGCACCGAAGGAGTCATCAATGTACCAAGAAAAGAGTTGTGGTAAGGGGCCAGTGTACGACTGGAACAAGGACTGTACCACATACCCCATGAAGAGGTAGGCATAACTGGGACCCATGTGGGTGCCCCTAGCCACTCCTTTGACTTGCAATAGTGAGATGAAGTAAAGGAGAAATTGTTCAGTGAGAGAACAAGTTCAGCTAGGCGGAGGAGAGTGGTGGTGAATGGGGAGTGTTCAGGCCTCTGGTTGAGGAAGAAGCCGAGAGCTCGCGGACCATCCTGGTGGGGGATGGAGGTATAGAGGAATTGGACATTCATAGTGAACAGGAGCCAGTTAGGGCCAGGAAACTGGAAATTGTGAATATGTAGGTGGAGAGTGGATGGAGTCATGGTAGGAAGAAATGAGCTTGGTGGGGCAAGAACAGGCTGATATGATGGGCCTACTGGGGCAGTCTGGTTTATGGATTTTGGGAAGGAAGTAGAAGCAGGCTGTCTGTGTTTGGATGACTATAAGATTGGAGGCAGTGGAGGGGGGAAGATCTCTGGAGATAATGAGGTGGACAAACAGGAAGCTGGAAACACACAGCAAGCCAGGCAGCATCTGGAGGAGGAGAAGTCAACATTTCGGATATTATCCTTCAGGACCGAAAAAGGGTAATACCCGAAACGTTGACTTTTTGTCCTCCAGATGTGCCTGGCTTGCTGTGTTTTTCCAGCCTCCTGTTTGTCTTACCTTGGATTTCACCATCTGCAGTTTTTTTGTCTCCGGAGGTAATGAGGTCGGTGACAGTCCTGGCAACAATGGCTTGATGTTTGGATGTAGCGTCGTAGTCTAGGGGGAGGTAGGAAGAAGTGTCCAAGGGTTGGCATTGAGCCTCTGCAAGGTAAAGATCAGCGCGCCAGACTACAACGGCACCGCTTTTGTTGGCGGGTTTGGATACTGGGTTGTTTACAAATCTTTATTGCACTTTCTGTTATTAATGCACTGTGGGCACACCTACCTCGTGTACTATAGCAGTTCAAAGGACAGCTTTCCATCATCTGCTCAAGGGCAATTAGCGATGGATAATAAACCCATTCTCATCCCAAGAACCATTAAAAGCAAGTAGTGTGTCCAGTTATAAGATAAAGGTTATATTGCGTGTAATAATTTTAATGCAACTGTAGTTGTTTTGTCTTGAGTTGAGGAGGAAATTGAGCAATTTATGAGCAAAGAGCATGTGGCTGTTGTATTGAAATCTGGTAATCCAATCAAAAGCAGTGGTGGGTTTGTCTTTAGTTTGCAGCCCTAATTTCTGGAATACCCTCCCTTTACCACTCCTCTAAGGCATTCTGTAAGTCCTTCTTCTTTATGTCATAGCTTTTGATGCTGTGCCCTAATATCCCTTTACCTGACTCAATGCCACATTTTGTTTGAAAATATCATACTGAAGTTTTTTTTTACTACATTAAAGCACAATATAATTACAACATTCTGTGGTTGAAGATTCTTATTTTTCTTTCTTGTAATGAATAAGTCTCCTATGTATTTCCAGCATGTCTGTTTTTCTTAAATCATAGATGTTTTATTGGAGGCCATTCAGCCTTATTTGTATTGTTTCCTGTTAGAGCAGTCCAAATCTAATGCTATTGCCTGATCTTTCCCCATGACCCTTCTGCCACAGTTCAATGGTTAGGATTACAACTATTTGGAAATTATCGATCCTTGGGTTATTTAAAATAATACAGGAAACTTGCCACTTTAAGAGCTGCTTTTCCAATGAGTCCCACTGTGCCAGTTTTGGTGTTCTCTGGGAGTCTGACTATACAGTGGGAAATGCCTTCTGTTTCTGTTCTTGCTGTAGTTTTGCATTCCTCTCAAACAGATCTTCAGCCCTTTTATCAGTGGGTTTAAAAAAAGTCAAGTGGTTTTGCACTATTCAGCTATATTGCATTCTTAGCCTGTGTTAACATTTACCTAATGCAGGAGCAGTTGAGGGCTCCACAAGTGGCTAAAGGTAGAGGGAAATGGAAGTAGAGGGAAGTGTGCACTAGTAGAGATTCGCAGTTTGAGAGGTGATGTCCTCCACTGCCACAATTATACAGATCTTTGACAGTATTGTATCAGACAATGACAGGTATTTAAGTCGTATTTGTCACCTTTGTGTTGATTTAGCTGATCGATACTACTTTCTGTACATTTTCAATGAGACTGGGATCAACCCTCAATTCCCAGGAAACAGAGGAACAAGATGATGGGATGGATTAGATGAAGGGACGGATTAGATGAAAGGTGTGAAAAGTTTGTTGCTATTTATATTTGAGTTCCTCTAATTTTAATTCCTCATCCGTGTGTCCATATTCCTCTATTGCTTCATCTCTCCCTATCTTGATAACCTACAACCCTCTGAGAGCTCTCTACTCGTTCAATGCTAGCCCCCTGCCCATTCTGAATTTTCTCTGTCCCACCATTGGCAGCCATGCCTTCAGTTATCTAGGCATTAAGCTCTGGAACTTCCTCTTGATCTTCTCTGCCTGCCTCCCCCTAAGTTATGATTAATGTTCCTTTAAAATTTACCTCTTTGACCAAGCTTTGGATCTGCCATCCCAGCATCTACTTCTGTGACTATCAGTTTTTGTTTGATTTACATACCAGTGAATGGCCTTGGATGTAATGCTGTGTTAAAGGCAGTGTATAGATGCAAGTTGCTTTACTTCAGAATAGAACAAAAGGAAAGCTAAAATGTGTCAGGTAATTGAAAATTAAAATGTTAATAAAAACTAAATGATAGTCTGTTCCAAGTGTGTCAATGCACACTTTACCTACTTGTAGTTTCACTGCACCAGCCTCAGAAGTACAGAATAAAAACAGCATGACAATAATAAAAGTGCACCCCTTGCTGGAAATCTTTGTTACTGAGCCACAAAGAAATGTGAACATTAAAGCTCATGATACACTTAAGTTCACTGTGTTACACATTAAGAAAGCATTTATGTGGTCATGTGCAAGTTCTTACACTGTCAAATATAGCAGCCTGTGATCTACTGAGTGTTGGAATCTAACACTTATAGGCAGGGAGGAGTTTAGAGCAACATGGCCAGATGAGAGCTGGAAGGAGGGAAGCATTTCATTGTGTGAAATTTGTTGCTTAACAATGCAGAGCAAATGCATCATATTGTAAACTTCCTAAATTTTAAAACACAATTCTCCCTTTCAAGATAGTTTGGTTGTAAGCATTTGATTCTGTAGGATTTTCCTCACCCATCTGAAAATGGATCAAATTACAGGATTTTTTTCTTAATTTGAATGGATAAAGGTTGAACTAGTGAAAAAGACCTTTTGTCCGTAACAAGGTTTACATTAATTTCAGACGTCAAAAAAAGGAGAGTGAGCATGCACTTATTTCAAATAAACAGGGCAACTTCTATTAATAAAATGTACCCTTCTTGTGAAATGCAGGCACAGTCCAGCCTCTTTGCTGTGGGCTTTCAAAATGTGACTGTTGCAGCAAATCTTCATTGAAATGCTCCTTTCTGTTCTATTCAATTTTGCATGAATTCCCTACCCCAGGAGCTTGATCCGGGGCCCCCATTTATGTCGGACTCACTCTCCAGGCTGCTGGGGGGGAAGTGAGAAAGAGGGCTTTCTTGCACACAAACCAATTGAACAAATGGAGAAAATTATGTGTAACAGGAAAGGAATTTGCAATCTGAAGTTTTTTTTTCCTGCAGTATAAGCTGGTGTTGCAAATCTTCCAGGGTTGTTCCTGTGGCACCAAGTTATAAATGTGAATAGCCAGGGCAATGCTGAGTACAGCTGTAAAGAAAGGGAGTTTCAAAACAAATATGGGATTCTATTGTACCATAGTCTTGGGTGTATAAGTAATTGCTTGGTAGTACAAAACTTAAACATTGCTCCTTTTAGCAGTATCTAGCTGTGGGTTTCCTCATTTACTTTGAACAATCCTGTTTCGTAATTGAGAACTTTGGATTGGGGAGGTGAAAAAACGTTGTTACATATTAAAATATAGTTGTTTGGATGATTCTTGTCAGTAAGTCAGTGCAGGGAGTGTGTGCACTGAAGGTTGATATGTTATGAGGTCAGTACTTGGGACGATTGGGACCTGGAGATTTTGTAAAGAAATCTCTAGGAATGTGTCCACTTATTAAGGCAACCCACGTGTAAGCTGCTTTGTGCAAATCTGATGCCTTTTTTTAGGTCAGCAGCAGCAACAACTAAACAAAAAACAGTGTCTTCCTGTGTGGAAGTCGAACTGTTGGTCAGAAAGAGGAATTCTGACTAATTTTCCCATTTTTTCCTCTCCCCATTGCTATACTCAATCCTTTGGGCTGTGACAGTGAATTCATCCTCCTGTTTGCAACCTGCCTGAGATCAGCAAAAACAGCTCAGATTGCTAGAGGAGTCTGGAATCATCCTCTGATCTGACACTTGACTCTACATCAGTTGCTACACCTGCTAGTCGACAACGTGGCAATGTCTTATTATTGATTCAAGTCCAGAATTTGGATCTAGGGGCTGAATCTTCAATCTGAGTCAGAAATCAGACATAAGAATGTGTTAAGGTCACAGTCTTGCAATTGTGCTTTTACACACGCCCAACATGTTTGGGAGCCTTATGCTAAAGGTGAGATTGGAGGCCCTCCAGCAGTCATCGCTAGCTGCACTGGCAAGAATGGGAGCTGCCAATGTGAGGGTGGAGGGAGGCAGTAAAGCACAAATGCAGGTAAATATATTTCTTTCAAAAACTCCCAGCTGCCTGACCTTGACCCTGGAGGAGCAACCCTTCAGGTGGCCTGTAGTTGCAGCTCTGACCTGAGGGTCATTGGTGGGTATAGTGTGTTGGTTCCTCATTTGACCCATCATTTCTTTGAGTCCTGGAACTGTTCTAGGCCAGTGTGAGCCACTGTCATTGCCAAGTGGCAATCCTGTGAGAGATGTAGTTTCTCCTCATCTCAGTTTTGATCCGACCTCCCCAAACTCAATATGTCAAACCTCTTGTTCGAAACTATCCCACAAGGGCGAAGCATCCGTTCAACGTCCACCTTATCAATCCCCTTTAGCATTTTATATCAAATTCCCCCCCTCATTCTTCTGAACTCCCAGCAAGTACAAGCCCAAGCTATTCAACCACTCCTCTTACAAAGCCCTTTCATCCATGGAATCAATCTGATGAATCTCCTCCTGAACTGCCTCCAGTGCCATCGCATCCTTCCACAAGTCAAGAAATGAAAACTGGATGCAATATTCCAGATGTGGTCTCACCAACACCTTTACATAATTGTAGTGACACTTTTATAATCCCGTCCTTTTGCAATAAATGCCAGGATTCATTTGCCTTTGCTATTATATGCTGCACCGCTAGAGCCTTATGAGGCCCCTTAATTAATTTTCATCTCATTGACCTCATCGGGGCAGCCAATCTGACCCACAGGCCAGCCTCTTACAGGATGCAGCAGAATCATGGCAGGGAACTGACATACTGGCTGGCGGCACCAAACTGGTTCACACAACTCCAATCCTTAAAACAGACATAGAAATTAAGAAACTTCAGTCCTTTCAGCCTGCTGTGCCATTCAATCTGTCTGTCTGTCTTCTATCTCAATGCCATATTCCCGTTTTCTCCCCATAACCTTTGATGCCTTTAAAATTGAAGAAATTATCTTTATCTTTCTGTTTCTTGAATATATTCAGTGATTTGGCTTCCACAGTTCCACTGTCCTTTTTCAGTGAAGATATTAATCTTCTCCATTCTGTATGATTTACCCCGTATCCTGACACTGTCCCCTTGTTCAAGTGACCCATCCAGGGAAAACATCCAGCCTGCATCTAGTTTGTCCAACCCTGTTAGAATTTTATACATTTCAATTAGATCTCTGCTAATCCTCCTAACCTTTATTTTGACTGAGCCTGTCTTCACTAATCTCTCCTCATTGGACAGTACTGTCGTCCGTAGTATCAACTACTAAAGCTTCGCAGCACACACTCCATGGCAAGTATATCCTTTCTTGCACTGAGATCAAAACTGCACACAATACTCCAGCTGTTGTCTCATCAAGGACCTGTATAAAAGCAGTAAGATATCCCTTTCTCTGAGCTCTCATCCTCTAGCCATGAAGGCAAGACAGTATATCATTTGCCTTCTAAATTGTTTGCTGAACCTGCCTGCCCACTTTCTGGTGTATAAGGACCCTTTTGTACATCCACACTTGCCAATATATCGCATGTAAATAGTATGGTTTTTTTTTATATACATATTTTTTAAAAATATATAGTGAATAGCTGGGGCCCAACCACTGATCCTTGCAATACCCCACTGGTCACTGCCTATCATTCAGAAAAAGACGCATTTATTACCACTCTGCTTCCCGTCTGGCAATTAATTTGCAATTCGTGCCATTACATTACCCCCTTCCGTGTACTTTACGCACTGATCTGTTAAATGGGACCTTATCAAAAACCTCCTGAAAATCCAAATGCACCACATTCACTGTTTCTCCCTTATCTATTCTACTAGTTTCATCCTCCAAGCAGTCCAGTAAATTTGTTAAGCGTGATTTGCCCTTTCTAAACCCATATTGGCTTTATAAGCCATACTGGCTGTGTCCAATATCACAAGTGCTTTCCAAATTTTCTATTATCAAATTTTAATAGACTGTAGTATTTTTCACATTATTGATCTTAGGCTAACTTACTCTCTTTTTTGTTTGTCCCTTCCTCCTCCCATTTTAAATAGTGGGATTACATTCGCCGCCTACCAATCTGTAGGAACAGCTCTAGAGTGTAAAGACTTTTGGAAGATGACCACTATTTCTAGGGCCACTTACTTTTGTACTCTGGGATATAGATTATCAGGCCTTGTCATTTGTTAGCCTTTAACCCCATTAATTACCCTAGCATATTTTGTTACATGTACTGATTTCCTTCAGTTCTGCATCCTTTCCTTTTTTATCTGTCCTGCCTAAACAGTGAATACTGCTGGATATTCAGTTCCCATCCTTGGACACCCTCCAGCCACATCTCTGTACTTGCGACTATATCATAATTGTTATCTATTTGCACTGCTAGTGCTACACCTTTATTATGAATGCTGTACACATTAAGATACACCGTCTTTCGAGTTGTTTTCTCCACCTTGTTAATCATCATGACTTTAAATTTGCACTATGGTTCCATATGGTGGCTCAGTGGTTAGCACTGCAGCCTCACAGCACCAGGGACCCGGGTTCGATTCCAGCCTCGGGTGACTGTCTGTGCGGAGTTTGCACATTCTCCCTGTGTCTGCGTGGGTTTCCTCTGGGTGCTCCGGTTTCCTCCCACAGTCCAAAGATGTGCAGGCTAGGTGGATTGGCCATGCTAAATTGCCCCTCGTGTTCAGGGGTGTGTGGGTTATAGGGGGATGGGTCTGGGTGGGATGCTCCAAGGGTCGGTGTGGACTTGTTGGGCCAAAGGGCCTTTTTCCACACTGTAGGGATTCTATGATTCTCTATGATTTGTTTTTCATCGTTGACTTTTCTGCCTCCCGCTTTTGCCATTTTAGCTTTCTGTCTTTTGTTTCTCCCTGATCAGATTACCGACCCCCTGCCACTCTGGATAGTTCCAGGCCCCAAGCTGTTTTTAAATTCACCAGCTCCTGGCGCAAACAAGTGCATGGTGATTCTCTTTGAATGAGAAGTCATCAGTGACCGGACTGAAATCTCACATATGTTAAATAAGGTCTATACAGAGCGTTCTTAAAGAAGAAGAATGGAAAGACTTGCACTTGTATAGAGGCGTACATGATTTCAGAATGTTTCAAAGTCCTTGAATTGTAGTCATTGTCATAAAGTAACAGCTTGGGAACTTCCTCTCAGCATGGATAGATGTTGATGATGAAACTCAACATTGCGTGTAGTGTATCAGCTCAGTGTCTGGTCATATGAGGAATGAAGTGATTGATGACAAAGTCTCACGGGCAGCAGTGTCGCCAGCCCTCCTGTATTCACCCAAGACATAAAAAATATGTAACAGATGTTTCAAACACCTGGACAAATATCACCAGACATACTACTGCAAAAGCTTACAGATCCACTGGTATTCCATTATCAGTGTTTTCTCATAGGCCATACCTCAGTATTGTTTACGGTCAGTCAGATGGGTTTGACCAACTACATCATTGGCATGCCTGACACATGACTCCCAAAACAATCCCTTTACTCTAAATTTCATTTTGGCAAGCGTCTGTAAGAGGGCTTCAAAATGCTTCCTCAAAGCCTCCTTGGAAATCTCATGAGAATCTCTAGCCCAAGACTATTTAAAATGAAGAGAAGGAGCTAGTTATTTTGAATCTCTCTGATAGGCCGAGGTGCCAACACAGAAGAAATATTGGGAAATCCCAAGAATCTCATCCTCCTGCTTCAGCAAGTACCTTCAATGACTGGGTTTACAGATCCAATATTGGGCTAACAAGGTGTAGAGCTGGATGAACACAGCAGGCCAAGCAATATTGGGCTGTTGCGTCACCTCAAGAGCCACAACATGAGTGGAAGAAAGTCCTCCTTAATCCCGAAGAAGAACAAAGTAGGAATCTTGGGATCTTCCTATGTTAAAAGGCATTATATAAGTAAATGTTACTGTTGTACCTTGTGCTTCACAATGTGGTCCTTCATCAATACGACATAACTGAGCTCTTGAACTAGAAAGAAAAAGGATTCTAGACATCGTAAACATGGGAAATAATGGGAAAAATGCCTACTAGAAAAATTTATTTTCAGTTAACTTAAAAAGACTTCTGCACAGCATCTGTCATTTTATATTAAGGTGTCCTGCATGAGGACAGCCATAGTTTAATGGTGAATCCATCTGGGTCTCCAGTTGCAGCATGGGGAAAAAGGCTGGTTTTTGTTTATCCAAGGAGCTATAATATTCATAAAAGAGTATGACATGAGTATGATCTGATTCAATATTTTGTGAATCATAACATGGATGCATCAAAACAATATTAAGTTCGTTTATACTTCTAGTCAATATAATTGACTTGATGTTGTTATTACAAACACCTATTTTGTAACAGATTTTAAACCCTCTTTGTACCACTATATACTATTTGAGCAGCGGTTTGTCTGAACCTTTTCGTTTAAAATTTATTTGAAACCAGTAAAGGAGTTTGTTGTCTAATGCTTCAGATGGGCCAAATTGAGCCAGGGTAGCATGTCTCTGCTGTAGTCTACTAACTTTTTAATGTTTCTTGTGAAAGGCCTGAATTATCTTAAGTTGATAGAAACCTCTTCCATCATGTCGGAACTGTAGTGCCCTTAGGGAGTTTTAAAATAACTGGCAGTGGTACCAAGTTTGGTTCACATTACTGTTCTTTTTCAGCTTTGTAAAAGATCTTTACAGAAATCCTGCCTTGAATTACTTTAATGTGGCATGAATATTTTTGGAGTTGCTTTATGATCAGTGATGGGGCTTTATATTTATAATTGAAAGAGACTCCAAAGGAGACCGAAATGAACCCAATGTATGTTGATTTTTTTTTTAACCACAATCTACCACTTCTTTCCCCCCCTTTATGTTACAACTGTGCGTATTTCAAAGGTACTTCATTGGCTGTAGACTAATTTGGGATGTCCCGAAGTCAGGAAAGGTGCTATAGAAATGCAAGGTTTTCTTCACACAGATGGTAAGCCACTCCATCATGTTGTCAGCAAGCAGCGCCCTGAAGTGACTTAATAGAAAAAAGTCAGAGAAGCGCAAATCATCAAAAGTCATGCTCCCATTTGCGATTTTAGACTTCTCAGCTGAGCTGAAGCTGTGGCCTCACCTGCTTCCTGTGAAGTTGCTTTGGGATGTTTCCCATTGGTGGCTTCACTGCACTGATCTGGCAAAGAGGTAGGCCTGACTCAAATATCTATTTCACTCAGAATTTACTTGAACGTTTGTAAATTGATTCAAGGGTTACTTTTTTTTTTGACAAAGTTTCTGTAAATATTGGATTAATCGTAACTGCAAAAAGATCCTGACAAAGAGCTCACATATGAGGCATTCTCTGTCTTCTCGTCAGACTTGTTACATATTTTCAGAACTTTTGTATCCATACCTTAACGACAGTTACTTCCTTGCATAGATTGGGAGGTATTGTGACGTGTTCACCCATAACATTTCCTTCTACGTTTTAAAAAATTTTATTTAGTTTCTTCACGTTGAGAACACATGTTTAAATGACTTATGTATAACGTAACAGTGTGTTTCATACATTTTGCAAACTGGAACTGTGTACTGGTAACCATGAAATCATTTTATCTAGTTCATCTTTGGAATTGAGTGAATTCACTTCCATAGTTTTTCTTCCAAATGAAATTGAGGTTGTGTTCAATTTGTTCAGTGAAATTCAGTAGTATTGTGCTTATTGTCTCAAAAGTTTAAATGTTTACTTATTTTAGGGGGTAACTGGATAAGCAGTTTTGTAGCTTTACATTGTGCTGTTCCAGTGACAACCAGCAGATGGTAGTGCTATTTTTGAACATTAAACCTGTCACATGCTTAAGACGCCAAGTTTTTACAATTTTGTTTCATGGCTGCAGTATTGTAACGAATCTACTTTACCCACTTTTTCGGTTGATTTCAAAGCATTCTGGGTTAGATTTTTAGCTTGTGTTTTAAGCTTGAGCAGATCTGGCCTTGTCTTGACTTGTTTATACACAGTAATAGCGAAAAATGGTGTACGCAAATCCGAATAGTGTACAAAAAAGACTAAAACATCAAATACCTTTCCCAGCCCCTTTTGTTTTGCAGTTGGGTCCAGTTTCACTTAATATGATACATAGGCTCCAAGTAGCTTTGTGCTTTGTACGACCACCATGCCATGATCTAATTGTGGGGAGATTCAAAATACAGAGACATTCTCTTGTCAGCCCAAGTCATTCTTGACAAGACCCCAATCCGCAAGTAGTCTTGTAGCAAATTTGCTTTGCACCAGTTGTAATGTCACTACTATAAAACAAAGCTTGCCTTTTTTTAATTTCAAAAATCCAATTGGCCTCTTATCCTGCTTTTTGTAATTCTTACCAACTGGAAACTTGCTGGCTTCCTGTTTTGAAAAATTGCTTTATTAATTAAAATAGTGACATTGCATCACTGCACAATTCAAGACAGTTCACAAAGTGGAAAACAGACAAATTTGTTTACATGGTACTAGCTGATGCCTCAATTGACTTGTAATGCAGGCATGTGTGTATTTGCATCATATTAAAGATTTCCTGAAAACACAGGCTGGGATTTTACACTGCTACCAGCCCCTCTGTGTACTTTCTCTCTTCACACCTTATCTCTTTCCCCAACAAAACAAATGTTGCTGCTGGTCTGGCCAGTGTTTACTGCCCATCCCTAATTGCCATTGAGAAGGTAGCATTGAGTTGCTGCCATGAACTGTTGCAGTCCATGCATACTCACCACACTGTTAGGAAGGGAGTTTTCCAGAATTTTAATTTAGCCTCAATGAAGTATAGTGATAGTTCCAAGTCAGACTGGTTGTGGCTTGGAATGGAATTCAGAGGTGGTGGTGGTCCCGTACATCTGCTGTTCTTGTCCTTCCAGTTGTTGAAGTTCCCAGGTTTGTTAGGTGCTGTTGAAGAAGTCTTGTGTGAGATATTGAAGTGTATCTTGTATACACTGCTGCCAATGTGTGCTCGTGGAGGAAGTGGATGTGGTGCCAATCAAGCGGACTGCTTTGCCACATATGGTTCAGAGTTCCTGATTGGTGTTGGAACTGTGTTCGTGGAGGCAAGTGGAGAGTATTCCAACGAGCTGCACATTTGTGCCTTGTAGATAGCAGCCATGCTTGAAGAGTTAGGAGATGAGTTACTCACTGTAGAAATCCCAGCCTTTGACCTTCTCTTGTAAACACTGTGTTTATACGTCTGGTCTAGTTGAGATTTTCTGAGTGGCACAGTGAGACTGAATGTGCATGAAGAATTTTACTAGGATAGTTCTTTTAACCAGCAAATTAAACCATATTTCGGTGCTTTTTTTGAAAGTTTTGGTAGAAAGCTTCAGAAGACTTTGGCAGTTTTCTTGGGAACTACCCATCAGGATCCATTATTTCAGAGATAGTAGGAACTGCAGATGCTGGAGAATCTGAGATAACAAGGTGTAGGGCTGGATGAACACAGCAGGCCAAGCAGCATCAGAGGAGCAGGAAGGCTGACGTTTCGGGCCTAGACCCTTCTTCAGAAATGGGGGAGGGGAAGGGGGTTCTGAAATAAATAGGGAGAGAGGGGGAGGTGGATAGAAGATGGATAGAGGAGAAGATAGGTGGAGAGGCCATAATACGGGATAAGGTGTGTGTGTGTGTATATATATACTCTTCAGAGAAAATGAAATTAATATTTGGCGGTCAATATTTCTGAGGAAGGGTTACCAGACCCGAAATGTTAGCTCTGATTTCTCTTCAGAAATGCTGCCAGACCTGCTGAGCTTGTCCTGCGATTTCTGTTTTTGTTTATGACTTTGTCATGTCTGACAACTTTTTAATTGAGTTCCCTGATGAGGTGACACAGGCATTGGATGAGGGTGGTGCTGTGGATGTTATATATTTGGAGTTTCAGAAAGCATTTGATATGGCGCCACATGGTTGGTTATGAAATTAGAAATGTTTATGATTGATGGGTCCGCAGATTAGAAGTTGGCTTTAAGATAGGAAACTGAGGATGTAAATTAAGGGGTATTTCTCGAATTGGAGAAGAATCGAAAGTCATGTTCCCTTGGGATTGGTGTTGGGACCCGTCCTTTTTCTATCAAGTATAAATTCAGTTTTCTCTAAGCGATTTGGAGATGGGATGTCGAGGGCAAAATTCTTTAAATTTGCAGATGATACTAAACTAGAGAGAATAGTGAGTTGTGAGGATGATGCTGAGCGATTTCAGAGGGACATTGACCGGACGACCTAATAGGCCATCTGCCTGGCAGATGAACTTGAATGCAGAGAAATGAGGTAATGCATTTTAGTAGAAGAAACATGGAGAAACAATGCAGGCTCTTTGAAGGGAATACAGGAACAGAGGGACCTCCGGGTTCATCTACATCATTCTCTGAAGGTAGCCAGACAAGCTGAAACTGTTGTTATGAAAGCTTATAGGATACTTGAGTTTATAAAGTAGCAGCATAGAGTATAAAAGCAAAGAAATGATGCTATACCACTACAAATCATCAGTTCTGGGCACCTTATTTAAGGAAGGATGTTGAAGCTTTGGAGAGAGTTCAAAGGAGACTAGGTACTAGAATGACACCAAGAATGAAGGATTTCAGATACAAAGAAAGGTTAGAAAGATTGGGCTTGTTCTCTTTGGAGCAGAGAAGATGAAGAGGTGACCTTATTGAGGTGCTTAAAATTATGAACAATTTTGACAGGGTAAAGAATAGCATTCTATTTCCACTTTTTAGTATATAAAAACGGAAAGAACTGCAGATGCTGTAAGTCAGAAACAGAAACGGAGACAGAGATTATTGGAAAATCCCAGCAGGTCTGGCAGCATCTGTGAAGAGAAATCAGAGTTAACTTCAAGACTGTCAGCAAGAGAGGTAGGAGGGAGATGAGGAAAAACCTCTTTACTCAGTTGTTGGGATTTGGAAGGCACTGCCTGGAATAGTGGTGGAGGTGGATTCTCCATGAGGTTTCAAAAGCGAGCTGGATATGTATTTGAATGTGATGAATTTGGAGGGTTACGGAGATGGGGCTGCAGAGTGGGATTTAGCTGGATAGCTGTTTTCGAAGCTGGTACAGACACAATGAGTCAAATGGCCTCCTTCTGTACTATAAAATACCAACCATGTGGCGCCATATCAAATGCTTTCTGAAACTCCATTCTATACTATGATTCTAATCTTTAACATGAGGCCCACATAGATTGAGCTAAGAAGTCTGGTGTGCAACTGGAATGAAAAAGTAAGCAGCGTCTCTTGGTAGTTTATGAAATTATCTTCTCACAACAGTCCAAAATGTTGAAAGTGGTTACACCTGTGTCAAACTAATTAATACTTCCAACTACTTTGGTAAGTTTACAGGAAATGTCAGTTGCTGGCTGTTGTCAAGAAATATAAATTCTGATATTCAGTGGTTCAGAAATATTACCCTTGTTTTAAAAACAGACCAATCCAACATGGGAATACACTGTTGAAAGTTAATATACTACACCCAGGTAGAAATCTGTGAATGCATATCAAAATCATCTTGTTATGTTCTCCTTCAAGAGAGGAAGGTAGAAAATTAGTGTGGGGTGGAGGTGCAGATTCTTGCTCGATGCATGATTCCATCAACTTTTTATATGTAAATTAAAACATTCTCTTGGTTGCTGTGGATGTTTTGTTTCTAATGACGCAAAAAGCACAACCTCTTATTAAAACACTATGTTGGAAATGCTCAGCAGGTGTGGCAGAATATATGCAGGTAAAGATATGGAGTCCCCTTTCAGTTCCATGACTTTTCATCAAGCACAAATTTTTTGTCGTATGATAACTCAACATTCAGAAGAGAATTTTCAGAAAGGAGGGTTTTGCAGACTGAGCTACCAAAACAGAAATAATTTTTTGTAACTGTATTTTGCCATGCATTTTTCACCAATCAAACCAACCTATGGCAATCGTCCATTGTACCTGCAAGATTGTACTACCTTGCAGATTTAAGTTCTCTATTAACGGTTCTTCCTGGTAGGCTGCTATGGAAACTGGTTCATCACTGGCTTTTTGTTAATGCAAAAGCTGCTGCAGACTGAGCATAATGTATTGGCATGACCAAAATCAATTGTGGCTACCAAAATTCCAAGTCTTTATTTTCCTCCGCTTTGGGACGTATCTGGTACGAATCTGTATGGAAAAATTCTGTCATTTCTAAGTCAGACAGATGAGTACGAACAAAATCTTCCCTTGATTTTAAAAAAAAATCAGTCGAGCCAGATTCTGTAAATGCTTGCATTGCTAAGAAATGGCTAGGAGGCACTGGCCAAGCCCCTTGCAAACATCTTCTAACACTTGCCTCAAAAAGCATTTAGTATCCTTTCACCTTCAATGCATGTTCACTTCAGTTTCCAACATAGCTGTCATTGTTAAAGCTGTCACCTCAGATTTGAAATTAGGATCATTCCCTTTCTCAATATCCTAGTGTCACCGATCACAGTCTATCAATAATAGCAGAGTTCAGTGAGTGGCTATTTAGCAGAAGAATAAAAGCATATTATTTGTGATACCTCAAACAAAGAGGAATTGTAGATTATTTTAACAAGGACATCTACAAGAGATGTCTTTTCGGACATGTGTGCTGACCTCATAATCTGTCATTTCAGGCTCCCATGCACATGTAAAGCACCGTTAAGGTAACACAGTTCCAGGGAGGGAAAATCATCCCAGAGTGTTTCCATCCATTTCTGAAATGCTTAGTGCTTTGCTACTGGAGTTGCCTGAGCACTGGAATTTATCATAGCTGTGGGTACTAGAAAAGAATCATTTGCATTGACATTGTGCCTTTCACACCCTCAGAAAAATCCAAAAATGACTTCTAACTCAGTACTACTTAAAGAGCAGTCATTATTACAACATATGGAACCACAGCAGGCAATTTGTGCACAGAAGGGCCCCACAGACAATAAAGAGGCTACTGTTGAGGATTATGTGTTGGATGGAACATCAAGGTAAATCCTCTCTTAATCTTCAAACAGTACCACATGAAATCACTTATATCCGGTCGGTAGGGTAGATTGGAGGTTAGTTTTATATCCCTTCGCAAATATGGCATCTCTTGACCAGGCAGCACTCCTTTTCCTGCGTAATGTGCTGACGTTTCTGGAGAATGGTACTAGCTGGGTAGCTCTTTCAGGAGCTGGTACAGCCACAAATGGCCTTTTCCTGTACTGTAAAATTCTGTGATAACTTGTCGAGTACGTGAAGGCAACCTCCCATCAGCAGAGCGTTTGTTTTTAAGAGCGTAGAGGAGGCAGTCCAGCTATTTTTCTCAGAGGGGCTTATATTTTTTTTTCTGCTCAGCTACCTGCTATATGTTAAAGGGTCTGTTCCACAGAGCTGTTGATGCTGACAGAGGGCTGGCAGCAATTACGGATGGGCTGACATCGTGAACAGGGCCAACACCTGATGGCAGGCTCCTTTATTGGGTGCCTCCTGTAAAATTGAGGAGGAAGTTTTGATGGCTGGCCACCTGCCCATCTATTCCAGCAAAGCCACTTTTCCAATGCCAAGCACCCGATCAGCAAAATTCAGCCCATTGTACTGGTGCTATAAGCTTCTCTCCAATAATGTTCTCTGCCAATGGATTTTGATTTATTAGATGAGATCTTTTGTCTTTTACATCTCATCAATCTCATAGAAATGTTGAAGCATCTTCTATGCTTATCAATTTCTGAAATTAGATTATATTAACTCCATCACAATTTAATTATTTTAAAGGGAGACTGTTTGTTTGTTTGTTTGTTTGTTTGTTTGTTTGTTTGTTTAGTGATTATCTTGAAAATTAGTTGAGGGATTTTTTATATCGCCTCCCTGGTTGCTGTATTTGCATGTTAACTGGCACCACTGTTTTCAAGTTATTCGTTTTTGTATCATTCGGCGAGGTTCAATATCGTACCTCTAAATTAGCGCCTCCCAAATTCAGGTTCAGCAGCTCATGTGGGGTCATGAGCTGAAATTTCAAGGTCCTGCACTTTAAGGCAGCAATGGTTTGCCATGGACCTCTGACCAAGTTATAATAGCTGTGCTTCCAAGCTAACAGGCCCCTGCTGTGACAACTTTTTACTCTGCTTTCTCAATCCTCCCTATTGGGTAATAGTGAAAAAAGTTTGGAAAGCACTGTTCTAAATTTTGTCAACCATTACCCGTCTCCCCTGTGCGTGATTTTTGATGGGCACAAAATAAAACAAAATATATGAATGGTTGACAAAGTTCCCTTTGGGAGAGGTCACATAGTCTTTAGACACGTGCTCAGTTGTCCATAGATCAAATGGAAGACTGGAGCGTTGCTAATCATAGAATCTTAGAATCCCCACAGTGTGGAAACAGGCCATTCGCCCCAACAAGTCCACACCGACCTTGAATTATTACTAAAGAAAGGCTTCAAGGAAAAGCCAGAGAACTACAGACCAGTGAGCCAAACATTATTGGCAGATAAGTTGTTGGAGGGGATTCGGAGAGACAGGATCTACATGCATTTGGAAAAGCAAGGACTGATTAGGGGTAGTCAGCATGGCTTTGTGTATGGGAAATCGTTTCTGACAATTTGATTGAGTTTTTTGAAGATGTGACCAAGAAGGTAAAGGCAGAGCAGTAGACTTTAGCAAGGCCTTCAACAAAGTTCTGCATGGTAGAATGGCTAACAGTGTTAGATCACATGGGATCCAGGGACAGCTAGTCAAGTGGATAAAAAATTGGCTGATGGTAGGAGACCAGTGGTGTGCTGCAAGGATCGGTGCTGGGACTACTGTTGTTTGTCATCTGTATAAACAATTTGGACGAGAATATAGGAGGCATGGTTAGTAAGTTTGCAAATGACACCAAAAGGATGGTGAAGAAGGTTAAGTCAATGTACAACGGAATAATGATGAACTGGGATAGAGGACCAAAGAATGGCAGATCGAATTTAATTTAGATAAATGAAAGATGTTGTATTTTGGTGAGACAAATCGGGGCGGGACTTGCACAGTTAATGGTAGAGCCCTGGGGAGTTTTCTCAACAGAGAGACCTAGGGGTACAGATATATGGTGTCACCGGTTCACAGTGGTGAAGAAGGCTTTTGACACGCTTGCCTTCATTGGCCAGAGCATTGAGCACGGGAGTGGGGCATCATGTTGCCGCTGTACAAGACATTGGTAAGGCTGCATTTGGAGTAGTACGTACAATTCTGGTCGCCCTGCCAAAAGAAGGATGCTATTAAACTGGAAAGGGTGCAGTAAAGCTTTACAAGGATGTACTGAGACTGGAACGTTTGAGTGATAAGGAGAGGCTGAATAGGCTGGAACATTTTTCTTTTCCGTGGAGCAATGGAGGCTGAGGGATGAGCTTATAAAGGTTTATAAAATCATGATGGCACAAATAAGGTGAATAGCCAAGGTCCCTTCTCCAGGATTGGGGAGTCCAAAACTTGAGGGCATAGTTTTAAGCTAAGACGAGAAAGATTAAAAGGGACCTGAGGGGCAACTTTTTCAGAGGGTGGTGCGTATTTGGACGAGCTGCCAAAGGAAGTGGTAGAGGCGAGTACTATTAAAAGGCTTTTTAGAGAGCGACAAAGGATGGTGATTTAAACTGAGGGTCACCATACCTCAGACGAGGGGAGAGATTGAGAAGGAGAGTCCTTCATGGCAACCTCAGCCGCTGTGGGGATTGAACGCATGCTGTTGACATCATACTGCTTCACAAACCAGCCATGCAGCCAACTGAGCTGAACCAACCCCTTGACTTTATGAATCTGTGTTTTAAAAGCTGATAATAGTGGCAGGTTCTCACAAAAGTTTTCAATAAAATAAATTGTTCATAAGTTCCTTCTCTGCTTTCTAAATAAGATACTTTGTTAAATGAAGAAAGGTTGATCTGTTTTGAGCACAGAAAATGAATAGCTTGTAAACAGCAGATGTACTCGAATGAGAGTTTATTTACCAGTTTCAGTCCAACTCAAAAATACCAGTGTAACATCTGTGCTTGAATTCAAGAAATTTTTGCCACAGCAATTTTTCTGCCTGTTTGAAATCAGCTCAGAGCAGTGTTTGACGCATGGTAATCAAACCATGTTATTAAAATGGGTTCAAGTATGAATAAGTAACCAATTTATACAATCTCGGTAAGTAACATCTGTCTTTCAGTTTATTGGATAATCCTTTACACAACTCATTCCCTACCACTGAACTGGGATCTTATCCAATAGGGAGACCCACCACATGCATTGTTAAAGCTAGACTTTCAATTATTTATTGGTGATTTTAGTTTCCTGCTTTGTGCCACGGTGTATATTAAACTGTAAGGGTGGGGTCAGGATCAAGGAAGTTGTTGAAAGTCACCTTGTGGAAAGTTTAAAGCTGTCCAACATAGACAAACCCAGAGTTGTTATGGCATGAATCTCTGTTTATCTGCTGTATAAAGTTTTTAACCTTTATAGAAAATAATATGGGATTGGTTTTCACAAGGGCGAGTGAAATTTAGACTAGAGGCTAAGCTGTAAAGTTTGTCCCAAGCAGTTAAAAGATTTGACCCATGTTGTTACATGTGTTATTAATTCATCATTTGATTTTTGCACCACAGTATATGTTTTGGTTTTAAACAGCCTCTTGAATCAATATCCATTTAAATATTGCCATTTTCTTTTTAAGTTGATGCTTTTCTACAAGCTTTCTACAATGCATATTCAATGCTTTATGTATATCAAAGACTTTATTAGTGTATTGTAGCTTTCAGAATATTTATTTGCTGCATTTTGCTGTGAGCCAGTGCTTAAAAACACAAACTACCAGCTGTCAAATGTTAGAAGCGAAATAGAATTTTTTTTAGAAGTCTAACCAAGAAACTAAGTCATAAAAAATTGTAACTCTCTTAGATTTTGCACACCAATGTTATGTCTGGGTTGCATTTGCCTCACTATTCCCCCTAGCTTTATTCCAAATAAGTGGAATTTGGAATTGAGTACTCAGCAGCAGAAAGTGGGCCTTTTAATTCTCATTGGTGACATGTGAGGTCACAGAAATACAATTGTGATTCAACAATTCAAAGTGGCAATATCAGTCAGGAGTTCCAAGGCTATAATTTTCTTTCTGGGAGGCATAGGTTGCAAAAGGTAAAGTATTGAAGTGACAAGACAAATAGTAATGGGGGAGTATAGTAGGAATTTATTAGCATGGAAAAATGAACTTGTGTTCTTGCATACACAAAGCCACGTGAACCCTATCTTTTTAAGCAGCTCCAGAGATTTTGCAAAACCAGTTGAGTTCAAAACTTGACAATAAAAGTAATTGTCGCAAATATCCTTGCATATGGCTGGGGAAAGTTGCAGACTTTTCTGAGCTCAGTGGATATTTTTGAGTCACTGTCTGAGCACAATAGTGTTGTCATAAATGTCTGTAAATACATAATAAGCAATAGGAAGAATGTCAAATTCACAGGCTATTAATCTGATCACCTCTGTTAAATTACATGGATTTTCTCTTTTCCTGTTGGCGGAAAATGGTTGTTGCTGAATAATTTTAGGTATGAGACATTGGGGAAATATTATGAGTGAGATTTGTAAGATTAAAAAGGGGAAGACCAGTTGCAAATTCATTACAAATGCAGCTCTGTGTTACAAGGAGCAAATATATGCATGTCTTTAAATCAATGAGGGAACAAACTTTATCTATTATTATCTTTTATCTTTATTATTCCTTATCTGTTACAGTGCCTTGGAAGTCTCAGGTTTTTCAGATGACTTCACCTTGGCAACAGCAATACTGACAATAAAACAACAACTCTCATTTTTATAGTGCTTGTAATGTAATGAAAGGACCCAAAGGGCTTCACAGTGTTTTCAAACACAATTTGACACCATGCTACATATGTTAAGGCAAATGATCAAATGTTTGGCCAAGCAAATAAACTTTAAGGAATGTCCTTAAAGGGAAAACAGTGGCTGAGAAGAGGTCTAAGGTTTGAATCCCAGAGATTAGGACCCATGTACTGAAGATGTATCCACAATGGTGGGATAATTAAAATCAGGGAAGAACGAGGCCAGAATTGAACAGGCTCTGATATCTTGGAGGGTTGAGGAGCTTTTACAGCAAATGAGAGAGGAGGGGTTTGAAAACAAGGATGAGAATTTTAAAATTGAGGTAATGCTCAACAGGATACCAATGTTAATCAGCATGGTGATGGATGAAAAGGATTTGGTGCGAATCAGGATACAGCAACAGTGTTTTGAATGAGTTTTTAAGTTTATGGAGAAGGTGGATGGGAGCTGGTCAAGACGGCATTAGAATAGTCAAGCCAAGAGGTAACTAAGGAATTGGTGAAACTAGTGCACTCTCAGTACTGCACTGAAATGTCGGCCTTTATTATTTGCACAAATCTATCATCATCACCCTCCGTGGTCCCTCAGGACTGAGGATAATTTGCTCCCCGGTTCAGTGGATTCTGAGATGGCTGAAAATTCAAATACGTGATCAGGTGAATAGCAAAAGTCTTTTCCCTAGGGTGGTGCAGTTCAAAACTAGAGCGCATATTTTTAAGGTGAAAGGAGGAAGATTTAAAAGAGACCTAAGGGGCAACATTTTCCATACAGAGGGTGGTTCATATATGGAATGAACTGCCAGAGGAAATGGTACATGCAAGTACAGTTACAACATTTAAAAAACATTTGGACAGATACACAAATAGGAAAGGTTTAGAAGGATATGGACCCAGTGCATGCAAATGGGACTAGTTTAGTTTAAGAACCTTGTTTGGCATGGATGAGTTGGACCGAAGGGTCTGTTTCCATGATGTAAGCCTATGACTCTATCTGCACGTAGGCAGAACAGGTGCTTGAAGGTTAAGCTTTTTGCACTTCCTCCAATACTTTGACAGTGTCTTCACATTTGTCATGATGTGGAGGTGCTGGTGTTGGGCTGGGGTGGGCAAGGTCAAAAATCACACAACACCAGGTTATAGTCTAACAGGTTTATTCGAAGACAAACTTTTGGAGTCTCAATTCTTCTTCAGTGAGGAAGGTAGCATCAGACACCAAATTTATAAGCAAATTGAGAAGCAAAAGATCAAAGGGTCATAGAACTGATGCAATGTTGAACAAACCTAAGATGGCTGTTTAATCTTTTCTAACTGATTAAAGAGTTATATACAAATTCCTGAATTTCTTTCAAGTCATTGTCCCAAAAAAAAGGTTTTATCAGTTCCCTCAGTATACCAGAGGTGACTTCCCAGGTCAGACAATGCATTTTGGGTGTGAGGCCTTATTTAGAATCCCCAATTTATATGCATACTTCCAAGGGCTTTGTGGCCTCCTTACACATCCACCAAAATGGACCAACTCGCTCTTATCTACCTCGAAGCTCCAATCTGCAAATTTAATAATGTTAACTAGGGTTTCATAATCTTCCCTAATTTATTTTCTCATTGCAACATGCAATAAGATAACACGAGAGGTTTTGTGCTGTTAAGTTTGATTAGTTTATCAATCAGTTCTCGCATTTCTATTTAAACATCTTTACCTCTTGTAATCTTATGGAAACAGTGGCAAGAATATGCAGCTTTTAAAATCTTACAATTCTAGCTGCAGGCAAAATAATATCAACAGAAAGATCTGATTTTGCTGAGTGCAGTGAAGTCTGACAGCGCTGGTTGAGTGGCTGATTTTTTTTGTGATTTATGCATCATTATTTCAACTGTTACACTCAAAAAAAAAAAATGGGCTAATTTTCTCTGGATACTAGTTCTAAAACCATAAATAGTTCTGTGTTTCTGGAGAAAATGATTTTGACTTTCTGGTTTGTAACTTTTTGCTGGTTCTGAACTCAAAGTTGAAGTAAAAGAGATTTTTGTATTTGAGTGCTGGTTATTTAATTTAATCGGGTACTAATAAACTAAAACATTCAGGCATTGCTGCCTCTAGTTAGTTGAATAACAAGATTATAGCTAACCAAAGCCCCTCCTACTGTGTCAGTGATTCATTCAGGTTTGTTGTTTTTCATCAAAGGAAATAGGAAAAGCAGATTTGTGTTCTTATTTTTTGAGGTGCACAGGAATTTAAATTTTATAAGTTCATTTCATTTCTCTCACTCCTTCTGTTCTTTCTATTTATGCCGTGTGATTTTCTTTTTCTGGTTATTGCTTGCTTTCCTTTTTTGATTTTTACTGTTTCCCAACATAGTTGATGATAAAGCAACATGGATGCTTCGCTCCTCCCTTATCTCTACCCTTATCTCTCCCAGACCCCTCCCCCCATCCACACCTCTGCCCACTACCTTCCCACTCTCCTTTCCCTCCCACAACTACTCCACCACCACCACCACCACCACCACACAGCATCCAACCCTCACCCATCACGTGATTCCCTTCACCCCTCCTTCAGCCTCCTCGAGACAACCCCGCCCGCGACCTCAAACACTCTGACGCCGATCAGTCTGCTCTCAGTAAAGGGTTTGCAATCATGCCACTCCGCCCCCAACACAAGGAGTTCTGTGCGTGCCATGACATGGAGCTCCTCTTCCACTGCCTCCACCTCCCTGCTGCCGCCTTTGATCAAGATTCCCAATCACCGTCCAGGGATCCCTTCTTTCCCCCTCCAACCTACCTCCTCCTCTTGGACACCCTCTACTGGCGTCTTACCCACTCTAGAACTTTTCATTGCTAACTGCCAACGCAACATCGACAGCTTTGACTTCTGCACTTCCCTCACCCACTTCAACCTCTCCCCTGCTCCACTCTGTCCGTACCAATCTTTTTCACTATCAACCCCACTGACAAAGATGGGGCAATGGTAGTTTGGAGGACGGACCTCTATGTCGCAGAGGCTGAAAGCCAACTCTCCAACACTACGTCTTACCTCCCCCTTGATCACGACCCCACCATGGCCCATCAAGCCACCATCTCACACGCTGTCTGTGACCTCATCACTTCTGGTGACCTTCCCTCCACTGCCTCCAGCCTTTATAATCCCCCAGCCCCGCACTGCCTGGCTCCACCTGATCCACAAGCCCAACTACCCCAACCATCCCATCGTCTCTGCATGCTCTTGCCCCACCAAACTGATCTGTTTCTACCTCAACTCCATTCTCTCCCTCTTGGTCCAGGCACTCCCCACCTACATCCGGGACATAAACCACGTGCTCCACCTGTTTGGTAACTTCCAGTTCCATGGCCCCCAGCGCTTCATCTTTACTAAGAATGTGCAATTCCTATACACATCCATATCTCACAAGGATAGCCTACAGGCCCTCAGTATTTTATCTCCAGCGGATCCATTCATTCGCCCCCACCCCACCAATACCCTCCTCTGCCTCGCCAAACTAGTCCTCACCCTCTAACTTTTCCTCCAAATCCAGGAGGTTGCCATGGGCACTTGCATGGGCCCCAGTTACGCCTGCCTCTTTGTTGGTTATGTCAAACATTCCCTCTTCAGTACGTACACCAGTACTGTTCCCCAAATCTTCCGCCATTACATCGACAACTGCATCAGTGCTGCATCCTGTACCCAGGCTGAACTGGAGCAATTCATCAACTTCACTAACAACTTCCACCCACCCTCAAATTCACTTGGTCTATCTCAGGCACCTCCCTCCCGTTTCATGACCTGTCCGTTTCCATTTCTGGTGACAGTTTACGGACTGACATTTAGTGTAAACCCTTAGACTCCCGTAGACTACCTAGACTACACCTCTTCCTACCTGGTATCATGCGAAAACTCTATCCCGTTTTCCTAATTCCTCCATCTCCATTGCATCTGCTCTGATAAGGAGACGTTCCACTCCCAAACATCTTGGATGTCCTCCTTTTTCAAACCATGTTCTTTTTCCCCCTCCTCTGTCATCCAGACAGCCCCCCCATCCCTTACTCCACAGCTTTAAACCACCCTTTCCTCCAAACAATAAAGATGGGGTCCCCCTTGTCCTCACTTTCCACCCCACCAGCCTCCACATCCAACGTATCATCCTCTAACACTTCTGCCAACTCCCAATTAGACCTCACCACCTGGAACATCTTCCACTCCCCACCCGTCTCTGCCCTTCTGCAAGAACCATTTTTTTCGCCACTCCTTAGCTCATACAACACTTCTCCCCCAACCCCCGTACCTTTCCCTGTAACCATAAAAGATGCAACGCCTGCCCATACACCACCTCCCTCACCTCCAGTCAAGCCCTAAACAGTCCTTCCAGGTGAGACGGTGCTTTATTTGCATCTCCTCTAACCTAGACTACTGCATCCGGTGCTCCCACTGTAGTCTTCTCTACATTGGTGAGATCAAACGTGCGCTAGGTGATCATTTCGCTGAGCATCTTCACCTGGCCCGGAAAAGCCAGCCTTACCTCCCGGTCACTGCCCATTTCCTACCCTCCACTCCCCTTCCGACATGTCCATCCTTGGCCTCCTCCAGTGTCGCAGCGACTCAGAGTGCAAATTTGAGGAACAGCAGCTTGTCTTCTGCCTCGGCACCCTACAGCCCAGAGGACTCCAGATTGAGTTCTCTAATTTCAAGTAACCTTCCCACCCAACCCCCAGCTCCCTTTCCAGCCCCACCTCTTCCCTTCCATTCCACGTACTAACCCTCCCTTCTATCTACCAACCAGATTCATCCCTCCCATAGACCAACCAGGTCATACCTACTACTGGTGCCCACCTATCACTGCCATTCTTGTACCCCCACACCGCCTTTATCTGCAGCTCCCCCTACCTCTACATCCAGTCCTGAAGAAGGGTAATACACGAAACATTGACATCGGATGCTGCCTGGCTTGCTGTGTTCTTTCAGCCTCCTATTTGTCTACCGTGGATTCCATAGCCACCCTGCCTACATGTGAATACGCAAAATGCAATACCTCCCATTTATCCAAATTAAACACTACCTACCACGCCTCAGCCCATTGGCCCAGTTGATCCCATTGTAATCTTGACTAACCTTCTTTGCTGTCCACTGTATCACCAATGTCTGCAAGTCTCTAACCCAGATAGTTGTGGAGGCTAGATTGCTGAAAGTATTTAAATAGGAGGTAGAAAGATTTATGTTATTTTGGGGAATTGAGTGCCATGACGAACTGGCATGAAAGAGAAGGTGAGACAGAGGTCAGATCAGCCATGATCTTGTCGAATGGTGAGGCAGGCTGAATGGCCTATGACACTTTTATTTTGTGTCCTTGTATATTGGATAACAGAACTATCTCCAAGAAGGAATTAACGGAGTAAATCAATATTCCTAAATCAGATGTTTTGATAAAAAAGTTCAGATGATGTTGGCAGCTTGGCAACCAGATGATATAGTGCTAGTTCTCAATAACACAAAGGAGCAACCCAACCATCTGCAATTTTTCATTGCTTGCTCCATTTATCAGGCATTGAATTTAAAAGAAGGTGCTCGCTTTGCACCTGTAAAGATGTGGCATGAGAATGGTTTAAAAAAGAAAAATGCCACCCACCAGGACCTGGTTGAATGTGCCAGCGGATTCTGCTGGAGAAGGTGGTGATCTGTATGTAATAACGTTTTAACCTCCTTGCACCTTCAATCAATAGTAACAAAAAATGCTCTAAGACCAGGGAATTTGCAAATCCATCTGTGGCTGCAGCATTACCCCTCTGTCACATGACATCCTGGGCCTACTGTGCTAATTGAGCATGGACACCCCAGTTGCATCACTGTTTCTCTAAACTCACAAGTATTCATCCCAAGATGTGATTTATTTCCTTTGTGAATGCGACTGCAACAAAACTTTCACTGTTTTTAAAGTAATGAGCTGACAATATTCTGGCATCTGAAAGCGGACATGTGAAAGTATTGGATCTGATGGTAGCTGCTAAGTTGGAAGGGAGTAAACAGAAGAGTTTTTACACCACTTCCAACCAGATGGCTGCTAATTGGACAGCAGAGTGAGGAGAGTTTCTGGTACACCTCATGTACCCGGTCAAGAAACGTAAAATCCAGCTCTGGGTGGGGGAACAAATTGGGAAAAGTATGAAAATGGAAATGGTTGGTGCACAGTAATTCTTCATTAGTTTCTGTATTATATTCTCAGTAAATATTGAGAAACTGTATACCACAGGTGTCTAATTTCTGTTTTGCTCTTGCCAGGTGCAAGCATTGGCATTATGACGATCGTCTCCTCACATCTAGTGTTATCATTGTCTTCCATAATGAAGGATGGTCAACCCTTATGAGAACTGTCCACAGTGTGATCAAGAGGACACCCAAAAAGTATCTAGCAGAAATAGTTATGATTGATGACTACAGTAACAAAGGTATGAACTCACACCCTAACCATTGGAGTTGCCTCCATTAAACACCCTACTTCTATAGCTGTCTCTCCTTTAAGATGCTCCTTAAAAACCTACTCTTTTGTCCAAAGGTCTGATCACACCAGCTCAGTGACTAATGTAATCTAATAATTTTCCTGTGGAGCAACTTGCTAGGCTTTATTGTGTTAGTGTGTATAATTGCAGGCTATGGTGTATAACATATAAATGTAGGCTGCATAAGACAAACAAGCAGAGGAAGGCCATTTGGCCCATCTGCTGTTCAAAGAGGTCATAGCTGATCTGATAATCTGATGAAGGGTCTAGACCCGAAACGTCAGCCTTCCTGCTCCTATGATGCTGCTTGGCCTGCTGTGTTCATCCAGCGCTACACCTTGTTATCTCAGATTCTCCAGCATCTGCAGTTCCTACTATCTCTGATAATCCTTAACTCCACTTTCCTGCCTTACCCCATAACCCTTGATTCCCTTAATTATTAGAAATCTGTGTGTCTCAGCCTTGAATATACTTCATGATCCAGCCTCCACAGTCTTCTATAGTAAAGAATTCCACAGATTCACCACTCGGAGAAAAATTCCTCCTCAAATGTTGATTTTCTGTAACCGTGTTTAGCAGTGCACTATATAACACCCTGCAGTCATCTTCCAGTTAGGAACCTCTTCAAGATCGAGAATGACTTTCTTCTATTCTGTAATTGAAGGTCCCGAGGTGACTAAATATAAATGTCAACTTCTGAAGTGCTGCCCCCTCCCCACCCCATATATGTCTGTTTCTCCCTTGTAACAAGTACCTGGGAATTTGTACCATCCAATGAGACTTTTTAAAAATTGATTGGGCTCTTATGAACCCACAAGGGGGCATCCTTTCCCCAAGCTTAAAATTTAACTGAAACTGCAATTTTATTTCAATAGAATCACAACAGATTCTATTCTAGAAATGCAGACTCCTGATTCTGGAGTTTCATATCTGCAATTTTCTCAGCTTGTTGGGAACTGAATCCAAATTCTAGTACTGTATACATTTTTATAGTCAGCTTACAGTCTGAAGTACTGAAAATAACAACAACATGCAAGAATTAATGGTTAAACATAATTTGATCAATAGTGCCATCTTTTGTGAGGTTGTTGACTTGCTCGCCTAGCGGCACAGTTTTTGTTCAGACATTTTGTCACCGTGCTAGGTGACATCATCAGTGAGGCCTCAGATGATGCAATGTCATTCTACTCCACTTGGAATTTATACTGTCTGGTCCGTTATGGTGAGTAGTGTCATTTCCGGTTTTGATCTGTATGGGTTTGTATATGGGGTCCAATTCTATATGTTTGTTGATTGCATTACGGGTGGAGACCAAACATATAGAATTGGACCCCATATACAAACCCATACAGATTAAAACCAGAAATGACACTACTCACCATAACGGACCAGACAGTATAACTTCCAAGCGGAGTAGAATGACATTGCATCATCGGAGACCTCACTGATGATGTCACCTAGCACAGTGACGAAACGTCTGAACGAAAACAAGCCAGCTCGGCGAGCAAGTCAACAACCTCCTGCACAATCCGAGCTACAAGTATTTGCTAAAACTTTAAGTGTCATCTTTCGTTTTTGGAAAGACAAAAGAAGTATACAGCATGGTATTGCAGTGTTGTAATGGTTTAATGTGCCATCACAAGTAATAAAATAGAAAAAGGAAATTTGCACATGTTTTCATAATGACCAATCTGAGAAATATTGTCATTAAATTTTCCAAAAGTTTCCTCTCTTCCTTGTAGCTAGTTAGAGTTAAATGTTACATTTCTCAGAGGGGGTTTTCCCCATTTGTTTGTTTAATATAGACATTTTTGTCAGCTGATTCCTTCATTTTGCTGGAAACAGAATTGAATACAACCAACTAACTATTTGAAAAGAAAACTGATACTGTGGTTGGTTCACTCGCCAAGCTCATGAGCAAACTAACCACAGCATCCACGACCCAAGCTACAGATCTACTCAAGAACCTTAAAGAAGACTGATAGATGGAAGTGCGTATTGCTGTATAGATGCCACTTCCGTTAAACTGCTTTGTTCATTAATCCACACATTGTACTTAATTAGCTGTGAAGACCTTTAGGGCATCCTGAAGTTGTGAATGGTGCTATGTAAAGGCAAGTTGTACTACTATTATTATTACTGCTGCTGCCGTTACCACCAATAAGGCTATGTTAATTTCTCCCGGACATCTAAATTGTTGCTTTTAAATTTAAGACAATCTATTCATGTCCTCAACATTAAGTTTTTAATATTTTTGACTAACATTTGGAATCTGAGGCTTTGCTGGCTTTAATGGCAAGTTCCAAATAATAATCATCCTGCACAAATGCCAAGAAATGGCTATCTCGAACAAATGAGAATATATGAACCTTACCTTAGAATTCTGTGTTCTTTTCATCATCCCAAGTCCTACAGCTAAAATATACTGGGTGTTAACCGTTGAAATGGACCACCATACAATTGCCCTGGCTAGAGTTGGTCAATGGCTGGAATCCTGTAGCATATGCCTCATTTCCTGGCCCTCTGGCTGTCTACACAAGGGCTAAGACAAGAGTCTGATTTTGAGTTTGTCTGAACTGCAATTATCCAGGTCACTGACGTTATCCCAGAGAAAGCATTCCACTTGATGGACATATCATTGGCTTAAACATCCATTCCCATTGCCATCAGTAAATCATAGCTGCAATGTGCACTGCCTTCAGAGTGTACTGTAGAAACTAATTAAATCTTTATCTGCAGTGTTTCCCAAACACGCTACCTCTTCCCTTTATCACCCTCTGCCCACATCCTCCCCTTCCAACCAACTGCTCCAACTAACACCTCTCCATGCTTTCAAAAAACGCAAAAGCTGTCTCTTTTCTTCTCCTAATCATGTTGCATATTCCTCTTTGCACCAAACCTATTCAAACTTCATCCTGTGAAATATCTGCAGCCTTCCAATTCTAGCCTCCTTCAATGTCCCTGAATTTAATGTCTCCACCATTGGGTGACCTTCTCTTCAATTGCCAAGGCCCTAAGTTCAGCAGTTACCTCCTTAAACCTATCTGTCTCTAACAAATTCTTATAGGCGCACCGTTAAATCGACCTCCGTGACCAAGCTTCTGGTCATCTGACCTAGTATGGCTCAGTTTCAATTTTGCTGGCACCTGTGGAGCACCTTGGGATTTTATAATCTTGTAAAGTTTATTGTGCAGGTTATTGTTAGCCATTTCTCCTCCTGCATATAATTCCCCTTTTTTGCTCATTGTAAAGTGCTCTGAATGTGAGAAGCAGTATATAAGCATTTATTGGTGTTTCTTTCCCAATATGATCCTGTCCTTCCATTCAGAAGTATTATGTGTTCTTGCCTTAAACTCGCCAAAGGCAGGCATCTTTTAAACGAAAAAAAATACATTGATGCAAGCACAGTTTTTTTTTCAATCTTTTAGATCATTTCTGACATAATATGGTTAGAATGGATGGCAGATAGATCACTCAACAAGAAACTGATGGGAGATGGACCTTGTTTTGCCCCTACAACTTCAGTTCTTTAAGCAATTGGCATGATTCCACGTCTAGTCCGTATTTAAAGAAATGATTTAGCTCCAGCAAATGACAGACAGAAAAATCTTGATGGCTGTGTGCATTGAGATATGCTTTAAACTCTGACTTTTATTTTAAGTGCTGTTGAGAATGTCCTGGCTCCAAGCAATTTTAACAACATTGCTGATTTTTGTTCTCTGCTGACTTGTCACCAGCTCATTTAAAGGAGAGATTGGAACAATATTTGAAACAGTGGAATGGGTTAGTCAAGGTATTTCGAAATGAAAGAAGAGAAGGATTAATTCAAGCAAGAAGTATTGGTGCTCATAAAGCAACCCTCGGCCAGGTAGAGTAAAATTTGGAATCTTATTCGTTCAAAATCAGTATGTTAGTAGCAATTTGTCTGCTGGTGACAGGAGAATCACTGAATGGTGATGTTTGAGGAATTCTCAAAATCATGATATATGCCTTCACTTTAGTAAAGTGATCTTCCCTTTTTGTTGAAATGTTACGCTTTGCAAAGGCATCTTTGGCCCTTTCACTGGAAGGGAGCGTATTTCAAATTAGCAGTAGTAATGCATATAACTCAAAAGCATTTCCAGAAAACATTGAACAACACAAAAATAGTTGAGCAAGAGCACTGTGAGGATTTATGCCCTTTTCATGGAAGAGTAAGTCTTTGCCTATAGCTGGGTAGACATCTGACATATTTGCTCACCTTCTGCCTACAGATCAGGTAGAAGCATGCCAAAATTCCCGGTCAGGGAACTCAAGTTGTCTTTTGCTAGATTTTCATGACCACAGCACTGCTGACTAATTTTTGGGCGGCACGGTGGCTCAGTTGTTATGCACGACTGCCTCACAGCACCAGGGACCCGGGTTCGATTCCATCCTCGGGCGACTGTCTGTCTGTGTGGAGTTTGCACATTCTCCCCATGTCTGCGTGGGTTTCCTCTGGGTACTCTGGTTTCCTCCCACAGTCCAAAGATGTGCAGGGTAGGTTGATTAGCCAGGCTAAATTGCCCATAGTACCCAGGGATGTTTAGGTTGGGTGGGTTAGACATGGGAAATACAGGGGTAGGGGAATGGGTCTGGGTGGGATGCTCTTTGGAGGGGTGGTGTGGACTTCTTGGGCCGAATGGCCTGTTTCCATAACATAGGGATTCTATGATTCTTTGAAAATTCTGAAAACAACCTGAATATTGGCACTACAAAATCAATAATTACTGGAAAAGCTCAGCAGGTCTGGCAGCATCTGTGGAGAGAAACCAGAGTTAATGTTTCGGATCGAGTGACCTTTCCTCAGACCCTTCTTGTTGCTGTTGGTAGGCAGAAGGCCTTTGTCATAGAATCTTGGAGATTTACAGTGCTGGAAAAGGCCCCACGGCCTATTGCATCCATGCCAATCAAAAATAATCACCTAAATATTCTAATCCCATTTTCCAGTATTTGGCCCTTTAAACCTGTGTGCCTTGGCATCACAAGTGCACATCTAAATGCCACTAAAATGTTATGAGGGTTTCTGCCTCTACCACCCTTGCAGGCAGTGAGTGCCAGATTACCACCACCCTTTGGGTGAAAAAGTTTTTCTTCACATCGCCTCCTCGAAATTTTCTGCCCTTTACCTTAAGTCTATGTTCTCTGGTCATTGATCCCTTAACTAAGAGGAAAGTTTCTTCCTGTCTACCCTATGCATGCCCCTCATAATTTTATACATTTCAATCGTGTCCCCTCTGAATCTCCTTTGTTATAAAGAAACCAACCCTCGTTTGTCCCATCTCTCCTCATCGTTAAAACTCTCCAGCCTGGGCAACATTGTGGTAAATCTCCTCTGCACCCTGTTGAGTGATGTCGGATCCTTCCTAGAATGTGGATTCCAGAACTGCACACCATACTCCTAATTACAACCTAATTAACATTTTATATAGTTCCAACATAATCGCCCTGCTCTTAAAAGCTATACCTCTGATAAAGGCAAGTATCCCATATTCTTTCTTAACCATTTTATCTACCTGTCCTGATACCTTAAAGGACTGGTATAATTGCACACAACAAAGTCACTCTGATCCTCTGTATTTTGCAGGGTCTTGCCATTCTTCATGTATTCTCTTGCATTGTTTGTCCTTCCCTCACCTCGTATTTATCTGGATTAAATTCCATTTGCAATTGATCAACCTGCACATCCTCCTGTAGTCCATGGCAATCCCCATAAATTATCATCTGCAAATTTGCTGATCAACCCTCCTAAATTCAAGTCTAAATTATCTGGGTAAATCACAAACAGCAAGGGTTGAAACACCAACCCCTATGGGACTCCACTGGACAAAGACTTCCAGTCAGAAAAACCCCTCTCAACCTCTGCTTCTTGCCACTCAGCCAATTGTGGATACAATTTGCCAAAGTTCCTTGTATTCCATGGATCTTACTTTTGCCATCAGTCTGCCCTGAGGAACCTAATCAAAAGCATTGCTGAAGTCCAGATAGACTATACCAAGAGCATTGCCCTCATCTAAACACTTGGTCACCTCTTTAAAAAATTCAACCAAGTTGATCAGACATGATCTTCTCTTAACAAAACCCTGCTGACTGTTGATTAATCCCTGCCAATCCAGATGCCTCTCCAGATTAATTCTGGGCTTCAGAATTGAATCCAATAATTGCCTAACCACCAAGGTTAAACTCTCAGGCCTTACGGCAATCCCTTTGTCATTTGGTTTCTGGAGTTGCTATCAGTTATCAATCAGCTATTTGGTGCTGGCCAAATCTGACCTTTTATACACCCACGATGCCAATTTGTCTGCAACAAAATTTCCTGCAATTTGAACAGACAACAGTAAAAATAACACTTAGAAGTGCTGCTGTCTTGCTTTTGAAAAGTGTAGCAATCCTTTCCACAATCTTACTTTTTAATGTTTATTTTTTTCCCCATTTCAGTCCACAATTAAAAATACAGGAAAAATTAGAAGATCACTGAATTGTTGTGACAGAGAAGCAGGCCATTCAGCACATTATGCCTGCACCAGTTCTGTGACCCAATAATGGTCTCCTGCCTTTTTCCCATATCCCTGTACAACTTTTCTTCCAAATAATTATCCGATGCCGTCTTGAATGCCTCAAAAATGAACCTGGATCCACAACATGTACATTTCATACCCCCAACTGCTCACTGTGTGAGTTTTTATCTCAAATCATCTCTACTTCGTTTGCACATCACTTCAAACATATTCCCACCTGTTCTTTTTTTGTTTATGAATGGGAACAGTCGCTCGCGCTCGCTCGCTCTCTCTCGCTCTCTCTCCAAGGAGAACAGTCCCAACATCTTCAATCTATCCTTTATAATTGGTTCCCGAAACGAGAAATTTCATTCTTGTAAATCACTTATGCACTCTTGCCGGTGCGTTCATATCTTTCCTATTATGTGGTGCCCACAACTGTACACAATACTCCAGCTGAGATCTAACATCACCTCCTTGCTCTTGTACTCTGTGCTCCTATTAATAAAGCTGAGGACACTGCTTTATTTACTGCTCTCTCCAATTCTGTGCACATATACACCAGGTCCTTCTGCTCCTGCAGCCCCTTTAGAATTATACCCCTTCTTTTATATTGCCTTTCAATATTTTTCCAACAAAACTGCATCAGCGCTTACTTCTCTACATTGAAACTCATCTGTCACGTGTCCGCCTACTCCACCAACCTGTCTATGTCCTTCTAGAGTTCCACATTTGCCTCCTCACAGTTTACAATTCTTCCAAGATTATTGACATAAGCAAACTTGGAAATTGTTCCCTGCACACCAAAATCTAGATCATTAATATCTATTAGGAAAAGCAAGAGTCCCAATACCCTGAGGAACTCTACTGCAAACCTTCCTCCAGCCTGAAAAATATTAATTGTCCATTACTGTTGCCTTTTAAAAAAAAATTTCATTCACAGGGTGTGGGCATTGTTGGCTAGGTATGCATTTATTGCCCATTCATTATTGCCCAGAGTGCAGTTAAGAATCAGTCACATTGCTGTGGGTCTGGAATTACATGGTGAGCTAGACCAGGTAAGGCTGGCAGTTTATTTCCCTAAAGGGGACATTAGTGAACCAGATGGACTTTTCCAAAAGAATTGACAATGGATTCACAATCACTATCAGACTCTTACTTCCAGACATTTATTGAATTCAAATTCCACCATCTACCGTTGCAGGATTCAAACCCAGGTTCCCAGATTACTACCTGGGGTGCTGGATTATAATACCATTAGGCCATTGCCTCATCCTATCTCTGAGCCAATTTTGTATCCTCGTTGCTACTATGCCATGACTGATAACATTTCTCACAAATTTATTGTATAGCTTTTTGGAAATCCATGTCTACCACATCCAACAGTGTCACCCTCGTGGAGTTTTTTTTATTACCTCTTCAGAAAACTCCAGCAAGTTAGTTAAAAATCCATGTTGACTCTTCCTAATCAACTCAACCTATTCCATGTGACTACTAATTCTATACTGAATAATTTTTCTCAAGTTCCCCACCACTGGTTAAATTAACTAGTATATAATGCTGGGAAGATCCTCACAACCTTTCTTGAATCAGGCTATAATGTTCTGCCAATGTCCAGTTTCTGTCACCTTCACCGAGTCTAAGAAAGACTGAAAAATTATGACCAGTGCCTCCCTAATTTCTCCCCTCACTTCCTTCAAAATCCTTGGATATATCTCATCTGGTTTTGATGCCTTGTCAACTCTAAATGCCAACAGTCTATCCAAGACATTTTCTTTATTAATTTTTAACCCTTCTAGTGACAGAGTCACCATGGCCTATGGGGATGGTGGGGATGAAACAGCATCAGGAACATTAAAGCTGGACACAAACATTAATGATGGACATAAAACTCCGCTAAGCAAGGGAGACAGTTTACTTTAGGGGATGAAGTCTGGTGTAGGTATCCCAGGAATGGTCCTGCATGAGTAAGAGGCATGGTCAATACAAGGTCCGGTGCAGTGACATATCAAGTTGTGGTTGATACGACAGTTGTGAGCAAGCACGTGGACCGTATGAAAGTGGCAAACTTGCAAACGATGTGGGGGCAAAACATGCCCGGCTCCTTGACTGCCTTTCCAACTGTTCTGGAGCCCGTGGGCTCTCCCTGTCCGTCAGGCGTTGAAGATACCTCGGAATCTGAGATCTACACGGCGGACGCTGCCACCTCGATGCTTTTGCCACCTGAAGAGGAGAATGAGTTTCTTCTGAGATGCTGCAGGCTCAAGAGGCAAGCTACTGTGTGTTACTCGCCCCCTGTATCAAAAGCAGAGTTGGACGAACCTGACTCTGCTAAAATGCCCCAGGAGGAGCTACAAAAAAATAACTGGCCTATGTCCTCAGACTCCGAGGGGGAGGGATGTAGTGATTGTAACGATGTCAGCCTGGTGGACCTCCTAGAATAATAGTTACCTGACTGGGGCTGTTATCTAATCAGGGACCCCTGGCTGACAGATATAAGAATCTAAAGATGACTGTGAATCCATTGTCAATTGTCAGAAAAACCCATCTGGTTCCCTAATGTCCTTTAAGGAAGGAAACTGCCATCCTTACCAGATCTGGCCTACGTGTGACTCCAGACCCACAGCAATGTGGTTGACTTTCAACTGCCCTCGGGGCAATTAGGGATGGGCAATAAATGCTGCCTAGCCAGCGACGCCCTCATCCCATGAATGAATAAAGAAAAAAAAGATAAACAGGAGTATCAGAGATACTATTCACTCTGAGAGCTGGCTCTGAGGAAGCTGGATCAGTATCAAGGACTCTCTGCATGTGAATATATGGTGACTTGGTGACCAAATACCAGCCACTGTGGAATCATTTAGCATCATCTTCCCATTTTTTTGATTTAAAGCAGTGTCTCCTCCTAATTTTTAATCCATAGTAAATTTAAAAAAAGAAATGGCCTTTATGTTATTTACAAGGAAGCCACAGTACGCAGAAAGAAGTGAATGATTTGAAGGTGGCATTAAATTAAGAAGGTTGAAAGAATTAACACGAGCATGGATCTGTTTGATCAAATGGCTTATTTTTTTTATCGAATAAATATTAACGAATTCTGAATTGGTTCAGAAAGTTGTATGAAGGAAAAGTAATTGAAGGACTACGGAAGGAGCATTGGAAAATTAAGTTTTTTTTTAAAAAAGTGGGCAATAAACAGTGACATAAACTGGCAGGGCTAAATAGTGTGTCTTAACATTGTAGTTTATGCACGTTTTCGACAGATCTGCAACCACTTTGTCTTCGCTTTTTCACTTCACAATTTGTTTGCACATGTGTACCACCATGACCACCAGGAAATTGTGAATTCCTAGAAGTGTGTATGTCAGTCTTTTGTCATTGGTGTTTTTGTGTTTTTTTGCTGCTTATGGGGACTCAGCAATGCATATATTCAAAAAATGACATAAAGGCAATCCTGATGATTATCTTTTTTAAAAAAAATGGACCTGAATAGCCTTTGGTCATTCTTCAATTTTCTTTTGTTTTCTCACACATTTACTGTGGACACTTTTATGGCGAATCTTATTTCTACTTAGTATTAATTAACTAATACTCAGTATACTCTAATCAATGCTTAGTTATGGTGTTGATTCAATGAGATATTTGTTCCTTTTTTTTTTAGGTACTGATATATCTTGATGCTCATTGTGAAGTTGGACCAAACTGGTATGCGCCGCTGATAGCTCCAATTGCTGCGAACAGGTAAGGCAAGCTGTTTTATTTCAACTCCATTCAGGAAGGGGACTGTAAATGATGGTGGAACCACTTTTTTTAACTTTTAACACACCATAACTAACTTCAGGATTGTTATTTAGTTATTCAAATGGGGTCATAACAGGATCCTCTCCTCTCTTGCCCTGTCTCAACTCCAAAGCGTCACAACAGCATTAGAGTGCATATTTTACTTATTTCTTGCTCAGGTAAGTGAGTTCTACCTCAACTGATCCCTGTGATCACTGAAATAGTGATGAATGTTTAATTTTGTTAAACAGCCTAGGGTCACATTTGCAATATGTGCCATCTCTGGACAAGGTGGTCAGCAATGCAACTCCCAGAGTCTGACTAGAGTTTTGTATTAATTTTGGGAATTAAGATGTCATTCGTGCCTTGCTACAATTAAATCAATGAAAACTGTGAGCAAATACACTTCATGTTAATGACTCCTAAATCAGCACTGACACTAGGAGCGCTGTGCAGTGAAAGCATAAAGATTTTTTATGAAAGACAGTATTGGAGAAATTAAATTGTGTAACAGATGAAAGGGGAGATAACCAACAATATGAAAAGTGAAAAGGCAGTAAACTGTTCAGGCGAACACTAAAGATCCCAGCGCGCTAGTGGAAGAAAAATAAGGAGTTCTCCCAGTGTCCTGGCCAGCATTCATCCCTTAACAAATGCTATGTTACTTTATTATAACTGAGAACCCTGACGTAATCGATGTGGCCACTGCATCTTATTTACATAAGATAATGCTTCACATTATGCCATTGAAGATGAGGATTGAAGGGACAAGGAGTTGGTTTTAAGAAGGTGGTGAGTAACAGTGAAAACCAGTGAATGATTGGCTTCATAATCCAGAATGACCCTGGAGTTATAAACAATATTAGCAGAGGAATGTAGGATCCAGCAGCAATAATGTGGTCCAGAAGATCTGACCATGAAAACCTAAAGTATGCCAGGTGAGTTCAAACCTGCAGCCATAGTGGACCTAATGGAGCAAAGGTGGAGGCCATATCAGGGAGAATGAACAAACTGGAAGACTAGTAGGTCATTACTGGTGACGAGGATAATAAATGCTGATTTTGCCAGCAATGTGTTCAGCTGTCACGAGTGAACGGAAACGACTGCTGTGCTGATGAAGGCAGTTCACCACCATCTTCACAAGGGCACTTAGTGTTGGCCAATAAATGCTGGCCTTGCCAGTATCACAAGAACAAGCATGTTTCAGAATGTACTCCCATTTACACAAAATGTGTAAGTCATTATACAACATGCCTGCTAATTAAAATGATAGCAGACAATCTCCTGGATGGTTTGAATATTTATTCATTTGTTACAGGTGTTATAGAGCATCACACATGCATTGTGACTAAAATGATGGAAGTGCCTTCAACATTCGTTTGTTTGTTACTCAACGCAGCAGCTGGTCTGTATGTAGAAAAGCTCTGTTTGTAGTGCGTGTACATGTAGTGTAGGTGGGTTTTTTTGGCCTACAGAATAAAAATGCCTCCTATGGACTCCAGTCTGTTTCAGCTTTTGTAAAAATGTCCTTCAAATGTTCACACTTTTGGATTGTTTTGTCATGTCTTCAGCAGCTCAAAGCCCTTCATATGGTTAATATGGGGAAAAGCAGGAGATTGCTTAATGGTACTCAATTAACGAGCTGGTGCAAGCATGATGGGACAAATGGCCTCCTCCTTTGCCATAGCATTTCAGTGATTCTGTAAATTTAGAGTGCGTTTAGCAAGCATGGCTGCCAACTACCAGCCAAATACCAACAGGAGAAATGTCCAGTGGGACACTGATTGAAATCCTTGCCCTTTTTGAACAATGCATTGAGACTTCTTAACATTAACCTGAATGGACAGATAGAATTGGGTTTAAAACCAGTAATGATAGATATCAAAAATAGTCCTGTGTCAAAAGATTAGTTCCACCCACAGGAATTGTAACCTTAGCCTTGTTCGACGAAAGCCGGATAGACCATCATTTTGTGGCCTGTCTTTTGATTAGATCTTCGTAGTTGCCAACATTGTTTTTTGTTTAAACTTCTGGATCCCTTGGTATATACTTTAAAAGTAACTCGCTGGTCTGCTATTCACGAAGACTCACGTCAGAAGTGCGTTCTCAACTTTCAGACCATTGTTCAAAAAGGTCTTGAAAAAGGGGAATAGGGCATATGGTGCTAATCACCCGTAGAGGGGCCCAAGCTGATTAGCCCAGTAGCCTGTCAATCTGGACGGTCAATATCCTAAGCAGCCAATCTGATGCATAGACTATTGTGAATGACATGTTATTTGACCATGACTTCAGTTTCTCTGATCAACTGCATTCAGTGACCAAGTAGGAGGCAGACATATGCCCTAGGTGCTCCTTTCTTACTGACTCAAGCTCTGTTCATTTTAGGCCTTGTAGGGTCCTGCTTTCTTCACTCGTCTTCAGACATGCTTGGAGCCCCTTGAGACCCTTTCCCTTCCTGACCTGTTGGTCCCTAACCAGCGTGGTTTCACCTCTGAGAATGAGAGCACGTGAGAGAGTAAATGGGACGCACACATGCAGAGTACAAAAGCCAAGAAGTTTTGCCTGATTCTAACAGTTCGACCCCACTGTGACAATGGTGCTTAATTCTGGGCATCCAAAGGCTATGAGGAGAATTTTTAAAGAAGAGGATACTGGGAAAAAGGAGAAACCCAGGGCCCTAGAGATACCTTCCTGACCCTGCAGTTCAGTGTAACATCACCATGTTTAAAGCCGAATGAATTCCTTTCCCAAATGAAAGTTTGTTGTCTGTGTAGTAGTCATGCAAACAACAGCACATTTGTTCTGCTTTCCTCTTCTGTAAGGGTTGGTGCTGCTTCAGAATTAGAAAACATAGAAAACAGAGCATTGTGTAGAAGATATTCACTTAATCCATGTCTATTTTGAACAGAGGGGTCAAAAAATGGCTGAGTTTAAATTTCTGTCATGACGAAAGTAACCTACCTATTTTTATAATGATCAAAATCCTGCAAAGATCCAACATCCTTTTACTGAAGGCTTCCTCTAAAATTCCAGTGCTAGAGTTTCTCTGCTTTTTGCATTACACTGATGTCCTCACTTAGTACTCTCGTTGTTGATCAAATTCAGTTTTGTTTTCCACTTTTTTCCCCCAAGGAAAAGCAGTAATAGATTTGACCTCCCTCCTTTTCCACCATTGTACATCCACACTGTATAGCATAAAGACTCTAAGTTTGCCATAGATTTGAGATAAAAGTAACTGTCCTTGAAAACTCAGTAGCTGCTGTGAAATCATTATGGCATTTTCACCATTGTGCTGAAATTAAAATATTGGTTTCCAGTCACCAAAAGTCTAAATTTCCTATTCTGACCACACACCTTGGTAATGATTTTTAAAATGTCTTCTGCAATAGTTCTGAATTGCATGGATGATGCAGTGTTAATGTTATTCAACTATATTTGTTGTTAAGATAACTGAAGAAATTTGTTTACATAGTGCTGACCTTACCACATTCCTTAGTTATCATTTTGAGTTACTACAAGATCGTGAGAAATGCAGTAATATGCCCTTTTAAGTGTTAATCAAAATCTGCCCCTCAGCAAATTTGAAATGTTTGAATGAATCTTTATTTTCCATGTGTCACTTTAAGTACTATTTTGAAAGAGTTGTTGAAGGTGCATTTTGTTTTTGTATATGTACACTTTTTACATATGAAATCTTTGCATCTTTTAGAATGAATGTAAATAATAAATTACTCTCAAGGTACCTTTTTTATGATTTTAATTACAAACAGATTAAAACCTGACCAGAAGATCAAAGCGTGTCCTATGCATAAAAGCTATGGTGTGTCAGGCCATTAATAGCTTAAGCAACAAATGCACCACCAAACCTTGCAGATCTAAAGGTTCCAGTTCCTTCAGGTGTTTACTGGATTGGCCAATCTCAGCGGAGGTGCCAGAATCGCCCCTTTTGACATACCAGCAATGATGCCACACTTGAATATTATCACGTAAAAGTAATCTAGGTGAATGATCTGAAGTGACTCTTGACAAAAAGCAACTTTAGATTACTATTTCAGGCAGCAGATCTGAAACACCAACAGAATAATTGAATAGTAAAATTGCATCTTTTAAAGTTTTTTTTTAATAAAATGTCACTTGTAGTTTATTTTGCTCAGGCTTTGGTGCACTTTGCACCTAATCGTTAAATGTGAAAGTTCAGATGGTAACCTGTACTTTTGGTATCGATTGTGTTCTTAAATGTTTGTTTCAGAACTTCATGCACAGTTCCCCTTATAGATTATATAGATGGTAATGACTTTACCATTGAACCACAGCAAGGTGGGGATGAGGATGGTTTTGCCAGAGGGGCCTGGGATTGGAGCTTGCTGTGGAAGCGTGTACCGTTAAACAGTCGTGAAAAGGCCAGAAGAATGCATAAAACTGAGCCTTATCGGTAATCACAGTTGAATTTATTTATTGTTTCTCAATGTATCTCTAAGTCCTATAATTTTTCTATTTCTCCCATGTATCCTGCTGCATCCTTGACCCTAATTCCTGTAAAATATTGACGCATGGATCCTTGCACCTACCCTTTCCGCCTCCACCAACGATATTGCTGCAGAACCACATGTACTGTCCCACTCATAGATGCCATAAATGGAAATACTTACGAGATATCACCACAAGGGGGTGGTGACGAAGATGGTTTTGCTAGAGGAGCATGGGATTGGAGCATGCTGTGGAAGCGTGTCCCTCTGTCCAAGCGGGAGAAGGAAAGGAGAAAACATAGAACTGAACCATATTGGTAATCATTAGAACATTTAATAACTGCCACATATAAAAATTCTGCGCACTAATTCTCTATCCAGCTAATGTCCATTTGTGTTTCTGTCCCTGTTTTTATGTAATATTTCTTTTTTCCTTTACCTGAAAAGTCATGTTCACAATGAAATGACAAGATTGCACTCACATAAATTGTCAATTCTTTTCTAGCTTTAAGTGCAAGAAACTTCATTTATTTTTAAACTTCATGACTTAAATGATTTAAGAGTTTAAGTGCTGAGTGCCAAGTAAGGATCGACCAATATTTCTTTTTCAGTTTCTGTGTGAAGATTGTGCTTGTAATACTCTAAACCAGAATGTCCAGTTCAGTGCACAATGCAATTGCCAAAATACAGCTCATACTCGTACACTGAGCTGGTGTTCATTGCAGAGGGAGTGTCCTAATCCCACACATTTGGCTGCAATCACTTTTTAATTTCCCCCAGCAGCACAATTGGGAAGGAAATAATGTAGTATGGAATGTATCAAGCGAATTGTACATTTCTGTCAAAATGCACAAAGATGAATATCTTGTAAAAAGATGCATTTCATAAGGGGAAAGCTGAGAAATTTGTATTTGCTATTGAGAACTATTTCCTCTTTGCAAATGAACTTTACCATATCATCACGTTGCCAGGGTTATTTTTTAACACACCAGATTTTGGCATCTGGTGAAGCTTTAAGCCACTCCTTTTATTACATGCGCATATGAGTACGTTTAGGTAAGTAAACAAAAAGCTTCTATTATTTCTCCATTGCTAAAACCCGAGAAGAACTCAGGTGGAAAATTGGTTTGAATTACAGTAGTGTAAAATTTCATAAAGCACCTGAGCTGGGAATACAGCTTTAACCCCTTCCTGAATGACAGAAGAAATCAATTCCCATACCCAAACCTGTTCCCTTGGATTAAAATCATGAAACTAGAGCAAATTCAAGGTTGATAATTCACCATGAACGAACCATGATTTTTTTCATGAATTTTGCAATGTAATTTCACATTTGACACCGTTAAAATGCTGCTGTTGAGAGTAATTGGAATGGATTGGTAAATCATTGGAGAAAATCAATTGATGCAAATTTAACCCTGATGTACTGAAACTAATTTTGTTATTTTGGACAATGGGAAACAGTCTTTAGAAATTAGGGATACGAGTGTGTTGCAGTGATTTAGACACTGTCTGGCTTTATCTCAAAGTTTCACATATTGCTTCACAACTGTGAAGAGTGAGGTAGAAAAGCTGATGGATTTGGACTGTGAGCAAATAAAGTTGAATAATTCTCAGGTGTATTTTGAGCTTGAGGAGTTGTGCAGTTAGGACACAAGTCACTAGAGGTGGTGTTGGATTAATGGAAAGATACAGGTTGCAACAAATCAGGAAAAAGACTCTGGAAGTCCTAGTTGCTGAATCCCTCAAATTATCAAGACATAGTCTCGTTACCATTAGGAAGGATGCATATATCCAAATGGATAGAGGTATGGATTAAAAGAGAATATTCTGCCACTGTACAGTCCAATTTTCAGTTTGGATCTTGAGTATTGTAGAGTAACATAGGAACAGGAGTAAACCATTCATTCCGTCAAACTTGCCTGGCCATTCAGCGTGTCTGATCAAACCCTTCAAAGCCTTTTACTCACCCCATCCTTATAATCCTGCCCACTGCTGGTAATCAGAAATCTTCTTAAAAGACTGAGTTTCCACATTCTCTGTGGTAGAGAATGTACCAAAAGTTCACAACTTGCTGAGGAAAATAATGTCTCCTCATCTCTGACCGAAGTGACATCCCTCCTTATTTATTTTTAAATTGTGCCCCCTGGTTTTAGATCTTCTTCCCCCCCTCCCCAGGAAATACAGCTTGTCAACTGCATCTACCCCGTTTCTCCCTTTTTAAGTATTTGAGAGGTTTCAATAAGGTCACCTCTTGTCCTTCAAAATTCTACAGAGCAGCACAGTTTGCCCAATCTGAACAATTCTTCAATCTATTTAGCGTATAACTCTTGAGCCTACACACCAGAATGGATGTAGTCAAACTAAAATGTGCAAAAAACATCTAGAGACTGCAGAATAGAATCTTTGAGGGTGCACTTGAATTCTTTTTGTTGTCGAGTCAAGAACTGTGGACAGATATGGTTGAGGCACAGAGATGTAGAGGATAAGTCAGAACTTTTAATTTAATAGTGTACAACAGAACAAAGAAATAAAAAGGATATTTATACAAGTTACAAGGAAGCGTTCCTTTCAAGAGTTGACAGTTTTGGGATTAATTTTACAAGGGAGGTTGTGGCATGTGTGTCTTCTCAGGTGGCAATGTGGACTAATATCTCGGCGGAAACACTAAGACTCCAAAAGACCAGTTCGGTTCTGGCTTTGGGACTTTCCATGTTAGGCTACCTTAATTTTGGCTTGCATTTTCCTGGCTATTTCACATAATCCAAGAATTTATGTCAGCCCTGTTTTTGGGAGCTTGCTGTTTCTAATTTCTTTTGATTGTATTATTGTGTGCATAGTATCAAATACAGTTTGATGCAGGGACAATTTGAGTCACAGTGTGAAAATGGCATTTTAGTCGATGTGTTCAGCATTAAATATTGGTCAATCTTTACACAACAAAAGTTGTGAGATACTCTCTGATTTACCCTGTTTACAGAGAATAAGATGCATCGCCATCTTCTGTTTGAAAATATAAAGTTTTGATTTAAAGTAATCGTGGTTATGTGTAACGTAATATCCTTTAATATCCAGGTGTTGTTTAGACTGTTCTTATGTTGAGTGAAACAAATCACTCATCTCAGCCTTTCCATTTATAGCAGCTACATTGTAAAGATATTTTCAAAAAAAACAAATTTCAGCAGCTGAAATTTCACTCTACGCAATTTGAGATTGGTTGTAATATGTACTTGTTGACACCTTCACCAAATATGCTTATTTTGAGTGCACAGTACATATATTGTTGATATTGTATAACACTGTCAATCCACAAATGATTCTCCTTGCATCGAATGGCAAGGTCTAGTATTTGATTGACAGTCCTGTGGCCTGACCAATATATGTAAGCATCTACAGCCAAAAGCTTGGTGCAGACTTTCAGTTTTCATTGGAAATTTCTAAGCACAGAAACCTACTAAACGAGGTTTTAAAAAAAAGGTACCATAATTGTAGTGGTTTCACATGTTTTGTAATGCATCTTATTCTCTGCACGGTATGGTAGACGGAAGAAAAGGATATAATTATGTGAGTGCAGTGAGCTTTAACCTGATTCTGCCTTTCTAATACCCCTAGATTTTCACTGCGCTGTTTTCCGTAATGGATTTGAGATTCTCTTCTATCCTCCCTCTCCTTAAAAAAAAAGCCTAGTTTGAGTCTGTGGTTCTACTTTCCTTGTTCTGATCATCTTGGACCCACCTTACCTGAACATACTATGGTGGTCTGCCAACATGAACAAATGAAAAGCTGTGACTATGCATGGGGTTCTGCTGCCATGTGTTTCTGTGTTTTGAGGTGCATTCCTAATGTGACTCTTCTTTTATTTTAACAAGAAAGCACTTCTGTAAGCTGTTTTTAATCTCTGACCTTATTATTCATTTAAGTGTGCTTTGCATGGACATAGCCTGTAATATTTAATACCTTAATTAGAAGTTTATGCAATTATAGTTTGCAAATTATGTTACAGCATTATGCTTATAAATCAAAATTACTAGTACTAATTGATATTTTAATGGGAGGAGCTACCTGGTTAAAGATTTGTCCTTACAAGTACTATAACTTGTGTTTTACTTTCCTTGCTTTAGCTGAGCTAAAGACCATAACACAAAAGAGCAGAATTAGGCCATTCAGTCAATCGAGTCTGCTCCGTCATTCGATCATTGCTGATATGTTTCTCACCCCATGTTCCTGACTTCTCCATGTAAACCTTGACCCTTGCTAATCAAGAACCTATCTATCTCTGTCTTAAATGCAGCAACAAAAATAATCCACAGTGACTCTTGGCAGCTTCATTTGGCATGAATTTCTGCTGTGCCTCCCAAATTACCCCGGAAGCTCCTGCCATTGTTGCTGTACCATCTTCCCTGCTAGATTCTCCTTCCAGTCAACTCTGGCCAGCCCCTCCCTCATGTCTTTGTGGTTAACTTTCCTCAATTGCAATACTGTTACAGCTGATTCTAGCTTCTCCCTCTCACATTGCAGAGTGAATTCTTTCATATTATGGTTACTTTTCCCTAGGCATTCTTTCACCTTGTGCTGTTTAATCAAGGCTGCCTCACTTCACATCACCAAATCCAGAATTCCCTAGTGGGTTCTACCACAAGCTGCTCCAAAAAGTATCGAAGATATTCCACAAATTCACTTTCTTGGGAACTTTCTTGCTTACCAAACTGACTTTCACAATCCACCTGCATATTAAAGTCCCCCATGATTATTGTAATAGTGCCTTTCTTACAAGCCTTTTTCTATCTTCTGATTTTATTTACTGCCTCACATCCTGACTGCTGCTAGGAGACCTGTATATAACTCCCATCTGGGTAGAGTTCCTCAGCTGTACTCAGATTGAATCAATACCTTCTGGCTTGAGATCACTTCTTGCTATCAATTTCATTTCTTACTAACAAGGCAGCTCTGCCCCTCTGCTGATCCTTTCAACAGTACATATATCTTTGGATATTTAGTTTCCAGCCCTGATTCCCTTGCAGCCATGCCTATGTGATACCCACACCATCATAGCCACCACTTTCAATTTGCACTACAAGCTCATTTGCCTTGTTTTGTATACTTTGTGCATTTAAGTACAATACCCTCAGTCCTGTGTTGATGTTTTCCTTTCTCATAGTTGTCCCCTTACCTGCTGCACCTGAAGTTAGATTCCTGACCCTTTTTATACTCTCCGCCGTATTACTTGTTAAGGAAACATTAATAACCTCTGCTAAGCCCTCCCTCGCCTGCCCCCACCCTTTAACTGTTTCCATAATTTTCCATGCAGATGAACCCACCACAACCCCCACACACCACTATTTTAACTTCAAAGCCCTGCCTACAGCCCGAGTTATCCAATTCACCAGGAATCTGGCAACAGCATGTTGCGGGTGGAGCCTATCCCATTGAAACAGCTTCCTCCATTCCCAGTACTGGTGCCGATGTCCAATGAATTTGAACCCATATCTTCCACACCAGTCTTTGAATCATGCATTTGCCTCTTTAATCTTGTTGACCCTGTGCAAATTAGCTCGAGGCACCGGTAGTAATCTAGAAATTATTGCCTTTTGTAAAGGCAAAATATACTGCTAAATTTTGTAATTTAGTCCTAGCTACTCGCATTCACTCAGAAACTCTTTCCTCTTTCTACTTGTATCATTGGTACCTGCATGGACCGCAGCCACTAGACCTTTCCCCTCCCACTCCAAGTTCCTCTGTAGTCCAGATGAGAGATCATCAACCTAGTTACCAGGGAGGCAACACAGCCTTTGGGACTGGCAGTCCTGAGCACAGAACAGTGTCTGTTTCTTGACTTTACTATCCCTATTTACAACTACATTTCTCTTTTCTCCCCCCTTTTTGAATAACTCCCTGTACAATGGTGCTGTAGTTAGTTTGTTCATCCTCCGTACAGCCCCCATTTGCCACAGGGAGCAAGAATCCCAAACCTGTTCGACTACCTCAAGGGCTGAGGGTCCTGTAGCACTACTTGCTGGAATTCTCTACCTATCTCGCACGTAGTCACATCCTCCTGTCCCTGACCACTGACTGAATTCGAGGTGGCTGATCTAATGGGTGTGACTGCCTCTTCAAACACACTATCCAGGTAATTCTTCCCCTTCCCTGATGTAAAAATTCCCCTCAAGGTCCCTTTCCCATTCAGCACAAGTGAATAACGCAATGTTTGCGATAGAAAAATGCTAATTTTCCAGTTGATCAATTTTAAGAGTTTATGGGGTGCACTGAGTAGAGTTTGTTTTTAGGTGTAATTTGCAGTGATATAAATAAATCTGGTGCTTGCTCTCTTTCAAAAAGAAAATGAGGAAGTGTATAGCTACTGGAGACCATAAAATAGTTGCCCTTGGCTCAAGACAGTTACCTGGATCATCACTCCCTTTAACATTGGATAACAGTTAAAAGAAAATCATACTCATGCTGCCGTCTTAATTCTTTGACTTGGATCAAATGAAAATGCTGAATTAAAGTCATGCAGCAGAGATGAAATCCAGAGTAATTGAAAGCAAATGACAGACGTATATTCCAATTAGATCGTCCAACATTAAAAAAAAAACTTGATTGTAACTGAAGAAATGTGAAGATGTCACAACAACTGGAAGTTAGAGGGAGTTGGAGAAGAAAACAAGCACATTTTGAAGTTTATATTATGTTCTGTGCTTTGGAAGAGAAAGTAAAGGTGATATAGATTTGAATGATTAAAATTGGGAGTGCACATGTACAAAATGACAACTGTAGACCAAACTGGTCCAGATTTGCAGTCAAATCAAAGTAAACGGGTAACCATACCAAAACAAAGCACAGGCTTGCCTGCTCTTGCACCTAATAAGACACACATTTTTGCATTGAGGGTGGGTTGGGTGGGGGTAATTTGAGGAGCCAAAGGGCAAGATCAAGGCAAAGGTAATTCTGCCTGTTAACTGGATCACAGATTCTGCATTAGACTTTCACATTACTTTGCTTGTTTGCGTTTAGACCTTGGGTTGTAATTTTATTTCAGTAAAAGACCTTGGGTAATAAAAGCTAAATTTAAAAATTCTCATACTGACTGAAAAAAGCATGGGAAATGCTGGAAATACTCGAAAGGTTACATTTGAAGCAATAAATTGCCAGTTTTTCCCACAGACTCTGAGTTACCAGCATTTTCCAATTTATTTATTTTGTGTGCCATTAAGTTGTCTTGCCTTTTTCTGTGTTTTTTGTTTAGGCATTAATTAAAATCTTCAAGTGTATTTATTTGGCCTTTTACAAATTTTATTCTCCTTGTGAAAAATCCATTTTCTTTTAATATAGTTGCATTTATTTACACTTAACGATGGTTCCTAACTTTCAAATCAATTAATATCTCTCGTACAACAGTATGCTATATCATAATTTAGCAAATTGACCTGAAATTAACATTCTACTTTGGAAAAGGGCATTGCAACTTTAAATTGGTTTTACATTGATTTTGTTTTTAAAATGTGCACTTCAGAAAAGAATAGATGCCGAAGTAACCTACAACTGCTGGAAATTCTAATTTGCTGTCTATTTATCCAACAATGACTTTGCCAGGTCCCCAGCTATGGCTGGGGGTTTGTTCGCTATTGAACGAGATTACTTCTTTGAACTTGGGCTATATGACCCTGGCCTTCAAATCTGGGGAGGTGAAAACTTCGAGATATCTTATAAGGTAATGGACAAGAAATATAATAGATTGTGAGATATTATTCTTGAATTCATAAGTTCATTTCTCCTAAGAGCGCACCATTGTTGCTGAAATATCATTGTCAGAGGTCTTAAGACCATAAAACTAGAGATTTTGGAGAAGAAGAAGTAGTCCATTGAGTCTCCTTCAGTGTACAATGAGATCATGGCAGATCTGATAAAGCTCAGCTCCACTTTTCTGTTGTTTCCCCATAACCCTAGATTACTTTACTGATTTAAAAATATGTCTGTCAGCCTTGAAATATATTTAATGACTTAGCTCTACAGCCCTCTGTGGTAAAGAATTCCACAGATTCCTCAGATGAAATTTGCCCTTATCTCTGACCTAGATATGCAAATGCATACTCTGAAATTTAGCCCTCTTTTTGGTTTAGACTGCTCTTCCAGAGGGAAAACAGCCTGCCTCCATCTGTGCTGTTAAGTCTTAAAGAATCTTCTATGTTTCTGTAATGTCATCATTCATTTTAATAGATTCCAGTGAGTATAAGCCCAACCTACTCAACTACTCCTCATAAGAAATCCATACTTGGTGTCAACCCAGTGAACCTTCTGTGGACTGTCTCCATTGCATAGTGGAAAACACCAGCAACATATCAGAACTTCAAGAGAGGCCGGGCACAGAAGGGAGTGTAGTGGCCACCACTAAAGAGTCTGTGCTGGGAAGCAAAAGGTCTGAAGGGGAATAACTCAGCTGGACCAAATAGTTTACACCACAGAGTTCTGAAGGAGATAGCTGCAGATGATGTAGAGGCATTGGTGGTGACATTTCAGGAATCACTGGAGTCAGGGAAGGACATAGAGGACTAGAAAATGGTTAATGTAACACCCTTTTTTAAGAAGGGAAGGAGACAGTAGACTGGTAACTATAGGCCAGTTATCCTGACCTCAGTTGTTAAGATTTTAGAGTCTATTATTAAGATGAGATTTTTGAGTACTTGTAAGTACATGGTAAAATAGGGTGGAGTCAGCACAATGTTGTCAATGGTAGGTCATGCCTGACAAATCTGTTAGAATGCTTTGTAAGGAGGTAATGGGCAAGTTAGATAAAGGAGAGCTGGTGGACATGATCTATTTGGATTTCCAGAAGGCCTTGACAAGGTACCGCACAGCAGGCTGCTAAATAAGATGAGCCCATGGTGGTATGGGCAAGATACTAACATTGGTTGACTGGCAGAAGGTAGACAGTAGCAATAAAAGGGTTTTTTTCAGGATGACAGTGGAGTTCCATTTAGGTCTGTGTTGATGCCACATCTGTTCACATTATACATTAATGATCTGGGTGACGGAACTGAAGGCGTTGTTGCTAAGTTTGCAGATGATACAAAGATAGGTGGAGGGACAGGTAATGTTGAGGAAATGGCGAGGCTGAAGAAGGACTTGGACAGGCTAGGAGAAAGTGTAAGGTTATGCACTTTGGTAGGAAGAATAGAGGTGTAGACTATTTTCTAAATGGAGAAAGGCTTCAGGAATCTGAAGCATGAACGGACTCGATTCTTGTAATGTTAACATGCAGGTTCAGTCAGCAGTTAGGAAGACAAATGCAATGTTAGCATTCATTTCAATAGGGTTAGAACACAAGTTGTACTGCCGAGGTTTTATAAGGTTGTGGTCAGACCACATTTGGAATATTGTGATCCAAGATCATTTCTTGCTATTGCATTTATTCCATCCTAAAAAGTCCTTTCAAAAAGTCACCACCCCTGAACATTTAGTTCCCAGCTTTTTGTCTGTAGTGGGTATATGATCATACCCTAGAATCTCTGTTTGTGCCTTTAATTCATTTATTCTGTTGAAGGTATTGAAGTCGGGGTGCCATTAATTTATAAACCTCAAAAATAATGGAGGATAAAGAAATGGTAGACGAATTGAACAGAGATTTTGTCAGTCTGCACTGGTGAGGAGACAAATAGCATCCAGGAAATAGCTGTAAATGTATTGACAGGAAGGGAGGAACTCTTAAAAAAAAAAATTACAATTACTAGGAAAGTAGAACTGAGTTAAGTTGTTGGAACTGAGAGTTGACATGACTCCAGGTGTTGATGGATTTCATCCTAAGGTCTTATAAGAAGTAGCCAGTTAAATAGTTGATGCATTGGTTTTAATTTTCCAAAACTCATTAGATTCAAGGAAGGTTCCTTGAGTTTGGAAAATAGCTAATGTAAGTCCTTTATTCAAAAAAAGCAGGAGGCAGAAAGCGGGAAACTATAGACCATTTGGGTTAGCATCTGTCATAGGAAAAATGTTAAAAGCTACTATTAAGATGTTATAACAGGGCATTTGGATCAGGCATGAAATGAAATTAAATTTTGTCAAAAGGAAATCATGATCAGAAATTAAATTTAAATTTTGTCAAGAGGAAATCATGTTTAATTAACTTATCGGAGTTCTTTTGAAGAAGTAATGTGCTGTAGACACAAGCGAACCAGTGGATGCATTGTATATAGATTTCCAGAATGTTCCATATCGAAAGTTATTGTGGAAGTAAAAGTTAATGGGTAGTATTAGTATGGATAGAAGATTGGTTTGCTAATGGGATGCAGAGATTAGGATTAAGTGAGTCTTTTCAGGCTGGCAGGATGTTATGAATGGTGTGCCACAGGGATCGATGCTGGGGCCTCAATTCTTTACAATTTATATAAATTATTTGGATGAAGAGATCAGAGGTATGGTAGCTAAATTTGCTGATAACACAAGATAGGTAGAGAAGAGGAGGTAAGGAGTCTACAGAGGGATATAGATAGGCAAAGACCTGGCGAATGGAATGCAATGTGGGAAACTGTGAAATTGGCCACTTTGGCAGAAAGAATAAAAAAGAAGCATATTTTCCAAATGGCGAGAGATTGCAAAGAGATTTAGGTGTCCAGAAGGTTGGTGGTCAGAAGTCAGATGACACCAGGTTATAGTCCAACAGGTTTATTTGAAATCACAAGCTTTCATAGTGTTGCCCCTTCATCAGGTGAAGTGATATGCAGGTACAGCAAGTAGCCAAGAAAGCTATTAGAATGTTATGGCTTATTGTGAGGGGAATTGAATGCAAGAATAAGGGGATTATTCTTCATTTATACAAGACATTGGCAAGATTACATCTGGAGTACTGTAGACAGTAATGACAGAATTTCATGACATTTTTTTCTGAAAGTTGAGAGCCTTTGGAATTTAAATATTTTTAAGGCAGAGGTAGGTAAATTCTTGATTACCAAGTGGATGAAAGATTCTTGGGATGTGCAAGGATGTAGAGTTGAAATTAAAATCAGATCAGCCATGATTTTATTGGTGGTAGAGCAGGCCTTGTTCGTTTGTTCATAATTGTGCATTTTTGGCATTTTGTCCCTCTTTGCTGTTTACTTTTTTTTTTCCTATGTTTGTACACTCCTCTTGTTCCTTACACTCTGGGTATCATTATTTCAATAATGTTGCCACATCCTTTAGCTTTGTAAGCCTACATAAACCTCCCTCTCTCCCGCCACACAAACACAAGCCATAGTGACATCACTTGTGTCATAAAATGTCAGAACTTGACAATAGAAGTTTGTGCCAATGTAGTTTTATTACAGTCTTCAAGAATTTATGAAAGGTTTTACTTATGGGGATTGCAGTCCATTCTGAAACTATCATCTGGGTGACTTTTTGATTGGAATAATTAATGGATTACTTTTCTCCACAATTATATATAATTTAAGAATGTTACACTACACACAATGTCTTTTCCCTCTTTATTTTCCCTTTTTCTCTCTAGATATGGCAGTGTGGAGGCAAGTTGCTGTTTGTACCTTGCTCTCGTGTTGGACATATTTATCGTCTACATGGGTGGGCAGGAAATCCACCGCCTGCTCATGTTGGGTCATCCCCAACATTAAAGGTATGTATTCATCCAATGTCTCAAAACAACTTTATAAGTACTATTAAATGGAAAATTGATTCTCTCTACTTTGCAGCGTCAAGGATCTCAATATTTTTATTTACAGTTCTCAAGCTTTTTGTGTTCTTTGCAAAATTTGAAATTGTCCCCTGCTTGCCACACTCCAGATGACCTGTAACTTAGCTCGCGTGTCTATTTTATGGCACTGTATTGAATGCCTTTCCAAAGTCCACATATAACACAACGACAGCATTGCTGTTATAACCGGTCTCCCTTACTGCTTCAGAATTTTCCAGAAAGTTAGTTAACCATGATTTTCCTTGAACAAGTCTGTGCTAACTCTTCCCAAACAATCCACATTTTTCTGTGATGAATAATTCAATCCTGAATTATCCATTATTTCCGGAAGGTTTTATCACCAAAGTTAAACCGACTGGCCTGTATTTGTTAGGTTGATCTTATGACCTTTTTTTGAACAATGTTTGCAATTCTCTAATCCTCTGGCACCACCTCAAATCCATGGAAGTTTAAAAGATAATTTCAGCTTTACCATCCTTCACTATCCTTGAGTGCATCTCATCCAGTCTTGGCACCTGCTCAGCTTCAAGTGCCAAAAACTTATCCAACACCATCTCCTTATTAATTTTGAGTCCTTCTAGTGGAAGAGTTTTCTTTTCTGTCACTTAAGCCTGAATGGTATCTGCTTAATGGATAAAGACAGATGAAAAGAATTCATTTAACATCTCAGCCATGTCTCTTGCCTCGAATTTAAACCCCCATTTTGGTCCCTAATCAGCCCTATTCCTCCTTTTGTCACCCTTTTACTGCTCCATAGCTTTCCCTCTTATAATGGCTGACTTTTTTTTTGCCATAATCCTGCTTTGCTTCTTATTTGTTTTCTCGCCATCTCCAAAACCTGATGTATTCGGTTTGATCACAGCAGGCCAAGCAGCATCAGAGGAGCAGGAAGGCTGACGTTTCGGGCCCAAACCCTTCTTCAGAAA
>NC_063334.1:116071372-116160876 GCF_021869965.1 Rhincodon typus
GAGCCATGAGCTACTTGCAAAGAGGAGACGAGAACGTTGGTGGACTGGCTATGCAGGAATTTTTTTCTCTTTTTTTTTATTTAATTTTAATCACATATGCCATTCGGGGAGCTTTGTATTTGTTTGTCCTACCTTCCTCTCTTCAGCGAATATACCTGGACTACACAAACCATCTCCTCTTTGCAAGTAGCTCATGGCTCAGCTGCTGTTCTTCCTGCCAACCTCCGGTTCCTGCCTATCCAGTCTACCTCTGTTCTTGTCCCATTGATGTCTGCTCTCTGCCAGTTGATTATTTTTGACCGACATCACTTTCCACTGTTCTCCTCACGATTTGTGATAAACTGAGCACTGTCCTCCAAATAATCCGTCCCTGTCACTTGATCTACTTGGCCCACCTCATTCCCAAGTACGAGGTCTAACTGTCTCTCTTGGACTTGACACGCTCTGCTGGAAAAAAAAATTCTCCGGAACACAATTAAGTAACATCTGCATCACATTATGCCTTACACTACCAGTGTCCCAGTCTACATTCAGGTAATTAGAGTCACCCATTATAACTATGATGTTTACACTTGTGTGTAATTTTCTCGTAAATTTGTTCCTCTTCCACCAAGTACTTGATACGGGTGGTGAATCTCTGGTGCTTCCTTTTGGAATTATTACATAAAAGTATTGAGTTGGAATAGCTTTCTGCTTCTCGCGTTACTGTTGGTTAAATGGATCGCGATTATATTACCAACCCATGAGATGACTATCGTCTTTAATTAAACATTTTCCCTGGTACCACAGAGTGCAAAAAATAGGCCTCAAACAGCTAATATTCTCTTCTGATACTCGCTGCAACACCAGGCAGCAATCTTGAAGAGACCGTACAAAAGCCACCAGGCCACATACAGACAAGTGAAATAAGATGAAGTACTGATTACATGTGGAAATCAGTGTTTTCATTCCACAGCCTGTGGATCTAATAGCAAATGCTAGTTTCACTACATCTTCACTCTCACAACTTGGAGGTCTAGCATTTCAGTTTCCAAAGTTATCTCATGGTGGTCTGCATTTTCTGAATATTTTGAACCAAATTATTTTGTCTCATCTTGGTTCAGTTTTGGAGGCATTTGAATAATTTTTCACCTTTTGATCTCACGCTAGTCCTAAAATTATTTTATTAACATTACTATTTTATAGAACCTAAAATTATTTTATTAACATTACTATTTTATAGAACCTAAAATTATTTTATTAACATTACTATTTTTATAGAATTATGTTCGTGTTGTTGAAGTTTGGTGGGATGAATACGCCGACTATTTTTATGCAAGTCGTCCAGAAACAAAAGCCATGGCTCACGGAGATATATCTGAGCTCAAGAAATTTCGTGAAGAACACAACTGCAAGAGTTTTAAATGGTTTATGGAAGAAATAGCTTATGACATTCCAGACCATTACCCATTACCAGCTAAAAATGTAGAATGGGGAGAGGTAATATTTCTATTGCATATTCAATCTAGATTAGATGTTGGAGTTTTTTTCACATAGCAGTTATTGATAATAATTCCCCAGAAGTGTCATGAGAAAAGTCACTGCTGTCTACAACCTAATTGTAACATTGCAGATTTAGTCAATAATTGGTTGCAACTCTGGCACTGCATCTTGCCATGATGCAGTATGTTAGCCTTATAAATGAAGAAGTCAGATTTAATCTGCAGGAACTGTCTCGGCCAAGCCACTAGCTTTAATACTTTAATTGGCTATGCCCAAACCCCTCGCAAAATGGGAAGTCTGCTGAGATTGGGCCAGCAGTTGAGAACCGAGCTTAATTGGCAATAGTGCGGCCAATGAAAATGCAACTTGCCTGCGTTCACGCTTTTTAGACTCCCCTGTGACTGAATTTGAGAGATTGCAGAAGGCTGCTGGGGCTGTATTCCAGAGTGAATTTGTCACCTTCAGTGTCAAAAGAAGGATGGGGTTTGAGAGCACATTGTGAGGGTGTAGAAGAGAAGAACTGTGCTGTGAACCTTTCACTTTTGCAACCGGATCTATGTTAAGAACCTGATGCAAGTCTTTGTAAACTTGATTTGGAACCTTTGTAAGTGACCCCTATTTGTGCCAGTTCTAAAGTATGGACCAATAATTAAATAAGTTTACCCAAATCCTTAAGCATGGGTTAATATTTTCCAGCATCCTTTTATGAAAGAAAATGGACACAGCAAACAAATTCATTTCAGATAGTGTCTTCCTTTTGCTGATGGTTGAAGAGGCCAATTGTTAACAGGCATGTTCCTGCCACTATAGAAGCTACCAAGTGTCATTGTGATTTATTTTCGTTGCTGTATTTAAGACCGATATGTTTTTGGTTAGTAATGGGATCAAGAGTTATGGGGAAAAGGCATGAGAATGGGGTTGAGAAACATATCAGCCATGATCAAAAGGCAGAGCAGACTCAATGGCCTGATTGGCCTAATTCTGCTTTTTTTTTATGGTTTTATCTGTAGCCACTGGTCGTCATGGTATTGAACATCAGACCATAGATAGTGTCACTGTGTTCGTCTTACCATCAGCTTGTGGCTCCCAGATTTGAAAATCATTGCCTCCGTTCTTCATATCACGCTTGCTTGCAAGCATCCCTGAAGTGTAGCTTTGGACATCCTACTTTTTGTCTGACTCTGACTACCCTACATACAAGTTAATAATTCAAGAGAGTTCAATAATTGCATGTATTTGCATATTTTTTTTATGAACCTTTCACCTTTTCATTTCAGATCAGAGGATATGAATCCGATTATTGCATAGACAGCATGGGCCATACCAATGGTGGGTTTGTTGAACTGGGACCTTGCCACAGAATGGGAGGAAATCAGGTAACTATGCCAACTTCACAATGACAAGTGAAAGAGTATGAATTTCATCTAACAACTGATTTATACATTAATCAGCAAAATGCCTATAAATTTAGTGAATGACAAGTCAGAGATGGTAATTTTGATATTTGTCTTTGCTTGAGATTTAGGCAGCCAAAGTGTTGAATGAATGCATGAGAAATGCTTGTTAACGAAGATGATAATTTCCTGCATTCTGGTTAATTAAATGCAGGGGGAGCGTGAGTCAGTAATCCATCAATCTCATTAGAGCGGTAGGATAGTGTAACAGCCTAATCTAATGCAGGGTCACTGGACTTGAAATGTTAACTCTTTTACTTTCTGCATATGCTGCCAAACCTGCTGAATTTCTCCTGCAATTTTTTTGTTGAAGGATAGTATCTGTGTGACTGGACTGGTGATCCGGAATCACTGGACTGGTGATCCAGAACCTTTTCATTCATGATCTGGAGACACGAGCTCAAATTTCACAATGGATTCTAGAGATTTCATCAATGAATGTAGAATAACAAAGCCAGTATGAATAATATACCCACGAACTACTAGATTGTTCTAAAAAATTCGTCTGGTTCACTGTTATCCTTTTCAGCTGAGAAATTATGCTACCTCTACCAAGTCTGATTTGAGATGAAATTTCAAATCCAGAGGCACGTTGCTGACTCTTAACTGTCCTCTGAAATAGCTGAGCAAACCACTCGATTAAGGGCAATAAATACAACGCTCACATTCTTTGAATGAGTATCTAATAAAAAGCTACTTCTAGCACACAGCTTTTTCTTCTTTTTGAAAGAAATGGAAATCACCAAACCCCTGAATCCTGAAACATTCTCCCATTAACTGAAAATTTGAAGTGACATTTTGCTCCTTAAGGTATACTGACAGAAGAAAATTACATGTAAATATCAAGGAAACTACAAACAAAATTGGCATTTAAAATAACCTCTGCTATATTAATTCTAGCTTTATCCCGTATTTGTGTACCATTTGGCAAATGATGCAATTCCCTCACATTCAACCTGTTACCCCATGTACAGAGATACTGTACCCAGTTCAACTCCAGCCTTTTGTAGATGCACACTGTCCTCTTCCAATCCTTTCATTTCATATTCCCCCTTCCCCACCCCACCCCATTTGCTGATACTCTTTTAAACCTACTAAACTAGTCAATATTCCATTCACCCCTGCAACCTTACTAACTATTGTTCTGCTAAAAATATAGTGCTGTCAGTTTATCTCATTGCCAAATGATCGTTTCTTGCCTCTCTCATTTCCCAGTTATGCCTTCTTTTGACATCTGTACCATTTGTTACCACCATTACCATCCATTCACTTCTGGCCATACCATCCTAAGATAATACCCCTTCCTTTGTTGCAGCTTCTGTCTGAATACTATTTTGAAGTGAATCTCTGTGTTGTATGCTTTAAAAGGAAGTAATGTTTTGTGAGAATTCCAGTCTATGGCTCAAGAATGGAATAGCACTAAAGGAAAGGAATTTCTGGTCCATAATCTAAGATGGCACCCTTCTCTCCACGATCCACCATCAAATCTTGCTTATATCCTCAGTTGGGAGCTTCAGAAAGCACCCGGGTAACACGTAGTCTGGAGTGTGCTAGAAGGCACAGGCTGCAACTGGGCAGAGATAAGTCAAGAAACTAGAACCCTGTATAATGTGGATTGTGGTTCTCCTGTTTATACCCTTCTTTGGATCCTATTCATTATGTCCTCAAAATTTTTTTTGCTATAGATTTACATTCTGTGTTTCTGCTTATCTGACCGTTTCTGAATCTCTTTTTGTAAATGGTATTATCAGTTTTATAGATGGTTTGAAACTAAGGAACATTCTTGTAGGTATAAAGTTGTTTTGATCCTGGTATTAGTTGTTAGAAATGAACAAAAACTTGGAGCTTCACAAAGTGAACACTGTTTTCCAGCTGTTTCGAATCAATGAAGCCAACCAATTGATGCAGTATGACCAGTGCTTGACCAGAGGACCTGATGGCTCAAAGGTTATGATTACACACTGTAACATGGATGTATACAAAGACTGGCAGTACTTTAAGGTAAAGTTTTTTTTTCCCTCTGACAAACTGGCAAGACATTTCTTTCTACAATTGAGAAGATTGAGGTCACCTAATTAATATCTTTAAAATTATGAAAGGATTTGACAGTGTAGATGTAGGGAATATTTTTTCATTGTGTGAACACCAGAACTAAAAAATCATAAATTCTAAAAATCCAAATGGGAATTCAGAGATGTCTGTTTACCTGGAGAATGAGCAGAATATAGAAATTATGATGAAACTTTCATTGTGCGACTGCAGCGTAGGCGTTTTCATTACATTTTGAAATCAAATGTTGTAACCCACTCACTGAATTTAATAAACGTATATAGCTGCCACAAGGAGTAATTGTGGTGAATAGGATAGATGCATTCAAGGGGAAACTAGAGAAACACATTAGGAAGAAAAGAATCGAAGGTTATGCTGATAACGTTGGATGAAGAGTGGATAGAAAGTGGTTTATACGGAGCATAAATGCGTACTCGTACCACTTGGACTAAACAGCATTTTTTTTCCTGTGCTGTACATTCTATGTAATTTGTACAGTGCAAGCTTAATGTCTCGCTAACATCGATTGTATTTCAAATTATAACCTGTGGTTGTGTGTAAATTTCCTTTATTATTTATATTAGTCTGTTTTTTTTTGTAAGATATGAAAATAGATGACAACATTTCATTTCAAAATGCATTGAAAAGTCATGCACTGTAGTATCACAATGGAAAATCTTAGCAAAAGACTCAGTGATACACCTGTCGATGTTGAGGTGATATGTTCATTTTATATAGTGTCAAGTGGTAAAACAGCTGGTCAGAAGATTGGGTCTATACTCATTGGAATTTAGAAGAATGACAGTTGATCTTATTTAAACACAAGATTCTGAGGAGGTTTTACAAGTTACACCTTTAAAAAAGCTTGTTTCCCCTCGTGGGGCCTCCAAAACCAGAGGACATGGTTTAAAAATAAGGAGTCTCCCATTTTAAGATGGCTAGGAGGCAGAATGTTCTGTGTTGTTAGCCTTTTCAATCCTCTGCTCCGGTGAGGAGTGGATCATGATTAGTTCAACCTAGAATAAGTTATTTTTTTAAAAAGAGAGCTGGACAAATTAATGGAACTGAAAGATGATAAATCTCCAGTGCATCCCAGCGTACTAAAGGAGGTGACTGTGGAAATAGTGAATCCATTGGCTATCATCTTCCAAAATTCTGTAAGCTGCCTTTAGTGGTCAAGCACGGAGTTTAAGAGCTTGAAGGTTATACTGGAACTGTATAAAATATTGATTATTTCTGTTAATATACGTTCTGAAGAAGGATCACTGGACCCGAAACGTTGACTCTGACTCTGATTTCTCTCTGCAGATGCTGCCAGACCTATGGAGATTTTCCAGCAGTTTCTGCTTTTGTTTCTGATTTCCAGCATCTGCTGTACTTTCGTTTTTGTTTAAATATTGATTGGGGACAACTACAGTATTGTGTGTAGTTCTGGAATCCACATTGTATGAGGAATGTGATAGCACGGGAGGGGGTGCAGAGGTGATTTACCAGGATGTTGCCTGGGCTGGAGAGTTTTAATAAGAGAGATTGGACAGACTGGGGTTGTTTTCCTTCGAGCAGAGGAGATTGAGAGGGGACATGATTGAGATGTACAAAGTTATGAGGGACATAGGAAAACTTGTCCCCTTGGAGGGATCAGTGATCAGAAGCATACAATTAAGGTAAGAGGCAGAAGATTTAGAGCAGATGTGAGGATAACCTTTTTTAACCCAGAGGGTGTTGGGAATCTGGAGCTCACTGCCTGTCAGGGTAGTTCAGGCAGAAACCTTCATAACATTTAAGAAATGTTTAGATGTGCACTTGTGATGCCAAGGGACACAAGGCTATGGGCCAAACGTTGGAAGACCGTAAGATGTAAGATCAGAATTAGGCCATTATGTCCATCGAGCCTGCTCTTGGCTAATGCCTTTCGCAACTCCATTCTCCTGCCTTCTCCCTGTAACCCTTGATCCCCGTACCAATAGAGGACCTATCTATCCCTGTCTTAAATACGCTCAGTGACTCGGCCTCCACAGCCTTCTGTGGCAGTAAGTTCCATACATTTACTACTCCTGTGGTTGAAGAAATTCCACCTCATTTCACCTAGTCTCTCCCACTAGTGGAAAAATATTCTCAGCAACCACTCTATCCTGGTCTCTCAGAATTGTGTACATTTCCATGAGGTCACCCCCCCCCCTCCCCCCCCCCCCCCACAACCCCTGCCATTCTTTTAAACTCCATTGAGTACAGACCCAAAGTCCTCAACTACTCGTCATACAACAACTCTTCAACCCCGAGATCATTCTTGTAACCCTCCTGTGGACCCCCTCCAATGCCAGAACATTCTTCCTTAGATACAGGATCCAAACTGCTTGCAATATTCCAAATGTGATCTGACCAGAGCCTTACACAGCCTCAGCAATCTCTGCTGTTGTGTTCTAACACTCTTGAAATGAATGCTAACATTGAATTTGCCTGACTGCTGACTGATCTGCATGTTAACTTTAAGAGAATCTTGAACGAGGACTCCTAAGACCCTTTGTGCTTCAGATTTCAGCAGCCTTTCCTCATTTAGAAACTTCTGTTCTTCCTGCCAAACTACATAGCTTCACACTTTCCAACATTGTATTCCATTTGCCACTTATTTGCCAACTCTCCCAGCCTGTCCAAGTCCTTCTGCAACCTCCCTGCTTCCTCAGCACTACTTGTCCCTCCACATACCTGCAAACCTAGTGACAATGCCCTCCATTTCTTCGTTCAGATCGTTGATGTATAAAATGAATAGTTGTGGCCCCAACACTGACTCCTGCAAAGCTCTGCCAGTCACCAGCTGCCATCCTGAAAAAGATCCCTTTATCCCCACTCTGTGCTTTCTGCCAGTCAGCCAATCCTCCATCCATGCCAGTACCTATCCCCTAACACCATGGGCTTTTATTTTATTTAGCAGCCTCCTGTGCGGCACCTTGTCACCGGTCTTCTGGAAATCCAAGTAGCTCATGTCCACTGGTTTTCCTTTGTCTAATTTGCTCATTACCTCCTCAAAGAATTTTAACAAATTTGTCAGGCATGACCTCCCATGACAAGTTGTGCTGACTCTGCCCTATGTTACCATGCACTTCCAAGTACTACGCAATCTCGGCCTTAATAATTGAGTCTATAATCATTCCAATGACTGAGGTCAGGCTAACCAATCCATAACTTCCTGTCTTCTGCCTCCCTCCCTTCTTAAACAGGGGTGTTACATTAGCCATTTCACAGTCCTCTGGGACTCTCCCTGACTCCATTGATTCAGTAAAGATCACCATCACTGCCTCCACAATCTCCTCAGCTATCTCTTTCAGACCTCAGGATTGTAGTCCATCTGGTCCAGGTGATTTATTCACCTTCAGACCTTCTCTTTAGCATGACTTGCTGAATGTGGTTGAAAATGCTTTATTCTTGACTTTTGCACCTGATTTACTGGGCTGGGGATAATTATGAAGCCTCCCTTGTATCATTCTTTCCCATCCCCTCATCTCCCACCAGTTCATTTTTATGCATTTTTCTCTTTTTTTCTATAACCCCAATATGAGTTAGGTCTGTACGATTGTTCATTACAGTTGCGTACTTTCATTTACATTTGTGCCTGTTAAAGTAGAAACACCAAACTGACTTGCTTAAATGTAAAGCAAAACCGTCTGACTGTTGCAGGAGTGAAGATGGCAACTATTCTGTGTCCATAGCATCCCATGGATAACTGTGGCGTGAACAGACAACCAACCTCTTTACTTTTTTTAGGTGGAATTGTTTGAGAGGGGCTAGTTGGTAGATGTTTTTATTTATTCCAATTCTGGACTGAAAGCCTAGTTTAATCAACTTGACTGTGTGATTGATAGTGGCTTGTCTACCTTTTTTTATTTCAGACTTTGCACAGGTTCACACACATTCCCACAGGCAAGTGTTTGGACCGCTCTGAAGTTGATCACAAGATTTTCATCTCTGACTGTGACTCTGCAAAGATGACACAAAAGTGGGAGATGAACAACCTTCTCGCAGTGTAGAACTATACTGGCAGCTGCTCATAATTTGTCAAATATATGTACAAGATGGAGAATTATCTGTATATTGCTGCAAAAAAATATGTACAGCTCTGTTTGTAAATATTTTTGACACCTTTTTTCAATGAAGGTTCCAGATAAACTGTGATAATGTAATATGATAGTCAATATCATGTAATTACAAAATGATACTTTTTTTTGTTACCTTAAATTCGTAGATGTTTATAACTTATTCTGCTGTCATCTTGAGACCTGCTGCATCTTCATTGTAAGGTGCAGCCCTATTTTCTTTGGGTTTACACTCAGGGCGATGAACAAAGGTGGCTTTTCCTCTTAAGTTTGTTTCAATGGGTACATTGTGATCAAGATCATCTATTTTGCCCCAATAAGGCAAGCCCAAGAAATTGAGATCCGAATGTTCCAGAATGTTTGGTTGAAATGTAATGCACAAAGCCGTAGATTCTTTTTAATTCTGTTTAATTCACCCCTATAAGAATCTTAGACATTCAGAAAAGAATTTTAGCAAGGTTCCAGTAGCGTGCTCATTTTCATAAGTGGGAGGGAATCTTGTAAATTTTGGCACGATCCTGGAGAATGCTGAAAAATGTCAGATGCTAAAAGACAAAACAGTGTTATTATTGTGGAAATCATTAATCAGTATAGAGTGCCAGAAACGATGTATTTTTTTTTAAGCCAATGCAGAAATATTGCAGACCAGCAGAGATCTTGGTGATCATGTGGGCTTCTTGGAGACACTCATCCTTTGCTTAGATTGTAAACTATTATTGAAACACTTCTGGCTTTCTTGGTCAAGTAGATCCAAGAGTCTATGTGTGCTTCTAATTTTCAACATTGTCTGAAATCAATCATAAAACCACTTAAATTTCTGCTGTGATCTTGCCTAACCCATATTTCCAAGTTATTTCTTTGCTGTTATTTGACAGTGGAGCCAAAACGCCTAGCACTGCTTTTTAACCCCCATATTTATTGAATTAATTCATATTTTTCTTAAGGAGAGTTTTTGTTTTAATTCCTAAATTAGTGACAGCATTTTTAAGCATTTTGGGATTGCTGCTCAAGTTTCCTTCACACTGATTCTGCAAAATGATTTTTGCATGTACAAATAATGACACCTTTGGGGAAATTAGCTAATCTTGATAAACTCTGTGCAGTATTGAAATATATTTTCTATAATATACTTGAATGTGGGTAGAAATAAAGGTATTTAACTTAGTTCTTTAGTATAACACTGCAGCAACTCATCACAAGAAAGAAATAACTTATTTTTTTTCTAAGCACTACCACTGAAAGAAAAATGGTTTGGCCTGAAATTCTTCAAAGATGCTGTACTTCACTCCACCGGTGCTATTGGATAATAAGTACAGAATTAATCTGCCAAAACAACATCCTTTTGTATTTAATCCATGTTTTACATTGTTATGCAAGATGATTTTTCAACTTTGGGTATGCAAATTGTTGACCTATTGTAAATAGCTCACAAATAGTAATTTCTGTACAAACTGTATAATTGGGAAGGGCTGTTTAATTGACAAAAATTTGGGATTAAAATGTTATGGTGGTCAGAAAATCAAACCATAGTTCATTCTGCTGTAAACTTGTTCTGGACTTATCACTAAGCCAAATAAAACAGACTACAACACAATAGTCTGAATAATCTTTGTGGTTGCAATTGGTCAGCAGTGGTCAACATTTCATACTTGAATTGTTTCTGAAATTAGGTACCAGGATCAAAATAAAAGGTAGTCCTAATAAATCCAGTAAGGAATTCCGAAGAAACTTACACAGCACCTAGTTGGAATGTGAAACTCACAGTTGATAAAAAGAAATAAATAGTGTGGCTAGGTTTAAGTGAAAACTATAAAGGAATAGAAGAATGGTTCTCAAGCTTGCTTGGTTGATAGAACCTCTTTTCAAATGAATGACAGACTTCCCAGCTAAATTATAATCTTGCTGAAAATATGGAAGTGCTGCATGAAAAGTATTTTTATTTTAGTAATGTTGTTAGAAAACATTTACTTGCAGATATTATTGAAATGTGTTTGACAGTTTCTCACTGCAGGAGCATGTGCATCTGTCTTTACCAAAGAGGGAGATGTTGCCCAGGCCAGAGAGAGCAAAAGAGCCTAGAGGTCAAGTTTGAGATTGTGTTGGTATGAATAAACAGGGGTGGGAGGAGGCTCATGTGGTGCTTAGAACAATTGAGTTAAATGGTCTAATGCTGTATTGTACCTCTGTAACTATTTAGATTAATTTTTGTGCAACCCTCTTTGATATGCCATTGTGATACTCCCTTGCTGCAACACAGCATCAACTTCTTAAGAAGTGATTGATTACTCCACATTTTCCTTCTGCTTTGGCAAACAAACCGAGGTATGGCCCTTACATTCATTGTCTAGCTGTAGAGTAAAATGATTAGGTTTAGCTAGAAGAACTGGCTAAATATTCATAAGATGAAAAAAAAAGTCTTTCCATCTTCATGTTAAGTTAGAAGCCTGAAAGCCGCCTGCTACTACCCTGTGACTTCTAAGGACAGACCAATTCTGAATCCAAGCGGCCAAGTCACGATGCATCATATGCATCTTAATCTTCTGGATATGCCTACAAAGAGGGCTGTAACATATACCACATCAACAGTGTTCTGCCATCAGACCTTTCTGTAATGCTGTAATATTTGTGGTTCTCCAGTTTTCTGGTTCCTCCCAGTGCTTTGTCAACTTTTAAACACCAATAGTTTATCCAACAATTTGTTAGCAATTTTATGGGAAAAATTTGAGATATGGCCTGGGAAGCATCTCCCTCTTTCCTAAAGACAGATACAAAAGTGTTCATTTAACAGCTCGCAACATCGTCTAACTCCATTTAAATCTCCTGTTTGCTCTCTAATCATCTGTACGCATTTTACCACTCTGTTACTATTTATATATTTATAGAAGACTTTGGAACAACTCTGTATGTTGGCTGCCAGTATTTTCTCATAATCTTTCTTTGTTTCTCTTATTTCCTTATTTATCTCCTGTCTGATTCTTAATACATTTGAGAACTAGAAGGAATGCATATCTGCCTGGCACCTGTTGTAAGCACACTTTTACTTTGTATAATTTCTGCCTCCTTTATCATCCATAGAGCTCTGAATTTTTTTGCTGTACCTTTTCCCATTTGAGGGAGTAGACCATGACTTTTAGCAAAACATCTGTTCCAGATTTTCCGGCCAACCTCTCATTCTAGGCTATCCTTCCACTTCTGTTTTGCCTCATTGAAGTCAACTCTGCACCAATTTTTTTTTTCCACCCATTGGGCATGGGTATCCCTGGCTGGTCAGCATTTATTGCCCATCCCTAGTTACCCTTGGAAAATGATGGTGAGATGATGCTTCTTGAACAAGTGAAATCTGGGCTGTAGGTAGACCTACAATGCCATTAAGGAGAGAATTCCAGGATTTTTTTTCTAAACAACATAGAACTATATTGCCTTTATTTCAAAGTCAGGATTGGGAGTGGCTTGAAGGAGAATTTGTAGGTGGTAGCGTTCCCATGTATCTGCTGCACTTATCCTTCTAAATGGTTACTGGTCACATTTGGAAGGTGCTGCCTAAAGATCTTTGGTGAACTTCTGCAGTTTATCTTGTAGATGGTACACACTGCTGTTACTAAACATTACTAGTGGAGGGGTGGATATGGTGTCAATCAAGTGGGCTGCTTTGTTCTCATTGAGTCTTAATGAAGCTGCACTCAGCCATGCAAGTGGGGAGCATTCTATTGATACCTTAGGTGATGATGATCACTCTTTCTTAGGTGTTCACCAACTGATACTTGATGCACTCTGCCCACCTTAATTCCAAGAACCAGGTCCAGTAATGCAGCCTTTGTTATTGAACTGGACACACATTGGTGTAGAAAATGCTGCTGATTACAATCCAGGATGCTTTCCTGTCACTGCCCCATACAGTACCAGTATCCCAGTAACTGAATAATTGTAATGTTTGCATCTCTCTGATTTATGTGCAGATTTCCCTCTACACTTTTCCCACTAGTTGGCAGCCCATGGACTACATCTAGTAATGTAATTTTTTTTTTATTCCTTCACTTTACTTATATTGATTCTCTCCTTGAACTGTCTGAAACATGATCTTTCTCCAGCATTGCAATGCGTCCTTAACCAATACTGTAAACCCTCCCCTCCCTTCTTTTCTGAACATCTTGTACCTTGAAATACTTAATACCACTCTTGCCCTTCCTTGAGCCAGGTCTGTGTTATGACAATATCATACTTCCATGTGGCAATTTGTCCCTTTAATTACCCAATATTATTTACTATCGTGCGTGTATTCACATACACACAATAACCCTGACTTTATTTCTTTCTTCTGTACTCTAACTTACAGTTGACCTTAGCAGAGAATAGTTTAGTATCTCCCAAGTATTTTATGAACTGTGATAGTCTTCTCTACAATTCTTGTTTGGTTCCCACACCCGCCTCGAGTTATTTTAAAGCCCTTCCCACAGTACTAGTAAAATGCCCCGCAAGGAGTGGCTAAAACATTTTATTGCATTACTCTTGGCAAGAGCTAGCACAAACTCAACAGGACCAAAGACCTCGTTCAGGACTGTACTGTTCTATTATGTTTTAAGCTACTAACTCAAAAGGTGTAAATGATGTTAATGCTTCATATTAGAGTCATAGAGTAATACAGCACAGAAACAGGCTGTTCAGCCCAAACTGGTCCATGCTGACCATGGTGTGCACTCAGCTAGTTCCAATTGCCTGCATTTGGTCTATAATCCTTCTAAACCCATATGGGTTTATGGTCTAAACCCTTCCCATCCATGTACCTATCCAAAAGTTTTTTTTTAATTGTTGCTATAGTACCAGCCTCAACCACTTTCTCTGGCAGCCCATTCCATATACACACCACTCTGGGCATGAAGAACTTGCCCCTCAGGTTCTTCTTAAACTTTTCCCCTCTCACCTTAAACCTGTGCCCTCTAGTTTTTAATTCCCCATCCCTGGGAAAAAGACTATATGCATTCATCCTACCTAGGCCCCTCATGATTTTATACACCTTAGTAAGGTCACCCCTCATTCTCCTACATTCCAAGGAATAAAGTCTTATCCTCGCCAACCTCTGCCTATAACTCAGGCCTACTAGTTCTGGCACCATCCTCGTAAATCTTCTTCGTACACTTTTCCTATAAGGGTGACCAAAACTTTCACAATACTCCCAAGTATGGCCTCACCAACACCTTAAACAATGGTAACATAACATCCCACCAACTCCCATTTTCAATGCCTCAACCGATGAAGACCAGCAGGCTAAATGCCTTGTCTACCTGAGACACTGCTTTCAACGAATTATGTACTTGTACATCTAGGTCGCTATGTTCCACAACACTTCTCAGGATCTTACCATTTACTGTAGAAGTCCTACCTTGGTTTGACTTACCAAAGTGCAACGCTTCACGCTTATCTGTATGGAATTGCATTTACCAATCCTCAGCCCACTTCCCATCTGATCAGGATCCCCTTGTAATTTTTGATAACCTTCTTTGCTATCAACGATACCTCCTAATTTTGTATCATCAGCAAAATTAATAATCATGCCTTGTACATTCACATCTAGATAATTTATGTAAATAACAAAGGCCCCAGCACCGATCCCTGTGGCACACCGTTAGTCACGAGCCTCCTGTCCGAGAAACTACCCTCAACCATCACCATCTGCTCCCTACCATCAAGCCAATTTTGAATATAATTAGCTAGCTGTCCCTGGCCCCCAAGCGATCTAACTTTCATGACTAGCCTGCCGTGTGGGACCTTGTCAAAGGCCTTACTAAAGTCCATATAGACAACATCCACTGTCCTACCCTCATCTACCCTCTTGGTTACCTCTTGTTCCTGAGTATTCTGTTGAAACTCTGCTTAAACGTATGAGGGGCATTCTGCTATTTAGTATTATTCGGAAAAAAAGTATTTTGTTGAAGTTTTTTGGTTTACATCTATCAGGACAGTTTGTAAGGTACAACAAATATGTATGTTCACTACATAAAAGAACAGAAACTGCAGATGCTGGAAATCAGGAACAAAAACAGAAATTGCTGGAAAATCTCAGCAGGTCTGGCAACACGTGGAGTCAAATCAGAGTTAAAGTTTTGGCTCCAGTGACTAATCCTGAGGATTTCATCAATACGAGTCAAACTGCCTGGTTTAAACTTTCAAGCAAACTTCACAGTTAACAAGCAGTCATCATTAACTGATACATTCTTTGTGGCATTGCCCCTGCCAATCAGCACTCTTCATGCAGTTAAATATTGTTCACCCTTTACCTTAGTAAATGGACATCTTGGTTCTGATCAATACAGGAGGAAATATACAAAATGGTTTTTTTTTCAGCAATACTCCTACCAAGAGACTACTCTGTACTTTCTTGTCTGCCTACAATGATAAAGTAATGGGAGTTCAGTTGGATGTGTTCAAACAGTTCTTCATGATTCAGAGTATTAGGCTTGCGATTCAGAGTATTAGGCTTGCAATTCAAGAGGTTCTCCAGCACATGTGGGTGGCAGCAAAGATATGTTTTGACTGGTAGAAACCTATTGTATGCAAATTTTGAAGCCAAGCACCAGCAACAAACAAATGGCATGGGAGCAGTTTTCACAAAGGTTGCATCATGTAAATTACTAGATCTGGAGCACCAATGAGATTAAGGTTTAGTTTACCAAAGAGGTTTGCGCACTCATTGTAATCTTTAAATATAATGAGCACATTTTTCCCACAAAAGGACCAGCAATCACTCCTGAATTAAGATTGTTGGCAAACAAGGAGTTTTTGAGGTGGGGGACGGGGATTGCGGAAGTTGAGGGAAATTTGTTTTTGTTTCCAGAGTTGTTGCTTTCTGAAATATGCTGTGCAAGCATAATTCAATATTTTCAAACATATGCAGGTTTTGTGTCTAATTCAGTTTGTCAGCTTTGACAGTTGGGAGGTCTATGTTGGAAAATCAGATATCCCATTATTGTAGTTCTTAAATGGAATATCAAATGGACAAAAAACAAATTCGTCGAGATGCTCAGCTGGTCTGGCAGCACCTGTGGAGAGAAAGCCGAGTCAACATTTCAATCCAGTGATAGTATTGTTTTGGGTGAGAAAAAAGGCAGTTGGAAAAGCCTACAAGGTGAATCAGTTTTAAAATCTCAGAGCAGCAATTAGTTTTAAAGAAGTAATGAAATTCTTGTAATGAAGTAGAAATACTATGGCGATTTAATAGTAATCCAGCGAATAAAAGATTTGTTGTTACAGTACTGACATGAATTTCCACATGAATTAACCACTTATCTATCATATTAATCCAACCTCTTTGCCACTACCTGCTTTTCTCAATTACTGTCTCTTTTATAATTCAGGGCATCCTGAAGCATTTTACAGCAATGTATAAATTATTGAAATACAGTAGCCAGTTCACACAACAAGGTTCCACTACAGCATTAATGAAATGACCAGAAAATCTGCTTAAATCACAAGTAAAAATAGATCAGTACATTGAAGAGAACAGCTCACCCTTTCAAAATACTGCTGCAGGATTTTTTTTTTATCATTCACTAGTGGGACATGGGTGTTTTGTGTGTCTGTTCAGTGGAAGCAGTGGCTGCCAAGGTATGGGAGGTGCTCAGAATATTTGAGAGTCTTAGCTTCACCACATGTGGGAGGTGTGGGTTAACGTGTGACTTTGGTTTTGGACATTTTCACGGACAAGCTGAGTTGCTCCTCTACAGAGTTGAAGAGATTGAGAATGGCGTGCAAACCTGGGACAGAGTGGATAACAATACTGTAGTCATTCGCAAACTGTAGATGAGTTCAGTTTAGCACAGAGGTGACTGAGTTTCAAGAGTTCTCCGTCTGGACTGGTACCAGCGGGATAGTTGATCTTTGAGGTGAATAGCCATTGCCCGGTTGCTTGAAAAATACTATGTGGCTATCACACATTTGGTTAACCCTGCATGAGTTTTGAAGGCATCTGTTACACATCTCCCACTCAATATCATTGCAATTGTTATGGACAGATTGCCAGTTTTAAAACAAATCTCTCCCTATCCTCACCATCCTTCCATAAGCACATTATAATTTAGTTTTCCTCCTTTTTAGCCAGTGAAGAAAGTTGGGACATTGAACAGCATGGAGGCTCAGTGGTTAGCACTGTTGCCTTACAGTGCCAGGGACCTGGGTTTGATTCCACCCTTGGATGACTGTCTGTGTGGAGTTTGCACATTGTCCCTAGGGGTGTGGCAAGTTCTGGAGCACAAGTCTTCAGTACTATTACAAAAAGTTGTCAGGGTCCATAGTCTTTGCTGTATCCACTGCCTCGAACAGTTTCTTAATATCGCGTGGAGTGAATGAAATTGGCTGAAAACTGGCATCAGTGATACTGAAAAACCTATGGAGGTGTCCAATATGGATCATCCATTCAGCACTTACTTCCGGCTGAAGATTGTTGCAAATGCCTCATCTTTTGCACTGATGCGTTGGTGTCTTCCATCATTGACAATGGGGATATTTGTGGAGTCTGCTCCTTCAGTGAAATCTTTAATTGTCAACCGCTGTTCAGAACTGCAGAGCTTAGATCTGGTTAGTTGGTTGTGGGATTGCTGAGCTCTATCAATTACTTATTGCTTGTGCTGTTGGCACACAATTGGTCCTGTTTTATAGCTCCGGCAAGTTGACGCTTAATTTTTGCGTATGCCTGGTGCTACTGCTGGTATTCCCTTCTGTACTCTTCATTGAACTAGATTTGATTTCCTGGCTTGATGGTAAGGATAGAGTAGGGTTATGACATGTCATTTGGTTACAGATTGTGGTTAAATATAATTACACTGCTGCTTATGGCCCAAAACACATCATGGATGCCAATTTTGAGCTCCTAGACCTCTTCAAAGTCTGTCCCATTCAGCATGGTGATAGTGCCACACAAAACGATGGAAGGTATCCTCAACTTGACTGTGTCTTCACAAGAAACGTTCACTCCTATGAGTACAACCTCAGACGTACACATATATGACAGGTAGGTTGGTAAGGACAAGGTAAATTAGATAGTTCCATTTTGTTGGTCCCCCCACCATTTGCCCCAGACCTAGTCTGGCAGCTGTTTCCTTCAAGTCTGGCCACTTTGGTCAATAGTGGTGCAACTGGGCAAAAGCTGAGGCTCCTCTATTCCCACCTTCTCAATCCCCTTGCTACCTCACTCACAATCACATGTTCCTGCTCCAGCTAAACCAGAAAACCAAATCAGAAGACTCTATTTTTAAGGGACGAGGCCACCTCCTGGAATAACATATCCAGGTAAGTTTCTGCCTCCTTTATGTTGTCTTATTTACATATATTAACATCATTTTGTTAGATTTTAAACTGGTGATGTATGGCTTTTTATTTTGCAAGGAATTTAATAATTAACTAGGTCAGTCTTTTTCAGAACCATCATTTTACACCAGTATGTGTCCGATGACTGAAGTCTTCCTAGAAGATTAATGCAAGTTTGTTTACACTGCAGAACAGGAACAGAAAAAAAAACACTAAGTCATTATCTTAGAAGAAGCAAGAACACGCAAGCTTTCTGTAATGTAGTTAATGTAGTCAGACATAAAGGTAGTGCCTCCTAGGAAAAAGGGGTTTGTTTAGAGTAATTCAGTGACTAAGTTACTTTGGTGTAAGAGTTATAATTTGTGAAAACTTCCAGACCAGAAGTGTTTGGTTAGAACTCTGCAGATTATCAAAGGATTTTAGGGAAGTCCAAGCTTCCAGTGTGTGAATAGTTGAGAGAAGAGACTTTGCGGTTCACAGGACCAGAATTGAGGAGAAACAGTTTAATCAAGAAAACAGATTTGATTGGGGAGGATTTTCTTCTCTAGAAAAAAAAAACAAAAAACTGTGGATGCTGTAAATGAGAAACAAAAATGTAAATTGCTAGAAAAACTCAACAGGTCTGGCAGCATCTGTGAAGAGATATCAGAGTTAATATTTCAGGTCATGTGACCCTCCCTCAGTTCCAATGAAGGGTCACTCAACCTGAAACATTAACTCTGATTTCTCTCCACGGATGCTGTCATACTTCACTGAGCCTTTCCAGCAACTTCTCCTTTTTTTTCCTGATTTTTTTTCTGGAGTTTGATTGACTGTAAAGTGATGGTACTGGAGGATTTTATTTTGTTTGGTACTTAAAAGCTTTTAAACAGGATTATATGTAAATAGCTTGGTTTGTTTTGATTTGTTTTTCTTCCTTTTGCATAAAAAAACTTCTGCTTTGTTATTTAAACCAAACCTATGGCTTGGCATGCTTATATTTCAGTGAAAAACTGTCACGTTACATTTTACAAAAAAAAAACAAAAATATGATCTTTCAAGCCAGATTTCATTCTGGGATATGACTTGCCCAGTAGTAACATCACCTGGAATCATAACAAGTCACTTCCTTTAATCAGAGACAACACAGTATGGAGCTGGAGGAACACAGCAGGCCAGGCAGAATGAGGAGCAGGAAAGTTGACATTTTTGGTCGGGACCCTTCTTCAGAAAAATGAATGAAGAATCTGCCATGTTCCACAGTCACAGCACATCACCTGCCATCCATCTCTATTATATGATAATTAATTTGTTACTTTAATCTGGATGTTGCATGTATGGAACAAGTTGCCAGGGGAAGTGGTGGAGACGGGTACAATTACAACATTTAAAAAGCATCTGGATTGATATGTAAATAGGAAGGGTTTAGCGCGATATGGCCAAATGCTGGCAATTGGGACTAGGTCAGATTGGGATGTCTGGTTAGCATGGACAAATTGGATCAAAGGGTCTGTTTCCATGCTGTATGACTCCATGACTCTATACATAATTTAGAATTAATATCCCTATTACAGCCGGTAAGTTTTGTTAATAATAGAAACTTTACCAAATTTACAATTATTAAAATGTTACAATTGTGAACAATTTATCTGTATTTTAAAGATAAATGTAGAGGATGATTACCCAACAAGCAGCATTTACCTGTTTTCCTGTGGCATTACACTTGTAATTTGTTTCTCTAAAAGTGATTAGTCACAGACTAATTCCAGACCTAAACCCAGACCAGCCCTGGCTATATTTTTTTTAATTGTTACTTTGGTGATTAATCACATGTTCACAAGAGGCTGTAGATGTTCTGTGACATCAGAACATAAGTTTATTACACAAAATAGATAAACAAAGCTCTTTCTGTGTCTCTCTGTCTATAGAAGACAATTAGAAATATCTCATTACAAACAGCAAAACAAAGTTACAGCCTGTTCAGCAACATTATCCATCATAGATACTTAGTTCCAGAGCAATTTCATTCCTAACTCAACACCTAATGTTTTTATTTAACTAACTTCTTACAATTTATTTTTCCTGAACTACCACGTTTTTCACTTCTTTTACAAGTCCATTGACATGAAACTTTCACAATTCTGATGGCCTTTTTTTCTCCTTTCTAGCAACTTGAAGATTTCTATCTAAACTCTCTTGACTTGGAAGCTTCAAGACTAGAAACTATTCTGCTGAAGTGACTGAACAAAATGTTTGATTTTATTGAACTGAACTCTGTGTTCTACTGAACTGCATATTTGAACCTTCTCTTGTAAAGTCAAGGCTAAACTCATTGCCTTAATGTACTTAATCTGTCAAAAACTCAACAATATAAGTATTTTACTCTTTAACATTATAGAGGTTCTCCCAGGCATTTAATTGCAGTTATATCCCTTTCTGAAGTGGTGTATTTAAGTCATTGTTCAAATGACTTTCTGACTTTTGTTTTAGAAACAAATTACTTTCACTGAATTGACCAAAATCTATCTGTCTCTATTTTAGATCCAAATCCCAAAATGGTAATAATACATTATGCACGTGCCTCTTCTCCTAACCTATGGCAAGGGAACCCCAAGAAAATTCACTTCCTAGATCTCCAAATGAGAAGGAATTTCAAGCCAAGCATATGAGACCAGAAATGAGGAGAGTCTTAGAAAGGGTTCAATACTGCCTGCAAATTAACTAACTACCTTTTCCTCCCATCAGTCTATGTCTTGCAATTGGAACCTATGGAACTGTATCTGACTGGGCTCTAGCACACTACATGCACCATGATATGGAAGCATGTTACATGTTAATACAGGCATAATTAAGGTAACATGTAATGAATCAAACACACCTTATGATCCTGTTAGGATCCAATGCTAAATGCAAATCAGCTTACTTGACTGGTTAAGTTAGAATTATTTATAACCTTAAAGTGCAGGCAATAATATATTTACTAATAAGAATTGTAAGTTTCAAATAGATAGAATTGTAATTGTGACTTGTTATTCCTTGCATTAGGGTATTTTGTGTATTTCAATATATGCCCTACAGCTAGAAATTGGCTAATAGATTTTCTGATGAAGGGTCTAGGCCCGAAACGTCAGCCTTCCTGCTCCTATGATGCTGCTTGGCCTGCTGTGTTCATCCAGCTCTACACCTTGTTATCTATGGCTAATAGTAAACTCTGCTAACCCTTTATGCTCAGAAAAGTAACATACTGCCTAAAAAAATGTCATAGGCTGTAAGACCCAACACCTGAGCACCCATAATGTTGGGAAAATGGGTCCTATTTTGATGCCAAAATGGTGCCAACATTTCTGGCCAGGCAGTGGAATGTGATTTTGGTAAGGATGCCAATGTGGGTGAAAAGTGGGCAAAGAATGCAAATCAGGACATCAGTCAGCTGATTTCAGGCCATTTTGAATGTTGTTAGCCAGTCGACTCCCTCTCTTCATCACACAGCTAAGTAGACCTTAAGTACCAGGAAGGACATCCTGACCACCTCCCCCCCTCCGCCACCCATTCCACCTCCCCACTAAAATACTCAGTCCACTCTGGCAATGCTATTTGAAATATTATCTGTCTAAGGTTGTAGATGGGCTGTGCAACTTCTGATGCTGTTTAAAGTTGGTGACATTGACAGGGAGTGGAGTTTATTGTGCAATGAAAACAAACAACACCTTGTGTTTATTTAGCATGTTTAATGTAATAAAATGCCCCAAGGTATACTTCATGGTGAAATTATAGGACAGAACTTATGGAGCAACATTTGACACTGCAGCACATGCAGGTCTATTAGGGCAAATGATCAAAAGTTCTGTGAAAGAACAAACATTTGAGGACTGACATAAAAGAGGTAAGCAAGGAAGAGAATCAGAAAGGGAAGTAAGTCCAAAACTTAGGGCCCAATTGGCAACTGAAGAAACATCCTTAAACTTCAGAATGAACATGATCAGGAATACTGAATACTGCAGACTTTACGGAAGACAGTATCTGAGGTGTGGAGTAGGGCAGGAAATGAGGATGCTGTGGGGCCGAGGAGAATACAATAATATTCACTATCAAGGCCATGAAGCAATTTCAAAACAAAGGTAAGAATTTTGAAATCCTGCCTTTGCTACGTTGCGAGTCCATATAGAATAGCAAGGTCACATGTGATGGAAGAACAGCATTTAGGGCGGGTTAGGATGCAGACTGCAGAGTTTTGAAGGACCTCAGGTTTATGGAGGTATGAAGGTGGGAGAACATCCAGGAGTGCATTGAATAATTAAGTCCAGGGAAAACAAAGGCATATCTTCTCAGTAGACTGAGCGAGCTACTGCTTATGATGAAGATTGCTGACACCATCCTTTTTAAGTGTAAGAAACTATAGAGCCTGATAATGGAAAACCATTTCCTATCTAACTAGAAGAGTCTCAGTTCAGAGTCTGCAGTTCAGAGAAGGTTCACTAGTTTGATTCCAGAGATGAGGGTATTTGTCTTATGAATACAGATTGAGCATTTTAAGCCTATAGTTTCTGGAGTTTAGAAGAGTGACAGGAGATTTAATTGTGGTAGATAAGTTGCTAACCTTAATTCACGATCAGATAATGTAGTGTCACTTGTCCTGATGTCTACCTTGAAATATGTGAGATGACCATTAACATATATATTAGTTTGCTAAAATTTAAAGTCTGGATCATTCTTTTTCCCATTGGAAAACTTTAGGTTTTTGTTTTGTTTTGAACTGTAATATCGCATTAATTTCTTGTGTAGCAACTTGATTTCTTTTTGTGCTTAAACTGTGTCCCACTTTTGCATATTTTCTGAAAGTATGTATTGTGTCAAAGATAAAGCATTTACTTTTAAATACTGGGCTGTCCGAGCCATTGAAGTTTATTTGCTCCACAGCACTGGCAAGAACTTTGTGTTTCATACCTATCCAATTTATCTGATGTGTCTGCTGTGATTATGTATGGTAAGAAATGAATGGATCTGCTGATCTCCTGTGCCAAAGTTGATCTCCTCTTCTTAGGAATGATTGATGTTGCTTCCTGACTTCTGTTTCACTCACAACCCAATGGTTTTATCTAGAGTCAAGTCTTCTTTAGACAGTAATAGATCTGACAAAACTCACCAGCAATTTCTATAACAATTCTGTTTCTTATGAATTCTGACTTAAAGTCATATTAGTCACATTTCTCTTTTAAACTGTAGAGATTATTCATAAAATTATCTTCGGACTCCCCTAGATGCTGAATTCTTCATTCAATTTTGCTCTTTGAAGAATTTTATTAGCTCTGAGCTTGAAGTAATTGTCAAAGGCTTTCAGTATCTCCCAAATGTATTTGTTACTTCTTTTATTCCCAGATGAGCAAAAGTGTCATCAATTAAACCACCAAAGAACTGCACTTACATATATATAGAAGTGTATTTATTCGGTCAGATTTAGTATCTAACTTGGAAGCTATTCTGTATATTAGAAATTGTTTTCTCTAAGATGTTGAAATTTGTGTTCTATTTGACCCATCCTGATGTGATTATATGCTTTCTTTGCTTAAAAGTAATAGCAGTTCTGATGTTCTTTGTTATTTTACTGGAGGCATGTCCATAGTGTACAGTTGAAATGGAGGATTCCTACCTTCTCACAGCTAAAATGCAGAATTACCGCCTCGTCAGGGCTAAAGTGGAAGATTCCCCTCCCTCATGGGTTAAATCAAATCTGAAACTTTGCTACAATGTTGTACAGGGCATACCAGCGCATTGTGCTGTATGTGCTGCTGTTTATTATAAATGTTGATGCTACTATGCTACAGAAAATTACAAGGCCTGTTTGGACTGGTATGATAGTGGAAAAGTGCATCCCAGCCTATCTAGAAGAGTTTCTTACAGTTCACAAAATATAGGATATGGCTAAAAGAGGAAATTAGACCTAAGGAAGAAGCACACAAACTGACCAAATAACTGCAGACCTGAGCAATTTAAATTTCCACAAAGGAGAACAAAAGGATTGATTAAGAGGGGGAAATCAGAGTGCGAGAGAAAGCATATGGGGAACATACAAGCTGATTGCAAAAGCTTCTATAGGTACAGGAAGCTAAAAGGTTAGTGAAGACAAATGTAGTCCCTTACCGTTCAGAAACTGGGGAAGTTATAATGGGCAACAAAGAGATTGCAGATCAACTAAACTTTGGTTCTGTCTTCACAAAGGAGGAAGCAAATAATGTCCCAAAAATATTCCTATGGTTTAGTGAGAAGATGGAACTGAATGCAATGGTTTTGGAGAAATTGATGGGATTAAAGGCAAACAAATTCCCAGGGCCCAAAAATCTACATGCCAGAGTACTCAAGGAAGTGGCCATAGAAATAATGGATGCGATGTTGGTCATCTTTCAAGATTCTAAAGAATCCAGAATAGTTCCTGTGGATTGGAGGATAGTTAATGTAACCCCATTATTTTTTTTAAAAATGGAGAGATATTAGGGAATCATAGACCAGTCAGCCTGACAATGGTAATAGTGAAAATGCTCAGTCCAATATAAGAGCAGAACATTTGGAAAAGAGTGACAAGATTGGTCAGAGCCAGCATAGATTTAGAAAAGGGAAATCATGGTCGACAAATCTATTGGAATTATTTGAGGATATAACGAGTAGAGTTGCTAAAGGGAATCCAGTGGATGTAGTTTACTTGGACTTCAGAAGGTTTTTGATAAGGTCCCACATAAAAGATTACCATGCAAATTTAAAGCACTTGGGATTAAGGTAGTATACTGGCATATTTAGACAACTGAAACAGAAATTTCTGGGAAAACTCAGCAGGTCTGGCAGCATCTAGGGACAGAGGCAGAGTTAACACGTTAGGTCCAGTGACCCTTCTTCAGAACAAGTTGGAGCCATGATCACAATAAATTGTGAAGCAGGCTGGAAGGGCTGAATGGTCTACTCCTGCTCCTGTTTTCTACGTTTTATGAAGGGAAAGGAACCATGCATAGGTGCAGGCAAATACAATAGGGGTATTTAAGGGGCTTTTAGATAGGCACATGATAAAGCAAATGCAGGGATAGGGACCATGGGCAGGCAGAAGGAATTGGTTTAATTTGGCATCATGTTTGGCACAACATCGTGCGTTGAAGGGCCTGTTCCTGTGCTGCACTGTTCAATGTTCTATGAAAGTGAACACAAGTGATAGAAGCAGAAGTAGGCCGGATGGCCTATTGAGCTTGCCCCAACAGACAAACAAAAAAGATTGTGACTGACCTTGGGCTACAATTCCACTCTTCCGCCTGCACCCTCACAGTCCAAGATGGAGCACCCACAATCCTCTGGTGCAGAAAATACCAAAGATTTACACTTTTGTGTGAAGTATTCTCTCCTCATCTCAATCCTCAATCATCAGCACCTCATCCTGAGATTGTGCCCTCAAGTTTGAGATTCCATAAGTAGCGCTTACAATATTTTAATGTCAATCATTTAACCTCCACTTAGAATCTAGTTTGAACAACTGGTAGAAAAGAACAAGCTTTTCACCACAGGGAGGAGAACGTAAATATATGAGTCTGTGAATTAGGAAGAGCTGTGAGCCCTTTGGACCCTAAAGAATGCATCGGCATTCAATATGCCCTGGAGTTGGTTTCAATTCCAGTTTCCTGCCTGCTCGCTGCACCCTTTGAGTCTTTGGTCAATCAAGATTCCATGCAACTCAGCCTTAAACATGTTCACCAGCCCTGCCTCGAATCACAGGCACGGACAATGGAGAGGAGCTCACAGCAAGAACACTTAACCTCCCAAGATCTTCAGGAAGCATTTTTCTTGCTCATCCAAAGCTAAGATAAGGTGATGAAAAGTGGTTTTCACTGAGACTTGCCCCATTTTTTTCAGACAGAACTGCCACCTCAGGGCAGAGCAAAGGGAGTTCTGCCGGTGACCATGGTGGGACCCTTGCAAGTTGCAGCAGGTAAAAACTTATCACATCACAGATGCTTCTCTATGCCAGTAGTAAAAGAAAAGACCAACATTTATATAATATCTTTCACAACCACTGATCACCCCAAATCGCTCTGTTGATGATAAAGTGCTTTTGGAAGTGAAATGTTGTGAAATAGGAAAAAGCAGCCACAGAAATCTCCTACAAACAGCAATATGATGCCAACCAGATATTCAGCTTTTTGTGATGTTGGTTGAGGGTATGTTCTGCCCAGGACACTGGGGGGAGCTCTTCTGTCAAATCCTGCTTTAGGATCTATTGCAGCCACCTGAAACAGCAAGCAGGCCCATGGTTTCGCATCTGATGTGTAAAATGGCCCCATTAACTCTTGTCTCCCTCCTTCCTTCTGTTCCTCATCCTTCCCTCAACTGCTTGCTGTATTGCTCAGGAAAGGGTGCTCAAGCGATGGTTCCACAGACTGGACAAATCCAGAAAAGTCCTATAGACCTCTCCAGAGTATGTGCCATAATTCATTCTTATCTGACGGATTCATAGAATCCCTACAGCGTGGAAGGAGGCTACTCGGCCCACCAAGTCCACATCAACTCTCCAAAGAGCATCACACCCAGACCTAGTCCCCTAACAAATCCCCACATTTACCATGGGCAGTCCACCTAGTCGGCATATCTTTGGTCTTGATGTGGAGGTGCCAGTGTTGGACTGGGGTGGACAGGTCAGAAATCACACGACACCAGGTTTATTTGAAATCACAAGCTTTTGGAGCACTCCAAAACTATAACCTGGTATCATGTGACATCTGACCTTATCTTCAGACTAGCGGAAGAAACCTAGCAGAAACTCACACAGACACAGGGAGAATGTGCAAACTCCACAGTCACCCAAGGCTAGAATCGAATCCAGGTCCCCAGCTCTGGGAGACAGCCATACTAACCACTGAGCCACCATGCCACGCTTCAGTACAACCTGACCAACATGATAGCTGCCATCAGCATATGCTGAGTAGCTGAACAGAAGAAATGCCAAATTGTAATGAGGGGGAAAGCCAGGAGTGGGAGGGGGATGGGATAAGGATGAATTAGGTTCTCTCCAATAACAGCTAGCATCAGCTCCTCCACCAGTGAGGGCAGACAGCTGTGTCTGCCCATTGATTCAGTGTAGCTGTCTTTGGTAGTATGTACCTTGTCCTGTAGTAGAGGTGGAAGGTACAACAGGCAGTGGTGCAATCCATTTGGGTGATGTACCTGCTGTAAATAACTGACAACATGTTCAAGCAAAGAGACATAGATGTGGCTTACAGCACTGTTAAGTGAGAATGAGATAAGGTTCCAAATAACAGGTGAGACTCACAGTTGATGTTAGTGGTTGAACGAAGGCGGGGTACTGAATGCAGCTGTGGCCACCTGCTGGTTCACTTGTAAGGAGATGACATTTGAGGTTACTTTGACAAATCATGAGGTCATTAAATTACCTTCCTTCACTGTAGCCAGGTTCACAGTTATGCACCGATTAGCAACAATGGCTACCTGCTTTCTCAGTGGTTTCTTTTACAAAATCTTTTCCAGTCACTTCTGCAGACATAACAATGCACCCACTGACCCCCCTTGTAAGGAGTGAGGTTAGAAGCCCCTAAAAGTGTGCAGTCACAAAAGAGGCACAGTCACCACTTGGTTGCACATTATTTAAATGAACAGGCAGCCCAAACTTCTACGCTGCCTGCATTACCACAGATTAATATTAATCATGATCTCCAGGCCTATTGTCACGTGTACCAAAGTACAGTGAAAAGCTTTGTTTACGAGCAGGACAGGCAGATCACAGTAAGGATGTACAGATCAGAGGTTGTAAAAAAGACTTAGACAGAAACATACAGGTTACATTGTGCAGGACGTGCGCTAGGCAAGATCAACATTAGCAGATCAGCATTATTTAAGGCTGGAGAGTCCAGTCATCAGTCTAATAGCAGCCGGGAAGAAGCTGTTCCTGAACCTGTTAGTGAGTGTGTTCAGGCTTCTGTATCTTCAGCCTGACAGAAGAGATTGTAGGAGATCATTACTGGGGAGTGATGGGTCTTTGATGGTGTTGGCAGCCTTTACACAGCAACGAGCTGTGTAAATGGAGTCCATGGATGGAAGGTTAGCTTCTGTGATGATCTGGGCTGTGCACATCCACCTTGTGTAGTTTCTTACAGTCCCGAGCAGAGCAGTTGCCATACCAGGCCATTATACACCCGGAAAATATGCTTTTAATAGTGCATATGTCGAAGTCGGTGAGGAACCTTATGGGCATGCCAAATTTCCTGAGCTGCCTAAGGAAGAAGAGGCGTTGTTGTGCCTTCTTGACCGTTTCATCTACGTGGGGAGTCCAGGACAAGTTGTTGGTTATCGTCACTCTGAGGAACTAGATGCTGTCCATCCTCTCAACCTCAGTTCCGTTGATTTACATGGCGACATGTCCTCCTCCCTTCTTTCTGACGTCAAAGATCAGTTCTTAGTTTTGCCAACACTGAGAGAGGTTATTCTCATTGCACCACATCACCAAGCTCTGTATTTTGACTCATCGTTGTTAGATATCCGTAAACTACAACAGTATCATCAGTGAACTTGTAGATGGCGTTTGTTCAGAATTTAGCAACACAGTCATAGGTGTACAGGAAGTACAGTAGGGGGCTGAGGATGCATCCTTGGGTGAGGGGGAGTCTAATGTTAAGGGTTATTGTTGAGAAGATGCAGCTACCTATCTACATTGATTGTAGTCTGTGGGTCAGAAAGTGGAGGATCTAGTTGCACAGGGTGGAGCTGAGACCAAGGTCACAGCTTTGAGATCAGGCTGGAGGAGATGATAGTGTTCAAGGCCAAGCTATAGTCAACGAGCAGGAGTCTGATGTAGGTGTCCTTGCTGTTCAGATGCTCCAGAGATGTGTGCACGACTAAGGATATGGCAGCCCCTGGGGGCCTGTTACATCAGTAAGCAAATTGTATGGGATCAAGGCAGGCCAGGAGGCTGGAGTTGATGAAAGCCACAATCAGCCTCTCAAAGTACGCCATAATTATTGAGACCAGGGCCACTGGGCAGTAGTCATTAAGGCAGATTGCAGGTGCTTTCTTAGGTACAGGGATGAACTGTCTCAAGTACACTCAATGACTTGGCCACCGCAGCCTTCTGCATAGTTACATAAATTCACTACCCTCTGGTGAGGAAATTTCTCATCTTAGTTTTAAAGGGAAGCCCCTACACTCTGAGGCACTGCCCTCCGGAGACATTTTGACATACACTATATCCAGGCCTCTCACTAAGTTTCAATGAAATCCCCCTAGTCCTTCTGAACACTTAACAGTACAGATCCGGCCTAAACTGCTCCTCATCTGATAACCTCTTCCTCTCCAGGAACATTCTTGTAAACTTCCTCCAGATCTTTTAAACATCTCTCCAGATACAGGGCCCAAAATCACTTACATGATCCAAATGCAAACCGACCAGAGCCTTATACAGTCTCAGCACTCTACCTCTGTACTTGTATTCTGGCCCTCTTGAAACAAATGCTAACACTGCATCTGCCTTCCTAACCACCAACTGAACCTGCATGTTAACCTTGAGAATCCTGAACTATAACAAACAAGTCCCTTCGTGCTTCTGATTTCCTGAAGCCTTTGCACATTTAGCAAACAGTCTACACCTCTATTCTTTCCAAAGTGCATAGTCTCACTTTTCTGCATTGTATTCCATCTGCTACTTATTTGCACACTCTCCTAACCCATCCAAGTCCTTCTGCAAGCCTCCCAACTTCAACACAAGCTATGCCCCTACCTATCTTTGTGTCACCCCCAAAGTTAACAACATGCCCTCACAGTTCCTTCATCCAGATCATGAATGTAATAATTAAAAGCATTAAAGACCCTTTTATCTCTACTGACATCTACCAGGCAACCAATTTTCTATCGCTGCCAGTTCTTTCAGGATGCACTCAATTTTTCTCCCCATATGCTCTCAAGTTGTCCCAGTTTTGGGAATCAAGGTACTATATACACATGGGCAATTCAGGCATATGCTCATTCCTCCTTCAGAATAAAATTTAAGTTGTCTTCCCTCCCTTTAGAGCCTTTGCCTTCTTCCAACTGTGCAAATCAAGTTTGAACGTTTGCCCAAAATAATCAAAAATGTAAAAAAGGTAGTTGCAGGTTTATTACACTGGCAGCTGGGTCACAAAAAGTGTTTGAGAAACTGAATCATACTAAACTTGAAATCTTAACTATTTCTCTCTCCCAATACTGCCAGACTGGCCGAGTTCCTTCAGAATTTTCTATTTGTTGCACATTTAGCAATATTTTGCTTTTGTTAGCTGAATCACTTCCTCCATTGTACTGCTGCTAGTATAGAGCAACAAGATCCCTGTGATCTTAAATCCTCGTCATCAGTCAGAGTCAAAGGGTAAAAGACGTTTTCATACAAAAAGCATACTCTACAACTTTATTTGCATGGGTACTTTCTTTTCGCTTTCAACGCCTATGCAAGCAGCCAATCATCAAGCATGCAAACTCATTTTGAAACAAAAAACACCAAAGTTTTATCGATTATATACTCAAGCACATTTTGTACACCAGGTTCCAAGTGAGCTTAGATAGATGCGCACTTCAAGGTATCTCAAAGCCCACTGACCAGGAAAATCTCTTTTGGAAGATTACACCATTCTATCCAGATCACTTCAGATTTGCTGTGTCAATTTCAATCCAAACCAGTTTTACAATGACTGCAAAAATAATTGCCAACTGCAAGATAATGTTTCAGTTTTATTAAAAAAAGTATTGATTCTTATCATGATCTAACATGAAAAGTTAGCAATCACATGTAGTGACAAAAGATCTACAAAAACCATCCGCAAAGAATTGGTATCAACTGCATGACAAAAAAAAAAAGAAAAAATCCTCACTACCTTTGCCATTGAAATTTCCACACAAAACATTAAATAGGCAATAACATTCCATCACTCTGGAGTCCCTCTCTTTTTGAAAGGCTGTGCCTTTTAAAAAAAATCAGCTACTTACAATTAAAACAGTACAGGGCCTGGCTACGCAGTGTAAAAATACAACACTAACTATACACAGTTTTGTACAGTTTCTTTACACCTAAGCCATTGATCCAAATTACAAATGAGTTCACATTTCCTGTCTTTGCAAAAAAAAAAATAGATCAAGCTTAGACAAAGATCTTTTTTTTACATCTGGATTTATTTAATCGTCATCTTCCTCATCATCCTCTTCTTCCTCATCATCTTCCTCCTCTTCATCTTCATCCTCATCTTCTTCCTCCTCTTCCTTCTTCTTCTTTGCAGCCTGAGCTGGCTTGGCAGCAGGTTTCTTACCAGCATCGCCCTTGCATTTGGCACGATAAGCTGCAACTTCCTAGGAAGCAAAGTTCAAACAATTACCACAGTATATTCGAGCCTACTTTGCTATTTTTTTTTTCCAATACCTTTACTGGGTTGTCTTTAACTTGAGTAATGAAAAAGAAGCACCTGACAGACCAATATACTCAACTACACAGTAAATCTGCAGGGCAGTCTATTTAAAAGTTGACACATTGGTTCCTACATTCCTATTTTTTCTGTCGCTACCCACACCTTGGAGTTAAATGCATAGCAGCAACTTTCTGCACTGAAAGTCAATGATTCTGCATGCCAAGTTGCATACAGATCCAAACCCCATGTCTCAGGTGCAACAGTTTGGTCCTGCTGAATTTGCAATCCTCTCCCAAAACAAGATCCAAACAATCAACTTTCTGTAATTCTCATGAATTGCTCATACTCAATTCTTTTGAAAATACTTATTCCTATACCTTTACTTCTCTTCTAATGCACTTGTGTGCACCATGCACACACTCACCTCAATTACAATTCACACTACATATACCTTTCCTAAAGTATACAGCAAGATTAAGTCAACATGCAACAATTCAGCACCAAGGAGCATTAATCAATGGAGATTTTACAAAAGTAAAAATCAGGAAGATGATGCAAAATATGGCATTGAAATTTGTGGTCCTTGGAGAGAAGGGATAAATCATCCTAACAACCTGAATGTGGCAAAGTTCATATTGCTTAGATTCTGATGCAGGTGGGGTCTGCAGCCAAACAAAATTCAAACATGGACATGGAAGCAAGTTAGTCCCTGAATCTGTTGCTATGTAAGCTGTGGACAATTCACAACTGATAGAGGTTCTGCACAAGGTTCAAACAGCATCTTAGCTCCTGATCTAAAAAAATGACCAACTTTATTAGCAATTGAGTACTAAACTGTGTCTGAGATAAATTTGCAAGTTCCTGGAACATTTGGGTCAGGTCTATTTACAAATCTGTATTTGTCAGTAATAGCAGTTAAGAAATTAGATTTCAGAAGAAAGGACAGCCCACCACTTTCAATTTTAGAATGAAGGTTGTAAAGCATGCTGGAAAACATATGCAAACTTGGTCTTAAGAACAATGTTATACTGCACTAAAGACACGCCTCCAATGATGAAACAGTCTGTCTCCACTTCCTCATTTGATTTAAGACATTCTTTACAAGTAAGAAATTGGAAATATGGTTGAAAAGCAGAGTGAATAAATCTAACATGGATAAGCTGGCCATGCTGAAAAGATAGATACAACCCCACAATCACGCTGCGGTAAGCTAAGGTACTTCTGTAAAACAAGCATAAAAACAAATGGAAGTTAAGACTTTTCTTTCCCCAACCAGGAGGGAAGCAGGGAATGGACGAATTAAACACTGGACTTTTCCACTGTGCAGCGATGATCAAATATTTAAAAATGCAAGTCTTCAAGTGAGCCGGTTACCTTTTCGTACTTCTCCTTTAACTTGGAAGCCTTCTGCTCATATGGTAATTTATCCTTGGGTTGCACTGTGGACCACATCTCTCCGAGCTTCTTTGCAACATCTCCAATAGACATTCCAGGAGATTCGCTCTTGATCTTTGGACGCTTCTCAGAGCAGAAAATGAAAAATGCTGATCTGCAAGAATGAATAAGTTATTAAGATCAAGATTTCTGTTGAAACAAAAATAATCCAAGTACTTCAACTGCAGTACGTACGGTGGTCTCTTGGGGGCATTTGGATCCTTCTTCTTCTTCTTCTCCCCCTTTTGAGGGACATAGTTCTTCATCTCCCTATCATAACGGACCTTGTCATTCTTAGCCAGGTCTTCAAACTTGGACTTCTCTTTGCTTGACATGGTCTAAGCAAGAAGAAAACTATTTAAATTTCTTTTGTGCGTCTCATGGCTTGCAAGTTTCAAAACTTAAAAATTCAAATCAGTCTCACCTTCCACCTTTCTGAGCATTTCTTCGAGAACTCTGCAAAGTTGACAGTGGCTTCAGGGTGTTTCTTTTTGTGCTCCTCCCGACAAGTCTGCACAAAGTATGCGTATGAGGACATTTTGCCCCGGGGTTTATTGGGATCTTTTCTAACCATGGTTAGTTCGTATCTGCAATGAAAATGCAGCGTTCAGGTAAAAAAAAATCTGATGTGCCTGCATACACTGGACATTGAGTTCTGCTAAATATCTCAAGGAAAGTCACTCTGTAATGTCACCAAGCTGATTTGTTATTGCTTAGTTTCCACAAAGTTACTTTAAGCATTCAGTTTAAATACATACAGGGATGTTTCTCTTCAGGACATCAGAGTGAATAAATTACAGGTAAAGTATGCACAACAGTCAGCAATGTAATGTGTGACCAGAAGTGTTTTGGAGTTAAATAAGGAACAAATTTGAATCCTTGTAAAATAATCAAGAAAGAAATTTAGTTGAAAACTTCAAGATCTATGTAAAATATAATTTTGCAGTTAGGGGTTTGATTCAACGTTTGCTTTTGCAAACAGGCTATCTAGAATAGTCCAATTTAACAGAGTAATGGGAAGAAGTCAAGTCTTGACAAACTTTGTTCTGAAAGAAATCAATGTGCTTCAGCACAGTTAACAAAACAGGTACATGACTATGAAAAACTGGATCCATTTTGGATTTGCAGTTAGAGTAATTCAACAAGCCATATATTTTTGCTTTAGGTGCTCAGAAAGAAAGAGAAATCCGAGGTTCCTGATACCTATCACCATAGCTTCCAAAAACAAAACATGTCAGAACAGCATATAGTTAATACCCTCACTGAACTGGTCTTAAAGTCTCAGATGTTAAGAATGCAGGTGCATATATATCAAACGATGGATATTCAAATATGTTCATTGCCAACCCACTCCCCACAACCTTTAGGTATTAGCTAAAATATTCTTATCTGTTGCTCAAGAATAAAAACAACTTTACATTTACAAACTAAAGAAAAACCCATCTGCAACAGAAATTGAATCAAGAAGCTTGGTTTTTTTTTGTATATAATAAGCCCTGCATTAAAATGTCAATTTAAACAAAAAAAATGAATGAATGTAGTGGCCCACATGTCAAACTTTCATGTGGAACTTTCTGAAAATACACAAACAAAAAAGTTCCTCCTAAAAAACCTATTAAAGTACTATTCTCAATACAAACCCCCCTCAAATTAAATATATGCATACACAAACTTAAAATGTATTTAATTTGCACTTCATAAAAACTTTTACGATTTGATCCAATTTTTTTTGGTGGGGAAAGAAAAATATTTTTCGCAGCTATTTATAATGGAATTATACAGCACTGCCGTACATGCAACGGACACAGTTTACGAGAGGGGAAAGAAAAGAAGAAAAAAAATTAAGTGAAAAAGGAGTGAAAGAAAAAAGGGGGGGAAAAAAAGGGCGGGCTTGTACAGATGTGCAACTGCCTCGGCGTCCATTTACCTCCATTTTACACACACACACACACACACACAATACCAAGCAGATGGAGCAGGAAAAGAAACAGAGAAGGGGGCAGCACTTGCACAAGTAACTACACTGCAACAAGCAGAGAGGGAGAGAAAAACAAGACAAAAGTAAAACAGCCATTTACATTTTTGACGACGCTTAGAAAAAAAAAGGACAAAATTAACACGCGAGCTCTTCAAGTAATAAATTCGCCGAGAAAATGCAAATGTCAGCAATCGAGATCGGCTTTTCCTCTCGCTTTTGCAATCACTGCGCACTTCCATTAAGCAAACACACAGAGCATTGCAACCCAGAGGCGGCCATTTCCAAAAAAAACACAAACCCCCTTTCTTAAGATTAAAAAAAACAAAGAAATACAACAAATCACCTTTCGCCTATCCGCGAGCGCGGTGTATTTTTCCCCCCCAAGAAAAGTTAACCGGTAATAATAAAATTAAAACCTTTTTTTCCGCTGTACAAAAAAATCTTAAAACTGTTTAGTTCGTGCTCCTTTCACGTGCAGGCACTTTTAGAATCATTCACGGGGTGTAAAACGCTTCTATTAAAAAAATAAAGTTATCGTACTCTTAAACAAAAATGCAAAACATATTTCCACATTTAAATGTTTTCTTATAAAAAGTCAATTAAAGTGTATTAAAAAAAAACACGCGTAATGTTCGTTTTTTTTGAAAAAACAAGTATTCCCGCGCACACATCTTTATATATAGATACCGTATCATTATATACATAGGGATACCTACCAGGCTCACACTACACAAGGCGTCAATGGACTACAAAGCTACACAGGGCGCTGGTTCTCACTATACTACTCCTCACCCCAACATGATTACACGTTTCCTTCCCGGGCCGCGCCCTGTCAATCACGCCCGCCGTCAACGCTCATTGGTAAGTGGGGGCCGGCCGAAACGCGTAAGGCGGCAGCCGATTGGCCCGCACCTACGTCAATCAAAAGCCGCAGGGCGTGGACGCACCTCAGTTAACAACAAGTTCGGATGCGCCGTCGCTGCCACCAGCGCCTGCTGCTACTGATACTGCCTCCGCTCGAGACAAACGCCCGCCCCGACATACACAAAAAAAATCCCCTCCCCCCAACTATTCGCTACGGGATGTACCAGTTTGAATCGCAGGCGGTCGCTAGCCGATTGGTCGGTGGCTACCCGCTGTCGTCATCGCCCCGGCCAGACAAAATTCGAAATTGGCGGCGACTCGGATGCCGATTGGCCAGTGTCCGAGCGGCCGTTAGGAAGTCACGTGTGTGACGGTTTGAAAGAAAAACCGTCGGCGACGCTCGCGAACCGTAGAAAGACAAAAGGACAGGTGTTAGCTGATGGTTGTGTTAATGTGAGCAGCCCGGACTGAGGCCAACATATGGGACAGGTTAGGCAGGGAAGCAAAAAGATTTTACTGCAACCACATGGGGTGGGGAGAAAACATGCAGTGCTACCGGGTCGTATACTTTCTGTGGGGTCGTAATTATAATCAAAAGTGATAGGAGTCGCTTCTCTTTTTTTTGGACTCTCAACTATCACCATTGTGCAACCAGATGTGCTCTTGGGTATTATTCATCGTTCAGCGATTGCTAATTAGGCAACTTTATTTGATGATGTTTCCTCGGTCATGCAGTGTTAAGAACAGCAGTTAGACCCTTGAGTCTGCTTCATTATGGGAGATCACCCCTGAAACAAACAAACAAACAAACAAAAACGGAAACTGCTGAAGAAACTCAGTAGGTCTGGCAGCCTCTTTGGAGAGACTTACAGTTGACTTGCAGAGTCCAGCGACACTTAAGATATCACTCCCGATCTTTGACCTCACCTTGTACACTCTTCTTTGTCCTATATCTTGAAATGTATCTTGGATTTTTGGATTTGAAATTGATAACAGCTGAAGGGGGCACAGATTTTGAAGTGTGTTCATAAGAATTTTCCAGTTCATTTTTCTTTGTCCAAGTGAGGAATTTTAATTCTGTAGAATGAAATGGGTCAGATCTCAGTAGGTGAGCATTGATGGGAAAGTGGAATACTTTCATTAGGTGTAGGGTTAGCTAAAGATCCATCGCAAATCACTTGACAGTCTCAATATGTTGGGAGCTGCTTAGGACAATGAAATTCAACACTGCCAAAAGTGTACCTTTGATGTCTGATGAAAAGGGTGATGACAAAGACTTAAGATCCAGCACCAAACCCAAGCTGTACAAGGTAGCAGTGTTACTTACATGGCTGTGTTGAAGACATGGATAATGTACATTAGGTTTCCAAAGAAATATCAGCAGTGATGTCTCTGCAAATCCTTGAGCAGAATTGGTGGTCCAGTATAAGTGTCCACTCTCGGGCCAACATTCCTGGCATTGAAGAAGCTGAGTTGGACAGATCACATTGTTTGCATGCATGATACAAGACTACCAAAGAGAAGTCGTTAACAGGACAACAGAGAAAGCACTTCAAGGATGTACTGAAACACCCCCCGCTTCTCCTGGAATAAGGTCCAAAATTACCCAAACTGGAGGAGAAGAATCCATGGAAGTGCTAATCATTTTCAGCATCTTTAACAGGTCCAGGTGGACACAATGTGTAGACAGTGAAAGGACTATATGAAAACTTGGCATATCCAACCCACCAGTCTCTTCAAATTCCACCTGTCCCACCTATGGCAGATGTACAAACAGCATTGGGCTACTTAGTCATCTCAGGACCCATCCTGAGGCACTGCCTAAGAAGAAGCAGCGCTTGAAAAAGACCAGGAACAATCCAGAGTAGAGATACTCGATTGAGGCACATGCAATTTAGTTGGGAAAACATAGATTTGACCAAGGTAAATTAGATCAATGGAACAATGATCTGTACTTCACCTAATGAAGGAGCAGCAGTCCGAAAGCTTGTGATTTTAAATAAATCTGTTGGACTATAACAGGGTGTCATATGACGTCGAATTTGTCCACCCCAATTCATTGGCATCTGTATATCATACCTTTATGCAGGTAATGATTTGGGTACAGTCAAAGTATGTTTTTGAGAGGAAAACGAGGTCAAAAAAATCACATTGCCCTGAATGATGAAAGAGATAGAGTCAGTATGACTTCATAAAACTATGGCTCCCAGGAGTGGTGAAGGCTGAAGAGTGACTTTATAGAGGTTTATAAAATCATGAGGGGCATGGATAGGGTAAATAGACAAGGTCTTTGCCCTGGGGTGGGGGGAGTCTAAAACTAGAGGGCATAGGTTTAAGGTAAGAGGGGAAAGAGGACCTAAGGGGCAACTTTTTCACGCAGGGAGTGGTGCGTGTATGGAATGAGCTGCCAGAAGAAGTGGTGGAGGTTGGTACAATTACAACATTTAAAAGGCATCTGGATGAGTATATGAATAGGAAGGGTTTAGAGGGATATGGTCCAAATGCTGGCAAATGGGACTAGATTTATTTAGGCTATCTCATCTGGCATGGACAAGTTGGACCAAAGCATCTGTTTTTGTCATGTATATCACTATGACTCTATAAAGGGGAAATTGTGCCTGACAAATTTATTAGGATTCTTTGAGGAGATGAAAAGGGTAACTAGGGAAAGAATAGGGCCCCTTAAAGATCAGCAAGGCAGCCTACGTGTGGAACCACAGGAGATGGGGGAGGTTGTAAACGAGTATTTTGCATCAGTGTTTACTATGGGAGAAGGATACTGTGGGGAAATAAATAGCGACATCTTGAAAGATGTCCGTATTACAGAGGAGGAGGTGCTGGATGACTTAAAACACATAAAGGTGGATAAATCTCCAGGACCCTAGAAAGCTAGGGAAGTGATTGCTGGGCCCCTTGCTGAGATATTTGTTTCATTGATAGCCACAGGTGAGATGCTGGAAGACTGGAAGTTGGCTAACGTTGTGCCACTAATTAAAGAAGGTGATAAGGAAAAGCCAGGAAATTGTAGAACAGTGAGCCTGACATTGGTGATGGGTAAGTTCAGAAGGCCTTTGATAAGATGCCACACAGGAGGCTGCTGAGTAAGATATGGGCCCATGGTGTTAGAGGCAAGGTGCTAGCATGGATAGAAGATTGACTGTCTGACAGAAAGCAGAGAGCGGGGATAAAGGGGTCTTTCTCAGGATGGCAGCTGGTGACCAGTGGTGTTCTGCAAGGGTCAGTGTTGGGACCACAACTTTTCACTTAGTACATTAATGATCTAGATGAAAGAAATGTGGGCATTCTGGCTAAGATTGCAGACGATAGAAAGATAGGTGGAGGGACAGGTAGTATTGCGTAATCGGGGAGGCTGCAGAAGGATTTGGACGGGTTAGGAGAGGGGGCAAAAAAGTGGCAATTGGAGTACAATGTGGGAAAGTGTGAGGTCATGCACTTTGGTAAGTAGAATAAAAGCATGGACTATTTTCTAAAAGGGGAGAAAATTCAGAAGTCTGAAGTGCAAAGAGACTTGGGAGTTCTAGTCCAGGATTCTGTCAAGGTAAACTTGCAGGTTGAGTCAGTAGTCAGGAAGGCAAATGCAATGTTGGCATTTATTGAGAGGACTTGAATATAAAAGCAGGGATGTACTACTGAAGCTTTATAAGGCTCTGGTCAGGCCACATTTGGAGTATCGTGTGCAGTTTTGGGCCCCATATCTCAGTAAGGATGTACTGGCCCTGGAGCGGGTTCAGAGGAAGTTAATGAGAAATGTCCCAGGAATGGAAAGCTTAACATATAAGGAGCGTTTGAGGACTCTGGGACTATACTCATTGGAGTTTAGAAGGATGAGGGGGGATCTAATTGAAACTTACAGAATACTGAATGGCCTGGACCGAGTGGATGTTGTGAAGACGCTTCCATTGGTGGGAGAGTCTAGGACCCGAGGGCACATACTTAGAGTAAAGGGAAGACCTTTTAGAACAGAGATAAAGAGAAACTTCTTCAGCCAGAGAGTGGTGAATCGATGGAATTCACTGCCACAGAAGGCTGTGGAGGCCAGGTCATTGAGTACATTTAAGACTGAGATAGATAGGTTCTTGATTATCAAGGGTTACGGGGAGAAAGCAGGAGAATGGGGTTGAGGAACTTATCAGCAATGATTGAATGGCGGAGCAGACCCGATGGGCCGAATGGCCTAATTTCTGCTCCTATGTCTTATTGTCTTAATAGATGAACTGAATATTATTTAAATGGAGAAAAAGGGATCTGGGGAGTTCTCATGCAGAAATCACAAAAAGCCAGCAGGCAAATTCAAGTTCTAGGGAAAACAAATAGAGTGTTGACCTTTATTTCAAAGGGAATGGAACATTAAAATAGAGATGTTCTGCTAAAAATATACAAATCACAAATTTGACCACAGCTGAAATAATATGAACAATTTTGATCGCCAGAGAGATTCACTAGTTTGATCCTGGGTATAGAGGGTTTTTCTTATTAGGAGAGATAGAGCATGTTGAGCTCGTTGAAGTTTAGAAGAACGGGTGACCAGATTGAAACATACAGGATTCTTAGGGAACTTGATAGGGAAGATGTGGAGAAATTGTTTAACCTATGGAAGAGTCTAAAACCATGGGGAATATTGCCAGAGTAAAGGTTGCTGATTTAACACAGAAATGAGGAATTTCATCTCTCAGAGGGTAGTAAATCTGGAATTCTTTACTGCAGAGGCTGTAATAGATGGGTCATTAAGTATATTGAAAGCTGAGGTAGACAGATTTTATTCAATAAATGAATCAAAGGTATTGGGGAAGGTAGGAACGTGGAGCCGTGGACAATCAGACCAGCCATGATATTACTGAATGGCTGGGCATACTCGATGGGCCAAATGGCCTAGTTTTACTGTGTTTTATGGTCTCGTAGATAGTAAGATGGAGCAGGAGAGAATGTGCATACTAGATTTCAGGTTGGTAATATATACACATACATATAGCAGGCTAAATATATATATAGTTGGTACAGGAAAGGTTAATGAGAGTGCTTCCAGGGATTAGAAACTTCAGTTACATAGTTAAATAAAAGATTCAGTTCGTAGAGAAGAGAAGTTTGGGACGAGATTTCTTAGAGGTATACAAAATCATGAGTGGTCCGGACAGAGTAAGTAAGAACATGTGAATAAGGAGTAGCAGTAGGCTGTCCAGCCTCTATCAGCCGATTCAATGACATCGTGGCTGATCTGATTGTAACATCAAATTTGCAATTTCAGCTACCCTGAATAACCTGTCGCAGCCTTGCTTAACAAGAATCTATTTACCTTTGCCTTAGGAATATTGAAGGACTCTGCTTGCCCCACCTCTTTAGTAAGAGTCCCGAAGAGTCAGAACCCTCTGAGAGGGAAAAAGAACACTCCATTCATTTTTTAAATGGGGAATTCTGATTTTTAAATAGTGACGCCTAGTACTAGATTCTCAATGCCTTGTTTATTAGTGTTATGGTTAGTGTCCCTACTTATCATCTGTGAAAGCGGGGTTCATTTTCTTGGTGGGGAGATTATTACCTTGCAGCATAGCTCAGTGGTTATCACTGCTGCCTCACTGCACCAGGGACCCGCGTTCAATTCCAGCCTCAGGTGACTGTGGAGTTTGAGCGTTCTCCCTGTGTCTGTGTGAGTTTCCTCTGGGTGTTCTGGTTTCTTTCCACAGTCCAAAGATGTATTACTTAGGTGGATTGGCCATGCTAAATTGCCATATTATCTAGGGATTTGCAGGCTAGGTGGTTTAGCCATGACAATTACAGGAATAGGATAGGGAGTTGAGTCTGAGTAGAATGCTCTTCACGGGGTTGGTGTGGACTTGGTGAGTTGAATGGCTGGTTTCCACTGTCGGGACCCTCTCCACATTAACCCTGTCAAGACCCCTCAGGATTTGATCTTTAGATTTTATTGTCACGTATACTCAAGTGCAGGGGTACAGTGAAAAGTGTATAATGTTGCCATACATGGCTCCTTCTTAGGTAACAAGGTACCTAGGTACAAAAAATACATAGGTGCAAAGTAGTAAGAGAAATGAGAGTTAAAAAGTTAAGCATTACTTCATAGAATAGTAGGAAAATAAAGAAATAGGTCATAGTTCACTTTAAAGTCTTTTGTAGTTTAAACAAGGAAAATAAAGGAATAAGTTAAAAATTCAGCAGTCTTTGATGAGTCCTCTGCTTATCTTGCTCTCCAGGGTGACCTCAACTGTCTGCTCTCAAAGTCACTGCTGCAGATACCACCACTGCTGCTGAAACTGCCCCCTCGCCGATCTCCCCTGGTGCCTCGGAATATGCCCAGGCCGGATACACTCGCATGCCGAGCCGAGACATTGCCACGATCCACCGAGAGACTAGGCCGGGACCTGCCATGAACCACCAAGAGACCAGGATGAGACTCGCTGAGAGACCAGGCTGAGATCTGCTACGGGGGAGGTGAACACCAAAAGGGGGAAAGCAACAAAAAGGGGGAACGAAGGAGAAATAAAAGGGAAAAAAGGAGAAGGAAATGAGAAATAACAGAAGGAGCAGAGGAGCTCCTGTTGGAGCGTCTTACTCCGCCTCCATCTTGACCGGAAGTTTCAGTCAAGTCACCTGTTACTCTTGTAACTTCCAGCAGTTAAACGCCTAGCCTATTTAATCTTTCTTCATAAGACAACCTGACCATTCCAGTTATTAATTTATGAAACCTCTGAACTGCGTCCAACACATTTATAAGCTTCCTTAAATAAAGTGACTAACACTATGCATACTACTCCACATGTGGTCTCACCAATGCACTGTACAGCTGAAGCATTACCTCCGTATTTTTCTATTCAATTCCCCTTGTTAAAATGATAACATTCTATTAGTTTCCTGACTGCTTTCTGCACATGCATATAAACCTTGTGCAATCCATGCACTAGGACACCGAGATACGTTTGCATCTCACAGCTCTACAACCTCTCATTATTTAGATAATATACTTCTTGCCAAAATGAACTATTTCACATTTTCTAAAGCTGTATTTGCTAGATATTTGTCCACTCACTTAGCCTGTCTATATATCTCTGCAGCGCCTTAAGTTCTTTTCACAACTTACTTTCCTAACTATCTTTGTACTTTGTGATAGGGAGAAAGTGTTCAAGTTAGCGAAAGTTTTGAGAACCAGAGGACACCGATTGACAAAAGAACCAGAAGTGATAGAAGGAAAATGCTTTTATATATCTTTGGTTAAGATCTGTAATACACAACCTGACAGCCTTGTGGAAGCTTTCAATATGAAATTGTGTGTACACTCATTTGAAGAGGCTTCTTCTGGGCTGTAGGGAAAAGGGTGAGGGGAGTCGGTGAGCTGAGTAACTGACATAAAGGGTCAAAGGTCTTCTGTAACATTATACACTTTTCACTGTACTCCTGCACTTGAGTAGACGGGGAGAAACTCAGCAGGTCTGGTAGCATCTACTGACAAGAACAGAGTTAATGTTTCCAGTCCAGTGAACCTTTGTCAGACATGAAAATAGCTAGGAAAGGGTAATATTCATGCTGAAATGAGGAGGAATGGGTGAATTGAATACATTCAGAGAGTGCCCAGAGAGAGAGTAAAAATGGGACTGGCAAACAAACAGGCCTACAGCAGTGCTCCAGTAAGGCTCAATGCAAACTGGAGGAATAACACCTCATCTTCTGCATAGGTACCTTACACCTTTCAGGATGCAAAATTGAGAGGTGCTTGGAAGAAGAAATATTGTGGTATGAAAATTTTTAATTCAATGTTGAGTCTAAAAGACTCTAAAGTGCCTAATCGAAAGAAACAGTTCTGTTCCTCAACCTTCAGGTGGCCAAGGACAGGGATGTCACTGTGAGAGCAAGATGGGAAACAAATGACAAGACCCCAGAAGCTCAATGTCATGCTAATGAACTGAATGAAGCAAGTCCGCAAAGCGGTCACCCAATTTGTATTTGGCCTCCCTGATGCAGTGGAGACTGCATTTGTGAGTAGCATGTACAGTTTAATAAATTGAAAGAAATTCATATGAATTTCTGCTTTATTTGGAAAGAATGTTTGGGGCCTTGGATGATGAGGAAAGAGGTGATGAAAGGACAGGTAATACATCTCCTGTCAGAGATAGTAGGAACTGCAGATGCTGGAGAATCCGAGACAACAAGGTGCAAGGCTGGATGAACACAGCAGGCCAAGAAGCCTCTCTGCTCCTATGATGCTGCTTGGCCTGCTGTGTTCAATACATCTCCTGTACTTGGATTTATACAGAATAAGATCCTCAGTACTCCATGGCATTTTTTTAAGCACAGTCACTGTTGTAATACAGGGAAATAGCAGTCAATAGATGCATATGTAAGGTCGCATTAACAGCAATGTGTTAATTGGGCAAATAATCTGTTTTCTGCTATAATAGCACTGTTTTCCTTGTGCTTGCTGACATTATTTCTCAGTACCTCAATGTACTGAATTCAAAATAATGACAAATCATCCAAAAACACACTTCAGATTCAATGTTTGCACTGATAACGACCAGCTGTATATCCCTCTATCTCTGCAACTCATCTCTGCTGTCAGACCGCTCGTTTTAACATCATATCCGTCACAAACCAGAATTTACCTTGTTCAAATGCTTAAGGATTATAATTGTTATTTTTGCTCCAGGTAACAAACTTGATTCCCCAGCTATTGATTCTATTCAGTTGTCTAACTGTTGTCCTGACAAAACAGATTGTTTGATATCTAAAAGTCTTATTTGACCTCAAGCTTTTAACACCTTATCCTGTCATTAAAATTTCTTATTGGATTATCAGTTTCTACCCTTGTATTAGCCGATCTACTTAAACCCCTTTTGTTACCTAAAGACTTGACAATATTCACAGTCACCTGTCTGGCTTCACATTTTCATCTTTTTATATTTAATTTCACATAACCTCCTCTGCTTGTATCCTAACTCTCACCATGGCACATTCAACCAATATCCCTGTGCTTATGATGTACATTGGCTCCCAGTCCAGGAAATCTGTGTTAAAATTTTTCCTTGTTTTTGCCTCTCTGGAAATAGAGCTAGTTCTTTGTAACCTCAAACCAAAGAAAAAAAGTAAGAAACCATGATAACTTTGATGCAAAGAACGAGATGTATTTCAGTGTTAGGAGACACATGTTCCTGAATTTCAGATAGCTCGATCCAAAATAGGATTATTTTGCTGTTCCAATTAATAGTCAGGCCACTGCACAGTGATAAAGCATGTAAGTTGTAAAGTCGTAATTCTGTAGGATTGATGTAAAGAGAAATGTTTTGGAGACTTTCAGTATCTCTGATTCTGTTCTGAGAGCTAATGTCCATTGCAATTTATGCCATCAGGTTGCTGAATGTATTTAGTAATCTAATGTTTACAATAATCATAAAATTTGATTTTAAAAGCATTTGTAAATTTAAAAAATATTTTTACATGTAGATTCATAGGATAGTTACAGCACACAAGGAGGCCATTTGGTCCAAAATGTTTATACCATTTCTCTGCAAGGGCAACTCAATGAGACCCATTCACCTGTATTTTTTCCCTTAGCTCTGCAACTATAGTATCATCGTGGATGATAGCATAGAAGGAGACCCATCATTTCTGTGTCACTCATCAAGTACCTATCTACTCTAATCCCATTTCCCAGCAGTTGACCCACAGCCTTGTATGATATTTCTATGTAGATAATTATGAAATTTCTTCTGAGAGCAATGATTGAATCTTCCTCCATCAGTGCATTCCAGATCCTAACCATTTGGTATTCAAATTTTTTTTTCTCATGTTAACTTTGGTTGATCAATTAAACATACTCACTCTGTCCTCAACCTTTCTGCCAATAGTTTATTGCTGTCTACTCTATCCAGACCACCTCCCAATTTAAAATGCCCCTATAAAATCTCTATTCCTTATTTTTCTCAGTGTCATTTGACCCATAATTTAATCATTTGACTCAGCATTAAATGTCTCTGAACATTTCCTCACTGGTGACACTTAGCTGACAAGACTGTACTTGCTAGGTTTATCCCTACTTTTTCAGAACTAGGTGTAATACTGGGAAGCAGCTAATCCTCTGATACCACTACTGTAGCTAAGGAGGATTGGAAAGTTTTGGCCAGTCTGAATAGCCTATGCAATTTCCATCCTTACTTCATAGAATCCCTACAGTGTGGAAGCAGGCCATTCAGTCCATTGAGTCCACACTGACCCTCCAAAGAACATCCCACCCAGATCTACCCCATCCCCGTAACCCTGCATTTCCCATGACTTTCCCACCTAGCCTGCACACTGGGCAATTTACAATGGCCAATCCACCTGACTGTGGGAGGACACCAGAGCTCCCAGAGGAAAGCCATGCTGACACGGGGAGAGTGTGCAAACTCCGCACAGACAGTCGCCCGAAGATGGAATCCAACCCAGGTCCCTGGTGCTTTGAGGCAGCAGTGCTGACCACTGAGCTATCGTGCCGCCCAACTTGCTTCAACAAGCGGATAAATGCCATCTAGACTTTTCTATTTTGAGTGCTGCTAACCTTTTATTACGTCCAGTTTACCTATTTTTATCTAGTCTAATTTCTCAAGTGTCTTTATTGTGCCATTGACAGCATCTCTTTTTCATTGAAGACAGATACAAAATACTAATTTTGTACCTCAGTGTTGCCACTTTTCCTCCGTAAGAAGATCTCATTTTTGGGTTCTTATCAGCCCCGCTATTTCTTTTACATCTGTACTTTAAGTTTCCTATTATGTCACTCACTGATCTATTTTTGTATTCTCTCTTTGCCTCTCTTACTTCCTTTTTCAATTCTCACCGTACTTTTAGTTTGCAACTTGGTTTTCTACTGAATTACAAACATGATATTTGTCATAAATGTCATCTTCTATTAAATTTTAATCTCTAACATAGAAACTGGGAGCAGGAGTAGGCTATTTCACCCTTTGAGCCTCCTCCATCATTTAATATGATCATGGCAGATCCTCTATTTCAATGCCATATTCGCCTTTTCTCTCTATACCTCTTGATGCCTTTAATATCTAAATATTCATCAGCCTCTTTCTTGAATATACTTTTTGATCTGGTCTCTACAGCCTTCTGTGGTAGCGAATTCTACAGGTTTACCATTCTCTTGAGTGAAGAAATGTTTCCTCATCTCTTTCCTAAATGGCCTACCCCATTTCCTAAAACTGTGACCCCTGGCTGTAGGTTCTCCAGCCAGAGGAAACATCCACCCTGCATCTGGTCTATCTAGTCCTGTTAGAATTTTATATGTTTCAATCAGAACCCCCTTCATTTTTCTAAACACTGGTGAATACAGGCCCAGATGAACCAATATCTCCTCGTCTCTCCATTTGCCTTCCTAATTGTTGCTGCAATCTGCCTTTTACTTAAATGGATTGCATAAGTCACCCATGTCTCTTCGGACATTCACGTTTCCCAAAATATAACTGTTTAAATAATGCTCTGCCTCATTGATTTTCACACTGAAGTTTATAACTTCGTATTTATTCATGCATCTGCTATGTGTTTGCCCACACACTGAACATGTCTAGATCACCATGAAGCTTCTCTCAACTCACAATCCCACCAAGTTTTGTGTTGTCAGCAAACTTGGAAGTCTTGTGTTTGGTTTCCTTATCTAAATCTTTATATCAATTGTAAATAACTGGGACATGTGTAGGGCAGACCTGGTAAGGATGGCAGATTTTCTTTCCTAGAGAGCAATATAGAACCAAATGTTATTTTTTTCAACAATCAGTGATAGTTTCATTACCAATCTCAGATTTATTTCAATCCCAGATTTATTGATTGAATTCAAATTCCGCAAGCTGCTGTGAGGGAATTTGAATCCATGTGCCCAGAGTATTTGCCTGGGTCTCTGGATTACTAATCCAGTGACAATACCAGAGGCGTATCCCATGGCATAATCCCCTGTGGTTATTAGTGTCTTTTGTTCACCAAACACATTCACCTGCTTCATGCATTTACACAAATGCACCAAAGGCTATCTTGGTCAGCCTCACGTTGCTCACCACACCGCTGTTTGATTTATCCTATTTTTGAACTATTTACGATAATGTGGTTTGGTCTTGTGTTTCATTTATCTTCAGCCTGTTAGTTACTGACTATTTTAGATACAATTGCTATTGCTTTTAGTAATTTTCTTTCCCATTTCCTTGGAGGACGGTTAATTTCATCTTGGGAAGATTGTCCTAATCTGTTATGTGAACATAGGAAATTTAATTTTCTAGTAAATTTCCTTTGCATTACACCTCAACAGTTTGACAGGAGCAAGTTCAGTTTTTAAGTGAGGAAGGGTTAGAAGATAGGGTTAATCAGTTCAAAATAAGCTGATATAAGTTAGTCTCTATTTTAAAGTGATGCATTACAATCTTATTTTATATTAGTTATTATTATATTTATTATGAAAAATCTAATCTAAACTTGTCATCCTATAATTACACCTTTCCCTAAAGTGCCTCAGTTGGAGGCAGAAGTGGAGAAATATGTAATTACAGCATCACAATTTAACATTGACAGTTTCTACCATAAATATATCAGGAGTTATAATGAAAAAAGTTGATAGAAACAAATTGGATATTTGCTGACCCATTGTCACTTAATATTATGGTATCTTTAGGTATCTCAATTCCATTCTTATTTAAACCTGCTTGCCTGAAAGGTATGGTACATGCTTATTTTAAAATTCCCTTCTATTGTAATTTAATCTGCAAACCGTCTAAATGGTGACCTGTTTAAGGAGTCTTTTCTTTGTAAACCTCTACAACCAAGTTCCTATGTTGCATGCAGCTGATTGCAAGGTCCGAGTGCAACTTGGAGACAGGCTCATAACACCGTGCCACTGATTATCTAGTCTTCACTCCCTGCAAGTACAGCTCGTCATTCAGGATATTCAGAGCAAATTTTACATATCCTGAACGTGTTGGCAGCAGCAAATATAGTATATAAAGTGGTGACAGCATTCTACCTGATTGATGTGAGCAGGTCAGGAGTGAGTTGGGTGGCTTTATGGTCTGGAGGCTGGGGTGTGTGTTCTCTGATGAGAATTGAAGTTGGCAGTGAAGGCAGGTTGGAGAAGTTGAAGTGCATTTGATCTTAATAAAAACAAAGAACTGTGATATTGGAAATCTGAAGCAAAAACAGAAAATGCTGGAGAACTCAACAGATCTGGAAGCATTTGCAGAGAAAAAAAAGTGATATTTTGTTAAAACTCAATTGGTGGTATTTATGGTGGTGACACAGTGGGTGGATAAAGTAAATACTGAGTTAAGTGCTAATGAGAAGTGTAAATGGTTGAAAATGGGTTTGTTATATTGGGAGCATATTTAATAGAATAGGATGTGGGGGAAGGTAAGGAACATGGAGGAGAGTGGTCACATTTGGAAATTGTTGAACCTTTCCTCAGTGTTGAGGTAGTAAGGTAAGGGAAGGTACCTTGGTGCAAGATGACGTGTTGTTCCTCCAGCAGGCATTAAGCCTTGCTGGAGCACTGCAGCATGCCCAAAACAGAAATGTTGGCATGTGAGACAATGGTATATTGAAATGACAGGCAACTGAAAACTCAGTATCATTTTTACAGACAGAGCATAGGTGTTCAGCAAAGTGGTCAACCAGTCTGCGTTTCATCTCCTCAATGAACAGTAGATCACATTGTGAGCAGTGAATACAGTAGATTAGATTAAATGAAGTGTAGGCAAATTGCTGCTTCACCTGGAAGTTGTGTCTGGGACCTTGGATAGTGAGGAGGGAGGAGGCAAATGGACATATGTTAACCTTCTGCGCTTGCATGGGAAGGTTCTGTGGGTGAGTATTGGGAGTGGAGGAGACGAGTTGCCAGACCAAGTCAGGACAGAAGATTTCCATGCCTAAAAGACATTGATAAAACCAGATTGGTTTCTACTTTGGGTTGCTTCATGATCATTATTAATGAGACTGGTAGATATATCTAATTACATTTAAACTTTTTGAACCATCATGCTGGGATTTGAACTCATGTTTTCAGAGTATTCATGAAAGCCAGCTGGTGTAGAAACAATGCTAGCACTTCTTAGATGCTGAGAGAGTGAAAGCTGGCAACTTGAACAATATGCACAAAGGTGCATGATAAATTGTATTCAAAAATATTGACCAAAAATGCTGAAATACTGTCATTTAAACAAATTTACCTCATGGGGATCGGTTAGCTCGCCTGGCTGTATGGCAAAAGTGTGATGCAGAATAATGCCCACAGTGCAGGTTTAACTTCTGTACAGTCTGTGATAGTTTGCAGAGGGCTGCCTCTGTGCCTTGCCCCCTTGTTTAATGTGGCATAGTGCCCCTCTAGCTGTATACACTGTAAACACCTTTCTCTGACAATGAGGATACCCATCGTCTTCTGTGGACTACGGCTAATTGCCTGACTCACCTTTATAAAACTGTGCCCTTCTCACTGAACTTCTAAATGAAGTTCGGAGGTCCCTGGATGCCTATTTGTGATGAACTTTATGTATGCTGGGTGTCTGCTTGAATAAGGTGTTGGAAATTTCTGAACAGGATATCACCACTCCAATTTCTGTATTTAAATGAAATTTCAAATTCTTTTTGGAAGCAGCTTTCTACACCTGCCGTGGTTTATTTTTCCTTGAAAATGTCAGTGGTCCAAATGAAGATGAGGCCCAATGTCTCTGTTTCTGGTCTGTAGCATTTAAAGTTTTAATTTGTACTGTTTTCCACAAAGTTTGGGGGAAAATACTCACCGTTGATGGTTCTATTTTAAAGCAATACAGTCTCACGTGATTTTCTTTTCAAAAACAAGGCCCCATGAGACAAAAGGAAAAGCATGATTTAAACAAAAAACAATTCACCAGGTTTATTTAAAAAAGTTCATTCACAGGGTGGGGCTGACTCTGGCTAGGCCAGCATTTATTGATCATTCCTAACAGCCCTTGACAAGATAGTGGTGAGTGACCTTCTTGAGCAGCTGCAGTCCATGTGATATAGGCACTCCTGTAATGCAGTTTTGTTTTAAATTTGTGAGATGTGGGCATTGCTGATTGGGTCTGTATTTACTGCCCATCCCTGGTTACCCTTGAGAAGGTTTTGGAAGCTGCTTTCTTGAACTGCTGCAGTCTATTTGGTGTAGATAGACCCACAATGCTGTTAGGGAGCATGTTCCAGGATTTTGATCCAATGACGCTGAAGGGATGGCAGTATATTTCCAAGTCAGGTTGACAAGTGATTTGGAGGGGAACTTTCCGATAGTGATGTTCTCATAGCCCTGCTGCCCTCGTGCTTCTCACTATAAGTGGTCATGGATTTGGAGGCTGCTGTCTAGGGAGCTATGGTGAATTTCTGCATTGCATCTTATAAATGGTACACACTGCTGCTTCTGTGTATCTGTGGTGGAGATAATGAATGTTTACAGTGCCAAACAAGTGGGTTGCTTTTTCCTGGAAGGTGTCAAGTTTCCTTGAGTGTCGTTGGAGCTGTACTCATTGACGTAGGTGGGAAGTATTTCATCACACTCTAGACTTGTACCTTGTACATGGTGAACACGCTTTGGTGGGTCAGGAGATGAGTTACTCATTGCAAGATTCCTAGTCTCTGGCCTGCTGTTGTAGCCACAGTACATTTATGGCAAGTCCAGTTCAGTTTCTGGTCAATTCTAACCTATCCAGACGTTGTTAGTGGGGAGATTGAATCAGAGATAGTAGGAACTGCAGATGCTGGAGAATCCGAGACAACAAGGTGCAGGGCTGGATGAACACAGCAGGCCAAGCAGCATCATAGGAGCAGAGAGGCTGAATAAACAACTGCATCTCCCAGTCGCGAACCATTTCAACTCCCCCTCCCATTCCTCAGACGACATGTCCATCCTGGGCCTCCTGCAGTGCCACAACGATGCCACCCGAAGGTTGCAGGAACAGCAACTCATATTCCGCTTGGGAACCCTGCAGCCCAATGGTATCAATGTGGATTTCACAAGTTTCAAAATCTCCCCTCCTCCTACCGCATCCCAAAACTAGTCCAGCTCGTCCCTGCCTCCCTAACCTGTTCTTCCTCCCGCCTATCCCCTCCTCCCACCTCAAGCCGCACCTCCATCTCCTACCGACCAACCTCATCCCGCCCCCTTGACCTGTCCGTCCTCCCTGGACTGACCTATCCCCTTCCTAACTCCCTACCTACACTCACCTTTACTGGCTCCATCCCCGCCTCTTCGACCTGTTTGTTTCCTCTCCACCTATCCTCCCCTCTATCCATCTTCTATCCGCCTCCCACTCTCTCCCTATTTATTTCAGAACCCCCTTCCCCTCCCCCTTTTCTGATGAAGGGTCTAGGCCCAAAACGTCAGCCTCTCTGCTCCTATGATGCTGCTTGGCCTGCTGTGTTCATCCAGCCCTGCACCTTGTTGTTAGTGGGGAATTCAGTGATGGTAATGTCATTGAATGTCTTGGGTGATGGTTAGATTCTTTCTTGTTGAAGCTAGTCACTTCCTGGCACTTGTGTGGCACAATTATTACTTCCCATTTGTCAGTCCAGACCTGGAAATTGTCTAAGTCTTGCTGCATTCGGACATGGACTGCTTTAATATTTGAGGAGTCATAAATGGTGCTGAACATTGTGCAATCATCAGCAAACATTATGCCTTTTGACCTCATGATGGAGGGAAGCTCATTGATGAAGCAGCTGAAGATAGTTGGGCCAAAACCATTACTCTGAGGAACTCCTTTAGTGATGTCCTGTGGCTAAGATGATTAACCTGCAGCAAACACAACCACCTTCTTTTGTGCCAACTATGACTCCAACCAGCAGAGAGTTTACCCCTGAATTCTATTGACTCCAGCTTTGCCAGGATTCCTTAATGCCACACTCAGTAAAATGTAGTTTTGTTGTCAAAGGCAGTCAAATTCACCCTTGGAATTCAGCTCTTTAGGTACAGAACTCAAGATCTTGGGGTGTAGACAAATGAAGACAGCAATAATATGGCCTTGATGACACAGGCAGTCACTCTCACCTAATTTCTCGAATTCAGCTCTTTTCTCCATGTTTGAAAAAGATGTTTGGAGGTCAGGAACTTAGTGTCCTGGCAGTACCCAAACTGAGCATCACTGAACAGGTTATTGCTAAATGATCGCTGCTTGGTTGCATTATTGATGATCGAGAGTGGACTGATGTGGTAGTAATTAGCCGTGTTGGGATTTGTCTTGTTTTTGTGTATAGGACATACCAGGACAATTTTCCACATTGTCTGGTAGATGTTAGTGTTGTAGCTATACAGGAATACCTTGGCTAGCAGCACAGAAAGTTCTGGAGCACATGTCTTCAGTACTATTGTTGATGTATTGTTCAGGTCTGTAGCTTGTGCAGTATCCAGAACCCTCAGCTGTTTCTTGATATCACGTATGGTGAATTTAATTGGCTAAGAATTGGCATCTGTGATGCTGGAAATCTCTGGAGATGGCCGAGGTGGATTATCCACTTCGCAAACCTTTAGCCTTATCTTTTGCACTGATGTGTTGGGCTCCCTCATCATTCAGGTGAGTGAGTTATTATTTGTCCATTGTTCAGAACTATATGTGGCAGGACGGCAGAGCTTAGGGCTCAATTGTTGGCTGTGGAATTGTTTATCTCTGTCTATCACTTACTGCCTATGCTGTTTGGCATGCAAAGACAAGTCGTATTGATTTGAATATATAAACTCACTCAAAACTGATGCTTTAAATTTTGATTTGTCAGTCTGAAGGAACAGGTTAACAATTCATATCTGGCCTTGTTCTAAAAATATTTTTTTGATCCATTTCACGAAGAACATAGAAAATAGGAGCAAGAGTAGGCTTTTTCGTCCTTTGAGCTTGTTCTGCCATTCAAGATGATCGTAGCTGATCGTTTAGCTCAGTATCCTGTTTCTGCTTTCTCACTACACCCTTTGATCCTATTAGCCCCAAGAAATATATCTAACTCCTTGAAAACATTTATAATTTGGCCAAAATCACTTCCTGTGACAGAGATTCCTGAATGGCCTACTCTTAAACTGTATACCCTTCAATTATGACACCTGGTTCTGGACTCTGCCATCATTGGGAACATCATTCCTACGTTTACCCTGTCTAGTCCTGTAAGAATTTTATAGATTTCTATGAGATCTCCCTCATTCTTCCAAATTCCTGTGAATATAGTCCTAACTGATCCAGTCTGTCTTTTCATATGTCAGTCCTACCATCTCAGGAATCAGTCTGGTAAACCTCCGTTGCATTCCTTCCATAGCCAACACAGATAAGGAGACCAAAACAGCACACAGTTCTCCAGGTGTGGTCTCACTATGGCCCTGTACAATTGCAGCCACACATCTCTGCTCCAATACTTGAATCCTTTCACTATGAAGGTCAATATATCACCTGCCTTCATCACTGTTCACTTACTTTCAGCAACTGGTATACAAGGACACCCAGATCTCATTGTAACTTCTCCTTTTACCAATCTATTGCCATTCATTGCTACCAAAGTGCAAACCTCACATGATACTTCATTTGTCATGAATTTGCCCACTCACTCAACTTGTCCAAATCACACTGAAGCATCTCTGTACCCTCTTCACAGTTGATCCTTCCACCCAGTTCTGTGTCATTTGCAAACTTGGAGATATTACATTTATTCCGTCATCTAAATCATTAATTATGTTGTGAATAGCTAGAGTCCTTACAGTGAACCTTGTAGCACCCCACTAGTCACTGCCTGCCACTTGAAAAAAGACAATTTTATTCCTAATCTTTCCTTCCTGTCCGCAAACCAGTTCTCTAAAAACGTGAGTACACTAACTCAAACCCATGCGCTTTAATTTTACACGCTAACCTCTTATGTGGGACCTTATCAAAAGCCTTTTAGAGGTCCAAGTGAACCAAATCCACAGGCTTCCCTTTATCAACTCCACTAGTTACACTTTGAAAATTTCCAGTAGTTTGCCAAGTATTATTTCCTTTAGATAAATCCATGCTCTCTGTGACTGATCCTGTCATTATTTTCCAAGTGCTATGCTATTAAATCTTTTACCACGGATTCTATCATTTTTTCCACTACCAATGTGAGGCTGATTGGTCTATAATTTCCTGTTTCCTATTTATCTCCATCTTTAAATAGTAGGGTAAATGAGCTTCACTCCAACCTGTAGGAAGTGTTATGTAGTCCATAGAATCTTGGAAGATGACCAATGAATTCATTATTTTCTAGGACTACTTCCTTAAATATTAGGTGGAGACTTCCAGGATTTTAACTCACAAAGAAAAAATAATAATATATGATTATCAGTTGAATCCCTCCAATTGAATTTCGGTCTCTGCCAGAACACCAGAACCGCTCTTATCCAAATCAAAAATGTCCTATGTAACTGTGACACGTAAACTTTCTATCGTCACGCTTGTCATACTGCCTGCCAGCTTTGTCATGGTTGACCACACCATTCACTTCCAAAGCTTGCAGCTAGGTGGCACTGCTCTCTCCAGGTTACCTTCTTACCCAATAAAAAGAGTGCTGGAGAAACTCAGTCTTGGCTCAGCTCAACTCTCAATGCTGGAACTCTCATTCATGCATTAGTTACCTCTAGGCTCAACTATTGTAATACATTCTTGACTGAATTACCTATTTAAATTCTACCCTCTGTAAACATGAGCTTGCCTAAAACCCTACTGCTTGTGTCTTAACTTACAGCAAAAACTGCTTCTCTGTGCTTACTGACCTTCATTGGTTCCAGATGAAATAGGGTCTTAATTTTAAAGTTCTCATCCTTGTGATTTGATTTGATTTATTGTAGTCACATGTACCTAAGTACGTGAAAATCTTTGTTTTGTAAGCAGTACAGGCAGATAATAGCAAACCAGGACATACAGATCATATGGTGCTTAGTCAGAGCAAGGCATACAAGGTTATATTTGCACAGGGGGTGCACAAAACAAGATCAACATTAGCAACATCAACATTGTTTGAAGTTGAAGAGGTCCATTCGACAGTCTAATAACAGCAGGGAAGAAGCTGTTCTTGAACCTGTTGGTGCGTGTGTTCAAACTTCTGTATCTTCTGCTTTTGATGGAAGAGAGCATTACTGGAATGAAAGGGTCTTTGATGATGTTGGCTGCCTTTCCACGGCAACAACAAGTGAGGTGATGCACTTGGGCGGAACAAGGCAAGGGACTACATCATGAACAGTAGAACCCTGGGAAGCACCAAGGATCATCGGGGCCTCTATGTGCGTATATTCACATCCTTTAAAGTATCAGGACAGGTGAGTAAAGTTGTTAAGAAGCCATATGGTATACTTAACTTTTAGGCAAGTATACAGGCACATAGAGTTTAAGAGCAGGGAAAGTACGCTGGAACTGTATAAATTGTTGGTTAGGCCACAGCTCGTGTATTGTGTGTAGTTCTGGAATCCACATTATGGAAGGATGTGATAGTAGTAGACAGGCTGCAGGGAAGATTTACAGGATGTTGCCTGGGCTGAAGAGTCCAGTTATGAAGAGAGATTGGATAGACTGGGGTTATTTTCCTTAAAGCAGAGGAGGTTGAGAGAAGACATCATTGAGATGTATAAAATTAGAGGGGCATAGATAGGGTAGACAGGAAGAAACTTTTCCTCTTGGTGCAGGTATCAATGGAGGATCGATTTAGGGTAAGAAGCAGAGGTTTAGTGGAGAGGTGAGAAAAAGCTTTTTCACTCAAAGGGTCATTGGAATCTGGAACCCACTGCCTGTGGGGTGGTAAAGGCAGAAACCCTCATAACATTTAAGTATTTAGATATGCATTTGCGATACCAAGGCATACAAGGTGATGGGTCAAATGCTAGAAAATAGGATTAGAATGGTTAATTGGGTGTTTTTGACCAGCGCAGACACGATGAGCCAAAGGACCTATTTCTGTGCAGTAAATCTCTATAACTCCTCAAATCTCTATGTGGTCTAGCCTTCCTTATCTTTGCAATCTCTTCCAGCTCTACAACTCTCCAAGATCTCTATGCTGTACTAATTCTGGCCTACTGTACACCTCTTCAATTGTATTTCTCTTTTTTATTTCAAAAATATACTTCATTCATAAAAATACATTTATATAGCCAGTCACTAAAGCAGTTCGGTTCTGTACAGTAGCATATGGAGAAACAAACAAATGTTGAGTTTGACTCGAACCAGCAAACAAATCAAAGGCGTTTACTTGGACAAGACTATCTTTAAACACATTTGCGGCGCTGGGAGGTCCAATAACTGAACAAACAGCCATTTAACTTCAGCAGAAAGACCTCAGATAGTTGTCTTTCCCCACTGCGCCTTGGCGGCAGCTGCCCCAAGCTTTAGTGCGTCCCTTAGCACGTAGTCCTGGACCTTGGAATATGCCAGTCTGCAACATTCAGTCGAGATGAGCTCTTTGCTGTGGAAGACCCAGCAGGTTTCAGGCAGGCAAAAGAACATCTTTCACCGAGTTGATGGTTCTCCAGGCGCGGTTAATGTTTGTCTCGGTGTTCATCCTGGAGAACAGACCGTAGAAAACAGGCCTGTGTGACGGAACTGCTTGGGACGAACCTTGACAAGAACTACTGCATCTTTCTCCAGACTTCTTTTGCAAAGGCACATTCTAGCAGGAGATGTGTGACAGTCTCTACCTCACCCCCCAACCGAGTGGCCACTTCATGGGCAGCGTGGGTGGTGCAGAGAGTCTGAGTGTAGCTGAAGAATCTCACTGGTAATACCCCTCCCACCACTGGCCAAGCAATGTCTTGGAACTTTGTGGAATGTTGGGGTGATGAGTAAACTGCTAAATGACTTTGACAATCTGGTCAGGGAACAAGCTGACAGGATCTCGAGGACGCTACATGCTGACCACTTCCTGATGGACCTTTGGTCAAAGGTGTTTCTCTTTGCTAATTTCTCCACGAAAGTCAGGTGATATGGAACACTCCAACTGCTTGGAGCATTCCGCAAAAACGAGGCCAATCCCATCCTTCACAACACTGGGGACAGGTAGAAGCTCAGTACATAGTGACACTTGGTGTTTGTGTACCAAGGATCTACATACAGCTTGATGCAACCACACACAAAGGTGACAATCGGGATGAGTATGGTGTTGGATATGCTTGTTCCCCCCGCCTTATTCAGAGTTTTGTACATGGTGTCCCAGCGGACACGGTCCATCTTAGACCTTCACTGAAGGTGAAAAATGGCTTGGGTGACTGCAATAGTGCAGATTCGGGGAATGGGCCAGACCTGCACCATGTACATCAACCAAGAGAGTGCCTCACACCTAATGACCGTGATTTTACCCGCAATGGAGACGGAGAGGTGTTTCCAAAAACCCAGTTTCTGCCTCACCTCAGAGGTGTGCTCCTCCCAAGATTTTGTGCATGCCCTGACCCCTCCAAGCCATATTCTAAGCACTTGCAGGTAATCTGGCCTGACGGTGAAGGGACTAAACGATTGGTTGGCCCAGCTCTCAAAAAACATGGCCTCACTCTTGCCTCCATTTATCTGAAGCCACTGAGGGGTGAGACTGTCCTGGAATTGCCTTTGAAGTCTGGAGAGAGAAGCAGTGGTTCTTGACCAGGTTCATTCAAAGCAGTTCCACCACACAGATGCTCATGAGTCTGCGCACTGACAGTCGATCCGAGCAGAAAATGGAGATGTTATCCATGTACTCGGAGGTTTTGACCTGCAGTGAAATTGGTTGCCAATTTCTAATTTACATCCTCTCCCCCTTCTGCTTGTAGATGAGGGTGATGATACCTTTCCTCATGAATTCGTACATGCTACCAGTCCCACGGAGCCGAATACAAATCAGCTGGTAAGCCATTGCTTCTGGGAGTTTTATTCTTTTCTAAGGACTCAAGAGCCTCAATTGTAATTACACTAATTTTATTAATTTCAAAAATATACTTATAAAAATATCTTTATATACATAAATATTCACTGAAGCAGTTTGGTTCTGTACAGTAGTATATGGAGAAACAAACAAATGTCGGATCCTGATTCCATCTAGCAAACAAGCCAAAAGCCCTTCTTATCTCTGCAAAACTATTTATGTATATTTGAGGCACTGGGAGGGTAACTGAATGGACCCCCATTTAACTTCAACAGAAAGGCCTTCAATGGTGGTCTTTTCCCACTGTGCCTTCGCAGCAGCTGCCCATGCTTTAGTGCGTCTGTCAGCACAATCTTGGACCTTGGAATATACCAGTCTGCAACATTCGGTTGAGGTCAACTCCTTGTTTTGAAAGACCAACAAGTTTTGGGCAGACCAAAGAGCACCTTTGACCGAGTTGATGGTCCTCCAGGCACAGTCAACGTTTTGTCTCAGTGTGCATCGTGGGGAACAGACCATAGCACATAGAGCCCTGCCTCATGGAACTTCTTGGGATGACTCTTAGCAAAAATCACTTTCTCTAGACTTCATTTGAAAAAGCACATTCCCAAAAGTGATTTGTGACAGTCCGAACTCCACCCCCCGCCCCGGCTTCATCGACGGCAGTGTGCAGTGGTGCAGACCAACTGAACATACATGAAGCATGTCACAGGTAGTGCTCATCTCACCACCAGCCAAGCAATGTCTCGGCACTTGTTGGAAAGTTTTGGTGATTTTGACTTTTGCGAGTCCCAGGGAACATGCCATAGTTTCCTAGGGCTCAAGCTCTGAATTTCCTCCCTACACCTCTGTCTCCCTATTTGGTTTCCTCCTTTAAAACACAGCTCAAAACTTACCTGTTTGACCAAGTTCCAAACCTGACCTAATTTCTCCTCACAGCTCAATGTTACACTTTGTTTAGAAACAGCTCTGAGAAGTGTCTTCAATTTTATTACTCTGGGTTCTATATAAATATCAGTCGCTAATGTTAATATGCAAATTGGAAGGGAACATAGCTGTATCAGAAAATGAGAGGTCAATCTCATTAAAAATACAAAATATTTAAATGGATAGACCAATAGATGCAGGATAGAGTTTTCCCCTGTGACAAAAACAGAAGTTGGTTGAAATAGTCAGTCGGTCTGGCAGTATGTTTGGACCGAAAGCAGAAATGACGTTGCAGGTCCAGTGACCATCCTTCAGAAATTTTGGTCACTAGAGCTTTAATGTTAACTCTGCTTTCTCTTCACAAATGCTGCCAGATCGCTGAGTTTTTCCATCAGTTTCTTCTGTTTTTGTTTCTAATTATCCAACAAGCACCAGGTGTGAGGTACTGTTGTTGTATGTGGCGCAGGTCTGACTATTCCCCAAACCTGCACCACTGTAGTCACCTGGGACACCTTTCACTTCATTTGGAGGTCGAAGATGGACTGAGTCTGAAGGGACATTAATTTATTAAGAACTGGACAAAGGGGGAAAAGGATATCCAATGCTACCCTCACCCTGATGGCCACCTTTGTGTGTTGCTGTATCAAGCTGTGTATAAATCCTTGGTACGCAAACACCAAGTGTCACTACTTACTCAGGTTCTATCTGTCCTTGGTGTTGAAAAGGACAGGCTTGGCCTTGTTGCTGTGGAATGCTCCCAACTGGTTGGACCAACCCGTACCACCTGTCCTGCGTGGAGAAATTTGTGAAGAAAAATACCATTGACCACAAGTCCATCTGGCAATAGTCAGCACGTAGCTTTCTCGAGACCCTTCAGGAAAAGGTGAGGGTGGATCTTGTCGCGTGGTTCTCTGTGCAGACTGTCAAAGTCATTTGACAGAATGCCTCATCACCAGAACTTTCCAACAAGCACCAGGACATTGCTTGGCTGGTGGTGAGAAGGGCTGTGCCTGCGAGATCCTTCATGAATGCCTGGACTCTCTGCGCCACTGCATGCTGCCCTCGAAGTGGCTGCGGAGGAGACAAGACTGTCACACACCTCCTTCTGTTGGGATGTGCTTGTGTAAAGAAAGTCTGGAGAGAAATGCAGTGGTTTTTGTTGAGGTTCGTTCCAAGCAGCTCCGTGACACGGGACTCTGTGCTCTACGGGCTGTTCCCTGTGACGCACACTGAGACAAACATCAACTGTGCCTGGAGGACCATCAACGCAGTGCTGTTTGGTCTGCCCAAAATTTGCTGGTCTTCCAGTTGAAAGAGTTGACCCCGACTGAGTGTTGCAGACTGGCACATTCCAAGGTCCAGGACTACATGCTGAGGGATGTACTGAAGCTTTGGGGCAGCTGCTGCCAAGGCACCGTGGGGAAAGGTCACTGTGTAAGGTCCTTATGCCAAAGCATAACAGGGGTCCATTCAGTAATCAGACCCCACTATTGTCTCAACTAGATAACAAGAGGTTAATTGTAAATATGGAGAAAGACAAATGCCAATGTTTATTTTATTCTCCATAAGTAAATAGAGTATTGGGGAGGCAATGGCCTGGTGGTATTATCAATGGACTGCTAATCCAGAGACCCGGATAACATTCTGGGGACCCAGGTTCGAATCCTGCCACGACAGATGGTGGAATTTGAATTCAATAAAATATCTGGAATTAAGAATCTAATGATGACCGTGAATCGATTGTCAGAAAAACCCACCCGGTTCACTAATACCCTTTAGGGAAGGAAACTGCCATCCTTACCTGGTCTGGCCTACATGTGACTCCAGACCCACAGCAATGTGGTTGACTCTGAACTGCCCTCTGGGCAATTAGAGATGGACAATAAATGTTGCCTAGCCAGTGACATCCAATGCATTAAAAAAAGATCTGAATGGCTTCATTAACTGTGTATGTACATAAAGATTTCTTTCTATGAATAAATATATTTTCATAATAAAAAAGAACAAGCACTAAGACATTGCTGGGCTGATGGTGGGAAAGACACTACCTGTGAGATCCTTCTTGCATGCCCAGTCTGCCTGCAACACCACACGCTGGCCTCGAAGTGGCTGTGGAGGAGACGAGACTGGCACACATCACCTTCTGGAATGTGCCTTTGCAAAGGAAGTCTGGATGCTGCTTGGCCTGCTGTGTTCATCCAGCTCTGCACCTTGTTGTCTCGGATTCTCCAGCATCTGCAGTTCCTACTATCTCTAGATAAAGATGCACTGGTTTTTGTCGAGGTTTGTCCTGAGCAGCCCTGTAACACAGGACACCATGTTCTACGGTCTGTGCCCCAGGACAATCATCGACTGTGCCTGGAGGACCATCAACTCGGTGAAAGACGCTCTTTGGTCTGCCCGAAATGTGTTTCTCTTCCTGAGCAAGGAGTTTACCATGACCGAATGCTGCAGACTGGCATATTCCAAGGTCCAGAACTATGTGCTGAGGGACGCATTAATGCTTGTGGCAGTTGCTGCAAGGCACATTGGGGAAAGACAACTGTCTGACGTCTTTCTGTCGAAGTTAAATGGGGGTTCCTATCGGACCCTCCCAGTGCCTCAAATGTAAGTAAATATAATCTTGTACAAGTAAGAGATGCCCCCAACTCCAATATTCACTTGTTTCCTCGTATGCTACTGTACAGAACAGAACTGCATTTCTATGTATATAGATTTTTTTTATGAATGAAGTATATTTTTGAATTTTAAAAAAGCCACAGTTTGCTTTTTTGTTTTGTTTTACCCTGGTTGGGAAGTCTAGAATCAGGGCAGAATTTAAAAATAAGGGAAATGCCACTTGGGTCACAGAAGAGGAGCAAAGTAAATTTTACTCAGAGGGTTTACATATGGTGTTCTCTACAGAAGGTTGTGGAAGCTCAGGCTATGAGTAGTTTCAAGCTAAAGATTGTTAGATTTCTGATTACCAATGGCATACAGCATTATGAAGATTGGGTTAGCAAAACGTACTGAAGTGTTTCATCAACCATGATTTATTGAATGACGGAGCAGGCACGATGGGACGAACAGCGTACTCGTGTTGGTGCTTACTGGCAGTTAATGTCCCTGTGCTTCTTGCTCCTGCAGGTCCCGGATTTGGAAGGTGCGGTTGAAGAAGCCTTGGCGAGTTTATTGCTACTTTTGCCGAAGGATTCTCCCTTGATGGTATTATGCCCTTCGCTAAATAGTGCACTGCGCCTCACTTGTTTCTGTTGTACTAGCGTAAAAAACGGACCATCGTACACGTGTATTTTTGTACTCAAGTTTTGTACATCTTCAATCCTTTCTTGAACGAAAGCTAGGAAATATGTGAGAGACGGCTGGCCCAGTACACTGTAAATGTATCGCACCGACTCGTTTCTTTCCCTGCGCTCAACGCTTCCTGTTAACGTCACACTAAGAACTAATTTATCATGTATGGTATTACAGGCCCGCACCGCTTCCTACTGCAGAATCAGCCATTGTGCTTTAAATTGTCATTCACAATCGCATTGACTTTCTCCACACTATATCTTTACAATAGTTTTTTTTTCCTCCAGTCGTAATTTACGACGTCTCCGGGCGGCAGAATCTTTATCTTTTTTAAAACTTAACTTTGACATTGCCAATCTGTAGCCTGTGTACATTTGCTGGGTTAACTTGTGACCTCCCAGAAAACCATGTAAATTGTATAGTGAATCCTTATCTCTGTAGCTGCCAAACATTCCGGTTTGGCGCAGCTTTTTAAGCGGCGAGCTTCAGAGGGTCTTGAATCATTTTAACAGTTAAAGTGCCAAGCTTAAAACATTGTCGCGGAACAACTTAACACAGGAAGAGAAATCGTAGAATGATTGCAAAAGTGGTACCAAAAACAGACACATTCACAAACACACAATCAGGAACGATTTCAACTCCACCAGTATACATTGGAGCAAAAGGAAACGGAATTCACCACAATATATTATTTTCAAAGAAAGATTTGTTTATTTGTTGGCACTTTTACAGCATCTGTGGCTATAATCGAATCTATGACAATCTTAATCTAAAACAGTTTCTTTCTACGGCAACACTCGCCGAACTGAAAAACGAGGCGTCAACTGCTGAGCCAAGATACAATTTTGAGAAAAAAAATCGCTGCGCTCATTTATTTTTGTAACACACAGGCTTCTTCCGTGTATAAGGCTGTGTGCATGCGCACAAACCACGCGGAATGCAGGCTTCTGGGAATTGTAGTCCTCGCCGTTGACTGGCAATAACACGTGACATGTGTGACGGCGCTCTGGGAGGAACTACAGTTCCCGTGTTGCAGTGCGGGCGAAGCGGTAGGCTCTTCGGGTTTGGAACGCTGGTAATGTATCAATGCAGGGGCATTATTTCCTGGATTCCATTTGGAACGTTGGTACATGGCAACAGCTGTTCGCCAGTAGCAGCCCAAGTACTGCAGCGGGCGGACGTCAGTGTAAATTATTATATTTTGTTGCTGTCGTTTGTGTTTTTTGTTTCCATTCCCACTCCTTTACCGTCTTTTTAAAGGGGAGGGGGACGTGTGTAAGACGTATGGTGCGCGTTGCTTTATTATCCATTTAAGCTCGAGGTTTGTATTGTACGTGTGTCCAATAAGACTGAATGAAAACACCGTACTTCAATCCGGGTGGATAATTTCTCTTTCTATCCCCTTTTTTCCCCTCTTCAGTACCCCTTTTTTGTCATTTTTCTTCTGCAAAGACGCGCGTTATCGGCGCAAGAAAGCGAATAATTGTCATAAAGGGCTTTGCATGGAACAGCCCGGCCATTGTGAGCTTCTTACAGAGTTGTAATTTTTGTTTAAAAATAAGATTTAGACCACCCTTCTGTTCCCCCCCCCCCACCCCACTTCTCACTAAGAAAGTTGCAATGTGAGTTCTTTAACCTGCCGTTAAAGAGCCATTTTCTGCCATATTGAATTCTTTTTATATGTGTGTATATATATGAGTTTTTTTTTCGTTGCCTGCTGTGGAACTGAGAGTGCTGCCGCCGGTTTCGAATCACACACTTGCGTTGAGTTGATAGACTCTTCTCTGAACCCGGTTTAGGGGTAGAAGGAGAGTGTTTGAAGAGAACCAGAAAGGGGTTCCAAAGTGGAGGGGGGTTGGGGGGAGCAGTAGGAAAAAAATATGAACGGTTTTAGTACCGAAGAAGACAGCCGGGATGGCGGCGCAGGGGCTCCAGGCTTTGGCCACATTTGTTGTCTGGTTGATGATGGAGAGAGGTGCAACCGCCCAGCCGGCAACGCCAGCTTTAGCAAGAGAATCCAGAAAAGTATTTCACAGAAGAAACTCAAACTGGAAACCGACAAGAACGTAAGTCTGTTGACTCTTAATTATTTCTCTCCCCTCCCCCTTTTTAAAAATAAATATACATTCTGCGAAGTAACATCGTTCGTAGAGGAAGAGGAGAGTGAACGCATATATACTGTGTAGAAGCTGATGTGAAACAACATTGTCATGCGGTCGATTAAAGGCCTGAAAAATAGATTTGAACTGCCTGTACAGACTTGAGCTATCTTTGTTTATTTAAAAGATTAAAATACCAGGTGGAGATTTTTCTTGTTGTTAGCACTCTTTCTCCGGTTGGTTAAAAAGCCAGCAGTTTCCACACACACGCTCGCTGTTGTGTTTAATCTGACGCTGGTATGACCTCCAGTTTAACATTGGGGAGTCTGTGCCGACGGAGTAAACGCTGTCCTGACTTGAGTCGAGTGGTTTCCCCGAGCCGGAATGTGTCATGTTCTTTTGAGTCGTCGAGTTGGTAGTTGAGCGGCCCCAGTCTTTGGAACCAAATCGCAGCAGATCAGGAAAGCTCCCGCTTTTTCATTTTTGGTTTTGTTCCACAGTACTTCAGCTAGTGTCACGGAGGGCTGAGTTGGGGGTGTACTTAACCATCAGAATGACTGGTTTCGAGAAAGGGAGGAATTAGCGAAGGGGTGTATACTAACACTGAGGGAAAAAAAAACATAACCAAGAGGCCATTTAGCCCCTCCAACCCCACTCTCACTGAGGTTGTGGCTAACCTGTGATTGACTCCATATGGCCCTTTCTCCATATGCCGTAACATTCTTTGCTAGCAAGTATCTATTAATCTTAAGTTTAAAGTGACAGGTGCTTCACCATCAGTTGCTTTTGCTGAAGATTTTAATAGAACTTTTTTGTCTTGGGATCAAAAGAGGTGGTGAACAGGAAGGCGATTCAAGTTAAGGTTGATGATCAGCTATGATTGTATTGAGTGGGAGCAAGCTTAAACACCAGGTTGTCTAATCTAGCTCTTGTTTCCTACATTGAGCGTAACAAACTTTTTACGGAGTCATGTATCCGAACTTCATTCCTGGAAGATCTAGTTTCAAACTTCTTTTTTTCTATACCTTCTAGAAACACACAATTGGATCAGGAGTAGGCCATCTGATCCATCAAGCTTGATCTGCCATTTTACATGATCATGGCTGATCCTCTAACTCAATGCCATTTTCTCCCATTGACATTTTAACCTCCTAGAAAGTTTTTTTTCTATTTCTTTCTTAAATGTATTCCATTACTTGGCCTCCCCACCTTATGTGGTAGAGAAGTTCCCACATTCTGAGGGAGAGACTTCATCTTGCCTGAATCTGAAATGGCCTGCCTTGTATCCTCCAACCATGACCCATGCTCCCTGATTAGAAGGAGTGCCTGTGCATAAATGTCAGGCTTGTATTGGTCAAATAGCCCACTGAAGCATCATCTAAGTGCACTGCAGTAAATAATTACCACTTATTTGAAGTATTTGAGTTGAATTAGTGTTGTGGGACCATATGCTGACTCTACAAGTTAGTGCTATATGGACAGAGAAGGAATAGTCCATTCTAGCGTACAGGAAGCTTTGAAAGAAAAGGGATTACTGACTGTAGGATATTGTGAAGGGAGAAGGAGTGAGATAAGAACTTGCATTTATATAGTGCCTTTCCTGACCTCAGACCGACCCAAAACGCTTTATAGCCACTGAAATCCTTTTGAAGTATGTTTGCAGTGATTTAAACATGGAGGGTCTCACAGAAAACATTTGAGACTGTTTTTGTTTTGACGATATTGATCTGAGCAATAAAGATTTGACCTATAATTATTGAATTGGAGAGAACATCCTCTTCCCTGTAATGTGTCATGAAATCCTAAAATAACCAAGCAAGAGACCAGTCTGGGCTTCCATTCAATGGTGGCAGTGCAGCCCTCCCTCAATACTGTACTAGAGTCTCAGACTGGATTGTGTACTCATGTCACTGGGACTCAAAACCATAACCTTTGATCTCAGATGCAAGGGTGCTACTTGCTGAATGTGGCTGCTGTTTGCCTGAATTGGAGAATGTATTTAATGAGAGATGGTTTTTGTATGACGTGTTCTGAAACAGGGTGAGCAAGGGGAAATTGGCTTTTCTTGATTCTGTTTGCCTTGAGCTGACATTTGCTATCTTCAACAGTGAATATCCTTTAGAAGCTTCCTCTGCTGCTAATTTGAAATTTGAGTAGGGATAAGTCAGTGGGGGAAAACTATTTGATCACGAGGGCATTGCAACCAAACCATTACGTATTTGAATTGTGCAGCTTCCATCGTTGCTGAGAGATCAAACAAATGCATTCTGCTTAACTTTTCACATGAGAAGGTGAGGGTTAACAGTCTTTCAGTGCTCAACGGAGCCATTCGGCCTATGTTGAACTGTGGAAATCTATAGGAAAAGTTCTCCTGTTTGTCCCATTACCTGTTATCCACAGTGCCCTGTAAACCAACTTTGCCACCACAAGTGTTTCCTTACCAGAGACCAAATATTTCTTAGGCTACAGACCCATCCTGGCAACTGCCTGTTCTGTTGGGTTGTGGCTTGGAAAAGTCTGGCCTCTACATGGGAGCAGTTTCCATCTGAGAGTTCTGTGCTGAAAGTTTCTAGTATGCAAAGCAGTCAGTATTGTCAGTGATAGTATTTTGCAACTATAACAGGGATTGCAGCTGATTATTATCAGTGTTCATCTCTAGACTGTGAACACTTTGAGGCTAATTTCTGCTTCATGAGTTGGTTTGTCCGGGATTGGAGAGCGCCATTGTTTTGTTAGTGTGCTGTTAGTTGTACCATGTAATATTGGGAGGAACATTTAACACTAGTTGAGCAGTTTACCTACAATGTAATGCAAAATAAGACATCTGTTGCACATCTTTCACGGGTCTTGCATAGTAGCACTATCAGGGAACCTCTACCTAAATCACTCCTAAACAGATTTTACCATTTCCCGTTCCTAAAATCTTCAATTCTCTGCATTCTTCAATTCTGCCATCTTGATGATCACTTCCCCTCATTCAGTTATTTATGGCTATGATTTCCACAGGCCCTGGGCTTTGAAATGTTCTTCTTAAACACCTCTAGCATTTGCTTTCATCTTCAAGATCTTCCTTCTGGCCTACCGTTTTGTCCAGACGTTTTGCCACCTATTTTAATTGACCTTTACATAGTTTCATGTTAGTTTTAGACTGATAACACTCCTGTAAATTGCTACTTTGCTACACTTCAAGATGTCACGTAAATGTGCTTATTGCAATTTTATGACCAAGTGCACGTTAATTGTAGTTGCAGTGCTATAGTTGGCAAGTGCCAAAGTAGTTGCCAACAGTGAGTAAGCTTGCTGAGCACTGATGATAAAAATGGCAAGAACAAGATTGAGTCTCCAGTCATTTGAGTAGCACTTGAACCCACAGCCTTCTGACTCAGATGTGACTGCTGTCACTGAGTCAAGGCTGACACCTCTGTACTGGGAAACTTGCCTTTGTATGATGCAGCACACTGTACTTGCTTTCATTGCTACGATGTCATTCACTGGGTTGTTTTTAAAAGAAGTGCTGACTCAATAATGATTACTAAAAAGATTGATTTGTTTTGTCAAATTTTGACTTGGCTGATTTAAATCTTTAAGTTCTGCTTCGGATCTGTTGCCCAGGTTCAGAATTTTCAATATCAGCTGAAACGTTCATTAAGATATTTAAGCAATATTGTTTGGTCTAAGTATCCAATTCCATATTAAAAGTCACTACTGAATCACCACGATCAGTTCAGACAATGCACTCCCGATCAGAACCAGTTTAGGAAATAAGAAATTGCCTTGACCTCCCTGACTGCAGCTGCTTTGCAGCTTAACAATGACCACCCCGCAATGTTGCTTTTTTGGTTTGCTTTGGAGATCTGGGCAATTCTGTTTCCCAGTTGTGGAGTTCACACTCATGTAAGGGGATGCTGCTTATTTACCTAAATCACTGCCTTAGGGCAGTGTTGGCCTTGGCTTAATGGATAGCACTTCCCACTGAATCAGAAGGTCATGGGTTCAAGTTCCACAGGAGAAGTTGAGCATCAAAATAAAAGCTTTTATGGTACTCCAGTCCAGTACTGAGGCAGTTCTGCATTGCCAGAGGTGCTGTCCTTCAGGTGAAACATCAGTCCAAGGCCGTGTTTGTTCTCATGTGGACATAAAAGCAAGCCATGGCATTATTTTGAAGGTGAATGGGGGATTTATTCCCAGTGTCACGATCATAATTTAGGCATCACAAAAAGCAGATGATCTGGTCACTACTGGCACGATGCAAATTGGTTATCTTGTTCCCTACACCACAATGGCGATTTCACGTCATGGAGTGCATCTTTGTGTGTCAAATATTTTCATACATTTTGGGACTATGAGCAGAATCATATCACTGCAAGTCATTCATTAGCAGGCAGCACTGTCTGAATGGAATGAACCCCAGTCTCCACTGATTCTGCCATCTGGGTAGAATGAGTCTACAATAAGTCTGATTGTCAATGAACAGTGTATTGGATCATTGCAGGCCCATTTGACTGAGATATGTGATTATTTAGACAGTCATGAATTATCAAGTGTGAGAATTTGTAGCCCACTTTCATCACAAAAAGAATCTCTTAATCTCCCCTTCCTCCCCAATCAGGACAGTGCCTAGAAGGTCATGATTTTTGAGTCCCACAAAATTAATTTGTAGGGGTTGCAAACTTAGGGAAAAGCATTCTCAGCTGATATTCACCTGTCAGTTCTCTCTTTCAGATTTGCACCATCACCATTCAGCAATGAGTTTTTTTTTCTCCTTTTCTTATGAGAATCCATTTGTTGTAATTTGTGTTGTTTTTCTTTCTTGAAACATTTCTTTCTCAGGTTCGGCATCTGTACATATGTGACTTTCACAAAAGTTTCATACAAAGTGTGCGAAACAAGAGGAAGAGAAAAGGTAGTGATGATGATGGAGGTGATTCACCAGACCATGATGCGGAGTCTCCAGAGGTAAATGTGTACAGCACTGATTGTTTAGGTGATTTTTGGTTAGGGACTTTTTGCAATTCAATCATACAATTCTACTCTTCACTTACTTTAAAATTTTATGTTTGCAAATGCACACATCTGAATTTATGACCCCACTTCAGCATGTTGATCCCTTGCTAGATTGCTCTTCCTAAGTCGTTTTTGTCCTCTGGCACCTTACCTAGGTGCTTTCATGTATGCTGACGGTGAACGTCATCAGTTTGCACACTGCAGGGCTGGAATTACAACCAAGTCCAACCACACATGTTTGGCATGATGCATGTTATTGAGGTTGCTGGATTAATGATTAGATGTACTGGCTAGCCTATTTCCTACCTCTCACGTCACCAAGGTCGATTGTATTGTCCAGTTCGGGTTGCAGCCTTTACTGGGGCTTCCAAGGTGAATTGTAACTCAATCACTGCTTGTGTTGAGAATGAAGAAGATGCCGTAGTTGTAGATTGAAGTTGAGCCTTTGCTGCTCTGTCTGTTTCAGCTAATGCTGGATAAAGTATATTTATACCTATCTGCATATATATTACATATAGATGTATTTAATGCCTTGGTATTTAAGTAAAACATAAAAGATAGGTGCTGATTGTTTAGGATATGGTTTGTATTTATTTTGTTCGTGCTATCCTACAAAGTGTCTTGTTTTTCCAAATGCTTGTGGAGGGAGTACAACGTTTGTATTTTTTTTCTTTTTATCTCTAAACATTTAAAAATGACTCCCGCTATCACAATTAGAATGAGTTTTTCCTGAAATTCTGGCCCATCTTCCATCAACTTGATAAGGTCGACCATTTTTAAAACTAGCTGACAGGATATCCTTCTGACATCATTATATACAAATAATTGTTTTAACTTGTGTATTCAAATTTTACCTCTGCAGTTTTCCCCTTTTTAGGGGTAACATTTACAGATGTATACAGATATTATACAACCTCAGGACACGCTCTAAAGTTTTTTTTTATTATTAATCACTGTTGTATTTGGTATTAGTGAGATTGGTTGCAAGATAAATATTCAGGGTCACCCATAAAGACAAATAACCTTTTAAAAAACATGTTTGACTATCCCCAGGCTGACTGGAAGGATCTCACGAGTTTAAGGTTAACACTACTTTTAATTGTAGCAATGGTGTGTTTGGTTTGACTAAACGCTATTTCAATAAGCAACTTAAGCTGCAGAAGACTTTCCCCATTTAACCCTAAACATCTGAAAATCCCCAGCTATGATTATATTTTTGTGTCTTTTAAGGGAATACTGCAGTGTCTAAGTGTTAGTCCTTAGCTGTTTTCCACTTTCGATTTTTCCCTTTTCCAGCTAGGTAACTTCCAATCCCGAATTCACTTTCGCAGGGAGAGTGACCTTGGTGATTACTTCCTCCGGCTAAAGTGTGACAAATCTTCCAGCCTTGTGTAAATTCTCAGGCACTTTGTGTCTCGAATCTGAGCATGAGCTCTCATCCGTGTAACAAAAGGAGCTGTCTCTATCTTTCTGCCTTTTCTCGCTTTCTGTGAATATTGGAGATTGATCTATCTGAAGGGTTCAGGGTTATCTTAAGAAACTCCTATACGCTGATACCACAGTGCTTTCTATGGCCTGTTCCTGTCAAAGCAATGTCAGCATGAATCCCGTCAGCCTGGTACCCAGGTGAAAGTGATTAACTGTTTCCTAAATCAACTCTCTTCTGTCTTGGAATTAAAGATATAAAGTATAACCATTTATAAGATCGGACAGTCCCAACACCACCCTGTATGACTGAGATTTGCAGCCATCACAGATGGTCTTGCCATTGTCCACAGGTGCAGATATCTTGCACTTTCTTCCCTCAAACAGCCTGGGCCCTCCTAACCTTTAACAACCAGGCCACCCAAGCTTGGGAGAATTCAGGGCAGGTCTTGCAACTGTTTTCTTTCCTTCTTGTCACCCTAGATTAGAGAGAGAGAGAGAGAGTGTCCCAAAACATAACAACCTTGCAGACTTCATATTTGTGACAAATGTCTCATCCACAAGATGGCAAGTATGACAACGTGTAACATTCCTTCAGTCAGCCTGAGCATTGTGTTCAGATATCTAGTGTCTTGGCCATGATGACACTTGCAGAGTGGCACTGTGTCATGCTAATGGAAGTTTTTGTTGGAGCTAACTATCGTTCAATACCTCCCCAAGTTAAGGAAGAGATCCTGTTGAGTCAAATCTGTATTTGTTAATACGTTAAGTTTATTGTTTGAGGTGAATTAAATATTTTGAACTTTGAATAACTGCTTTCAAAATCAGTAGATAGAATAGTGATATGATTTGGATTAGTTAAAGGAGTATCAGAAAGAGCACTTTGCCTGATTTGACACTGAGAGTTAAAGCCTTACTTCCTAGAATTGGGTATGAAATCTAGGTCAATACTCCAGTAGAGGACTGAACGAATATTGCACTTTTTAATACTTGTTTTACGATGAGATTCTAAGCTGAGGCCTTGTATGCCCCGGCAGATAGACCTGAAAGATTCTATGGCTGTTATTATTTTATAGGGGCGAAGTAGAGTTCTTTTCTATGTCCAGGTTAATATTTACCCTGATTTTAAAAGCAAATAGTTTGGTCGTTGCTGTTTGTGATGCATTGCTGTACACAAATTGGCCATGTTTCTCTAAATTAGAGCAGGGAGTGTACTTTAGAACTATTCTGTTAAGTTCGAAGTGAGTGAAAGCTGCATTATAAATACAAAATCTTCCTTTCTTGTAATAATTAAGTAGCACTCCAGATCTGGTCATTAGCTAAAATCATGACAATCTATGACAGAGTTACCCTGGTTAGAACGATTTGTAGTTTAACATTATGAATAGAATTGTTCCTTTCACTGAAATTAACTTGGTGTTCCTGGGTTACACCATCAGCCTGATGCTTGGTGTGCCAAGAAGTCAAAAATAATTTTCAAGTCTTCCATTCCTGGTGGCAGAAAATGTGAGGAACTATTAAAGAAGTAAAAGCAAGGCACTTGCCTAGAAGTAATTAGGCACATCCAAGACGGGCTTTGTGAAAGGGAAATGTTTTACTGATCTATTGGTGATTTTGAGGAAGTGACATATGTTGCACATAAAGGGGAACCAGTGGATGTACTTTACTTGGATTTCCAGAATTGGTAAAGTCCCCCATCAAAGATTGTTATGGAATAAAAAAAGTCTTCTGGTGCAGTAGTTAGTGGATTACAGAATCACAGGGGTTACAGTCTAGAAGGAGCCCATTTGGCCTGTAATGCTGCACTGGCTTGTTAAATGAGCGTCATTACCTAGTATCAATCTCTTTCTTTATTCCTGTGCCCTTGTACATTTATTTTTATCCAAGTAATCATCCAATGCTATCTTGAATATTTCATTTGAACCAGCGTTCTCCCCACTTCCAGGCAGTGCATTCCATGCCCTACTACCTGCTGAGTGAAAAAAAATTTTCTCCTTTCACCCTTGCATCTTTTGCAGATTACTTTAATTCTGTGCCTCTTGTTCCTTTTACGAGTGGAAACAGTTTCTCCCTAACTCCACTATCCAGCCTGCTCATGATTTTGAAAACCTCTGTTTCTGAAAGCCTCTTAGCCATCTTCACTCCAAGGAGAACAGTCCCAGCTCCTTCAGTCTATCTACAAAACAGAAGTTTCTCATCTGGAGCCATTCTTGTTACCCACTTCTGCTCCCTCTAGTGATTTCTCGTTCTTCTTGTAATGTGGTGCCCAGAACTGTGCACAATATGCCAGCTGAGGTCTAACAAGTCTTATACAAGTTGGATCAAAGACTGACTTACTCCGTTTTCTGCTGGTTAGGATAAATGGATCTTTCTCAGGTTGGTAAGATGTAATGAGTGGTGCTATATAGGGACTGATGCTAGAACTTCAACTGTTTACAATTTATGTAAATTATGTAGATGAAGGGATGGACTGTAGGGTTAATTGCCAAAGTTGGTGATGACACAAAGCTAGAAAGGCGAGTAAGTTGTGAAGAGGACGTAGAGGCTGGGGGGAAAAGAAATGGATTGAGTGGGCAATGATCTGGGCAAGTAGGATATAATATGGGAAAATATAAAATTATCCTTCTTGTCAGGAAAAAGAGAAAAGCATATTGTCAAATGGTGAGAGTGTGCTGACCTTTGCGGTATAAAGGGATTTCAGCCTATTGCGTGAATCACAAAAGATTAGTATGCAGGTATAAGAATTAAGTATGAAAACTAAGTGAATGTTATCATTTATTATGAGGGAAATGAATACAACAGTAGAAAAGCTTTCCCTCAGTTATGAAGGGCACTAGAGATCCCATATCTTGGAGTAGCAGGTTTTGTATAGTTCACTTTGTTTGAGGAAGGATATAAATGTGTTTTGAAGCAGTTCAGAGGTTTACCAGTCTAATACCTGGAATGAGTGAGTTACCTTTTATAAAGAAAGGTCAGATAGACTAAGCTTACATCTGGAGTTTAGAAGTTCTGGAAGCAACTTGATTGATGTGTGAGGATGTTTCCTCTTGTGCAAAATTATTAAAGATCAGGGGTTGCCTACTTAAAACGGAGATGAGACTTTTTTTAAAACCTCTTAAAGTCGACAATCTTTGAAACTCTCTTCCTGAGAAGTACGGAAGTAGTCCTTGAAAACTTTTTGAGGTGGATAGATTCTGGTTAAACAATGGTACGAAAGTTTATCAGGGTAGTTGGGATCAGCCACAATCTTACTGAATGGCTGAGCAGGCTGAAGTGTTTGAATGGCCTACTCCTCTCTTTTTCTGCAGATGCGTTGGCGCAGATTTCTTGTCTCCAGCCTGTCATACTCAATCCGAGAATAGTTACTGTCCTGTCCAAGCTTTGAAAAGAAAATGGCCACTTTTGCATGCAGTTGGAAAGAAGCCATGGAAATAATTGAGGGTGAGGCAGGGGTGTGGCTCTGAGAATATTCATCTTGTGCAGAAGTTTAGAAAATACAGCAGAGACAGAAATGTAGTTCGTTTGCTCTTTGAAAGAGCAATCCTCCGTCACTCTGTTTATACCCATACCACTTGGTTTCAAGTATACAAGTGTATAAATATTGTCGTTCCTACCATTTCTGTAACCACCATGGATTTAGTGGTACATAGGTGTATTCTTTAAACAGTTGTTTTGTATGTTCCCAGTTTTAGGTTGAGCTGTTTAACTGTCAAAAACAATGTAGTCACAGTTGAGATATTGTGATGTGCAAAGTCACAGCCTGCAATTTGGTACAGACCTGTAGATGTTTGTTTTTGGGAGAACCTGGAATACAGAGGTCTTGTGTATATTTGTAAGCTTTTCCTTTTTTCAATTCTTGACTCCTAAAATAATCTTCCACTTATTATGTCAATCATCATTTCTGTCTTTTGAGATTATTTCTAAATTTTTGTGGCCATCAACCTGATTTGACCAAAAGATACTCAAACTTTTTTTCATTTTTCTTTTGTTTTAGGTTGATTTGTTTCAATTGCAAGTAAACACACTGAGGCGTTATAAGAGACACTTCAAACTACAGACCAGACCTGGACTAAATAAAGCTCAGCTAGCTGAGGTATTATACATTCAGTGGTGTTTTCATTCCAAAGTGTTTATTTGCTGTTGTTTGATGATTGTTGCAAAATAAGCTGACTGTGGAGTGTGTGACACTTGCATTTAAATTATTTTGCCAAGTATAGTTGCTGAATTGCGAATAGGATCCTACATTGCAAAGTTTGTAACATTGCTTTTTGCTCGAGTTACTAATGTGTTTTAAATTATTACATTTTAGTATAGCGTACTCGGCAGGAAGTATTTAAGACACTGTACATGGTGACAATACAAGTACTCGCCAGAATAGATATCAATGGGTAATTGCATTGCCATCATCCCTAGAGATTCCTGTGCTCTAAGTTTCTGGGTTTGATTTGATGTCTGTGGTTTTGAATTGTGTAATTATCCTCCAGTGACTGCTTTTCACTGGAGAACTAATCCTGCTTCAATCAGGAGATTTTGCTGTAGTTTCAATCATGCATTCTGTAGGCCCTGTTTGATGTGCAGGACGTCCTCACTTAAAATTGTGGTTTCATTCCTGAAAATTGCTTGAAACAACTTTGAAGTGAAGCATTGATTTCTACACCAATCAGTGTGAAAATGGGTAAGGTTCTGTAGGGCTTCTCTAGCAGGGAAGAAATTAAAACTTTTTTGTATCCGCAAAGTGGGAATACAATGCTTTAAATGAGTAAATTCCCACATTGACAAGTTAAATGACTTAAAATTATTTTTTAACAATACAAAAGATGTCACATTATGCTTGGGGAGCCACCTACAGTGAATTCTTCAAGAGTAGAGCCTAGGGCACTGCTTTGGGGTCTGCTCCAGGGAGTCTTTTTCCCCAAAGTGCTGCTTGCTAAGTCTGTTTTTTTCCTGGCTGCATTGTCGCTGCTTGGTAGTATCTTTTGGAGGTCTGCAGCACTCTTTGTTCTTTGCTGCCTCTGGGATTTGCTTGGGTCATCACTTAGAATCATTCTTCTTGGCTTGTATGTGGCTGGTCCCAGTGTCTTCTCCTAATCTCCCCACCCTGAGGGCACAGGTTTCTTGGAAAGTATAGTTCTCACTGAGGCAACACTGGTTGGGGATGGGTGCGTTGCCTGCTTGGTTTGTCTGGGCTCCATTGCAGAGGATGATGGCCACTCTAGTCTGTTGGTCTGGCTGCTGGTCTATGGCCTGGTAGATTGAGTATGCTGGTATAGACATTGAGCAAATGTACGGTGCAAGGCTGGGTATGGAGGAGCAGCCTTAAGTTTGAGCAGAAGAGCAACCACGCCACTCTGACATTGATCAGGTCAGTTACAGAAATAAATGATGTTGAAACTAATCTCATGATGTCAGTAAGATTTTGGACCCCATTAACCTAACCACATTAAAGCTGAGCAATGCACATTGAAGTTAAATGCAGAATCCCTGTTGTTCACAAAGCTGCAGTTTAGATACTGTTTGCTCGATTAAATAGACCAGCCTTTGTCCCATTTCTCCTTCAACTCATCGGTTTCAAGAAACCAAACCATTTTAATCACCTGGGTAAAAGGTATTACAAATGCCAATGGATGTGATAGAGATTCTCGACTGGAAATGTTCAATGTTTCCTTGAATATATGTAAACTGCAATAATAGTGATTTCACTCAATTCTTTCATAGGTATTGGTGTTTCTAGTGAGACCAACATTTGTTGTAGCATTCCCCAATTACATTTCTTAAGGTGGTGGTTCACCAGTTAGCCAGGTATAGAAATACCTACTGTTAGGAAGGGAGAATGAAGTTTGATCTCCTGACAATAAATATACAGTGGTATAGTTATAGGTCCTTTATGATGTGTGGCTTTGGGGACAACTTGCAGGTCATAGTGTTCTCATAAATCAGCTGCCGTTGACCTTTCAAGCTGTAGAATTTGCAGTCAAAAGAAGTTGAATGAGTGGCTCAAGTACATAGATGATACACACTGCTGCCAATGTGCATCAGGGAGTGAATGTTAAAGGTAGTGTGTGGTGTGCGTGTTGCTTTGTTCTGGATGGTATTAAGCCGCACTCATCAGGTAAGTGGACAGCATTCTATCACATTCCTGACTTGTGCTATGTAAATGGGAGACAGGATGCAGTTATTTACTGCAAAATTCCTAGCAGTTCTGTCACCTGCTCTTGTAGCCACAATATTTCTACCCCCCTCACTTTATTCCCATTTGTGTGTTCCTTTTTGCTGTTTGACTTCCTAAATATGCATTATCTTGCACTTATTAGAGTTGAATTCCGTCTGCCACTTTCCTGCCCACTCCTCCAACTCATGTATATCATTTTGGAGCTCACAGCTACTCTCTGCACTATCCACTACACAGCCAACTTTTGTGTAATCTGCAAATTTCCCAGTTGTCCCCCATGTTCATGTATAAATCAAACAACAGAGGTCCCGAAACTGAGGCTTGTGTAACACCACTTGAAGCTACTTTCCATTCACAAGGGCAGGCATCCACCATTATCCTTTGTGTCCTAATACTAAGCCAATTTTGGGTCCCATTTGCTACACTACCCTGTATCCTATAGGATTTTACTTTTTTGATTAGTCTGCCAAGTCAGTCCTCCTTGTCACTTCCTCAAAGAATTCAGTTAAATTTGTAAGGCATGACCTTCCCTTAACAAAGCCATGCTGAGTATCATTGATTAGTCCATGTCTTTCGAAGTAACAGTTTATCCAATCTCTCAGTATTGATTCCAACAATTTAACCACCACCAAAGCATGACTAACTGACATATAATTCGGGATTTCCTTTATACCCTTTTTAAACAACAGAACCACTTCCTCCAGTCTTCTGGCACCTCACCTCAGTCAAGCAAAGATTGGAAAATAATCCTTAGAGCATCTGCTTATTTTGTTCCTGACCACTTTCAACATCCTAGGGAATATTCCATCCAGCCCTGGCAACTTATCTACTTTCAAGGATTCTAACTCCATGATTATTTTTGTCTATGGTTATTAGTGTTTGATTATTTTGTTCAATATTTCATACTGGTTTTCTCAGATTATGTCTCCACATCATCCCTTTCCTTTGTGAATACAGGGACGAGAAAACATCATTTAAAAATCTTGCCGTATCTTTGGGGTTTCATGGCTTGTTGATATTTTTTTCATGCCCGCTCTTTGATTTCCTTATTTTTTTTTAACTTAATCCCTGTACTCCTCTAGACTATCTGCGGTATTAAGTTGTTTGTGACTATCATAAGCTTTCTTGTTCTGTTTCTTCTGTATGTTTGTAGACAACCATGGATATCTAGATTTGGCAGTTCCATTCTTATTTTGGAGGGGATGTGCCCATTTTGTACCCTAAGGATCTCACTTTTTATTGCCTCCCATTGATTTCCCACCAATTTTATGCTTTAGCAGTCCTGTCCAGTCCATCTCAACCAAATCACTTCAGTTTTGTAAAGTTGCAACTTCACTGCCAATTAAAAATTTTTACTCCTGATTTATCTCTGTTCTTTTCCATAATAACGCTAAATGTAACTAGTTTGTAGTCACTATCCCTGAATGGTTGTCCACCGTCATTTTACCCATTCGCCCATCTTCATTTTCCAAAACTATGTCCAGAATTGCATCTGCCCTCAATGGGCTTCTCAAGTATTGTTTGAAAAAGATTACCTGGATACAGTATATGAAACTTTCACCCTTGATGCTCCTTATTTTGTTTGAATCCCAGTTGATACTGGGATAGTTAAAGTCTCCTCCTACTATAATGCTGTCTTATTTCTACAGACAGGAATCTGTTGACGCATGTGTTCTACCTTCCCCCTGCTATTTGGTAGGGATAAATAGTATGCTCCTATTAGTGTGACTGCCCTTTTTTTTGATTCCTAAGCTCAACCAATAAAGCCTCCTTTGTTAACCTGTTTAGTATATCATCCCTTTTACAACTGTAATTGATCCCTTAACCAAAACTGCTACCCTTACTCCCTTTTGTCATGCACTCTATCATGCCTGAAAACTCCATATCCAAGGATATTGAGTTGCTATTTCTGCCCTCCTTTAGACAGGTTTCCATTACAGAATCTGCTGCCATGGTACTATCTATGCCCTAAGTTCATCTCCCTTCATCTGGGGAAGGTGGAACCTGTACAAGCTTGACAGGTTGCACCCAGGCAGAGGTGGAACAAATACTTCCATGGTGGCTTTTGCTAGCTCCGTTGGTAGGCTTTTAAGGTCCCACCTTCCCCAGAAACGGTCTCAATGTGTCAAGCATCTGACCCCCTCTGTTACACCATTTCTCCAGCTACACATTCATCTGATCTATCCTCTTATTTCTGCTCTTGCCAGCACGTGGTACTGGGAGTAATCCTGATATTTACTACATTTGAGGTCCTGTATTTTAACTTATTCCTAACTTCCTTTATTCAGCTTTCATATCCTTGACTACTTCAATATTCTGGTCTTTCAACTTCTCTCTCAGAAATGACTGAAACCAGCTTTTTCGCTTCAATTGCGTTAGCAGCAGATTTGTTTTTGACTAATGTAGTGGCCTTTTATCTGTTGGGGGTTCTTCATTTGGAAGGTCAGGAGTTTGGGTGTTTTGTTCAAACTTGTTCTTTCCCAATTAGCTGGGCGGCTGATGGCAGCCTTTAAGCTGGAGTGGATTAATGCTTACTGTGCAGTGTGGCAATTTGGCTCAATTCTGTTGCAGAACTGTCCATTGTCTATCACTATGCATCCTTTTCAGTGGTGTAGTCAGTTGCTGCTTTTTTTTTTGTTGTACATCATGAGAAATTTTGCCACTTGGAATCTGAACTCTCTAGTTTTGATGTCTGTGGAAAATCATTTTGTCCAAAGCACTATAGTCAGCTTTTCATCTCACTTATGATGCAAGGCATTTTTAAATTTTCCAATTCAACTAATCAAGAGATCCTGCATTTTGCACAGAACCTCCGAAGTAGCAGAAAAAGGGCTATTTGGAATTGGAAATCTTTTGTGAACCCAGCAGGGGATGACTTAAAATGCCAAAATGACGGGGAAAATTGATTATGAAAGTAAAAACAGAAATTTCTGGAAAAGCTCACTCAGTCTGGCAGCATCTGTGAAGAGAAATCCGAGTTAATGTTTCGGGTCCAGTGACCCTTCCTCAGAACTGGACCTGAAACGTTATCTCTGATTTCTTTTCTCCTGCCAGACCTGAGCTTATCCAGCAATTTCTGTTTGTTTCTGATTTACAGCATCCGCAGTTCTTTACTTTTGATTATGAACATGAATTGGCAATAAGTAGTAAAACAAACAGCAAGAGCCTCTCTGGGTATATAAAGAAAAAGAAAGAGGACTAAATTAAGTGTGGGACACTTGAATGATGCAACTGTGGAATTAATAACAGGGTGCAGGGAAATGGCAATTAAACAAATATGTTGCGTCGATTTTCATGGTAGAAGACACCATATACTTCCCAAAGACAACAGATCAACAAAGTCTTATGGGAGAAAAGATCTTGTAACAGTCTCTATCATGAAGGACAAAGTATTTGGCAAACTAATGTGATTGAAGGCAGGCGAGTTGCCAGGTCCTGATGACCTGCATCCAAAAGTTTTAAAGGAAGTGGCTGCAGAAATTGTGGGAGGCATGGGTCAAAATATTCCGGAACTCATTAGATTCTAGGAGGGTTCCAGTGGATTGGAAAACTGTTAATGTGACACGCCTGTTCAAGAAGGGAGAGAAACAAATTAGGAAACTAAGCTAGTTGGCCTAACAAATTTGTTGGGAAAATGCTAGAGTTCATCGTTAAGGAAGAAATACACAGCGTTTAGAAAAGCTAATTGGAGTCAAACAGTCAACATGGTTTTGTGAAAGGGAAATTGGGTTTGACAAATTTACAAGAGTTCTTTGAGGATATAACAAGTAGATTTTCATAAGGTATTTGATAAGGTGCAACATAAAAGGCTACTGCATAAGTTAGGAGCTCATGTAATATTGCTCGTAACATTGAAGGTGATATATTAGCATGGATTCTGGATTCAGAAAATGTTGTCATCGCTGGGTCTTTTTGGAAAGATGTAGCTGGAGGAGTGCCAGAAGCACCAGTTTTTGGGCCTCAATTACTATCTATATTAATAACTTTGAGGAGGGTGCAGAATGTAATATATCCCCCAAAATTTAATGATACAAAAGTAGGTGGGAGTACATGTTCAGATGAGAATATAAGTAGTGATTTGGCAAAAACATGCCACATGGAATATAAATGTGGAAAAGTGAGAGGTTTGGTTGGAAGAATCAAAGGCAGAATATTAGTTAAATAGAGAGGGACTTCAAAAAAAGTGCAGCACAGAGGTATCGGTTTTTGAATGCATGAAAACGTTTGCATGCAGGTGCAGCAAGCAATTAAGAGGATTAGTGGAACTTTAGCCTTCATTACTTAGATATTAGAATTTAAAAGTAATGAAGTCTTGTTAAAATTGCACAGGGTGCAGATTCAGCTGCACCTGGAGATGTGTGTACAGTTTTGATTAAGAAAAGACGTACTAGCATTGGTGGCAGTTCAAAAGAGATTCACTAGACTTATTCATAGGATGGAAAGATTGACTTAACAAGAATGGCTAAACAGGTTAGGCCTTTATTTATTAGAGTTTAGAAGAACAGGGGTGATCTTACAGAAACATGGATGATTCTGGAGGGCTTGACAGGATCAGTATTGGGATGGGCTCCCAATTGTGGGGTAATCTTGCTTAGAGAACATAGTTACAGAATAAGCAGATCAGGAGCTCAGGGCTGAAATGCAACCAAAAATCAGGGAGCCTGACCCTCCCAAGTTAAATCGGGATTGGGATTTAGTGCACACAGTGTATACATAGAATGCAGACTCCTTGGGGCCACAGAAAATATAAGCAAATTTGGAGTCCATGAGCCATCTTATTCAATCATTGCATGGGACTACTGCATGCAACACCCTCCACACAAATTCTCCAATGGTAAATGGGCAGAGCCACACATTAGAAAGCCTCCCACTGAGGTCTGACACACTTCCACACAGCAGGATTGAACACCATGAAGTGTCCGGACAATTGACAAGGGCGAGGACGCAGGGGGTGTCCAGCACCAATTCACAAAGGAAATTCCTCCGTGCAGATTCCTGCAAGCTGGCTCAAATTTTGGGTGCAGTATCCTGAGGGAGATTTCAGGGTTCCAGTGTGAAATTCCATCTGAATGGGGGTCATTGCCAAAAGGAATGCGCCGCATAGCTTCCTAATGTCACTAGGTATTTTATGTTCCTTTTAAGATTTTCATTCTGCATTAATGGGAATCTTGCCACCCTTCGTCTTTGTAAAGTAGGATTTTCCCTTCCTTCAGAACCTCGTAAAGACTCCTGTTGCTTTCTTGTTTCCTGAAAATAATTCTGTTCAATTAAAATGGCGAACGTCTTTAAATTGCCCAATGCGCTTCTGCTGTAGGTGATTTGGCTAGAAATTTTTGCTGACTGTCCATTCTTGGAAAGTATGAATGTTCTTTCATGACCTTTGTTTTATTTTTCCTGCCCTGCCTCAATGTAACTGTGCACTATGGTGGTGAACCCTAATTGGAGCTCTGAATTTTATTTTAAGTTACTGCAGTTTCAACCTGAATTACTGTTGCTGTTGAAGTCTTCCCGTGTTTGTGCAAGAGAATCCCGTGTTTTGACTCATGCAGCCATTGATGCCTGGTTGGCTCACCAGTTCAAGGTGGACTTGGGGCTGCTTCCACAGACCGCCTCATGATGTAGCCTGTACCACTGCCATGGGAGCTGCATATTTCCTTTGTCCTTGAGTGCTTTCTGTGCCATTCTCTGAAGTAGTCTTTATTGAGCGTTTTCACAAGATTTGTGGTGTTTACTGCTGTCAGCAAAAAGCAGCATCTGCTTCTCAGATATTCTCTGTCACCAGCAAGTTTTCTTTTCCTTGAAGTCCTAAATTCTAATTTCTTAGTTGGTACCATTTGGAAATAGTACTGGTCACCACTACTCATAATATTGTGGCAAGGGTTCTTCTGTTGTCACCAGGTTGTATTCAGGGAGTTGTGACTTCTTTCACTCCCAAAGTGATCAATTATAAGTTAGGCTATCTACTGTTTTTATCTAAATATAGTTTTGTTCAGTAAACAATGAGGTTTGTTGTATGACTGCAGTTATTTAGATTACATGAATACAGCGTCTATTACTACAAAGATTTCTAGGAACCTGAGGGCTGTAAAGTGCCAAAAGTGCCAGGCAATGACCATCTCTGATAAGAGACAATCTAACCATTGCTCCTTAACGTTCAGTGGCATTTCCATCACTGAATTCCCCTACTATCAACATCCTGTGGTTACTTTGACCAGAAACTGAACTGGATTAAACACAGTGGCTACAAGAGCAGGTCAGAGCTCAAATCCTGCCGTGAGTGACTCACCTTCTGACTCCCCAAAACCTGTCCTCCATCTACAAGATGAAAGTGTTGATGGAAGCTTTTCCTCCACTAAAGCTCAGTATCAGCTGTGTGTACCATCTACAAGATGTACTGCACAAATTCACCTGGATTCCTTAGACAGCACCTTTCAAACTGGCAGCCACTTCCATCAAGAAGGACAAGGGCAGCAGATGTGTGCGAGTGCGCCCCCATCCCTCCAGCCAATCACTATCTTGACTTGGAAATATGTCACCGTTCCTTCAGTGTTACTGAATCAAAATCCCAGAATTCCCTCTCCAATGGTGTTTTGCGTCTATCTAGAGCATATGGACTGCAGCAGTTCAAGAAGGCGGCTCTCTACCATCTTCTTGAGAGCAACTAAGAATGGCAGTAAATGCTGGCCCTGCACTCAGTCAAGCATTAACTCTTTCAGATCGTTATAAAATAACTGCATGGTATCAGATTATTTTTAATGTGCTTGGGTGAGATTTGGACATCCTCAGGTGATGTGCACGCACAGCTTTATCTGGGGACCCTAGCCAATAACTACATGTACAGTACACTTAGTTTCTTCTGCCACCCTGAGACTAGCTTTATTGTTCTCAAGATCCACCTTTGAGCAACCTTAGCATGTTCCAAGATTCAGATTTGAGTTTTGTAGCTTGTCATTCATGCCATCCTCGGTAGTGTAGTGGTTAGTATCCCTGCCTGTCACGTGGGAGACTGGGGTTCACTTCCACGCCAAGCAGGCTCTAAGTGTTTTAGGCTGGTACGGTGGCGCAGTGGTTAGCACTGCTGCCTCACAGCGCCAGGGACCCGGGTTCGATTCCACCCTCGGGTGACTGTCTGTGTGGAGTTTGCACATTCTCCCCGTGTCTACGTGGGTTTCCTCCGGGTACTCCGGTTTCCCCCAACAGTCCAGAGATGTGCAGGCTGATGCATTGGCCATGCTAAATTGCCCATAGTGCCCGGGGCTGGTTAGGTTAGGTGGGTTAGACATGGGAAATGCAGGGGTAGGGGAATGGGTCTGGGTGGGATTCTCTTCGGAGGGGTGGTGTGGACTTGTTGGGCCGAACGGCCTGTTTCCACACTGTAAGAATTCTATGATAACATCGTATGGTGTATTTAGCATTAGTTTGTGTGCTTTACAATACCTATTTACTTGTGACTTGATTTAGCTAACCAAGGAGTGCAGATCAATAGAATTTTGTGGACATCCTTTTAACGCTAAAGAATCACTTTCTTTTCTCCTCGTTTCCTGCTGTTGATAATTCATTATAGTCGAGGAATTTCCATATGTTAGTTTACCAGTTGCTGAGAACTGCTAGTGAGTTGGTTTTATAACCTGCTGCTGTGAAGTCATTCTGGTTTCCAGAAGCCCTCCCAGTCCCTTTTGAATGAAACTTCTGATTCCTCAAACAATAGTATAAACATGGCTGATATTGTAATTCCCTGAATGTTTCGCAACCTCATTGCGCTGCTGGGAGGCCAGTCTTGCATGAAATGTTTCTTCCCAATGGGGAAAATCCAATTTTTGACCATTCAAGAGCTGAATTGTTGTACCTTTCAACACGGGTCACTTGCAATCTGAAAATGATCGAACAGGTTTCAGGAGGTTCTCCCATGTTCCTACTAAAATTTGAGTTTAAATATTTCATTCCTCTTAATATAACTTGTACTTTTTCAGTTATCCTTTATAATCTGTCATAGTTTTCTCACACTGCAGATACCACAGTGTTCTTGGTGTGATTTTTGCTACTTTCTGTGCGTTCATTAATGATTTTAAAGGAAGTGTTAATTGTGTATGTGGCAGCTATCATCTCAACCTTGTGCAGGAGAACATGATTATGCTTATGGGGAGCAAAGATTCGCCTATACTGGGTTTCATGAGCTGCAGGGGAAAAGTATCAGCTTGAAATGTAGCACGTGCTTTCAATTAAATTTGGAAAAACATTCTAATTTTTAAAGACAATCTTTTTTTTCCCCCCTAGACAATCAGTCGTCATTTTAGGACCATTCCAGTCAACGAAAAGGAAACTCTAGCCTATTTTATCTACATGGTGAAGAATGAAAAAATGAGGCATGATCAGAAATCTGACAGCAACATTCACTGAAAGACATTAACTGGGCTATTGTTGATCACAGGATCATGCAGTGACAAGATTTCCACTTCTAAAGTCAGTCATTCTTAAACATCTTATTCTTTAAAAGCATCAGCTGAAATTGGTGTGTGATTTTCTTTGAATTCTTTTTTTATGTAAAAGCAAAACGTTTGCAGTTATTATTTGCCAGTCTCAGAATTTTAATGTCTAGGATCTGCTATAGTTAAATAGAGCCACGAGACAAACCAATTCCCTTTGCGTATTTTTTATTAGCTCTTGAATGAAGTCCAGTACTGAAAGAGAAAATTACACTTTCAAAAAACACTGGGATGGTGCTGCAGGACCTGGAGACCACCTCATGTTTAGATTTCTTATTTTGGCCCATCATCTTGGAAATAACATGGCTCCAATTAATGCAACTCTGGAAACACAGAAGATGGGCAGCATTGCAGAATGCAGGAATTCAGCTCTGCATCACAGTTATGTTGCAACAGCCATGCCTAACACTGGGTTTAATTTTTTAAAAACTTGGCTGGAATGGGATTCGTAGCAAGAAAACTCAACTCTGGAAAACGAAGGATCGCAGTCGAGAATGTCGTAGCGCTTATTAATCCAATTTTTTTTTTTTTTAAATGCAGCAAAACATTTATCATAGTTGGAAGTGAGACATTGTCCTGTCAGCAATACAGTGATCAATTATAAAGTTTGAACTTCTTTGTGCACCAGGATTTTCTTAAGATTGATTACAGTGTTAATTTTTTTTCTGTGTGCACAATATACAATGTACTGTACAATGACTGTCAGAATTTTTGTAATATTTACACTTGTCAGCTTCAGTGGGTTTGGGGTATGGTTGCAGAGGTACAAGTTTGTTACTACTGTTACCTTATGTCTTAAATTGCCCACGATTGTCAATTTTGCATTAAACAGATGTGCACCCTAACTTACTTATTCTTTGTTATTTGACAAGCTCGGGAAATGTTGGTAATTGTCAAAAAGTTGACCTCAAAACATTTGGGTTGTATTTCATCTTTTATTCCCCCTCAAAGGACTCATGAAGAAGAATCTCTCAAGGGACCAAGCACCATGCTTCAGTCAAAGACATTGCTGTGCTCACCAAGCACTCCTGATTATTTCAATCTCCTAAAGTGAAAGTTCAGCCACGGTTAAAATTTGCACTTCAATGGTACATGTGTGGTCAGATAATATTAGTGGCTTTAGTAGACCATGAGTTGATAATGTCTTACATGCTCAAAAGACAGGAGCTTGTGACTGTTTGTCACACAGTACAGAAGAGGCCTTTCAGCCCTTTGAGTCTGTACTGCCAATTATCTATTCCTAAAGCCTTAGAATGTATCTGGACTGCCACATTGAGCTGTGCAGCCTTGACAGCATGAGTATGCCAACTAAGCTGTTGAGTCCAAGGTAAGTTAAGGAAATTGTCCCCACTCCTTTGGACACTGATTTTTGTTTGAAAGGTGGCTTTGAGGGATTGCCAGCTCTTGAACATTTAGTTGGCTGCCCTCCAGTTATGAGCCAAGCTAATGACTGTTGACAGATCATGTACTACTGCAAAACTGGCCCAATGTAACTCCATATAGCTTGAAGATAAAACCTGACTTTCCTTCCATTCTGAAATGTAGAAGGTGACTGTAATAGAAAAGGTTGCCTGGATCTTGCTATGAATTTCTTCTGGGCCCTTCTAATCTAGGTTTTCACAGAAATTGTCAATGCAGTGCCCCTGAAAGGGACTCTGCACTTTAGAGTCGAGGGAAGACCAGACACAGCTATGGTACTAACTGTGGTACGGTAAGGTTTTAAAGAAGAGTGATTGAGTGGCTGAGTGATGAGGGTGGACAATAGTGTGTATAGTTGACCATGTTTTAGACTAGTTTTTAATTTGACATTTTCCCAGGTAACTGTTCTAGCATAGACATAATGGGGTGAATGGCCTGTTCCTATGCTGTCACCTTCCTGTGTTCCAAGTTTCGAGCTCTGAGGCTGAGGCAGAGACAGGGTAACGGTGGAATTGCCCATTGCAAGTTGTAACTGCCCACTGGTCCATGGCTTGGAAGAATTAGCTAATTTTTTTTGCATTGCCTGTTAGCCTGAAAGTATGCTGAACCATGGAATGCCAATAGGTTACAGACTTCGTTTTCAGTACTGAGTTAAACTGTTTGGAATTTAAATGAGACTAATGATTATTTAATAATCTGCCTGAAACATTAAAAATGACCATCCTGACTGTCGTTCCTGCTATTTGGTAATCCTTGGGCAGAATTTGGATTAATTTATCCATTCCAATGGCTGCTGTTGACGTTCCCTACCTCACTACTTCGAGGATTTGATTGGCTAAAGCAGTGTGGAATGAAAGCTGCTATCGTGGTGAGTCACTTACTTGAGTGTAGTAGAGGAGAACATTTGAATCAACAAATTTACTGCAACCTTTTTATATCAACATAAAATCCCACTCGTTTATTGAATTACTTCATGCTGCCATTGGGGGAAGAAGAGTGGTGATAAGTTCAAGGTGCAGAGCTGGATGAACACAGCAGGCCAAACAGCATCATAGGAGCAAAAAGGCTGACGTTTCGGGCCTAGGCCCTTCATCAGAAATGGGGAAGGGGAAGGGGGTTCTGAAATAAATAGGGAGAAGGGGGAGGCAGATAGAAGATGGATAGAGGAGAGGGTAGGTGGAGAAGAAACAGACAGGTCGAAGAGGCGGGGATGGTGCCAGTAAAGGTGAGTGTAGGTGGGGAGTTAGGGAGGGGATAGGTCAGTCCAGGGAGGACGGACAGGTCAAGGGGGCGGGATGAGGTTAGTAGGTAGAAGATGGAGGTGTGGCTTGAGGTGGGAGGAAGAACAGGTTAGGGAGGCGGGGACGAGCTGGGCTGGTTTTGGGATGCGGTAGGGGGAGGGGAGATTTTGAAGCTTGTGAAATCCACATTGGTACCATTGGGCTGCAGGGTTCCCAAGCGGAATATGAGTTGCTGTTCCTGCAACCTTCGGGTGGCATCGTTGTGGCACTGCAGGAGGCCCAGGATGGATATGTCATCTGAGGAATGGGAGGGGGAGTTGAAATGGTTCGCGACTGGGAGGTGCAGTTGTTTATTGCGAACAGAGCGTAGGTGTTCTGCAAAGCGGTCCCCGAGCCTCTGCTTGGTTTCCCCGATGTAGAGGAGGCCACAACGGGTACAGCGGATGCAGTATACCACATTAGCAGATGTGCAGGTGAACATCTGCTTGATGTGGAAAGTCGTCTTGGGGCCTGGGATGGGGGTGAGGGAGGAGGTATGGGGGCAGGTGTAGCACTTCCTGC
>NC_063334.1:116165876-116194011 GCF_021869965.1 Rhincodon typus
CTGCTTGGCCTGCTGTGTTCATCCAGCTCTACACCTTGTTATCTCACATCAATTGCTGTTCATTGAGGTCCATGATCATTTGGGAGAAGGTAGTCTGGTGTGGTGGAAATGTCACCAGATTATCAATGCAGAGGCCCAGGCCAATACTCTAAGAATACAGCGGGGTTAGTTCAAATCCAGGCACAGCAGCTAGTAAGATTTAGACTCAATTAATATGAAACGAGTCTCCAGCTAAAACTATCATTGATTGTTACAAATACCAACTTAATTCACTAATGCCCTTTAGGAAAGCAAATGTGTTGTTCTTACCTGGTCTGGCCTACATGTGACTCCAGACCTGCAGCAATGTGGTTGACTCTGAACTGCCTTCTGGGCAATGAGCGATGGACAACAAATGCTGGTGTAGCCAGCAATGCCCACATCCCATGAAAGAATAATAGAACATTCCTCCCACTACTCCCATGCTCGCTGATCCAGCATTATTTTCAACATAGACAACAAGGTGTAGAGCTGGATGAACACAGCAGGCCAAGCAGCACCATTGAAGCAGAAAGGCTGACGTTTCGGGCCTAGACCCTTCATGCTTTTCTGATGAAGGGTCTAGGCCCGAAACGTCAGCCTCTCTGCTCCTATGATGCTGCTTGGCCTGCTGTGCTCATCCAGCCCTGCACCTTGTTGTCCCTGGATTAACTGTCCACCGATGATACCACTAGGCCATTGCCTTCCCTTATAGGATACTAGTGGCCAGTGAAGAGGGTTATCACAGTAATGGGCTGAGGAGTGGCAGATGGAATTTAATTTAGTTTAGATAAATGTGTGGTGTTGCATTTTGGGAAGGCAACTGAGGTCAGGACTTGTACACTTAATGGTAAGGTCCTGGGGAGTGTTGCCAAACAGAGACCTTGGGCTGCAGGCATGGAAGTGGACTCACAGGTAGACAGGGTAGTGAAGAACATGTTTGATACACTTGCCTTTATTGGTCAGTGCATTGAGTATAGGAGTTGGGATATCATTTTGCGGCTGTACAGGACGTTGGTTAGGCCACTTTTGGAATACTGCGTTCAATTCTGGTCTCCCTGCTACAGGAAAGATGTTGGTAAACTGGACAGGGTGCACAAAAGATTTACAAGTATGTTGCCGTGGTTGGAGTGTTTCAGCTGTAGGGAGAGGCTGAATAGGCCAGGCCTATTTTCCTGGATTGTCGTAGGCCGAGGGGTGACTTAATACGAGGCTTATAAAATCATGAGGGGCATGGATGGGGTGAAGAGACAAGGAATTTGTCCCAGAGTAGGGGAGTCCAAAACTACTGGGCATATGTTTAAGGAGAAAGATTTAAAAGGGACCTAAAGGGCAACCTTTCATGCAGAGGGTAATGCAGATATGGAATGAACTGAGAGGAATTGGTGGAGGCTGGTAAAAATACAACATTTAAAAGGTGTCTGGATGGGTGCATGAATAGGAAAGGTTTAGAGGGATATGGACCAAATGCTGGCAAATGGGACTCTCTCAGTTTAGGATATCCGGTTGGCGTGGACAAGTTGGACTGACGGGTCTGTTTCTGAGCTGTATGATTCTGTGACTTTATCATTTCGTTCTAGTTTAAAACTCCCCAGTTGTGTGGGAGGTGTAATTTTTTACAATGGCATCACTAATATCTTTTCTAGCTGATACTGCCATGAAGGATAACATTGCTTGTAGAATAATGCCCCAGTAAATTTGAGATGATATATTCTGAATGCAAAAGTAGAGGCTGTTTGATAAATATCTTAATGAAAAATGGTGGGTACATATCACAAGTAGTTTCTAAAAAGCATTAAAAGCTAATGCCATTTTAAATAAAAAGTCCAGTCAACTGTGGTGTGCAACATGTGGTTTTCTATATGTTAGCCTACATAACATACCACAGAGTAAGATATTTGTCTTGACTCAGTTATCTGGAAGTTTATTAACTAGTACACTACTGACCTCTCAAAGACTTGATAATACGGTCTGGGTTATATGTTTACTTGAATTACCACTATATTACATAGAGAGTCTGCAGCAGATTGACTGCATGCTAACAGATTAACAGAATGTGCAGAGACTAAGATGGAGACCCAGTATTATAGACCATCATGTGTTGTAGTACCATCTGGCTGTCCTAAAGGTGTAAAGCCTTTCTGAGATCTTGCAAAAATACAGCAACCTATTTCTAGAACGTTAGAATTTTTAATGAGGGGTTATGTTAAACTACTATTGACTCTTGGCTAGCCCCTTGGAGTAGTAGAAACTATTCTGGTTTCGATAAATAATACACAGAAATGAGACCAAAACTTAATATGTATAAGAGAAGGCTGAATAGGCTGGGGGCCTTTTCTCTCAAACTGAAGGTTAACCAATGGAAGTCTTTAAGGTTAGGAACTTTTTTTTTGAGTAAACGTAAAACGTTTTCTGCTGTGAGAGAGGCCACAAGTAGGGTCAGAAATGACTTATTCACTCAAATTCAGGAAAAGATCTTTACTTAGAGGATTGTATTTGAGGCAACGAGGGCAAGTGGTGATGTATTGGCTGGTTAAGTAATTGACACCGAGGCTAATGCTCTGGGGAAATGGATTCAAATCCCACTATGGCAGCTGGTGGGATTTAAATCCCATTAATAAATCTAGAATTTAGAACTAGTCTGATCTGATGCCCTGGAAACTTTTATTTAAAAAAAAACATCTGGTTCACAAATGCCCTTTAGGGAAGGAAACTCACCATCCTTTCCTGTGACTGCAAACCCACAGCAATGCGGTTGACTCTGAAATGGCCTAGCAGACAATTCAGTTCAAGGGCAAATGATGGCCAACAAATGAAACATAGCATGAATTTTAAGGCTATAAATACATGTAAGGTGAAATTAGATTGCTTGAGGGAGGGAATCAAAGGTACTTTGAGGTGAGGTGAGATGAAGATCTCACGTAAAGTATGGAACATACCATTTAACTCAACATGTCTATAATAATGTCTGCTGATTCTCACGTATTCCACCACTGTCTTCGTTTTGTTTGCTAATGGGCCAGTGCTTCAAGCTAAAGTGATAATTAGCTGAATTTGTGCTGCAGAAATACTTTTGGTTACTTTGAAAGATATATGGATAGAAACTCAGGATTTGGCTTAAAAAAATTCTTTCGGGTAACAAACTTAAATTCAGTTGTTCAAGCAGTTGGACAGGAACATGAGCAATGACTCTTTCTTCTAGATTTATAACGTAGTTGAAAGTCTGAAGAGTTATGTTTTTGGAATTCCAGTTAGCTGGTAGGATTATTTGCTTCAGGGGTGCCTGTATCTGACAGCGGGTATGAATGCTGACTGGCAAAAACCCATAACTTTGAAATCATCATCATCCCCTCACCTACCACTTCATATATTCAATCCATCCACTGCCCACCTTCCATCTTGCATAAGATGCAAATTTTCTGAACTTGATGCACCACCAAGTTACTTGTTGGTCAAGAAATGGGAGACACAGGAAGTCAAAAGCCAGTTTCTTGTAACAAACCTCACCTATTGAACGAGATAGTAGGAACTGCAGATGCTGGAGAATCTGAGATAACAGGGTGTGGAGCTGGATGAACACAGCAGGCCAAGCAGCATCAGAGGAGCAGGATGCTGCTTGGCCTGCTGTGTTCATACAGCTCTACACCCTGTTATCTCGCCTTTTGAATGGCAGACTTTGATCCACCTCACCACCATGAGAGTGGTCCCTTGATAATCAGGTTCAGGACAAACCATGTCCCTAGTACAGCAAAACTGTTCTGGGGCCTTGAAAGCAAATGATACATTTGTATTAGATCTGGTAATGTGTAATTAAGGCAGTTGTATACTCTTTAAATTTAATACCTTTTGTTAATTAGCCATGGATGGTGCATTTAACTCTTTCTCAATGGAACATGAAAGTTTTATTGAGTGTCTCCTAGACTGCCACTGCTCTTCCCCCTTATCTAGTAATCCATATTACTATTTTAGCCAACTGTCTTCCCTTGTCGTCTTTCTGTTTAAGACACCAGTTTCAGATCCAAATTTCTTGTGAATGTAATCTGATGAATTTTACAATTTAATCCTACCTAAAGGATTCTTGCTAATTATTCACTATTACTCATTAACTAATCCAATCTCATTACCCAACACCAAATCCAAAACAACATGTTTTTTGTTTAGTTCTACTATGTATTGTTGTAAGAAATTGTCCAGAGTACATGCTATGAATTTATCCTCTAGGCTATTTTTGCCAATTTAATTTGTTTATCTTTTTGAAGATTAGTCTCCCATGTTTATTGTACTTTTATTATTGATTTTTATACTCTGTACTACAGCGTCACTACTGTCAAGGACTCTATAAACCACTCCTAGCAGTGACATATTTTCTTTGTTATTTTGTTTCTGTGCAATATGATTCTACATTTAGATTTTGAGCTGAATTCTTTTTTCATTACCGTAACTCTACCCTTTATTAACAGAGCCACCTCACCACCTTTTTCCTTTCTTCCGATCATTCCAAAATGTGAAACACCCATGGACATTCAAGTCCCAGGTGTGGCCTCTTTGCAACCTTATCTCTAATAACTATCCTATTATATACTCAATTATTTCTATTGTGCTATGAATACTTGCAGCATTCAGGTAAAGACCTTAGAATTCTGTCTTTTACCTTGTGTATTTTCCTACTGACTTTAGTGCATTTCATTTTTCTATGCTCTATCCCTGTCACACTCTGCTTATCTTTACCTGAATTGCTGTCCTACATTATTTCCTTGTTCATTTTAAACTTCCAAATCTACCCATACTACTGTTTAGCTTAAAATATTCTCTACAAGCTATAGTTTTACAATTTGCAAATACAATAGTCTCTCCAGTGTAAGGTCAGATGGGTGCTGGGGGGAGGGGTTGATGTTCACTGCACAATGCTCAGTATATTTTGTAATTCCTCAAGTACTGAAGTAGCCTGTGTCCATGTGTAACAAGACCGGGACAATATCCAGACTTGGTCTGCTAAAGGGCAAGGAACAGTTGTGCAACACAATAATCAGGCAATGATCATCTGCAACAAGAGAGGGTCATAACTAAATCCCTTGCTATCAATATCCTGCAGATCAACATTGGTCAGGAACAATTGGATTAACCATCACCGATACGGTGACTACAAAAGCAGGTCAGAGGCTGGGGATTTCTGCAGTCAGTAGTTCATCCACCATCTGCAAGGCCAAAGTCAGAAGTCTGACAGAATATTCTCCACTTGGCTGCTTGCTTTAGCTCCAACAGAACTCAAGCTTGATGCCAACCAGAGCAAATTAGCCACTTGAATGGCACCACCTTCACCATGCATGCACAGTGGCAGTTGCGTGTATCATCTATAAGATACAACCACGCAACCCAGACTCCTTAACAGCACCTTCTGAGCCCACAGCCTTTGCCAAGTAAATGGGGTGTGGGCAACTTCAGAAAACACCTGCAAGTTCCCTTCTAAGTCACGCACCATTCTGTCTTTGAATTATGTCGCTGGGTCAAAATTGTGGAAATCAGTTCCTTATAGTGCTGCAGTGTCCTTGCATCTCGAGGACTGCAGAGGCAGCTCACAACCTTTTCCAGAGTAATTAGAGGTGGGTGATAAATGCTGGCCTAATCAATCACACCCACATCCCATCCAAGAATTTAAAAAAAAACTCCCCTCACATGAATGGCTGTCTGCACCACAGTGCAATTGTAAGTTTGTTCATCCATGTGACTGTTCCCGCTGTGGGTCTCAAGATGCAAGATCCTCAAACCTGGTGGATAATTACAATGGCTGGGGTTCCTCTGTTGCTATCTTTTGTAGCTCCTTAACTGCATTACTCTTAGTTACACCCTCACGTCTCGCACCTTGGCTACTTCAGGTTTGCTCCAATGTCAGTGGTCTGATTGCCTCTCGCAATGGAAAAATCCAAGTAACCTCCTCCCTGACACAGTAATCTCCAAGGCACCGACTACAGCTGAATGACCTGGGGCTGAAGGTTACTCAATCTGCAGCAATTTGTTGTCATTGTTGCCTTGGATCACACTTGTGTCCATCGGCTCTCGTGCTTCAGCAACAACACAACTTCTCTGCTATCTTTATTGTGTTTTATTTAACTGCTTAGGTTTCAAGTTTAGAAGTATTATTCAACTGTTGTCTGTAACTATTGCAAGTAGTTTAATAGTTAATCTACAAATTTAATACAACACTTTTTAATCTTCCAAGTACCAGTTTATACTACTGTCCAAGTTTAAAGATATTAATTGTCAAAACCCACCAAAAACCACCTTGCTGCTCACCTACTTAAAGCTGGAACACTCAGCCACTATTTTAGACACTGTTGTCATATGGGGAGCAGTTGAGGACTCTGGGTCTGTATTCAATGGAGTTTAGAAAAATGAGGAAGAATCTCATTGAATCTCTCAGAATACTGAGCGGCTTGGAGAGAGCGGACATGGAGAAGCTATTTCACCAATAGGAAAGACTAGGACTCCAGGGCACATTCTGAGTGAAGGGAGGATCTTTTAGAACTGAGATGAGGAGGAATTTCTCCAGCTGGGGATCTGGAACTAATTGCCGTGGAAGGCTGTGGAGGCCAAGTCACTGAGTGTATTTAAGACATTGATAGGTTCTTGATGAGTAAGGAAATCAAGGGTTAGTGGGAGAAAGCAGGAGAATAGGGTTGAGAAACACAGTAGCCATGATCGAATGTTGGAGCAGACTCAATAGGCCGAATAGCCTAATTCTACTCCTGTATCTTACGGTCTTATGAGATTGTAAATAAAAGGATTGCAGTGGCTCAGGAAGGTAGCTCACCACCTACTTCTCCAGATCAATCTCAGATAGTTAATACATGCTGCTTAGCTGAGGCTCATCACTTGGATTGATTTTTAAAAAAAACTGAATAAAAGCAGCAACTTTGCACTGGAAGCTCCTCACACACAGGCCTCACCCCATTTAGTGTTCACATGCTGTGTGAAGATAACAAAGATAAGCTGGTAAAGGAGGTGCATGGCATGCTTGCCTTTATTGGTCAGGGAATTGGGTACAAGATTCAGGATGCCATGTTGCAGCTTTATAAGACTTTGGTTAGGCCACACTTAGTGTTATGTTCAATTCTGGTCTCCACATTACAGGAAGGATGTGGAGACTTTAGAGAGGTTGCAGAAGAGGTTTACCAGGATGCTGCCTGGATTAGGGAGTATGACCTATAAGGAGAGTCTATAAAAACTCGGGTTGTGTACTCTGGAGCAGTGGAAGGGAGACTTGATAGAAGTCTATAAAATTATGATGTCTAGATAGGGTTGATGGCCAGAACCTCTTTCCCAGAGTTAAAATGCCTAATACGAGGGGGCATGTGTTTAAGGTGAGAGGCGGAAAGTTCAAAGAGGACAAGTTTGTTTGTTTGTTTTTTTTTGAGTGGTAGGAGTCTGATATGCGCTGCCGAAGGTGGTGATGGAGGCGGATACAATAGGGGTGTTTAAGGGATTGTTTAGATGATCACATGGATAAAGGCAGGCAGAAGGAATTTAAATTAATTTGGCGTCATGTTCAGCACAACATTGTAGGCTGAAGGGTCCGTTCCTGTGCAGTACTGTTCTATGTGCTGTGTTCGAAGTCTCATCTCTTCCAGGAAGACTTGATGAGCCACACCCGAGTTGCAATAGCTAATTCAGTTTCCTGCTACATCCAGTTGATTGACAAATAATTGCCATTGCTAGGTAGTCTTTATAAATTAGGCTCATTAACCTAGCTTGCAGTCTTAAAATTCAAAGTCAGAATCTGACTGCTAACCTAAATTATAGTTTTACAGTTAAGGAAAAATGTTTTGCAAAGAATCCCACCAACACCAAATTCCTTAGTTAGCAGCTGGGTCTCATCACATTCCATGCAACATGCAGGAGTCCTTCTATTTTCCATCAGTGACCTGGGGTGAGGGTGTTGGACTCCACAGTCTGTTACAATTTGCAATTATAGCAATTCATGGACTCCCAGCTCTACTGTTTATTTTAGTGCTGTGGAGTCTGTGGATTATGTATATATCAGTTTGCACTCCCTTTTTAATTACCTGAAAATCCTTCTGATGTGTGTTTGGTTGTACTTCGGCCCAATGCTCCTGATCTTTGGGCACCCAGTGCAGAGGGGTGTGGGCAGGTCAGAGGACCTGCTTGTGGTTCTGCTCCTGGATGTGGCCAGGCTAGCTATGAACAGGTCCAGGCAGTGGACTGTTTGGGGGTGGTGGGGGGGGTCATCTCTGCCAACTGCCCTTCTTCTGCGGTTATGTTCGAGCCCGGGTGTCGTTGGAGAGGGAGCGTGTGGTGTCCATTATGCTGTCAATGCTTTTAGAGAGAGGTGGTCATTGCAAGGGGTACAATACACTTATTTCCTGTTTGAATACAATTTTGACTTAGCCCTGTCCCATTCTCCTTACCACCTCCTTGCCTTTGGTTTGCATTGTCCTTCACAGGCTTTGCACGTATGCAATTGGAAACGTGGATGATTTACTGGTGGTGGTTAGTAGAAAGAGAAAGAAAAACCTGTCGATTTGGTGAAGGGTTAAAAAATAAAATTGGTTGTGTGCAACAATACCTCAGGATATTAAAAAGAAACTGAAAATGCTGAGTCAACAATTATTAGGCAGGTGGTGGTGGGCTGATTATAAAAGAAAATGGACTGAGAATCGTGATGAGGTTAGCCATGACCTTATTGAATGGTCGAGAAAGTACAAGTAGATGAACTATTAGTAGAGAAATGGTGCTGGGACAATTGTTGGGATTGAAGGCTGATAAATCCCCATGGCCTGATAATCTACATCCCAGGGTACTTAAGGAAGTAGCTCTAGAAATAGTGGATGCATTGGTGGTCATCTTCCAAGATTCTATAGACTCTGGAACAGTCCCTGCAGATTGGAGGGTAGCTAATGTCACTCCAATATTCAAAAAGGGAGGTGGAGAGAAAACAGGGAATTGTAGACCGGTGAGCCTAACATCGGTAGTGGGGAAAATTCTCGAATCCGTTGTCAAGGATTTTATAGCAGAGCATTTAGAAAACAGTGGCAGGATCAGACAGCATGGATGAATGAAGGGGAAATCATGCTTTACAAATCTGTTGGAATTCTATGCAGATGTAACTAGTAGAGTTGACAAGGGGGGAGCAATTGATGTAGTATATTTGGACTTTCAGAAAGTGTTTGACAAAGTCCCACAACGGATTAATGTGCAAGATTAAAGTGAATGGGATTGGGGGAAGTGTATTGAGATGGATGGGAAATTGGTTGGCAGAGGAGAAACAGAGTAGGAATTAATGGGTCCTTTTCAAATTGACAGGCAGTAACTAGTGGGGTGCCACAGGGATCGGTGCTGGGACCCCAGCTATTCACAATACATATTAATGATTTGGATGAGGGAACAAAATGTAACATTTCCATGTTTGGAGATAATACCAAGTTGGGTGGGAGGGTGAACTGTGACAGGGATGCAGAGATCCTTCAGCATGGTCTCGACAGTTTGGATGAGGTGGGCAAATCAATGGCAGATGCAGTATAATTTGGATAAATGTGAGGTTATTCACTTCAGAAGCAAAAACAAGACAGCAGATTACTACATGAATGGCTGTAAATTGGGAGAGGGGAGTGTGCAGCGGGACCTGGGTGTCCTTGTGCACCAGTCACTGAAGGTAAATATGCAGGTGCAGCAGGTGGTAAAGAAGGCAAATGGTATAACAAGGTGTAGAGCTGGATGAAGACAGCAGGCCGAGCAGGAAGGCTGCCGTTTCGGGCCTAGACCCTTCCTGCTCCTCTGATGCTGCTTGGCCTGCTGTGTTCATCCAGCTCTACACCTTGTTATCTCAGATTCTCCAGCATCTGCAGTTCCTACTACCTCGAAGGCAAATGGTATGTTGGCCTTCATTGTGAGATGTTTCGTGTACAGGAGCAGGCATATGTTGTTGCAGTTATACAGGGCCTTGATGAGACCACACTAGAATATTGTGTGCAGTTTTGGTCTCCTTTTCTGAGGAAGGATGCTGTTGCTCTCGAGGGAGCGCAGCAAAGGTTTACCAGGCTGATTCCGGGGATGGTGGGTATGACGTATGAGGAGAGATTGACTGACTGGGTTGGATTGTTTTTGCTGGAGTTCAGATGAATTGAGGTGGGGGGGCGGCGGGATCGCATAGATACTTATAAATTCTAATAGGACTGGACAGAGAAGATGCAGAGAGGATGTTCCTGATGGTGGATGTGTCCAGTACCAGGGGTCACAGTATGAGGATTCAGTGTAGACAATTTAGGACAGAGATGAGACATTTCCTCACCCAAAGAGTGGTGAGCCTGTGGAATTCATTACCACGGGAAGTAGTTGATGCCAAAACATTGAATGTATTCATGAGGCAACTAGATATAGCACTTGGGGTGAATGGGATCAAAGGATATGGGAAGAAAGCAGGATTAGGCTATTGAATTGGACGATCAGCCATGATTGAGAAGAATGGTGGAGCAGGCTCGAAGGGCTGAATGGCCTCCTCCTGCTCCAATCTTCTATGTTTCTATGTAATTGACTTGTTCTATTTCTGATGTTCTTGCAGTCACTGAAACTGAAATTGTTCACCAGATGCTGTAGCAATGTTTTCTGTTGTTTAACTTTCTTATGAACATAAAATAATCCTCTACATTTCCAGTAGAGGTCACACAATAGCAGTGTGTAACTCCAGAAAGGCTGGACAAACGTTCCCAGAAAAACAAAGGTTAAATGTAGACCAGTTAGGGATTGTTGTACTGCCCTCCAAAACACTGAAAGACCTTCGTCCCACTGTTCCATTCAATCCCTTGTGTCCACATTCAAACAGTTTGCTGAAACCCATCCTTAGCCCTTGGACTCGAAGGAGAGAATCTTCTCAGCCCCTGAATGATGAGGACCTTGGTGAGAAAGTTAGGGAAATCAAGTGAGATTGGCAGGAATGAGATTTTCAACATTTGAGAGCAAAAAGAACCATTCTGCAAACACATGTTGCATTGCTACTAAATACAAGGCCTATTTCCACACATTTGTGTGTGTTTGCATCTCATGATTGATTTAATCTTTTCTCGTGCAGTTTCCCATTCTCCCACCTGCCATGTAGAAACCAGGCGGTGACAATTTCTGACACTAACATCGGAGCGGGTACCTGGTTTCTCCTGCCGTCCTCTGTGGAAAGCGGTCACCAGCGTCCTAGGGCATACTCCATGGACAGCAACTGCACGCACTCCCCCACGTCCACTTAAATTGACATCGGTCTCATGCCAGTCTCACCACACTGGGCGACACATCACTGGTACAATGTGGTTTGACACTTTAATGCTGCACTTTGGAGTGCAGGAATAGGCACCAACTCGTGGATTAGACCATGGAGCATTTGAGGCCTTCTTGCTTGCTATCTTAGCAATTGCTCACTTTACGTCTGTTGATGCTCACAACATCTTAGCTTTGCCTTGCCTTTTTGCATTTTGCCACCTCAGCCAGCGGTTAAAGGCTCAAGGTACTTCTGTCTTGACTTGCTGGTTAGCGTAGTCAAAGCCAGGCAGCTTGCTATGGTAGTCCAGTCATCAGTCAAAGGGGGTGGACATGTTGCTGAATGTCACTGTGCTACTTCAATCTCGTGCCCATACCTGCAGCAGTGTATGCAGCAAACTTACTGCATTGTACATTAACCAAAGGGCCAGTCTCAAAGTTTAAGAGCAGTAGTTCTCCGAGTCAAGGACAGCCTCTGATATCAGTTCAGGGACTTGGACGCAGTCCGTCAGTAGCTTAGGGTGGTTGGAATCAGGGGGTCTGTCTCTCTACAGTTCAAGGAATGGGCCACGGTCAGTCCTTTGCCACTGATCCAGAGAGTACTGCTACGTTAGTCAGAGCTGCACACGGATTAATCGGGCATCTGGTTGGTCAAAGGGTTGAACCACTCAGTCCTGGAGATCCATCCTTTTAAAGGTCAGGAAGGGGGTTATCAGGGGCTGCTGCAGGAGAGAGGCTGTGGAACTCTATTCTCGGGATTGGAGGCAGCGTGCTGGGATGCATAGGGAGTAATTATTGTGAGCTGGAGAACTCCACATACAAGGGGTGGAAGACAATATAGTATAGAAGATGTGGAGACGCTGTTGTTGGTCTGTGGTGGACAAGGTTAAAAGTCACATGACACCAGGTTATGGTCCAACAGGTTTATTTTAAATCACAAGCTTTCTGAGCACTGCTCCCTCACCAGGTGATGTCACTTCACCTGACGAAGGGGTAGTGCTCTGAAAACTTGTGACTTCAGATAAACCTATTGGACTATAACCTGGTGTCATGTGACTTTGACATAGCGTAGAAGGGAAAGGGGTAAAATGGGAGAAGGGGACCAGTGGACTACTTTGGCTGGCATGATGATGCAGTATGTCTGGCATAAAGAACATGTGCTTTTTTTAAAAAAGGAAAAAAGACAAAAATAGTAAATTCCAATGAGAACTATTTCAAAACCAGTGTTATAAAGGATTGTTGCATGGTTCGAAAAACATTGAAGTCTTGGGGTTCTGTGTACAGCTGCAGCTGGATGGCAATAATTATTTGATTGGTCTATGGACTAGTGACCAATTGCTGATGACAAAAGCCTGTGGTTTGCAGGTAACTGAACAGCTTGGGGCTGAGAGAGAGAGACAGTATTTTGATCTCTAACAATACTGGAGAGATCTTTCTGTTCTCTGCCATCAAAACCTGTTTTAATCCTGAAGAAAACCAGTTCACTTACAGCTTACAAATGCTAAAGGAAAAACTTTTAACGGATGCCATTTATAAGTGAACAAGTCACCTTGTGTCCCTTAAAATATCCAAAGAAAGATGTCTGAAATGCAACATTCTGACCAGTATCAGAACAGTAAGGATCATCACGGCAACACAGAATAGGAACCACTGAACCACCTCCTTGTTTTCCTCTGCCTATAACTTATTTTACTCTGTCAGTGTACGTGTGAGAGAGGAAGTTTTATAAGAGTATTAGAATTTAATATGTAGTATTATATGCTGATGATTTATAACTGTTTACCTGGAGATAGAGTCTAATTACTTATTACAAGTAGTAATAAGTATTAAACACATAAACTTGGTCCAAGTTTTCTATCCATTTGGGTCTGGAAATCCATTGAATTGGGGAATTTTGTGTACTTATTTTAGGTTGAAGATTCTATGTGTTGACTCCAGGAATAGTGATTTCCAATATGCTACCCCAGTACCACAGCGAGTCATTGAGTCATACACCACAGAAGAGACCCTTCAGGCCATCAAGTCTGTCCAACCTATGAACACTAATACCACTTTTTCAGCACGTGGCCCAATGTATGACATTTCAAGTGCGCACTCATATACAAGTGGTGAAAGACAACATAGTATAGAAGATGTGGAGATGATGTTGTTGGACTGGGGTGGGGTGAAAACGTCACCAGGCTCCACCAGCCTGGTCCCAAGTTGCCACCTGCATCAGTGCTGCATCCCAGGTGCAGGATTCCTACCTCCTACTACCCTCCCTGGCAGTGCATTTCAGATTTGCACCAACCTCTTGCCTCCTATCCACGTTGTCCATGCCCCTCATAATCTTGCGCACCTCATTCAGGTCCCCTCTCAGCCTTCTCTCTTTGAAAGAAACAACCTGAGCCTATCTAGCCTCTCTTCGTAACTAAAACACTCGAACCCAGGCAACATCCTGGTGAATCTTCTCTGCACCCTTTCCAGTGCAATCACATCCTTCCTCTAGTGCAGTGACCAGAACTGTACACATGACCTCTGTGCTCTATCTATGCTATAACCAATAACGGCATGTGTTCCATATGCCGCCTTAACTACTGTTAACCTGCCCTGCCACCTTCTGTGATCTGTAGACAAGCACCATAAGATCCTTCAGTTCCTCTGAGCTTCCCACTGTCCTGTCATTTATTGAATACTCCCTTATCTTGTTACTTCTTCCAAAGTGTATCATTTCACGTTTATCAGGCTTAAATTCCATCTGCCACTGATCTGCATAGCTGACCAATCTATCTATATTTTCCTGAAACCTAAGAGTCCTAACTATTAATGATCTGGCCAATCTTCATGTCATCCCCAAATTCACTCACTTATTCTCAACACTTGCAACTATTTTGTTTCTATATGTCAATGTCTGGTGACAGTGGGGATTGCAGGTAAAATGTGGAGATGATCAGTTAAACAGGTTCATTGGGGACTTGGGAAGATCAAAGCTGGGGCGGTTGATGAAGAGGTCAACCATGAGGAAGTATGAAGATCTGGGGGTCAGCTAGACTGAGAAGCCAACTGTGTCTCCCTCCATGAAACATGACTTTTTCTTAAATTGTGATCCAAATAGCAAGTTTGCAATGGCGTCAAAATGGTTGAGAGCATATGCCAGTCAACACTCCGCCACCCTATGTCTGCAGCTGGCATGAGGAGAAATAGCTCAGTCAAAGAACTTCCAGAAACCAGGCACCTGCTCTGGCCCAGGCACGCTCTGTCCTGTGATGGGCCATTTTTTCCTGGAGTGAGACAAAGGGCAGGAGTTGAGATTAAAGTGGTTGGCACAGCTGGTAGTATTGGCGCAGTGGGGAAAAACTGACCACGAGGAGGTCACACAGAGGAAATGCACAGTTGGTAGTATGGGAGGTTCTGGGAGTGAAGAGGGAGGTGAGAGAAAACGAGGGAAAGATGTGACAGCGAGAATGACAGAGAGCATGAGCCTTGGTGGCGGGTGGCGTGCAGTAGAAGAGATAGAGGTAGCAGACAAAAGGTGCTGGTTCTTACCTGGCAGAATGGAGAAGATCGTTGGCCTCCTTGCAGCATTGAGTAGGAACGCAAGCACCTTGGATGCAGCACTGACTCAGGTGGCAACTTGGGACCAGGCCGGTGGCGTGATCAGTTCTGCCAATCCTGAGAGAAGTGCACAGCTGTCCTCTACACCATCCTGTTAATGAGGACCTCTAGTGTCTATCGGCAAAGTGAGCTGTCAATTCTTTTCTGTCCACCGTGTCCGAGGCAATTGACAGGAACTGTGCAGAGCAACTCCAGGCTGATAGGGCTCGACCGGGTACGCAACCATGTTTTAAATAAGGTGCCAGAACCAGGAGTCCTGGGAGGTCCTGGCCTGTGGCAAGAGGGAAGATGCAACCAATGGAGCACCTTCGAGGTGTGGTGCATTGGTTATGAGGCGCATTTCAGAAAATAAGGTGAGAAAGTTAGATCGTTGATTTTGATTGATGTGCACGCGATAGGCTGAAGGGCCTGTTTCTGTGCTATAGATCTTTATGACAAGGACTCCAAATCTTGTTAGGCATTAGAAATAAACCATCCTTGAAATTCACTGAAATTGACACTTTGCCAATTTCTGGTAGTATTTGCCTCTGTTTAGGACTCAAGCAACCATACAGCAAAATACATCCTATAATTAAGGTTAGAATGTTTGTGCAATAAAATAAACTTTAACTCATTAGAACTTTCAGTATGTTTATTACAGCATATAAAACAATTACAATATAACGACAAAACTGTTTTAATAAAAAGTAAGAAAATCTATAAAACGGAGTGTTAAATTAGGTTTTAAGGTCCCACTTAAATAATATCAGTACTTGTAAGTTTTACTTGAATGTACAATTTTGAAAGGGTGAGTCAGCAGTTGGAAGGAAGACAAATACCACATTACATAATTAGTTTGGATAAATATCAGTATTTTAACTGCATTTTAGCTTCTTTTAATATCCAGAAATTAAACTTATTTCTTTATTAAAAACAAACCGGTGTTAAATATCATTGAACAACTATTTAGTAGGATGGCCCACAAAGATTGTTGATTGATATGTTAGATTGAAAAAGCATGTACATGGTTTAGTGTATTTTAGCATTTGCCCTGTATTGTCATTTGAGTCGTCAAACATAAAAAAAAATAACTTTTACACTTTTTCTCGTGCGAAATAGTACCTCTTGTGTTGTGGGTCACGTTCTACAAATGATGTTTTAGGAAGATCATAGGAGAAGAATTGTGTACTTGGGAAGCAGGTTTTTGGCAGACCAGTGAATGGTTTTCAAGCTGCTGTTAAATTTCTTTTCATTAGGAATTGCAAGGAATCACAAAAGAAATCTTTGGTCCAAAGAATATGTCCCTGAAACAGAACAAGATGTAAAGCTGTTAAACTTCAGCTGTTCTTTCCAAGGTCTTATTTCAGTTTTGACAGATACTCTCAGAGGTGGTTGAGCAGTGATGATCAATGAGCAGTGATGATCAATGAGCAGCACTTGTTAACGGGTGATGCTAAACTCGGGGAGTGCAGCTGGTTAATGAGTGGTGCAAGTTAATGTTGGCAGACTTAGCCCACTAGTAATGCCAGGCCCAACTACAATGTTATCTTCATGCAGATCCCCCACACACTGCTGTAGGTTAACTGCATGGTGATTTGGAGTGACACTCTGACCGATTCTTCCCCTTCCTTCCATGGGGTCATAACAACCAACTGTACTGACCATTCCAGTGTCCCTTTTCTTATAGCATTTATTGCCCATCCCTAATTACATAGAGGGCAGCTAAGCGACAGCAACATTGCTGTCTGGAATAGGCCGGTAAGGGTAGTAGTTTTCTTTCCTAAAGGACGTTAGCGAACCTGATGAGTTTTTGAAAATAAGCAACTATCATCACTATTAAACAAGTATATCAGATTTTCATTGAATTTGAATTTCACCGTGTGCCAAGGTGGGATTCGAACCCGTGCCCCCAGCTGCCAGTTCTGTACTACTAATTCAGTGTCATCGGTGTTATGCCATCACCTCCCCCAGTCATTGCCGAGAAAGGACTGAGAATTTTTGGAATTCTTTGCCCAGAGGGTTGTGCATATTCCATCATTGACTAAATTTTCAGTTCAGATGGAATTAAGGGATTCAAGGGATACAAGAATGGGTGAGAAATTAGATTAAAATTCAAGATTAGCCATGATTGCATTGACTGGCAGAGCAGTCTGAACAAATTGTGTGGTCTGCTCCCGCTCCTTACTTTAGTTTTTGGACAGCACCTCAATTTAAACTCTGTCAGAAGTGTGACTTTCTGCAATGCGGTTCTTCTTCAGTACAAGACAGCAGTGTCAGCCCTGGTTTTATGCTATAATCCCTGGAGTGGGATTCAAAATCCACAGCCATCAGACTCAGAGGCTCCCACTGAAGCAAGGTCGAAACATGAACTTATCCTGTGAAAGCCATTGTAAAATTTGAATAAACAATTTAAAAGTTCATGCCAGAGTTCTTCGGTGCTACAGTATCAGTAAGATGACATTGTAGAAACGGGGACAAAAGCTCTCTATTAGATACAAAAACAAAGTTGCTGGAAAAGCTCAGCAGGTCTGGCAGCATCTGAGGAGGAGAAAACAGAGTTAACGTTTTGGGTCCGGTGACCCTTCCTTAGAACTCAGTTAACTCTGTTTTCTCCTCCACAGATGCTGCCAGACCTGCTGAGCTTTTCCAGCAACTTTGTTTTTGTTCCTGATTTACAGCATCCGCAGTTCTTTTGGTTTTTACTCTCTATTAGATATTTCAATTTAAAGAAGTTCCATTTCTGTTGACTACAAAACAATGCCACACTTACAAAGTTACATTTCACAGAATTCAATGAAACTGGACTAAACCTGAATATCTGCAATCTGCTGACCAAGGCATATACAATACGAATGCAATTTGTCAGAATCCACACAGTAACCTGCTGGACATCATTTTTATGATCCATTAAATAAAACTCAATCACCTAATTAATTTTAAGGATGAACTGTTGCTGTGCTTATATAACATATTGACCTAGATCTTTCCATCTCTGGATAGTAACAGCCTGGGTGTACACTGGAAAATGCATGTTGGGATGGTTTGGGAGTCCTGACTCTAGCCTGAGAAATTCCAACTTCTGATGGGCAACTGCCCACCATCAACAACCCTCTGATTAAAGGCCCCAAATCCGAGGTACAGTTGGACTGATTTACCCAATTTGTTAGCAAGGAAGTGTTAGAGGGATTAAAGCCCACACACTAACTATGTATGAATCTGATCATTTGACACTCCTATTACCCCACCATTATTACACTAAACCTCCGACCTCACCAACCTTGTCATGGGACACCTACCCCAACCCTCACACCGCACTAGACCCAATGCCCCGTGCTCCCCACTATTATTCCAGACCAAACTGACCCTATTGACTCAGAGCCTATTCTGTTTCCAATCACCCCCATTCCCTGGCCCCCAAGATCACCACCTCAACCAGAGCTGCCTCAACAGGCCTCAAACTCCTCTTACCTAAACTACACTAAGGACTCTCACTTAACCTGCCACTTGTCACCCTATCCCTCATCAACTGGGAACTTCATCCTTGGCACTCTACCATCTCACCCACCTGGCATCTTACCTGGCACCTCATGTCACACCCCCACCTTCCACACCTACTGCCTCGTATCTGCTCACCCACCTACTAACCATCCTGTCAGGTAACTTAGACACCTATGTTCTCTCAGCGCTGTTAAAGTGAATTCCAGATGTTTCAGTCTTTGAAAAACAGAAACTTGTTTAGAAACAAAGGGGCATAATTTCAACACAGAGCCACTCACTGCTGTATGGGTGGATCCCTAGCCAGGACTAGACTGCTTCAGCTGAGAAACCTCCTGGCCCAGAGGTTCGCACATGTACACACTTACCTTTGGAGGTTGTTCTATTTTTTGTTTGACAAGAGTCAGAAATTACGAATCTGTTCCTGATCGGAAGTAAAATGTATGTACTTAGGGTATTTTGGATTTTCATGAAACTCCCACTTGAAGCTTAAGATGTTGCTTAAGTCATTGCGCATTTTTTAATTTGTAAAAAAAAAAATTACATTTTCTCCATGAGTTTATTAAAGGTGTAAGTATATTATGGTTATTCATTGCAGGATTCGCTAAGGCAGTATACACCACTGACATTCTAATTTCCAGAAAATTACTGCTCCGTTGTTCTGACCATACGGCAATTTTGTCAATTAGGACCACCGTTTTTTTTTCCCCCCTGGAGAACAGTGAGTCTTTGGAATAGCTGCTGGCATGTACAGTGAGGGCCTATTTACTACAATTATTTCAACAAAAAGCTGAACCTTTTTCTGGCCGGGCCTGCTATTACATCATATATGAAAGAACAGTGCGTAGCATTAGCAAGACCACACTTGATCTCCAGGACTGACTTTGATCACTCAAGAGTGAGTCAGAGGAGAAGTTATTGAGTCATAGGGCTCTGCAGCACAGAAAAAGTCCCTTCAGTTCATTGAGTTCACGCTGGTCAAAAACAACCAGCTAACTACTCTAATTGCATTTTCCAGCACTTGGCCCATAGCCTTCTATGCCTTGGTGTCACAGGTGCACATCTAAATACTTCTTAAATGTCATGAAGGTTTCTGCCTCTATCACTCTTACAGGCAGTGAGTTCTAGATTCCTACCACCCTCTGGGTAAAAAAGATTTTGCTTTCATCCCCTCTAAACTTCCTGCTGCTTTCCTTAAATCTATCACCTCTCATTATTGATCCCTCCACCAAGGGGAGGAGTTTCTTCCTGTCTGCCCTATGTATGTCCCTCATAATTTACACCTCAATCATGACCCCTGTCAATCTCCTCTGCTCTAAGGAAAACAACCTCAGTCTGTCCAATCTTTCTTCATAACTAAAAGGCTCCAGCCCAGGCAAAATCCTGGTTAATTTCTCTCTCCCTCTCCAGTATTATCACATTCCTCCTATAATGTGCATTCCAGAGCTGTATGCAATACTCGAGCTGTGGTATAACCTCCTTGCTCTTAAACTCTATGCCTCAGCTAATAAAGGCAATAATTCCATATGCCTTCTTAACCACCTTATTCATCTGTCCCGATACATTAAGGGACTGGTGGACATGAACACCAAGGTCCCTCTGATCCTCAATATTTTGCAGGGTCCTATTCTTCATCATGTATTCTCTTGCCTTGTCATCCTGCCCAAATGCATCACCTCACATTTATCTGAAAGTGAATTCTTAGATTTTCTTGCGAAAATTAGTTGTAATTTTTAATCTTTCTTTGTCACTTAGTTTTTTGATGTACTGTGATGTCTATATAATGTGATACATTAACAAGGCATTGCAATTGTGAGAGACAGGGCCTCGTGGAGTTGATACAGTGATCAGTGGTTTGGCTGCAATTATTTACCATGTATATTAATGGCTAGGATGAGGAAAGTGAATGTGTTGTAGCCAAGTTTGTGAATCACGCACAAACATGTGAAAAAGTAAGCAGTGAAGATGATACAAGAGTCTGTACAGCGATAGAAACAGGTTAAGTGAGTGGATAAAATCTCGGTAAATGGAATATAAAGGAAAATACAAGGTTATGCACTTCAGTTTTATGGTCTAAACATAGGCTGGTTTCCTGTTGATCCTCTTTAGTCTATTATCACTGACTCCATTTCCCTCCCTAACAACTGAGGTTGAACAAGACTACACCCAATCATCATTTTGTATTTGACCAAGATAAGTCTACCACTCCTTTTCTGGACCATCACCAAGACCCCTTACTTCCAATGGCCTGACTTAGCCCTGTTCAGCTATGTTCCTCATGCTCTTGGGCTGACATTTATTATCCGTTACCCTTTGAAGGTAGTTGGAAGCTGACTTCATAGAATCCCTACAGTGCAGAAGCAGGCCATTCAGCCCATCGAGTCTACTCCACAACCTCCAAAGGGCATTCCATCTAGGTCCACCCCCACGCCTACACTATCCCTACATTTCCCATGGCTAATCCACACATCTTGCACAGGAAAGCAATTTAACATGGTCAATCCACCTAACCTGCACATTACTGGACTGTGGGAGGAACCGGAGCACCCAGAGGAAACACGGGCAGAATGTGCAAACTCCACACAGTCACACAAGGCTGGAATCAAACCTAGGTCCCTGGTGCTGTTAGGCAGCAGGGCTAACCACTGAGCCACCATGCTGCCCCATTCCTGTTGTTCATTTGGTGTAGGTAGACCTACAGTGCTGGAACGGAGTTCCAGGATTTTGACCTCTTGGCAGTCAAGGAACAGAAATACATTTGCAAGTCAGCATGTAAGTGGCTTGGAGGGGAACTTTCAGTTGATGGTATTTCCATGTATCTCCTGCCCTTGTCCTTCTAGCTAGAACTGGTCGTGGATTTAGTCGGTGCTGTCTAAGAAACCTTAGTGATTTGCCGCAGTGCATCTTGTAGGTAGTACACACTGCTGCTCAGCATCAGTGATGGAGGGAGCGAATGTTTGTGGATATGGCTTCAGTTAGGAAGACTGCATTGTCCTGGATGGTGTCAGGCCTCTTTAGCATTTTGGAGCTGCATTCATCCAGGCAAACAGGGAGTATTCCATCACACTCCTAACTTCTGCCATGTTGGTGGTGGACAGGCTTTTGGAGAGTCAGGTGGAGAGTTAATTGCTGTAGGATTTATAGCCTCTGACCTGGTCTTGTAGCCCACTGTGTTTATGGGGCGAGACCAGTTTCTGGTCAATGATAACCACCTTGATAGTGGGGCATTCAATGATGGTCAAGGGACAATGGTTAGATTCTCTCTTATTGGAGATGGTCATTGCTTGGCATTTGTGAGGCATGAATATTGCTTTTCTTCAGCCCTAATCTGGATATTGTCCAGGTCTTGCTGCATTTGGATATGGACTGCTTCAGTATCTGAGGAGTTGTGAGCGATGCTGAACATTTATGATTGATGTGGAAAGTCTCTCCCTTATAAGGTACTTTACAAAAGGAACAGAAAAAATGTATTTTGTAAATAAGCATTGGCAATTTATTGATGAAGAAATAAAGAGGCCTGCGAAGGCTTGGCAGAAAAGATGGGTTTGGAGCAGTTTCTTAAATTGGAAAGACTGGGGAAAGAGAAATCGAGAAAGGGAAGGATCCATTAAAGATCAGAATCTGAGAACTGGAGGATGCATGTGTACAATAGCTGGGAAATACAAAGCATTTCACATGAGGGATAACAGAGAGGCTATTGGCCCTTGTGCTTATAACCGGGTAAACTCCACGCCAACATCTGCAGTCTGTTTTGCTGTATTTAAGAATAGAAACTAGAAAGTTGTGATCTGACTTGAGAACATAAGAAATAGGAGCAGGTCATGGATTGCTTAAAAAAATCCATCTGGTTCAGTAATGTCCTTTTTAAGGAAGGAAATCTGCTGTCTTAGCTGGTCAGACCTACATGTGACTCTTGAGGTACTGAAATGTAGTTGACTATTAACTGCCCACTGGATATTTAACCATGGAGAACACATGTTGGCCTAGTCAGTAATATCCACACTCTGTTAACAAATTTTAAAATATTTGGTATTTTCTGTTTTAGTAACCAAGCATCTCAGCGATGGAATTTAAGGCTGAGGAGACACCTTGTCAGTGGACGTGATGGCTCACTGGTATTATCACTATACTCTTCGTCCTGAGACCCAGATAATATTCTGCGTACCTGGGTTTGAATCCCATCATGGCAAAAGGTGGAGTTTTAATTCAGTTGAGAGTTTAATGATAACCACAAAATCATTGTCGATTATTGTCAGAATATAAACATATAAACAGTCATTTTCCTAGCTACCATCAGTTCTGAGGAAGGGTCGCTCAACCCGAAACATTAACTCGGACTTCCCTCTGCAGATGCTGCTAGACCTGCTGAGCTTTTCCAGCAATTTCTGTTTTTGTTTCTGGTTCACTAATGTCCTTTAGGGAAGGAAACTGCCATCCTTACCTGTTCGGGCCTATACAGAACTCAAAACCCACGCAATGTGATTGACTCTTAATTGCCCTCTGAATGGCAAGGAATGGCAGCTTAGTCAGCAAAGCCCACATTCCATAAGTGTGTAATCTTATCCTGTTACGCATGCCTTAGACCCCCCCGGTAGACGTCCGAGTAGTGAAAAGGCTCTGGCGTCTGGTATAGGTTATTCCTTGCTGTAAGAGACCATGAGTAGTCTGAGTTCAGCTCTTAAGTACTGTTCCTTTGTCACTGATCACACAATCTAGGCCCGCGATTTTATGCAGATAAACACAATGACTTCATCTATACACTGCAAGATTCTCCATCGTGTTAAACCAAAGCTGAGAGTGTCCTCTTGCCTGGAAGGAAAAGATTTCACAGAACTATTCCGAACAGCAACAGATTTCTGGCTAGTGCCCCAGCCAACATTTATCATTCATCCAACGTCACCAAATATGCGGGAACTTGAGGAAAAGAGCTGCTGTGGGTCAACAAATACAGCAATATTTCACTGGCTAGAAAGCACTTTGAGATGTCCGAGTTGCGGAAAGTGCTTTCCAAGTGCAGGTTATTTGTTTACATGTAGTCATTGCGTTGTGATATTCTTGGACACATCTGAGCCAAGTCTTCTTTGTCTTGGAACGTTTTTCTTAACTCACAAGGCGCTACATAAATGCAAGCTGTGGAGGAGACGAGTTGATAAATATTCAATGCCCTTTGTTATTTCTAGACTTCGTGGCATTTGTCAGTCAGTGAATTGCAGCACATTACAGGGAGAAAGTCTGTACTAGTTTGTTGAGTGAGTCATTCACTCCTGGCAGTGTTTGCAAGTATGGCCGAGCATGTTATCACTGCTCCCCCTAACGGCAACAGCAGGAGGTACGTGTGTGTGTATGTGTGTGTCTGTGCAGAAAGTGACTTACTTGGGGCAGCAAAGCAATTCTTGGAAATTGCAGTAGCACACAATCTCACAGTCGTCCCCGGCCCAGAAGTGATCCGTCAATCCATGGTCTATGAGCCGTAAGTGTTCGGTCCCTTCGGGGATGTTATGGCAGCTTCGACCCTTTAGCAGCTTTTTGTAGCACGACGGGCGATTTGTCGGCATGGCTTGGGTAACCAGCAGACAGCTCAAAAGCATAAGAACAATAGGCTTTTTCATTTTTCACTGGAGGCTGAGGGGCAGAACATGCCAGGTCTTTTATCGACATGTATATCTTTTAAACACACAAGATATAAAATAACCTGGACGACCTCGCCATGTTTAGACAAGCCAAAAAAGACTGATTTTATTTTTCTCCTACTTTTGTAATACCTTCCTTAAAATAATAAATTTAAACAAATCAATCCAAAAAAATCTCCGCACCAAATATGAGCTTTTGATTTTGTGCATTTGCATTGTTCGTTCACTTGAAACAAATCTATTAAATAAGGTTAATTTTACAACCCTGGAAGGCGTGTGTGTGGGGATAGTCAGTCATTCTCAGTCAGATAGGGTTGTTGCTACGTTACCAATTCATGTAGAATTGCACACTCGAAAGAAAATAAGACTTTTTAAAAAAATTGCTTTTTTTAAAAAAAACGAGAAATTTAAAGAAACGAGATGAAACACATTCAGTGGCAGCCCATGCGTGGAATCATTGATTTTTATGAAAAGGGCACACTTTGAACCTAGCCATAATCTGCAATTGCAAACTGGAACTTAGTTAACGTTTTAGATAATTCAATTTTGACGGCAAATAGAATGGGCTGAGTGCAGGTTATGTATATATTAAATTTACTTTGAAGATTAACTGCTGAGCTCCAACTGTTGCTGCTCCCTTTTTGTTTTACAGATACGGAACTGGGGATTTTGAATACGTGTTTATTTACACGTTAGAATGAATGTTTAAATTTGTGGTTTAAAGATCACTTACCTTTCTAGAGTAGTGTGTGCCTACAGCTGAGGAGGACAGATGTGAACGCCTGGACTCTCTCCCTCAGTATGGGTTTATAGAGGCAGCAGCCACAAACGGGGCTTTGTGCTGGTCAGGTTGTAACCAAAGCTCACAGGCTCTCTTCTCCCACCCCCTCAGCCATCCAGGGATTAAATATAACTAGCTCACTTCAACAGCCAGGATCCAGGGGGGAAACATTATGTGCTGAGAGAAAAAAGAAACAGTCACTTCACTTTGGAAGGAAGCATTGAATACATAAGAGCAGGAGAAATGAGAAACTGCCTTCACCCAGCCCCCTTAACCCTGTGTTAAGGGTCTGCAGGGGACATATGTCATTGTTTGCATTACCCTCTTGTATAAAGACCTGTTTTGATGAAGGTAGCAGTTCAGGTTTGAAGGTAGAATTTAGATCCATCTCGCTCAAAGCCACCCTTTGTTCTTAATCCTTCGCAGGCCTCAGTCTCTTGGCTATGGTCTATCTAGCCATAGATTCAGAGTTTGTACAGCATAGAAAGAGGCCCTTCAGCCCATCATGCCTGTGTGGGTCATCAAACATTCATCAATTCTGAGATAGTGGGAATTGCCGATGCTGGAGAATCTGAGATAACAAGGTGTAGAGCTGGAGGAACACAGCAGGCCAAGCAGCATCAGAGGAGCAGGAAAGCTGACGCTTCGGGTCTGGACCCTTCTTCAGAATCTGATCCTATTTTCCAGCACTTGGCCCTTGGCCGATGGTGTTTCAAGTAGTTCTTAAATATCTTAAGGGTTCCTGCCTCTATCATGCTTTCAGGCAGTGAGTTCCAGAAACTGACAACACTCTGGGTGCAAAAAAAATTCCTCAAATCCCCTCTAAACCTCCTGCTCCTTACCTTAAAACTGTGCCCCCCTATTTGCTGAACCCTCCACAAAAGGGGAAAAGTATCTATCCAGTCCTTGCTCCTCTGAACTTTGTCCATATCAGTCAGGTCTCCCCCTCAGCCTCAACAACCCCAGCCTATTTAGCTTCAATTCACAGCTGAATTGCTCCAGCCCAGGCAACATTCTGGTGAGCCTCCTGTGCACCCTCTCTAATACAATCATAACCTTCCTATAATGTGGTGACCAGAACGGCACACAGTAGTGCAGCTGTGGCCTAACCAATGTTATATATAGCTCAATCATAACGTCTTTACTCTTGTACTCAGTGCCTTGACTAATAAATCAAGCATCCCATATGACTTCTTAAAAAAACTCAAAAGAACTGCAGATGCTGGAAATCAGAAACAAAAACCCAAAATTACTGGAAAATCTCAGCAAGTCTGGCAGCATCTGTGGAGAGAAATCAGGCCCAGTGACCCTTCTTCAGAACTTATGGTAACTAGGAAAAAGTTGCTTTTTATGCAGAAGATAGGGTGGTGGGGGGGGGGGGGGGGGGGGGGGGGGGGTAAATGATAGGTGGGGATAGAGCCCAAAGAGAGAGAGAGGAGACGAACAGTCGGACAAACAAACGATTGAATAATGGTCAGCTCAGGAGAATGAATGGCTGCTAATGGGGACTATTAGTGGCTAACAATGGGTAGTGCGTAATAGGAAACCACGCTGCAATGCTCCAGCAAAGCTCAGCACAAGTTAGAAGAATAGCAGAGATAGTAGGAACTTCCGATGCTGGAGAATCTGAGATAACAAGGTTTAGAGCTGGATGAACACAGCAGGCCAGGCAGTATTAGAGAAGCAGAAAAGCTGACGTTTCGGGTCTGCACCCTTCTACAGAAGAATAGCACCTCATTTTTGACATGGGAACTCTATAGCCTTTTGGACTCGATATTGAATGCAACAATTTTAGGGGTTGAGACACCTTCTCCCATGTCCTTATCCCAAACCCACACACCAGGTCTTGATATCACAAGATCTGCTATCATGCACTACCCATTGTTAGCCACTAATAGCCCCCACTTGCACCTATTCATTCTCCCAGGCTGAGCGTTATCCACTCCTTTGTCCAATTGTTCTCCTGCCTGTTTGGGGTCTATCTCCAACTATCCTTTATTCCTTACCCCACCCCATCTTCTGTATAAAAACCAACCATTCCCTAGCCACAATCAGTTCTCAAGAAGGATCGCTGCACCCTAAGCATTAATTCTGATTTTTCCCCACAGATGTTGCCAGACTTGCTGAGATTTTCCAGCAATTTCGGTTTTTGTTGCATTTGACTTCTCAAACACCTTATCTACCTGTCCTGCTGCCTTCAAGGATCTATGGACATACACACCAAGGTCATTCTGATCCTCTGCACTACCTAGGACCCTACCGTACACTATGACATCTGACCAGCTTATCTACTTAAAAAGGAAACACTGAGGGCCATCGGGAAGACGATTGGGGCGGGAGGGGGTCACTTGCATTGAGCTAGCACAACCTGAATAGGCCGAATGGTATGTTTCTGTGATTTAATAGTTCTGTCTTGCACTTGGCACTAAAACAGAAGAGGGAAAAAATGATATCAAAAGGAGGAAGTTACCTTCCTTTACCCCAAGTGTTTCTGCTGCAAGTGTGTTTGCGTCTTTTTCTTCCCTCCCTTTGAAACATGTAACTTCCTCCTCCCTGGCGTTACAAGTTGTTTTCTGGACATTTTAAGACCCATTTATGGTCTGAATTGTTGACTGTCAGCCCGAACAGCAGGCTATTTTTTTTAAAGAAAACAAAAACTACTGGCTCCCGGAAGCCTGGAGACTGACGGCGGGCAGGAGTGTGGGTAAACTCGAACAGAGCTTCCAGTTCGTTGCAGTAGCAAACTAAGCTCTGCAATTAACCAACTGCTTTGTCCGGTCATTTTAATTTTGTTCTTGTTTTGCTGCATCTATTTCACGTTTGCCTACAACATGGCAATCTTTCCGATGAATATAGCTTGGTGTTGCTCAACATTCTCTCATAACTGCATGCGCCCAGAGAGAGAACTGAAAACTATTTTGCCAATAACGTCTTCTAAAGCGAAATAATCTCACAAGGAGGAGGAAAGTTGTTTTTTTAAATGGGGGAGTTGAAGAGAGAGACATTCTGCCCCCTGCTGACGGCTGAGTGATGCACGACAGTATGAGAGAACGCCCAGTCCATTCATTGATGTTTAAGGACACTAGGATATTTCACTGTAAGTATTACTTGGAGATTAATCTCGTTCAGATTTTAAACCAGGCAGGACAACTGATTCAAACGCACAGAAACTGCAAGTCCTGCACCATCTATGGAGAGAGAGACAGAGTTAACATTTGGAGCCTGGTATTCTACTTCAGAAGTGCTGGTCAGGATGACTGATTGGTAAGGGTATTGTCTTGAGAAATGAGCCAGCAAATATCAGTCGCCTGTTTTGTTGAGTTGAAACAAGCACAGTGCCCGTCATCATGTCTGCATCTCATCGCCAGAACTTTCCAACAAG
>NC_063334.1:116194511-116207140 GCF_021869965.1 Rhincodon typus
GAAGGGTCTAGGCCTGAAACGTCAGCCTCTCTGCTCCTATGATGCTGCTTGGCCTGCTGTGTTCATCCAGCCCTGCACCTTGTTGTCTCGGATTCTCCAGCATCTGCAGTTCCTACTATCTCTGATACATATAATAACTAACAACTTACGTTCATATAGCACTTTTAATATTATAAGATCTCTCAGCGCACTTCACAGAAGCATAACCAGCCAAAATCTGCAACTGCTGTGTCTAAAACCACAAGAAATTACAAAGAAAAGGTTTAACCATTTGTAAGCACGGTCCATTCCATCACTCAAACCAGTCTTCCATCCCTTGACTCTGTCTAGACTTCCTGCTGCCTCAGGAAAGTAGCCAACATAATCAAAGACCCCTCCCACCCTTGTTATACTCTCTTACGCCCTCTTCCATTGGGAGAAGATACAAAAGTTTGAAAACACGTACCAACAGATTCAAGAACAGCTTCTTCCCCACAGTTATCAGACTGTTGAATGGATCTCTCATATATTAAGTTGATCTTTCTCTGCACCTTTTCTGTACCTTTAAAACTATACTATGCATTCTGTTCTATGACCCTGATTTATTTATGTATGTTATAATTTGCCTGGATAGCACACAAAACAATACTTTTCACAGTATCTCGGTATATGTGGCAATAATCAAATCAAATCAAAACAAATCTGACACAGAATCATATAAAGAGATCTTAGGATAGAGATCAAACACCTCCGCTGACTCATGGGAGACCCTAGCTTGAAACAGACCAAAATGGCAATGGCTCATTCAGGAAGGCACAAAACACATTGAGAATTGGGAATTTATTGGGAATTTTCAGAAGCGAAGGATGGCATCCAACGGACAGCACAAACTCTGAACCAACTAATTGACTCAATCCTGCCTTGCAAGTGACGGAGTCACCAGATTTATACTTGATTTATCAGCCGCCTGTGAACCCATCAAACTGCCTTGGAAACAAGTTATCCTCAACCCCTTCTAAGAAGACGAAGGGAGGTTAAACAGAGATAGGGGAGGAATTCCAGGCTTTAAGTAATACAGCTTTGGTCAAAGAAGAAGAGTTGAATCTTGCTCTTTTTGGCTAACTATAATTTGCATTGAGTCTATGGAGGAATCTTGTTGTGAGAGCAAGTGACATTTCTCATGTTGCCTACCAACCTTACCTCAATAAATACCTACGCCGCCCTATGGTGCCTGCTTAATTCTATGCACATCTTACCACGTACCAATCCTGGAACAACTCACTCCTAAGGAGATATCCACTAAGAGGCCGGCATCCCTCGCCATCGTGGAAAGGCCATTGTGCACCCGGTCATTCTGACATTGCCTCTCATCAGCAAAGCAATGGCACAACTGCCAAAAAGCCACACTGCCCAAGTTATATAGCCAGTATGGCTGAAACTCTCCTCCATGTATAACCCATTCTTTCACCCTGGTTGCTGTTTAACCAGCACCTTATACAGTTTACCTGTCCTTCACTACATCACATCTAACCTTATGTACAGTATTCCTGGAACTCAAGGGTTAAAGTCTTCTTGCAAAGAATTGGCAGCTACTTTCATTCTTCACTAATTGCTTACATTGTAGTATAGTTTGAACTCAGTCATAAATATGATCCTAATTGCTGTTGCAGACAGTGGTACAAAATAATCTTGGTCCAATTCCACGTTTATCAGAATGGCTGAGTTGGCAGCATTCTGAAGTTGATCTTTACTTTCAGATGTAAATCAGCTTGAAATGATTAAGAAATAGTACAAATTCCACCTGCCAGGTCAAGTCCTATTAGCACTCAGTTCTCCAGTGTAAGGTGATCCGCCCAATTAAACACAGCAAAGGAAGTGAAATCAGAGAGACCTTGGGAGGAAGATCAAGCCAAATGTGGAAGGAAGGGGCAATCAAAGAGGAGTGTATGATATCAGTTATGACAGACGCAGTGGAGGGGTAGGTCATTGAACAATTTCTCAAGAAGCCTTTTCAAGAGCATCCAAGGACGTCTCAAACCATTAGCAGCTTTCCACAAGACTGATGAGGGCTGAGGATTATGAAATTGAGGCAATAATTAAGAGAATTCATACCATCACTACAGTCATAAGTCTGAAAGAAAGAGTAACCTAGCATCCAATTGCCTTACAAAATATAGCCAGTGCTGTGTGTTAAGATTTTCAAGAAAGATTGCTTCCTGTGTACAACACCATCTCCACAGGTCACCATGTCCACAAGGAGGTGAAGCCAAATTTTAAGCTCGACTGACTTATTGTTCCCTTTTAATGCTCTGCACAGCTGCTGCACTCACGTTTGCAGTAAATGGCACTGCATTGCATCAGTCTCTTCTGGCCCAGTATTAGTTTCTGCACCTGAGGCAAAATTACCACTGGTTTAGGTTGAGAAAGCGAAGCACAAAATTTGACACGGAACTTTCTACCCCAGAAGGTGATGGAGGCGAGGTCATTGACTATTTCTAAAATGAAAATAAATTGATTCTTAAACAAACAGTGAATGCTGGAGAAATTCAATAGGTCTGTCAACATTTGTGGAGAGAGAGAAACAGAGTTAACATTTCAAGTCTGGTACTGAAGATAGATCCTTGTTAGACAGGGCAATCAAAAGTTATCATGCGGAAATGAGAATGTGCAGTGCAGCCTGGCTGAGCAGGCCTCAGGAACTACTTGTTCTACTGTTGCTCCTGCCTTGTATATTTATAACGACATTGATGCTTCTGAAGATCCAGCACTGTATCTCAGACGAAAGATTAAATTAATTCAATGAATGTAAAAGATCCCATTGTGAAGAAGAGGTGATTTCTCCCCATGTCCTTTTTACAGTATTTATCCGTCAATCAATGCTATGTTAGCTAAACATCTAATCATAATCCCTTTGCTGGTTGTGGGAGTTTGCTGTGTGCAAATTGACATGTTTCCTGCATTACCAGAATGACAACGGTTCAACATGTTTCAGGACAGTCTGTAATTGTAATTCTTTTTATGTTATGTCAGATTGCCATGACTGTATCTCAACATTGTGCTTTTATTGCAGCCTCGATGAATGGCATGCATGTGAATTTTCATATGAACATACAAATTATGTATATAATTTATTAATTTATATACAGGTAATAGCCAATTCTGGTCTCCCTGTTATAGGAAGGATATTATTAAGCTAGAGAGAGTTCAGAAGAGATTCACCAGGATGTTGCTGCGAATGGAGGGTTTGAGTTATAAGGCGAGGCTGGATAGGGTGGGACTTTTTTCACTGGAGCATAGGAGGTTGAGAGGTGATCTAAAAGAAGTTTATAAAGTCATGAGGGATTTAAATAAGGTGAATGGCAGGTGTCTTTTCCCTAGGGTAGGGGATTTCAAGACTGGGGGCATATTTTTAGGTTGTGAGGAGAAAGATTTAAAAAAGACATGAGGGACAATTTCTTTTTTACAAAGCGTGGTTCATGTATGGAATGAAGAAGTGGATGGTGCGGGTACAGTTACAATGTTTAAAAGATATTTAAATAAGTGCATGAATAAGAAATTTTGAAGGGATATGAGCCAAGCACAGGCAGGTGGGAGTAGTTTAGTTTGGGATTATGGTCGGCATGGACTGATTGGACTGAAGGGTCTGTTTCTGTGTTGTATGAATCTATGACTCTACAAATTAGGAGCAGGCATAGGCCATTCAGCCTGCTCCACCATTTGATAAGATCATGGCTGATCTGATTTTGGCCTTGACTCCACTTTCCTGCTTACCTCCAAAATACTTAGTCTTTAATCAAGACTCTGCCATCTTTGCCTTAAAAATATTCAATGACTTTATTTTCACTACTCTCTGGGGAAGAGAATTTCACAGATTTATGACCCTCTGCAGAAATTAAAAATTTACTACATCTGTCTTACACAAGTGACTTTATTTTTAAACTTCACCCCCCAATTCTAGTCTCTCCCATGAGCAGAAACATCCTTTCAGCATTCACCCAGTCAAGATCCCTCAGGACCTTGTATGTTTGAATAATATTATTGCTCATTTTTCAAAAGTCGAGTAGATGCAGAGCAACCTTTCCTTTCAAGATATTTGCTTATCATAGGAACCCTTTGAAGGAACCATCTCTGCCTTGCTTGTAAAGCAATTATATCTTTTCTTAAATAAGGCAACTAAAAAATGTCCTGTACTCAAACTGGAGTCTCATTAATACCTTGTACAACTGTAGCAAAACGTCTCTGCTTCAATATTCATTCTCCTTCTGATAAATTCTATTTGCCTTTCTAATCATTCGTTTAACCTTCAAACTAACTTCTTGCAATTGATATCTCCAGACATCCACATCGTTCCATACCTCAGAAGACTGCAATCTCTCACTATTTAAATAATATGCTGCTTTTCTATTTTCCCTGCCTACATGGGCAATTTCACATTTTCACACATAAACTCCATCTGCCAAATATTCTGCATCAGCATTCAATGCTGTACTAGCACTAACAATGTAGTGCCATTTATTTGCTGAATGATACATAATTTCAGTCTGTAAATTTGCAGACACTTAAACTGACACATATATTCACACACACAAACAAAAAGAATCCATTCAAAGTAAACAAATTCCTACTCCACAGTGCTGTAATCTTTGCCCAGCAGACTTTGGCCATGGTCCATGCATAACTTGAAGTATAAAAGGAAGTAAATGATGCAGCTTTGAAGCTGTCACCTAGAATGTGAAGGAGGAGTTATATCATTGTGGCCATGCTGCCTTTGTAGACGTACATCCCATTCACAAATAGTTTAATAGCCAGTACCTCATGGTTTCCTGAATTTGGGACAGTGATGTATATCTATTTCTATATTTTAATATCATTTATTTTAGAGTTTGGATTTTGAGTTATTGGTATGTAGGCTTGATCTGTATCTATAAATGTGGTTTAGTGATTAACTTGTAAGCATTTCTGTAGCCAGGATGATATATTGTAAAACACGGTAGAAGAGAGAGAGACATCCTTGAGATTAATGGAGTTTTGGTTCCATTGGGAGATTTTTTACAACTGATCAAATTAAATATTGTAGTGCATCAGGTTTCCATTAGAAGGTGCTGGGATTTCTTTTTGGCTTATGGGGAACGCCTCTAATTTGAAGAAAGCCCTTTTGGTTGCAGGGTTGCAGAAGTGTTGGCTGAAGCTCAATGTGTAAGACAGTTTTTCCTAAGTAAGGGAGATAGTTTAGAATTGTTAAAAAAAACTTACTTCAGTGTAAGTAATTTAATATTAAAGTTCCAGAAGAGAAGTGTTTAGGTAAAACTCTGAAAGGGTTATTTGAAGCTGAGAAAGTTTAAGTTCAAACAAACATAAAGAATGTTGGAGAAAGTGAACTTTTCAAGTCCAATATGACTTCTTCAGAATGGGTGTGAAGAATCAAGAGGAAGCTATCAGATTCTCAAGATAGGGAACTGAAGTCATGGTTGAATTAAGCCACATAGATGTGATAGAGAAGAGAATTCTCTCTTATATGAGTACTGTAAAGGAGTGTTTTTGGATTAAGGGTATTGTATTTTGCTGTGAGTTTCCAAATATTTAAACATGTGTTATATGCAAATAGCTTTATTTATTTTAATTTATCTTAATTTGTTTTGTGTAATAAACATCTGCATTATTGTTAAATCAACTGTGCAGCATTGTGTGCTTGTGTTTCAGTGAAAAACTGCCTTGTTAAAGCCAAAAGCAAACACAAAATATACATCAATCTAAATTTCAATCTGGGATCTGACTGAGAATCACACAGACGTGGAGACATGCAGCACGGAAACAGACCCTTCAGTCCAACTGGCCCGTACCGACCAGACATCCTAATCTGACCTAGTCTCATTTGTCAGCATTTTACCCATGTCTGTCTAAACCCTTCCAATTCATATACTCACCCAGATGCCTTTTAAATGTTGTAGTTGTACCCTCCACCACCACTTCCTCTGGCAGCTCATCCATGAAACATGCGCCAACCTCTGCATGAAAAAGTTACTCGTCAGGTTCTTTATAAATCTTTCTCATCTCACCTTAAACCTAGGCTCTCAAGTTTTGAACTCTCCCATCTGAGGAAAAAGACTTTGGCTATTCACCCTATCCATACCCTCATGATTTTATAAATCTCTATAAGGTCACCCCTCAGCTTCCAATGCTCCAGGAAAAAGCCCCAGCCTATTCAGCCTCTCCCTTTTGGCTCAAACCCTTCAGTCCTAGCAACATCCTTGCAAATCTTTTCTGCACCCTGTCAAGTTTAACAACATCCTTCCTATAGACTTGTCTCATAATAACAGCAGCTGGGATCATAACAGGACCAGTTTTGGCAAAATTCCCAGCATTGCCTTCATGTTGGCCAGGGCATGTGACTTTTTACATTGATTCTCTCTGCCAAAATTTGTGCCAAAAATATTGGTTAAATGGGCGAGGTGGTCTGTGGCTGCAGCCGTTGTCATCGTAGTATGGTAACAGTGGGAGGCCGGTACTTGAAAAATGCAGTGGTGCTCTAAATATCAGTGTGCTGCTGGAAAGCCACTGGCCTTGCTATGACCACCACTGGAGGGCACTTACTAACTGGAAAATTCCAGGTGGCATAGGCTAGTTATTAGGCCTTATTAAGGCATAGGCCTTATTAAGCCTCTTAATTACCTTATTGGCTACACACTGCTTGTAGGTCACCACCCACAACCAATGTTGCCTTGGAAGCACACACAGCCAGAAAGAAAATTAGAACGCTGCCCATAACTCAGTCTTTTTGAAAATTGCTTAGGCAGAACAGTGCTGGCAAACTTTACCTTTCTTTCTCTGCTGTCTGACCTGTCAAATGTTTACAGCATTTTCGATTTCTTTTTTTCAGATTTCCAGCATCCTTAGTATTTTGTTTCTGCTTTCAATGAAAAGTCATCAAATCATCAAACAAATTACAATTTCACTGAGTGGAATTCCACCTGAGTGGAATTCTCTTCAGTCAAGTCTGGATCATTGAATTTATCAAAGGCTGAATTAAATAGACATTTTTGATAGTCAAGGGAGTCAAGAGTTTTGGGGGAGGGGGCAGATGGGAAGGTGGAGCTGAGACCTCAGCCAGATCAGCCATGATCTTACTGAATGCTGGAACAGGTTTGAAGAACCAAATGGCTTACTCCTGCTCTTATGTCCTATGTTCCAACATTTCAGAAAATCACTTTTCACTCTTGAAACCAAACGATTCCATCTCTTTTTTGATCAATCTTCCTTCTTAGCATATTTCTCATTCTTTCTCTCTGGAAACATAAGCATAAACTCAATCATAACATCCATTTCGGTTACCTTCTGCAATGTCACATCCATGAAACCTCAGCTTGACTTTCTAACTCTAACTTCAGAAAATCCTCTAGAATTTTTCCTATCGCAGAACTCTCCTAATAACTCTGTTGATATTTTCAGGATGCCTCAGCATCCCACTTACAAATCAAGCTGTGTCAACAGCCTCAAACACTTTCTTGTCCCCTCAACTGTGGGCAAATTTCTGCTTTTAGAAGAAATCTCACCAGCTATTTCTCTAGAGTTTTTTTTTAATTTCCTTATATGTTTACTGGTTATGGGGCTGGTTATATTAGTTCATTAGATGGCTAGTCTATGATTCAGAAATAATACCAACTGCTTGGTTCAGTTCTTGGCTGAGATAGATTTGGCTATGCTTGATGTGCCCCTCAGTTATATGACCAATTATCTACAGTCTAAAAATTCTGACAGGTCCTCGTGGACTATGGCTAATTGCCTACCTTGTTTTAAGTTACTTATGTGATGATTTACACATTCGTTCTAGCCTGGATCCCAAGTAGACTTTATTTCAGCTGGGTGGGGTGAAATTTTCCTATGCCAATTGTACACTTGGTTTTAACTCAGTGCAGCAATGCATAAGTTCTTAACATAGAGAGTTTCAACCCTACCCCTCTCTCTTCAGTTGAAAATATTGCTACAAAAATCAGTGTTTCTGCCTTCTGTAAGTTCATCCCTGATAACTCACAGCTAAAATCCTGGAAACATTGAGTAGTAGCTGTGTTATGACATGTAACCATTGTTGCCAAGGGGAAAAAATGTACATGAAAATGAATGCATCAGTCACACTAAAGCTCTGTTTGGAAACGTAACAGGTATGTTGGACCAATATGTCTCATTCACCAGTTTTACTGTATTTTTCTTGGACTATGTGGAAAAAAACATATGTTGTTAAGACATATATGAGTACACATAGCAACAACTTTAACTGGAGAAAGTGGGATGAGTTAAAGGAGAATTAGTGTAATGTTATAACAAAATTAGCCAGGCAGAGGAGGGTGGCTGTGACTGGGGACTGGTTAGGGAAGAAATGAAGAACCCTTAGGCCGTCCTGTGGAAAATAGAGCATAGAATGAATGGGCTGAAGAGGGAACAATAAGGGCCAAGATATTGGAGACTGCTAAAGTGAAGCAGCGAACCCGAAAATACATGGATGTTGGTGGAAAGAGAGTGACAAATCAATAATTGAGCCAAGATGGGAAAGTGTCAGTTCAGTGAGGTAGCAACAGGCTGAGAAGATGGGTCAACCAGAACAAAAGTTAGTCTGGATCTTGGAAAGGTGGTAGAAATTGACTATTCTTGTTTGGAGGATTATGGTATTGCAGTGAAGATTTCCAGAGCAGATCTGGTCTGTGACAGACATGGTCCAGGAAGTGCTAGGAAAAAGTGTTAGAGTGGTGGAGGGCAGAGACCTTAAACACTTTCAAAAAGTACCTGGATCTGCATCTTAAGTGCTGTAATTTGCAAAGTTATGGGCCCTGTGCAGGAATTTGGGATTAGAAAGGGCATCTAGGTGTCTTTGGGTCAGCATGGACAAGATGGGTCACATGGTCCCCTTCTGAGCTGTAACATTTCAGTGGCTTGATGGTTCCATAGTAGTTTCTGGACCTCTGCAAAGTAGAGGTCAATTAGTAGATTTGAGGACAGCAACTCAGTTACAAAAGCTGGGGCGTGATTCCCTAGCATTTAGAAGGTTACAGGATGATTTCATCAAAGTTTTTAAGATGGTAAGGGGAGTTGACAGGGTATATTGGGGGGAAATGAAAAAAAAGTGGTTAGTCAGACCTTTCAGAAGTGAAAAATAATTCTACATAAAACCAGTTGCAAAAGTTGGAACTTTCTTCTGGCATCAGCAGCTTGTCAAAAATATAACAACCTCAGGGTCAGCATTAACATATGATCTTGCATCATTTGTTTGCAGCAATTTTAGAAACAGCCCGCCTCAACTTTAGGGCATTTCAGGATAGGATAATGAATGCTGTCTTTGCCATGGAGTAATCTATAAAAAATGTTGATGATGGTAGATCAAAACCTGATTACGATCTACACTGCCTCAGTCCCATATACCTCCTCAAAGTTAACTAGTCACTAAATGATCATTAGACAGCTCAGGGTTTGAGTTCCCAGAAGGTCTGCAGCAGGAATGAATCTGAGATTGTTAGACTTTTGTTAACCTAAGGTGATAAGAGGTATGGGACAAACACAGTTATATGGAATTAGGTCACAGATGAGCCATGATCTCATTCAACAACCGTATAGACTAGAGAGGTTAAATAGACTCCTCCTATTGCTATGTTCCAGAATAGTTATTTGAAGCCTTCACATTGAAAGTATGTCGAACAGAAAATTCTCCCTAATATTTTAATCTCATGAGTGAATAGTGCCGCATGTGACATACGGATTATTCCTGTAATGCTGAATTTCACGGACACTGACAATTCATCTTTCTATTTTTGGACTCCCTAGGACAAAACCTTGTATCACCCAGTGAGCAACAGCTGCATGGACTGCAATCTAGCCGACAAGAAGATTTTCATGAGCAAATGCAACCCCTCAGTGCACACCCAGCAGTGGATTTTCCAACATGTCAATGTGACAGTTCTAGAAAAATTCAACAGTAACTCCAGCTCATAGAAACGCCTTTGCCACAGCGAAGACTGTGCACATTTGGCAAGTTGGTCCTTTGGCAGAACTATTGGCAGCTGGGTCAATTCATTCAGGTGTTGAGTTTTGTAGCTAGGGGGGGGGGGGTGGGGGGGGGGAGGGTGGATTCTGGGGAGGGTTTGGTGGGCTTACTCTCAGGATCAGTAATAACTGTAGCCGAAGTCAAGAATGCGATGGAAGCACTTTGAATAAAATAAAAGGAGCCTCACCAGCTGTTGCAGGATGTGGAAAGACTCGAGCAGTCACGGGAATGCCTTGCTGGACAAGAGCAAACAGATTCAGACATGCATCGGACTGTATAAAGGAGAGTTGGAATTCTGTAGATTCTCAGGTCAATCCTGCCTCAGTGTATCTTTAAGCGGATGCTGATTGCACTTTTTGCTTTAGGCAGGCCACAGTTTGACATGTCAGCAGAGGAGTGCATGGCTGATACCAGGTCAAATCTGTTGACAATACCGTATCAGAGAGCTGTCCAGGATTTGACAATTATACTGAGTTTTTTTGTTTGACCCTGTTTGGGTTTTGTGAACAGTTGTGTTCTTTTCACTTTTTTTGTATAAATTAAATTGAAGAACAAATTTCATGAGTCATTTATTGGCAAATATGGATGATGAGAATTCCAAGAAATGATTAATTGCGAATCTACGACAATGATTTCATTTTCCTTATAGCACTAAAAGTAATATTTTCCTTTTAGAGGACTGAAATATTTGTTAGGTTTCTGAGAAAAAAAGCACTTGCAGTATTTTTTTCTAAAATAACATGACTTTATTACAATGATATATTGTGATACATACTGGGTATAGCATTCCCCAGTAATCGCTGCACATTTTTCTCAATAAATCTTTGTAAATGCGTTTGTTTGGATCCTGCCACATACAAAGGCCAGTCATAAAGAAGAGTGGAGAATAGAAAAAGGCATTCCTCAAGGACATTAGGGATGGGCAATAACTGCTGCCCTTGCCAGCGATGTCCACATCTCATGAATAAATAATTACGTAAAATTCAAAGAGGTATAGAGCACTCTCTGAGACATCGTATGGGCTGGAACATCACTTTATGCATAGCAGGCCAAGTGTGAAGAAGGCAGCTCGTGCTGACGGCTGCAGGATCACCCAAGACTCAGGGTGAGGCTAATTCCTGATTATGATCTACACTGCCTCAGTCCCATATACCTCCTCAAAGTTAACTAGTCACTAAATAATCATTAGACAGGTCAGGTTCTGAGTTCCCAGAAGGTCTGCAGCAGGAGCTTCGTATAAGCAGCATGATGGACAGCGTGATCCACAACAGAAATGCAGTTGTACGATCTTCTTGACTGCACCACAGACAATACTCCCAGATATAGTAGTTCAAATATTTGGAGGTCATCAGTTTCACCTCAGCTTCTGCCTGACTAGTAGTAATGCCAGGATACATGCGTTCTCACACCTGGCTTTCCTCTTAAACTATATCAAAAGTAAAGCACCAGGTTTTGCTTTAAAGAAATGTTTTTATAGACACGTTGTAATTTCCGATTAATAGCTTCAAGGTACCCCTCACTTGAGAGCATTGGTTTTCCCATTATCCAATATAAAAAGGTTGATAAAGAATCATCAGACTCAAAACATTACTCCTCTGCTTTCTTCCCACAGATACTGCCAGACCTGCTGAGTTTCTCCAGCAATTTTTGTTTTTGTTTCAGATCTCCAGTATCCATAGTTCTTTGTTTTATTTGTATTTATTCCATATTGCATATAAGATTGAAGGGGAGGTGATGTGCCCTTTGGGTAATTCGGGATGAGTGGCTAGCCTATGAATGAATAAAAAAGAAATTGACTGTATTAAAATATAAAAGAAATATTTATGCACATAATTAAAGAAGTACTGTAAAACAAGTTTATATCTATTCATCCAGCCTCTTGATACACAAGGAAAAAATGTAGTAGAGCAGAATCTCAGAAAATTATTTTCTTTTCCCATCCTGCTCATTTTTCAATTGCATCATAACATATTGTGCAAAGAAATTTCTACAAAAGTTGCAGCACAGAACACTTAGTCACACTTTCATTCTACTTCAAACCCGTGGCTGATCCAGGGAGGTTTGAAATCCGATGAAATATTATTGACCTGAAACATTGGTTGGAATTTTCCCAGTCAAAAGGAGATGAGAGGCTCTTGAGGCACAATGGTCGTGTTCCTACCTCTGGGCCAGGAGGCCTGGGTTCAAGTCCCACCTTCTCCAGGTGTGTGAGATAACATCTCTGAACGCGTTGATTAAAAAATAAAAAGAGGAGGGGATTTTTCTGCAGTGGGGAGTTATATCCCCTAAAACCAATGTCAGATAACTTTATACCACCATCTTCCAAGTTCCAAAGTGTGCTGCATCCCCCCTTGGATTTGGTCATAATTAAACAGCTTCTTTAACACTGACTTTCTCAAACACAGCACCAGTCTCCCAAACTGCCACAGACTTTAACCAATTAAAATGACAAGCTTCAGCCATGGCTAAGTGAAAACCAAAAGAACTGCGGATGCTGTAAATCAGGAACAAAAACAAAGTTGCTGGAAAAGCTCAGCAGGTCTGACAGCATCTGTGGAGGGAAAAACAGAGTTAATGTTTCGGGTCCGGTGACCCTTCCTCAGAACTGATGGTGGCTGGGAGA
>NC_063334.1:116207640-116221601 GCF_021869965.1 Rhincodon typus
CTGCAGGAGGCCCAGGATGGACATGTCGTCTGAGGAATGGGAGGGGGAGTTGAAATGGTTCGCAACTGGGAGGTGCAGTTGTTTAGTGCGAACCGAGCATAGGTGTTCTGCAAAGCGGTCCCCAAGCCTCCGCTTGGTTTCCCCAATGTAGAGGAGGCCACAGCAGATACAGTATACCACATTAGCAGATGTGCAGGTGAACATCTGCTTGATGTGGAAGGTCTTCTTGGGGCCTGGGATGGGGGTGAGGGGGGACGTGTAGGGGCAGGTGTAGCAGTTCCTGCGGTTGCAGGGGAAAGTGCCGGGTGTGGTGGGGCTGGAGGGGAATGTGGAGCGAACAAGGGAGTCACGGAGAGAGTAGTCCCTCCGGAAAGCAGATAAGGGTGGGGAGGGAAAAATGTCTTTGGTGGTGGGGTCGGATTGCAGATGGTGAAGTGTCGGAGGACGATGCGTTGGGTCCAGAGGTTGGTAGGGTGGTACATGAGGACGAGGAGGATTCTGTTTTGGTTGTTATCACGAGGAGGGGGTGTGAGAGATGAGTTGCGGGAAATGCGGGAGACATGGTCGAGGGCGTTCTCGACCACTGAGGGGGGGAAGTTGCGGTCCTTGAAAAATGAGGACATCTTAGATATTAGGGAGTGGAATGCCTCATCCTGGGAGCAGATGCAACGGAAGCGAAGGAATTGGGAATAGAGGATGGCATTTTTGCAGGAAGGTGGGTGGGAGGAGGTGTATTCTAGGTAGCTGTGGGAGTCGGTGGGCTTGAAATGGATATCGGTTTCCAGGTGGTTGCCGGAAATGGAAACAGAGAGGTCCAGGAAGGAGAGAGAGGTATCAGAGATGGTCCAGGTGAACTTAAGGTTGGGGTGGAAGGTGTTGGTGAAGTGGACGAACTGTTCGAGCTCCTCGTGGGAGCATGAGGCGGCGCCGATACAGTCATCGATGTAACGGAGGAAGAGGTAGGGTTTAGGGCCAGTGTAGCTACAGAAGAGGGATTGTTCCATGTAACGTACAAAGAGGCAGGCATAGCTTGGGCCCATGCGGGTACCCATGGCCACCCCCTTTGTCTGTAGGAAGTGGGAGGAATTGAAAGAGAAGCTGTTAAGGTTGAGGACGAGTTCGGCTAAGCGGATAAGGGTGTCAGTAGAGGGGCCTGCGGGACAGGAAGAAGCAGAGGGCCTTTAGGCCATCTGCATGAGGAATGCAGGTGTATAGGGACTGGACGTCCATGGTAAAGATGAGGTGTTGGGGACCAGGGAATTGGAAGTTTTGGAGGAGGTGGAGGGCATGGGTGGTGTCACGGACGTAGGTGGGGAGTTGCTGGACCAAGGGGGAGAAAATGGAGTCGAGATAAGTAGAGATAAGTTTGGTGGGGCAGGAGCAGGCAGAGACAATGAGTCGAACAGGGCAGGCAGGTTTGTGGATTTTGGGAAGGAGATAGAAGCTAGGTGGTGCGGGGTTGGGGAACGATGAGGTTGGAGGCTGTGGGTGGGAGGTCACCTGAAGTGATGAGGTTGTGGATGGTTTGGGAGATGATGTTTTGGTGGTCGGGGGGTGGGGTCATGATCAAGGCGGCGGTAGGAGGAGGTGTCGGAGAGTTGGCGTCTGGCCTCGGCGATGTAGAGGTCAATGCGCCATACTACAACTGCGCCACCCTTGTCCATGGGTTTTATGGTGAGGTTGGGATTGGAGCAGAGGGAGCGGAGGGCTGCACGTTCTGTGGGGGAGAGGTTGGAGTGGGTGAGAGGGGTGGAGAGGTTGAGGCGATTGATGTCTCGACGGCAGTTGGAGATAAAGAGGTCGAGGGATGGTAGCAGGCCTTGGGATGGTGTCCAGAGGAGGGGGTGTGTTGGAGGCAGGAGAAGGGGTCAGTAAAGGGAGGGTTAGGATCATAGTTAAAGAAGTAAGCGCGGAAGCAGAGGCAGCGGAAAAACTGTTCAACATCCAAGCGTGAGCGGTATTCGTTGATGGTGTACCAAACAACTGCACCTCCCAGTCGTGAACCATTTCAACTCCCCTTCCCATTCCTTAGACGACATGTCCATCCTGGGCCTCCTGCAGTGTCACAATAATGCCACCCGAAGGTTGCAGGAACAGCACCTCATATTTTACTTGGGAACCCTGCAGCCCAATGGTATCAATGTGGACTTCACAAGCTTCAAAATCTCTCCTCCCCCAACCGCATCCCAAAACCAGCCCAGCTTGTCCCCGCTTCCCTAACCCGTCCTTCCTCCCACCTATCCCCTCCTCCCACCTCAAGCCCCACCCCCATCTCCTATCTACTAGCCTCATCCCGCCCCCTTGACCTGTCCGTCCTCCCTGGACTGACCTATCTCCTCCCTAACTCCCCACCTACACTCACCTTTACTGGCTCCATCCCTGCCTCTTTGACCTTTCTGTCTCCTCTCCACCTACCTTCTCCTTTATCCATCTTCTATCCGTCTCCCCCTCTCTCCCTACTTATTTCAGAACGCCCTTCCCCTCCCCCATTTCTGAAGAAGGGTCTAGGCCTGAAACGTCAGCTTTCCTGCTCTTCTGATGCTGCTTGGCCTGCTGTGTTCATCCAGTTCTACACCTTATTATCTCTGACCCTGCATAAGACTCTGGTCAGACGACATTTAGAACATTGTGAGCAATTTTGGGTCCCATACCTAACCAAGGATATGCTGGCATTGGAGGGGGTCCAGAAGAGGTTTAAAAGAGTGATCCTGGGGATGAAGGGCTTGTTATATGAGGAGTGGTCCTGGTCTGTACTCCATGACGTTCAGAAGGTTAAGGAGGAAGTTCATTGAAATTTAAAGAATACTGAGAGAGCTGAATGGAGTGGATGTGGAGAAGATGTTTCCACTAGTCGGAGACCGGGACCCGAGGGCACAGCCTCAGAGTGGAGGGAGAACGCTTAGAACTGAGATGAGGAGGAATTTCTTCAGCTATTTCGTGGTGAATCTACGGAGCTCATTGCCACAGAAGTCTGTGGAGGCCAAATCATTGAGTCATAAATTTTAGATTTAGATTTTGTTGTCACGTGTACTCAAGTACTCAGAACAGGAGTAGAATGAAAAGTATACAATGTCACTACACATGGCGCCATCTTAGGTACCAAGTACCTAGGTACAAAACCTTAGTTACAGAAATAGAGAAAGAATTAAGTTAAAAAGTTCAGCACTATAGTCTTCATAGCATAAGAGTAGAAAAATAAAGAAATAAAGATAAAATGTCAAACATTACAGTCTTTTCTTGAGCCACGGACCTGAAGATGCTCCAAGCTGGGCTTCCCGAAGAGGGCTTACTCTCTCCCGCACTGGACAAAGACATGCCCAAGCATGCCAGGCTTTGCCGCTGCTGGCAAGGCTTCAGCTCCGAATACTATCACTGCTGACTGCCACTGCTACCATCCCTCACACTGGTAGCGGTGGTGAAGAAATGTCGATATACTTTCAAGTTAGAATCATGTATGCCTATGAAGGGAACACACGGGTCATGGGCATCCTATGTGCATGCAGCTATTATCCTTCTGATTATAGAGATCATAACTTTGAAACAAGCTGATCAAAGCTCATTAATGAGTTGCTGTAATAGCACATGCATATGGTGCGAAGACCTTGTTTGCTTACTACATGGTAGAGATCACCACAGTGATATGATTGTCCCAGGTATTTTGGAGAACTTCTATGACTTTCACTAGCAACAAAAAACATTCAGGTTCTTCCTGCTATTTTAGCCATCCAGCACCTCGAGCCTTTTCCACTATTCAGTTAGAAAATGATTCATCTGTATCTCAGCTCCATCTGCTGAGCTTGGTTTCAAGTCTCTGAAGTAGCAAAATACCGTAAATAAATTGGCAGGTTTATTGGGACAATGCTGGGAAGTGGCACAAACTGAACAGGCCTTTCAAAGAGCCAGCTCTGGCATGAACGTTCTCTTTCTGTCGCCTCTTAAACAACAATTCTATCCCAGGCTTTAAACTATGAATTGAGCTAGCATTGACCTCTGCTGCGGTATGTTCAATTTTGTGTGAAGTAGTTTGATACTTCCTACTATCTCTGACACTTTTCTCACCCTGGTCTGAATAGCTATTTCCTACGTTCTCTCTTGAGGGCCTGGCTCTGAATGTAGTGAAATGATCATGGTGTTGCCATTACATAGTAACCAGAAAACATTTCTGCCCTTGTACGCTAGGATCAACTTTAGCAATTCGTATTGATTGTGCCAGCTGTGCTGGAAAAATGTTACTGCAGTAAACTTCTGAACACTTTGTCTATCCTAATTTCCATAGCTGTCTATTCAATTCTTAAATGTTAATTATTTGTTTTGTAATGGTTCGAAGCACAGACAGGGAGAGAAATCACAAGCCCAGTGCAATATGAAGCCCAGGCATCTGTCTCCCCACCCAACTACAGCAATGCCCCTGACCACCCACCCACCTAACTCACCACCAACTCGAGCACAGTGGCCCTCATCCCAACCTAAACATATTGGCTCCCATCCCAACGAAAGCACAGTGGCCCCAATCCCAACTCAAGGAGAGTGGCCCCCATCCTAACTCAAACACAGTAGCCCCCATCTCAACTCAAACATAGTGGCCCCCATTCCAACTAAAGCACAGTGGGCCCCATTCCAACTTAGGCACAGTGGCCCCCATTCCAACTTAAGCACAGTGGACCCCATTCAAACTCAAGCACAGTGGACCACATCCCAAATCAAGCACAATGGCCCCCATCCCAATGCAAGCACAGTGGCCCCCAACCCAAGACAAGCACAGCACCCTGCCCCCAACTCAAGAACAGCAGCTCCCTCTCCCAACTTTAGTACAGTGACCCAACTCCCCAAACTGAGCACTGTGTTCCTCCCCACTACTTGAGCACCGAATCTTCACTCCCCACATCTGTGCACAGGGACCCTTGCTTTCCCCAATTTAAGTACAGCAGCCCCATCCCCAGTCCGAGCATTCGGACCTCCTGGAGCCCTGCGTCCCATTATTTTGCTGTGTTAACAATGCTGTATAAATACAAGTTATTATTTTTGTTGCCAACAACTGGGCAAAAAGATCTCTACACAGAGGGAACATAGTTGATATTTCAAGTCAGGATCATTTCATTGAATCCCTACAGTGTGGAAGCAGGCCATCCAGCCCATTGAATCCACAGTGACCCCAGACCACCCCACCCAGAGCCACCCCACTATCCAATCCCTGTAACCCTGCATTTCCCATGGCCAAACCACCTAAACTGCACATCTTTGAACAAAACATCTTCTTCATGAAAGGAAATCAAAAAGAGCTGCCTGACTCAACTGAACGTTTTAGTCACAAACTGGTTGCTTCAGCTTGTACTTGATACCCTGACTACAAAAATATTGGCATAACTATTACAGTAGGGCTTATGGCTAGAAGGTTGGCTCACCTCCCTGCAAGGAATAAGACCGAAGGCCTGACCTGAATGTGAGCCTTCATGCAGCAGGAACCACTGCCAGAACCATTGGTAACATATGTCTTGTCATCCTAGCAAACAACACAAAGGCTCCGAGCCAACAGGCTGTTTTATTCACAGTCCCAAAATCTCCCCTCAGAATACATGAGAGGAAAGCTACCAGAATGAAACGACAGAATTTTGATACATACAGACCTCCTGGAATTTAAATAACACAATTACCTTATCAAGGGGGAAAGGACAACACCATTTTTACAAATATTCTCTTCTAATGTCCAAGAGGTGCGTACATCTGGCACATAACTGGTTTAACCATCTGGCATTTAATCTTAGCTTAACAACTGATTCTGTTCTTTACATCAGTGGAGTGTTCCTCCAATGCTGTCCTATTATGATTCCCTGTATCCTTCACTCCTCCAGTGGTGGCTTTGCCTTCTACTCTGAGATCTAAGCTTCACAATTGCACCTATCACTTTTAGACATCTGCTATATTGTGTCCTAGTGTGGCTTTGTGCCAATTTATTCCTGATACTGCCCGAACTACGTTAAAGTGACCACTAAAATGCCTGCTGTTGTGATAGTCTATACATATGAAAATACAAAAGCAAAACACTATAATTAGAATTAGGTTTTATTGTCACCTATATTCAAGTATAGGAATACAGGAGTACAGTGAAAAGGATAAATATTGGCAATGAAATCAGATATATCTCTCTTGCTTTTCTTCTCAATATTGACACGGGATGTTTTGTATAGCCTACCACAGATACAGCTTCCTTGAAAAAGCAGCATCCCCCTCAATGCAGTATTCCCCTCAGCATAGTACCCACTCAGTTAGTATCCACTCAGACTGCAAAAAATGGCTTTTGATTTTTGTACTCGAGCCTAGGAACGGAACGTGAACCCAAACCTTGCGACACTGAAGTGAGATTGCTACCAACTGAGATATGATTGGCACTAGTAAAGGTAGCTTTGAGACTTCTACATTAATGACTGAGGGCTTACTAGGTCTCTTGAGAGGGAAGTGAAGAGGCAGTGACATTCAAGGAGGACTTTAGTCATGTGTGGGTCAGAGTGGGTAAGGGTCTTAGTGAATAATTATAGTTGTTATAACATTCTGATACTTTTTTGATCACTTTCACTGGTACCAGCCTTCTTGGTTATTTCAGTTCTGCCTTTGGAGATGTTACCACTGCTTTTCATTGCTGCACTGGTTTTCATGGATACTCGTTTACACAAAATATGTGCAAGGAAGTCAGTTCAGCGTCAGCAAAATGCTGCAGGTTGCAGCTAGACCTGGGCGCCTGCATCGGAGGCTTAGGCTTCCATATAACTTTGTTGAGATGGGACTTGAAGATCTGGACATTTTTCTTTTTGTTTAGATCTGGACGTTTTTATTTCCTTTTGGCTCTGTTTCTTTTATTTCTGCTGTTGTTTTATTTAAATGCTGGTTTTGTAACCAAGATGGCAACAAACAATGGAGCTTTGTACACTTTTCACTGTACTCCTGTATCCCTATACTTGAGTTTACATGACAATAAAATCTAATTATAATTATAGTGTTTACTTTTAAATTTTTGTATCCATGCATTATCACAACAGGACGCATTTTTATGGGCACTTTAACGTAGTATGGGCAGTATCAGAAATAAATTGTCATAAAGCCACACTGTGAAACAATACAACAGATGTCTAAAAGTGATTCCAAAGCTTAGATCTCAGAGTAGAAGGCATAGCCACCATTGGTGGAGTGAAGGATTCGGGGAATCATAATAGGACAGAATTGATGGAACACTCCACTGATATAAAGAACAGAATTGGCTGTTAAGCTATGATTAAATGCCAGATGGTTAAACCAGTTATGTGCCAGATATACACACCTCTTGGACATTAGAAGAGAATATTTATAAAAATGGTGTTGTCCTTTTCCTTTTGATGAGGTTAATTGTGTTAGTTAAATTCCAGGAGATCTGTATGTATCAAAATTCTGTCGTTTCATTCTGGTAGCTTTCCTCTCATGTATTCTGAGGGGAGATTTTGGGACTGTGAATAAAACAGCCTGTTGGCTCGGAGCCTTTGTGTTGTTTGCTAGGATGACGAGACATATGTTACCAATGTTCTGGCAGTGGTTCCTGCTGCATGAAGGCCCACACTCAGATCAGGCTTTTAGTCTTATTCCTTGCAGGGAGGTGAGCCAATCTTCCAGCCATAAGCCCTGATATGATTTGATTTATTATTGTCATGTACACCAAGGTACAGTGAAATGTGTTGTCTTATGGGCTTTACAGGCAGATTGCACAATACATGTGCATCAGAGTAACCGAACAGAGTTCCGGATACAGTGTTACAGCTGACGAGAAGGTGCTTGGGAGAGGTCAACATTAACATTAAAGAGGTCCATTCAAAAGTTTGATAACAGCAGGAAAGAAGCTGTTTTTGAATCTGTTCGTACCCGTATTCAAACTTTTACATCTTCTGCTTGACGGAGGAAGTGAAAGAGAGTATAACTGCGTTAGAAGGGTCTTTGATTATGTTTGTTGCTTTGCTGAGGCAGCAGGAAACATAGATGAAGTCAATGGATGGAAGGCTGGATTGCATGATGGACCGGGCTGTGTTCAAAACTCTTGTGTAGTTTCTTTTGGTTTTGGGAAGAGCTGTTGCCATACCACGCTGTGATGCACCCAGATAGGATTCTTTCTATGGTACATCAGTAAAAATTGTCTAGAGTCTTTATGGACATGCTGAATTTCCTTCGACTCTTGAGGAAGTAGAGGCATTGCTGTGCTTTCTTCATTGTAATGTCAATGTGTGTGGACCAGGACAGATTGTTGGTGATCATCACACCCAGGAAGTTGATACTCTTGACCACCTCCACCTCAGCACTATTGATGCAGGCAGGTGCATGCCCTATACTTTGCTTCCTGAAGTCAATGACCAGCTCCTTCATTTTGCCAACGTTGATATAGAGGTTGATATCTTTACACAAGGACGTTAAGCATTCAATTTCCTTCTCCTTATTGTTTGAGATCTGACCTACAACAGTGCAATAGATATACCAATATTTTTGTAGTCAGGGTGTCAAATACAAACTTAGGCAATGAGTTTATGGCTAAAACCTTCAGCTGAATCAGGCAGCTCTTTTGGATTTTCTTCCATGAAGAAGTCGTTTTGTTCTCAGTTTTCCTAAGAAGAATGCCTACAGTGAGCATGTTAGTGTGAGTGTGATTTGCCTGCTCTATGTGCTTGCTATAATGTGAATGTAGCAGTTTCACCATCCTTGCTATGTAACAAGAATAAAAATCGAAAGAACATTCGGCATGTATGTAACAAGAATGTTCCCTCTGCGTAGAGATCTTTTTGCCATGTTATTGGCAACAATAGGAACTTGTATTTATACAGCAGTGTTAACATAGTAAAATAATGGGACGCGGGGCTCTAGGAGGTCCTAATGCTTGGGCTGGGGATGGAGCAGCTGTATTCAAATTAGGGAAAGCAAGGCGCCCTGTGCACAGATTTGGGGAGTGAAGATTCTGTGCTCGAGTGTGGGGAGGACCACAGTGCTCAGTTTGGGGAGTGGGGTCACTGTACTCAAGTTGGGAGTAGGGGTTCGCTGATCCTGAATTGGGGGCAAGGTGCTGTGGTTGTGTTGGGATGGGGGCCACTGTGCTTGATTTGTTGGTGAGTGGGGGGTTGGGAGCCCTGCTGTCCTTGGGTCTGGCAAGCAGGTGCCTGGATGGCATTGTGATTCCTGTTGGTGTCTGTGCTTAGAACCATTACAAATCAAAATAACTAACATTTAAGAATCAAATAGAGAGCTCTGAAGCTTAGGATAGACACAAGCATTCAGAAGTTTCCTGCAGTAACAATTTTCCAGCACAGCTGGTGCAATCAATATGAATTGCTAAAGTTGTTCCCAGCGCACAAGGGCAGAAATGTTTTCTGGTTACTATGTAATGGCAACACCATGATCATTTCACTACACTCAGAGCCAGGCTCTCAAGAGAGAACATAGGAAATAGCTATTCAGACCATGGGTAAGAAAAGTGTCAAACTACTTCCCACAAAATTGAATGTACAGCAGCAGAGGTCAATGCTAGCTCAATTCATAGTTTAAAGCCTGGGATAGAATTATTGATTCGGAGGTGACAGAAGGACAACATTCATGCCAGAGCTGGCTCTTTGAAAGGCCTGTTCAGTTTGTGCCACTTCCCAGAATTCTCCAAATAAACGTTCCAATTTTTTCTTGCTTTGGTCTGCTTGCCCTGTTCTTACTATGTTCTGCCTGTACTGCTCACAAACAGAGCTTTTCACTGTACTTAGGTACACGTGACAATAAATCAAATGAATCAAATCAATCAATCAATCAATTGAGATATTTTTGTTACTTCAGGGATTTGAAACCAAGCTCAGCAGATGGGGTTGAGGCACAGATGAGTCATGGTCTAACTGAATAGTGGAAAGTGCTCGAGGTGCTGGAAGCTTCACTCCTGTTCTAATGTTCCCAAAGCAGCAAGAAAAACCTGAATGTGCTTTGTTGCTAGTGGAAGTCATAGAAGTTCTTCAAAATACCTGGGACAATCTTACTGCAGTGGATTTGTGATCTCTACCATATAGCAACCAAACAAGATCTTCACACCATGCATGCGCTACCAAAGCAACTCATTAAGGATCCTCAAACAGCACGTTTCAAAATTATAATTTCTACAACCAGAAGGATAAAAGCAGAATGCACATAGGATCACCATGACTCATTCATTCCCTTCCTAGGCACACATGATCCTAACTTGTAAGTATATTGACATTTTTGCACCATCACTGGGTAAAAGGCATGGAACTCCTTTCCAAACAATGAGAGTAGTTCATCAGATGGATTGCAGAAGTTCAAGAAGGTGGTGTACCCTCACCTCACCAACAGTAATTAAGGACAGACAACACATTTCAGCAACAATCACAACCAACAAACAAATATAAAAGAATAGAGACTTTGGAAAACCTTCACTCCTGTCATTTTATTCAAATCCCTGTGGGAAAACCAGAGGATGTCAGATAGAGACATTTCAAAACTTTGATTTCTTGGGAAATTTACTTGTGGCTGTTCAGCCTACCTCAGCCATCATGAGGAAGGCAAGCAAGATTTGTTCTAGTTAGACCATAAGACCATAAGAAATAGGAACAGGAGAATGCCAATCAGTCCCTTGAGCCTGCTCCACCATTCAACAGGATCATGGCTGATCTGACATTTCTCATGTCTACTTTCCTGCCTTTTCCCCATAGCCCTTGATTCCCTTACTGATCAAGTCTGTCTCAGCCTTAAATATATACAAGGACACTGCCCCCAAAGCTCTCTGTGGTAAGGCCTTCCAAAGACTTACAACGCTCTGAGAAAAGAAATTACTCCCAATCTCTGTCTTAAATTGGCATCCCTTACTTCTGATTCTATGCCCGCTGTGTCCCATGAGGGGAAACATCCTCTCAGCATTTACCCTGTCAATGTTTCAATGCGATCACATCTCATTCTGCTAAATTCCAATGAATAAAATCCCAACCTTTTTAATCTTTATTCATTAGACAATTCCTCCGTACTAGGGATCATCTGAGTGAACTTTCTCTGAACTGCCTCCAATAAATAATATCTTTCCCTAAATAAGGGGACCAAAACTGCTCACATTACTCCGTATGGCCTGGTACCTTGTACAGTTGCAATAAAGACTTTCTACTTTTACGGTCCAATGCATGGTGTGAAGATCTTGTTTGGTTGTTAGATGGTAAATTGTCTGTGGTAAGATTGTCCCAGGTATTTCTGTGCCTTCCACTAACAAGAAAGCACATTCAGGTTCTTCCTGCTGCTTGAAAATAGGGGCCAGCATTTCATTAATCTTCCTAATTACTTGCCGCAATTTGTGTCTTCATGCTATCTAAAAACATGGCTTTACAATTTCACGAGGGAATTCATACAAAATAGAAAATTGGTGCATAAGTAGGCCAATCAGCCCTTCGAGTCTGCTGTGTCACTCGTAATGATCATGGCTGATCATCTAACTCAGTAGCATTTTCTTTGTGTTAAATGTGTCTGAATGTGTGTTAAATAAAAGCTTAACTTTTTGCAGTGGGTTGGGATTTACAATGTGGCAAAAGAAGTCAACATCACCATTAGTACAACACTCTGTGGGTTTTCATTTACTCACTATTGGTTAAGGCAGAAATTTCTTCTGTCCCCCTCCACTGGAGACTAGGTTAGAATACTCAGCATGAATCAATGAAGGGAAAAATTTGAACGCACATTTCGTATTCCACTGTCTCTTATATTTGAGACATGTGAACTACAAATATAAAAATAGTCAAAGTACCCTAGCCTCTGTACAAACTGATGGATGTCCACTGAAAATTACAACTTGTTGTGTGAACATCTGTCCCCTTTTGTACGTATTGGGCTGAATTTTATGTCAGTGTTGAGGATCTAGTTGGTGAATTAGCTTTGCTTCTTCCTGGACGGCGTCAATATTAAGTGTCCTTTGAGCTTTTAGGTAGCCACTGGTGGGTCTTTCCAAGGATCAAGGACCCCAAGGCCACAACATCCTGCCTATCGAGAGCTGTAGCCAATCCGAGGCTGGCAGCACTTTTAAACAGTGGCACCGCCAGGGAGGGTATGCCTTGCTGCCAAAACGACACCTTCCAGAGTCCCAGGGCTGAGGAGAGACCTGGGTCACAGAGAAGTACCAGCGAGAGGGTTCTCCCGGGATAGAAGTTGTAGAGCAGGCTGATGTGTGGAAGTCAGCAGCAAAAGTAGGCTTGGCTTCCAGTGAATTCCCTCTCCCCTCCCCCGCCACCCATCCTCCTTCAATCAGATTATCTGATGTTACAACTCTCAGTCAGGCAATGCGTGCCTTTGAGATAACAAGGTGTAGAGCTGGATGAACACAGCAGGCCAAGCAGCATCAGAGGAGCAGGAAAGCTGACGTTTCGGGCCTCGACCCTTCTTCAGACCCTTCTTCACTGAGTGCCTTTGAATGGTACAGGACATCTGTAGGCTGCACAGTTTTACCTCCCAGAAGGAAATAAACAGTAAAACATGGAGATACTGCAAACTGATCTGACTTGTTTTGTATGCCTGAGAAAATTCCAAGGTAAACAATCTGAGAAATAGTCTGATCTGGCGTAGGGAGTTGCTTAATTGCTCCAAAATATGTTGTAAGCGCAGCTCACAGAGATAATGGTGGATCCTGTTTTAAAGGGACATTCAGTTCAGCTCCAGGATCGAGTTGTTAACGGTGGGGACAACACTGCCTTTTATGTGCAGAATTCTCAATACTACTGAAAACAGTACAAATGGAAAGAGAGAACAAGAGAAAGACTCACATTAATACAGTCTTTCATGATCTCAGGAAATGAACACTGCAACCATGAATTAGTTTGCAGTGTAACAGTTGTAGTGGAAGAAATGTGGCAGTCAATCACCTACAAACAGAAAGATGATCATTGGCAGTAACTCTAGTTTTCCAGCACTGTTGGCTGAGGCATATTAATGCCCAAGATAAAAAGGAGAACTCCTCCAGACTTTTCCAAAATAGCAGTTTGGTAACTTTTATACTCAGCTGAGAGCTCTCTCTCTCTCATCCACAACCCGAGCTACAAATCTGCTTGAAAACTTTAAGGTCTCTCTCTCACTTAAAATATTGCGATCAGAATTCCTCTCAATGAGGCAACATGATCGAGCAAGTCCTTTCCTTGTAATGTATTGTCATGTTTACAAATTCAGTCCCCTCAGCCTGGCCTTGGTGCATTTTGTCGCGGTCAGCATCTGGACAAATTAGGACATGGCCCCAGGGATGGTAAGAAAGTATCTTCACTCGAGAAATCTGGGGCTGAAATGTAATGTGCGCATTATGTAGAATTTTCCTTTTCCTATAAAGAAGGGGACTCAAGAAGTATTGTTACCAAATTAAGACAGCGACTCAACCCAGTAATTGGTTCTATCTGCATAAAATGCCATAAAACCATTTCCCTTGACAGAGGATCAGTATCTTGTGGTCAGATTTAAGACTATTTTTGCTCCTGTCTCTTCTGTTTGTGAGGTAATTGGTAAAAGAACCAAATGCAGCATGAGGAATTATACAGTGATAGTAGGAACTGCAGATGCTGGAGAATCCGAGACAACAAGGTGCAGGGCTGGATGAACACAGCAGGCCAAGCAGCATCATAGGAGCAGAGAGGCTGACGTTTCGGGCCTAGACCCTTCATCAGAAAAGGGGGAGGGGAAGGGGGTTTTGAAATAAATAGGGAGAGAGTGGGAGGCGGATAGAAGAGGGATAGAGGAGAGGATAGGTGGAGAGGAAACAAACAGGTCGAAGAGGCGGGGATGGGGCCAGGAAAGGTGAGTGTAGGTAGGGAGTTGGGAAGGGGATAGGTCAGTCCAGGGAGGATGGACAGGTCAAGGGGGCGGGATGAGGTTGGTCGGTAGGAGATGGAGGTGCGGCTTGAGGTGGGAGGAGGGGATAGGTGGGAGGAAGAACAGGTTAGGGAGGCAGGGACGAG
>NC_063334.1:116222101-116232838 GCF_021869965.1 Rhincodon typus
CTCCCACCTCAAGCCCCACCCCCATCTCCTACCTACTAGCCTCATCCCGCCCCCTTGACCTGTCCATCCTCCCTGGACTGACCTATCCCCTCCCTAACTCCCCACCTACATTCACCTTTACTGGCTCGAACGCCACCTCCTTGACCTGTCTGTCTCCTCTCCACCTATCTTCTCCTCTATCCATCTTCTATCCGCCTCCCCCTCTCTCCTTATTTATTTCAGAATCCCCTTCCCCTCCCCCATTTCTGAAGAAGGGTCTAGGCCTGAAACGTCAGCCTTCCTGCTCCTCTGATGTTGCTTGACCTGTTGGGTTCATCCAGCTGTACACCTTGTTATCTCAGATTCTCCAGCATCTGCAGTTCCTACTTTCTCCAAAAAAACCTCAATCTTCTTTTACATTACTATCTACCCTACCCTCCTATTTCATCTTCTTCCCCCAGGTTGATTCTTTAGTTTTTTTCTGTTGGATTTTAAAAGCTTCTCAATCCCCTGGTTTCTCACTAATCTTCACTACAATGTATGCCTTTTCTTTTGGTTTTATGCTATCCCCGACTTCCATTGTCGGCCATGGTTGCCTTATCCTCTCCTTAATGTGTTTCTTTTTCCTCACAATGAATTTCTGCTATGTCTGCTGAATTATCCCCAGAAACTCTTGCCAATGCTACTCCTCTGTCTTCCCTACTGGGGTCCCCTTTTAATTAACTCTGACCAGCTCCTCCCTTGTATTTTTATAGTTACATTACTCAATTGTAATACTATTCTAATTGTCATATAAGTATTCTTTAGAATTGCACAGACTCCAATGATAGCTTTCATGGATGATGTGGGTGCATAGAAATTCCATCAATTCCTTTTCCTGGGATCCTCAACCAACCTGTTTGTTTCCCAGTCCACCTGCGTATTGAAGTCCCCCATGTTTAATGTAATCCAGTCTTTCTTACAAGTCTTTTCTATCTCCTGATTTAATTTCTGAGATCCTGACTACTGCTAACGGAGCACCAGGGTCTACTACTGCGTTACCATATAATTATGTGGGGTTCAGAGATTGTAGTTAGGGCCAAACTGTTTCCATTTATGAGAGGATCACGAACAATGATTTATAGTAATTAGGAGAATAAGACCATAAGACATAGGAGCAGAAGTGGGCCATTGAGCACATAGAGTCTGCTCTCATTCAATGAGAACACCGCTTATCAAATAATCTTCGACTCCACTTTCCTGCCTTTTTCCATAACCCTTGATTCACTTCCTGGTTAATAGTCTGTTTCTCTCAGCCTTGAATACACTTAATGACCTAGCCTCAACAGCACTCTGGGGTAAAGAATTTCACACTTTCACAATCTTCTGAGAGAAGAAGTTCCTCCTTTTCTCTGTAAACATGTGACCTCTTATTCTATGATTTGCCATCTGGTCCTGGACTCTCCCACAAGGGGAAACAACCTTTCTGTATCTACCCTGTCAAGACCTCTAAGAATTTTGTATGTTTCAATGAGATTGCCTCTCATTGTTTTACATTCCATCGAATATAGCCCCAATCTACTCAAATTAGCAAAAGAAGCAAAAAGTGAAATGAGGAAAATAATATATTTCTTCATGCAGTGAGTGGTTCAGGTCTGGAAAGCCATGCCTGTGAGTGTGGTGTATGTAGAGTTAATTGAAGCCTTCAAAGGGTTTTGGATTATTATCTGAAAAGGAGAAATACGCAGTGTTATAGGGAGTGGGCAGGAGAATTAGACTAAGAAAAATGCTCATTTGGACAGCCTGGTGCACACATGATGGGCCAAATGGTCTCTTTCTGCACCGTAGTAATTCTGTGATGCCTGAGCACATATTGAACAGATCATATAGGTGTAGGACAGGCACAAGAAAGAGGGGTTCCATGTCATAAGACACTACTACCAGTTCAAGGATAAGCTGTATCTTTAAGATAGGCTGCACCCAAGTCAAACAAGGGACAAGACATTTACTGAAAGGATAATTACTAGTGTGGAAAGTATTTTAAACAGCGGAGGTGGTAGAGGGGATAGGTGGGGCAGTAGATGGGGGTGAGTCAGGTTTGATATAGAAATGCCAGTAAACTAAAAAATGCAGATAAGAGAATGGTACAAAGGTCTGAGAACTGAAGGAATAACAATAAGTTAAATCCTCATGTAACGAAGCACATATTCAAGACAAGAATAAAAGATGTTAAAAGTAAAGTGGCTGTGATGAAAAATAAGAACATATTTAATTCCCTGTACAGCAATACACGCACATTATCAGTCAAAAGGATGATCAAACAAATCATGTGAAGAAATACCATCAGAGCAAATGAGTCAGAGTAGGGAAAATTACTTAAACTATCATCCTATACACAAATTCACTCAGAAGAGGAAATAAAGCAAGGTTTTGATCTTGCATGTATTAATAGCCATTTACTTGCATTTGTCCCATATTTCTCGAGCTAACAAAAATCATTGATCTCAGTTTCTAAAATTAACAACTGATCTGGTATCAATTACTGTTTGTAGAACAGAATTCTAAAAGTCTCTTTGTGTGCAGAGATGTTTTCAAATTTCACCCTAATTTAGGTCTAGCTCTGATTTTTAGACAATACCCCCAAAGCCCTGATTCCTTACCCAGTGCAAACAAGTTTATTCCATCTACTTTGACTGTTCTCTTTACTATCTTGAAAACTTTGATCATATTCCCACTTAAGCTTTTAAATTCCAAGAAATACAACCCTAGTTTGTTTGTAATCTTTCCCTGTACCTTGACATTAGAGTTCAGGTATTGGTTTGGTAAAGGCTCAACGCAGTCCCTCATAAGTCAATATCTCCTTCCTAAGGACCCCAGAGTTATTCACGATGACTCCAGTGGTCAGAGTGTATAATGTTGTAGAGTGGATTCAAAGTGGTGTTTGGGACAGAATAGTTAGGATAAATAGTGGGTCCTCATCTCTTACAAAATCAGTGAACCTGATGGGTTTCCCCATATAACCCATTAATTGTCAGATAACTTTCACACACTTGGGAGGTGTAAAATTGAGGTCGGTAAACATATGTCAGTCATGAATAATTCCAATAAGGAAAACAGAGGAACTTGTTTGATGGAGAGTACTGAACACAGAATACTGTTTGCTCTCTGTTTTAGATGTAAAAGATTCCTGGCAGTGCTTTGAAGAGGAGCAAGAAAGTTGGCTGCCATATGGAGTATTTGAAGCAAATAGCATCGATTATTCAAGGGTCATCTAGGTGAGTACTTGAGAGAGGAAAAATTGGAAAGAAATGTTGATAGGATGAAATGAGTTAAAGTCTGAAGAGCAAAAGTACCAGATCTGTTGCACCAAATGCGTTGTTTCTGAGCTGCAACTTTTATGTAATTCGAAAGAACTTGTTGAGGTGATATTTGAATATTCACTGTCTGTTGTTTGTGCAGTAGTAAAAGTACAACTGTACTATACCTGCAGTAGGATGGTAATAAAACTTCATTTACCATGCTAAATATGTCATGGGCTGAGTAGGGCTTTGGAACATTCTAAAATTATACAAGTTGCTTCCTACATATTATTAGCTATATATATGTGTGTATTTCTGTTTTCTAACTTCAGAAACAGGAACCAAGAATTGATTTGGTTAGTTTGTTTTATTATTTCCTATAATTCTATCTTTATTTCTGTCTCTGACCCAACCAGCTCCATGCACTGTTTATCCCTCCACTTAAGCTTTCTACTCTTTTTCTCATCCAAATATATCAACTTTATTCTCTGTACCCATCTCCCTTATATGTTTATTTAACTTCACCTTAAATAATCCATATTTTTTTTATCAATCAATCCTTGTACTATTGAATTTCACATTCTATTTATTAAACCCATTCATTGGGCGTTGCTATAAGATTAGTAGTGATGTCAGGATAACATCAGCAAAAGTACTTTCAATTTTTTTTTTATCAGAGCTTCCTTTGTGTTAAAATGATATTGGTGAACTGAAAAGGTAAGTAAACACATTAACTTGCATTGATAGAGCATCCTTCTGAAGGTAAACAAGCCCCTGCCAAATTGAGGCTAACATTGATCATTTTTGAGGCTTGTGCTATTTTGAAACATGTAAATCTGTCAAGGAATTTGCAGGCTGGATTGAGGCCTAAAGATTGGGGTGGTGTGGGGTGGAGGGGATCAGCCACCAGTTAAGTAAGTTGCTTTGGGAGTATGAGGAGGTGGTGAGGTGGGAACGGGAGAGGGATCATAGTGATGGATCATTAGAGGCAGTGTAAGGTAATAAGAGAGTTAAGGGAATGAGTTATTGTTCACCCTCAGCACCCACCCCCCACTTCACAGTTGTTCTGATGTGAAGTACATTTTATTTTTATTCACTCATGGGATATGGGTGTTGCTCACTGGACCAGCATTTAATGCACCTCCCAGTGATGGTGAGTTGCCTTCTTGTAACCTGTAGTTGTAGTCCATGTGTTGGAGATACACCCCAATACTGTTTGGGAGGAAGTTTCAGCATTTTGATCAAGTGACAAGGAAGGGATGGCAAAAATAAACAAAAGAGATCCACTTCTGTACCACCCCCGATGAACTCAGGACACATCCAAGTGTTTCATCGCCAGTGAAGGTCTTTTTGAAGCGCTGTTGTACCGTAAGGAAACACAGCAGCCAATTGGTACTGAGCAACCTCCTATTTACAGCAATCTGACAGTGATCAAGCAGATAAAAACCAAAAGATTTGCAGATGCTGTAAATCAGGAACAAAAACTGAAGTTGCTGAAAAAGCTCAGCAGGTCTGGCAGCATCTGTGAAGAAAAAATCAGAGTTAATGTTTCGGGTCTGGTGACCCTTCCTCAGAACCCAGTTCTAAGGGAAGTTCTATACAATCTCCATATGTTGTTAAATCTCACTGTGGATGTAGAGATAAGTTGCTATTTTGTCTTGGATTTCCCATGTCTTTCCTCCTTTCCTTTGTCCCATTAGCTAAGTTTGCACTGTACCTAATCTCCTTCCATGGCTCAGTGTCAGCTTTTGCTTGAGGAAGGTCCTCTGAAGAACCTTGGGACATTTCTCCCATGATGAAGCTGCCAAATAAATGCAGAAGGGTTAACAGGGGTGAACAATTTACACTACAATTGGTTACAGGGAGTCAATACAGAATTTTAAATTGGATTTGCTCCTACAGAAATTAAACCCAGCTCAAATATTACAATACAATTGAAGTAAAAGTGACGTGATTTCAAGATTGCATTGTACAGGCTACAAACAGGATGTTCAAATATTTGCCTTTGGTGGGTCTGCCTACGTGGATTGGCTACAGGTGGGTCAATAATGTATAGGTAGGCAGGGGAATGGCAGGTTTGGCGGGGGGGGGGGGTATAAGGAATGTGTCTCCTCACTGCCATCTTCTGCAAGTACTAAGTACTGCAGCCACTGTCTGAATGTATACAATGCAATTCAACAATAGTCAACAGGAACTAAAACAGAAATTGCTGGAAAAGCTCAGCAGTTCAGGCAGCATCTGTGAAGAGAAATCAAAGTTAATGTTTCAGGTCCAATGATCCTTCCACAGAACTGGTGGTACTAGGAAATAGTTGTTTTTATGCAGAAGATAGGGTTGGGGAGGGGGTGAGGAGTAAATGATAGGTGGGGATAGAACCCAGAGAGAGAGAATAGTTGGACAGACAAAGGAGTGGATAATGATCAGGCTAGGAGGGTGAATAGCGGTTAATGGAGACTGTTAGTGGCTCCCAATGGGTTGTGTGTAATAGCAGACTATGTGATAACAAGGCCTGGTTTGTGGGGGTAGGCATGACAACATAGGAGAGTTCAAGCCCTAAAGTTATTGAACTCAATATTGAGTCCAGAAGGCTGCAGGATCCCCAAGTAGAAAATGAGATGCTGTTCTTCCAGCTTATGCTGAGTTTCTCTGTAGCACTACAGCAAGCCTGAGACAGTGATATTGGCCAGCGAACAGGGCGATGTGTTGAAGTGGCAATTCCAGCCCAATAGTGAACAGGCCTTTTTAAAAAAATATTCAATTGGTTGCTAGCATTGTTGGCATGACCAGCATTTGTTTCTATCCCTAATTTCCCTTGAGAAAGTGATGATCAACTGTCTTCTTGAATTGATGCCCTCACAATACAATTAGGAAGGGAGTTCTAGCATTTTTGCCCAGTGACATTGACAGGAATGGAACTGCTCCCTGGCGCATTCATGGTAATGCCTTGATCAATCAGAGCCCACTCATCAACCAATCAGCACCACTTTCTCAGGCAATATGAAGTGTTGTTTCCCCTGAAATTTAGCATTCTTGTGTCTCTTGAGTGCAAGGTGTTGAGCTTCAATAGCACGGATCTTTCCTCATTGGTACCCAATGCCAATATAGATCCAAGAGGGTAGCTGCTGGTGTTCCAATGCATGTGCCGCCCTTGTCCTTCAAGTTGGTAGAGGTGACAGGTTTGCAAGGTGCTGTTATTTTTTTTTATTCATTCAAGGGATGTGGGCATCACTGGCTAGGCCAACATTTATTGCCCAGAAAGCAGTTAAGAGTCAAGCACATTTCTGTGGCTCTGTGGTCACATGTAGCCAGACCAGGTAAGGATGGCAGTATCCTTCCCTAAAGGACATTAATGAACTAGATAGGTTTTTCCAACAATCGACAACGGTTTCATGTTCATCATTTGCATTATAGAAGTAAATATCCCAATATCCCAAGGCCTGAGCACAACTATACAAAAGAAAATAACCATCCCTTAGTTATTCAGTCAAATTCCTGAAAAGAAACTAACACCCTTTCAAGTTTGCTCGCCATCTGCCTGACTCACGTGGAGCTGAAGTAGTTGCAGCCCAGGCAGGAATAGGTCTGGGAAGGTAGCATGCTTCTGATCTGCGATTATCACACTTTAATTAAGTCCCCTTCCTTCCTTGAGGACTACTGTCTCCTAGACCAGAAGATTCTGCCCATTAACTCTGCTTTTCTCTTTACAGATGATGCTTGACATGTTGAGCCATTTCTGAAACAGGATTGAAATTGGAGAGAAATTTCCAGCATCTGTTGTATTTTGGAAGTCCAGTCACCATCGTTTTGAAGTCAGACTTTGAGTTTACAGAGGGTAGATCGTGGACGATCGGCCAGATGGGCATTAAGTATTGTCAAGTCTAGCAGGAATGAAGACATGAAAGAGAGTTCCAACTTTAACCGAGCTGAGACAAGAACAAAGTCAGGTGATGTCAGGTATATGGAAACAGGTGATCTAAGTGATGGCATGAGAAAGTATTTGGATCTCATTACAAGGTCAAATATTACCTTCAGTGACATGACCTTATTAAGGTGAAAAGCCTCGAGTGTATCTTGTTTCACGTCACCAATCTCCACGCTGAGGGTTTGGCTTTGTTGCTGTTGCCTGCATTTGGACAACCAGAACACTGCACAGAGGCCTTGTTGGCAGAGTAATGTATGGCATCAGCAAGGCCTTCAGGGAACTTGGGAACTCAGTCGATTAGGCAACAGAACCCAGCTTCTACTTTGCTTTGCTTATCTTGCTGCCACGTATTACTTGGCCGGTGACTGACAATCAATAAACCATCCACCCTTCCCCCAGTCTCTGCAGAAAAAAATGCTTTTTTTTTGCAAGAAAGCAACCCAACCCTTTATCCCACAGCTAGGATAAATTGCATTGCTAACAGATTGGATCAGTAGCAGCATTTACACTTCCTTGTAGCCTGAACAAAACTTTGAGAAATAGCTATGTCATAATGTGACATTCCAAATTATACATACATTAATAAAGCAGTAAGCTTCCATGAGCACTCAAAATCTAAAACTGAAACTTTTGCTTATCATGCTTCAGATGAAAGTTGCAGAACTCAGCAGAGTCAGAAGTCACACGACGCCAGGTTGTAGTCCAACAGGTTTACTCGAAATCACACAAGCTTTCAGAGCGCAGCCCCTTTGTCAGGTGCAGTGCAAGAGCATGGCACACAGACCCAGAGTTTATAGGCAGAGAGATAAAGGGCAGAGAAATCAAAAGAGCATACAACTGGTGTGAATGGAGTGTCAGATGATAAGTCTCTGCAGGTGACCAAGAGTGTTGGACAGTGTGTGAAGTGTCAACAGCTGAGTAATCAGCAAAAGGATGACCTATAATTTGATTAAGTAAGGCAGAAAACAACAATGCAGTATCGCCGAGCAGAGACTGATAGCCAACAAGTTCCATACCCATGAAGACGGCCTCAACCGTGATCTTGGATTCTTGTTGCAATACATGTGACCCCCGCCATACTGTTCTGTATCTGTACAATCTTCCTGACTGTCCTGTTTTGACAGCATCACCTTGATAAATTGTTACAATCTCTCTACCTCAATTAGTTTGTACAGTTTTGAATTACGTATTACTTTGGTTAGACCTCGGCACGTGACTCTTATGCTATGCCAGTCACTTAGTTTGTCTTCAGCACCACCCAATTTTTGTTTTTTAATAATTATCTCTCTGCCTCACCTAATTGGATTATAGGTCATCCCTTTGCTAGTTATTCAGCTATTGACACTTTACTCACCATCTAACACTCTTGGTCACCTGCAGAACATCATTGGACACTCCACTCATACCAGTTGTATGATCTTTGATGTCTCTGCCCTTGATCTCTCTGGCTATAAATACTGGGTATGTGAGCTCTCCTCTCTCACTCCACCTGACGAAGGGGCTGCACTCTAAAAGCTTGTGTGATTTCAAATAAACCTGTTGGACTATAACCTGATGTTGTATGACTTCTGACTTTGTCCACCCCAGTCTAGCACTGGCACCTGCAAACCATTAACTTAGCAAAGATAAGACTTTTAAGACCTGATGCGCCAAGCATGGGGGCATGCAGATGTGAAAATGTGCACTGGAGCCTGGTGTGCCAGTTCCCCATGTTGTGCAAGAGCATCAGCACCCTGAAACAGCCTTTTGATGATGTCATTGAGCTGCACATCACTGAGCATAAACGGCACAGCGTGGGTGGAGTTAGAATACAGTAAAATTCTAGAACAGACTGGAAGTATCAGTTTGGGAGACTCACTTGAATATGTGACTCTCTGGGAGATATACACACGTGAACTCAACAAAATATGATTGATTAGCTACGATCTAACATATCAATATGACAACCTAGTAAATGATTGCCATGTATAATAGTACATAGTATGAAAGTTTCATAAATAGTACTGCTTTGAAGTCTAAGCCGAAGACAATCCTTAAAGTCAAGGACATCTCTTAAATCAGTCTGTTTTGAACCCACACTCATAGTGTGTCATCATAGCAGACAGTAAAAGACGTCATCCCACTCCTGGATCAGTTCCCTCGAGGTAGAATGGGGGTGGCAGCAGTTTTGCAGAAATTTTCCAGTTGGCCTGTGTGCTCTCTGAAACTTTGGATTCAATGTCACCTCCCTGGATATGGCTGCCTGTCACTGGGGAATCAGTGCTGCAGGCAGAGTTTGAGACCACAAGGTGCAAAGCTGGATGAACACAGCAGGCCAAGCAGCATTATAGGAGCAGGAAGGCTGACGTTTCGGGCCTAGACCCTGAGACCACCCTGTTTGCTGGACCTCAGCTGTAGGATCCACTGTTGTTTGGCATTTATATCAATGATTCAGATGAAAATATAGGAGGCATGGTTAGTAAGTTTGCATTTTACACCAAAATTGGTGGTATAGTAGACAGTGAAGAAGGTTATCTTAGAGTACAACAAGATCTTGATCAGCTGGGCCAATAGGCCGAGGAGTGTCAGATGGATTTTAATTTTGTAGAATGCGAGCTGTTGTTATAAGGGAAGGCTGGATAGGCTGGGACTTTTTTCCCTGGAGCTTAGGAAGCTGAGGGGTGATTTTGAGAGATTTACAAAATCATGAGAGGCATAGGTGGGGAGAATAGCCAAGGTCTTTTTCCCAGGATAGGGGAATCCAAAATTAGAGGACATAGGTTTAAGGTGAGAGGGGAAAGATTTAAAAGGGACCTGAAGGGCAACTTTTTCACACAGAGGGTCGTGCGTGTATGGGCTGCCAAAGGAAGTGGTAGAGGCGAATACAATTTATAATTTAAAAGATATTTAGACAGGTACATGGATAAGAAAGGTTAGAGGGATATGGGCCAAAGGCAGGCAAATGGGACTAGTTCAGTTTAGGATACCTGGTTGGCATGGATGAGTTGGACTGAAGGATCTGTTTCCGTGCAGTGTTATTCTATGACTCTATTGAGCCACGGGCTGCCCCATGGTGGAGTTCCTCTATCACAATGGTGGCCCCTGCTGCTGAGGCCAATTTTAATGCAGATATTTAAAAGATTGGAGCGAATGTGCTCTCTTTCATACTGACCTGAAAAGCTGTTCTGCATTTCCCTAGCTGGAAGTCTTCTACTGGCCCTCCAGCATTGACAGCTTGTCATTCTTAACAATGAGCTTGCCCCCTGGTCACTTGAGCGAAAATCACTGTTCCCCATTTAGTGCAGGTGTTCTGACTCCAATTTAACCTGCTATTGGGGTCTTAACCCAAAGAGCAAAATCCTGCCCATCCATTATAATTTGGAATGGGAGGCAACAGTCTACTGGTATTATTGCTGGACTATTAATTTAGAAACGCGGATAATATTCTGGAGAGATAGTAGGAACTGCAGATGCTGGAGAATCTGAGATAACAAGGTGTAGAGCTGGATGAACACAGCAGGCCAAGCAGCATCAGAGGAGCAGGAAGGCTGACGTTTTGGGCCTAGACCCTTCTTCAGA
>NC_063334.1:116233338-116245372 GCF_021869965.1 Rhincodon typus
AAACGTCAGCCTTCCTGCTCCTCTGATGCTGCTTGGCCTGCTGTGTTCATCCAGCTCTACACCTTGTTATCTCTAATATTTTTGAGACCTGGGTTCAAATCCTACCACGGAAGATGGTGAAATCTGAAATCAATTAAAAAAATCTGGGATTAACAGTGTAATGACAACTATGAATCCGTTGCTGATTGTCAGGAAAAACCCACTTGATTCACTAATGTCCTTTAGGGAAGGAAATTGCCATCCTTACGTGGCCTGGCCTACACGTGACTCCAGACACACAACAATGTAGTTGACTCTTAACTGCCCTCTGGGTAATTAGGGATGGGAAATAAGTGCTGGCTAGCCAGCAATGCTCACATTCATGAATAAATTTTAAAAAAGGAAGCTAAGACTGGACAGCAGCACAATGCCTCTGTCTTGCTCTGTGCTATATGGACTACAATCCTATCTCTTTTACAAAGCCATTCTGTTCAGCAGTTAAAAGATATCTCTGTTATTACCCATCACCACATTCTTAAGAGCTTCTGGGTGGAGATTGGTCAACTCATACACTGCAAAAATGGAGGACCAGTACAACTGGTATGTTTATTTCCAGTATTACATGTGTTTCTTTACAGTGATTTTTTTCCTTCTGGGCACACTCCATCTACTGACACACTATCAGGGTGGATCAGAGCTACAATGGAATGTGAGTCTGTCTCAATCGCTTGAGCCTATTCCTCCAGTCAATTAAATCTTCTCTATTTAATCTCCATATGCCTGTCTTGGTTCTGCAATCCTTAATCCCTATACCTAATTATAACCTCAGCTTCAAAATGTCCCATTGATGCTCAGCACACACAGGGCTTTGGAAGACAGAGTTCCACATGTCTCCCAGTCTTTGTATGAAGCAACATTGCCTGCTGCCAACCCTGAGTGGCCTAGCTCCAATCTTAGATTTTATGCCTGTTTTTGTTTCAAATTAAGGGGGCACCCATTTAAAATAAAAATACACAGAATTTTTATTTTGCTCATAGAATGTTGTGAATCTCAGAAACTCTCTTCCTCAAAAGGCAGTGGAAGCAGAGTCATTGAATTTTTTTTTGGCAGAGGGGAAAGAATCTTAATAAGCAAACAGGTGAAAGGTTATCGGTGGGAAGCTGGAAAAGCTAGATCTGCCATGAACTCATTAAATGGCACAGAAGGCTGAAAGGGCCAAATGGCCTATAACCTGCTCCTAATTTATATGTAGTTTCTGGCTATCTACTCTATCAATTGCATTAATCTTCATGAACACCTTAATTAAATTACCCCTCAATCTTCTATCAATATTGACATATGCTTGTGTACTTTGCCAATGTTGACCGTTTTAGGGCCACAATTTGCTTTGTTTGGAAAATACAGGGCTTGGCTTTATGTGTTCCTGCTGGATATGGTTTGGATGGTGGAGTGGGGCTTATAAAGTGTGTAGGTATCCAGGACCCTACCTACCCCACCCAACAACCAGCTTTCTTAATAAACACCATTATTGGTTTATGATCAAAAAAGCTATTCAATAAAGACATATTGATAGGTTAACACAGAAAGTTAGCAATATAGACATAAAAATGCTCACACGCAGAGACAGATATACATTCATGCTGACACGTATGGCCACATGCACACTTATGCTGACATATCCATTTGCTCACATGCATGCTCACACTCTCACATACTCTCACACTCACAGACTCTCACACAAACAAGCTTACATTCAGGCTGACACTCACATAAATGCTCACACATAGGCACACACATGCCTACATGCACACTTATACTCACACACATGCTCACAGTCATACTTAGACACAGGTTCCTGCTCACATACACGCTCACAGCGTTCTGTTCTGAAGAAGGGTCACTGGACCCGAAACATTAACTTGGATTTGTCTCCATAGATGCTGCCAGACCTGCTCAGATAAAACAAAAACCTCTTCAAGCCAGTCACTGTCCAGAAGGGTCCCAGCAGAGGGCTGCAGCAAAACAAATAGTTATCACCAATCAAGGTGTTTTACAGGAATCCATATTAAAAAAATTCCAGTGTCCACAATATACTTTCAATTATCTTTCTAAAAATCACCACTCCAGATATTTCCACAAACTTGAAATAAACCCATTTTCGACACTCCTTGAAAACTTAACTCTTCCAAAGAATATTAAATATAAAGTGTCTTCATCACCTCAATGGTACATGTTAGAACTAAAGTGTTCTCAGTTAACTACCAGTGTTTAGTGGAGACCATTGGCAAGGAGTGCATTTTTCCACAGATTATCTTTGAATTCCATAAAACCTTTCAGTAGAAGTGCTCTGCATAAACGAGTGAGGAGTGTTATTATGTCCAAAGCATTGCAAATTGTTTCCCTATGGAGTGGACAGCAAAGGGAGGACTAGTTTGTAAAGAAAACTGCAATTATAACGGCAGTGTGGGACTTCCACTTGCTGATCCATTGGGTTGAAATTTTGCCAGGAAGTGCAACACCCCATTTTTTGTTGAAATGAAGGTCCCATGCCCACATTTACTGACAGTAGGACCAAGTGACCTTCTCTGAAATGGCTTCTTAATTGGTCATCTCCAGCTCACTATCCAAACAAAGATGTTAGTAGACCAATGGGGAGGCGATGGCCTAGCAATATTATCGCTGGACTGTTAATCCAGAGACCCAGATAATGTTCCGGAGACCCAGGTTCGAATCCCACCACGGCAGATGGTGGAATTTGAATTCAATAAATATCTGGAATTAAGAGTCCAATGATGACCGTGAATCCATTGTCAATTGTCAGGAAAAATCCATCTGGTTCACTAATGTCCTTTAGGGAAGGAAACTGCCATCCTTACCTGGTCTAGCCCACATGTGACTTTAGACCCACAGCAACGTGGTTGACTCTTAACTGCCCTCTGGGCAATTAGGGATGGGCAATAAATGCTGCCTAGCCAGTGAAGCCCTCATCCCGTGAATGAATAAAGAAAAACAAAATCAGGATTTATGGAAGGTGAACCCACTGGCTGATGCAGAGAGGACACTTCCATCAAATTGGCGATCTCCCATTTCTGGTTCATGGGTTGGGGATGGGAGTGCGAGTGATGGGGAATGGTGGTAGGGGATGGGGAGCTGTTCACTGGCTAAATACAGGTAGGCCAGAGAATTATCCTTTATATGGCACTTAGGGGTGGCTAGCACTGCTGCCTCACAGCACCAGGGACACAGGTTCGATTCCACCCTCGGGAGACTGTCTGTTTGCACATTCTCCCCGTGTCTGCGTGGATTTCCTCTGGGTGCTCCGGTTTCTTCCCACAGTCCAAAGATGTGCGGGGTAGGTGGATTGGCCATGCTAAATTGCCCATAGTGTTTAGGGATATGTAGATTAGGTGGGTTGCAGGGGGATGGGTCTGGGTGGGATGCTCTGAGGGTCGTTGTGGGCTTATTGGGCCAAAGGGTCTATTTCCACACTGTAGGGATTCTACGATTAATTATGTTCATGGCTGCCTGCCTTCATTCCCCAAAGATGCAATGGGAAGTCATCTCAATTTTACTTCCTCATAATTTTTCTGTCCATCCTAACCTCCCAGGACAGGATTGGGAATATCTGAATCCTGAACAGACCAGGTTGGAGCTTTTCTACATTTAAGTTGGGTGTTAATGCAGCTCTTCTAGGTAGAGAAGGGGAAAAACCAGAGAAAGCTAGCCAAGGACTTATGTCTTAGAAATAAAAAAAAACATGCTTTCCACAGCCTCTGGACATCCTAAATTGCTTTACAACCAATTAAGTATTTTTAAGTGTCATCACTGTAGCAACGTAGATAATGCAGCAGCTAATGTATGCACAGTAAGCTCCCATAACAGGCAACTATGCTAACGATCAGGTAGTCTATTTTAGTAAAGGCAGCTGAAGGAGAAATATTGACCAGGACATCAGAGAGAGCTCCCAAAGTCATCTTGAACTTTCCATTCCTCCTGCACTTCTTCTTGGCAGTACCTAAATTTCTTGATTTATATGAATAAGTATAGCAGAAGCAACAACTTTCAATTATGTTGTCCCTTTAAAGTAGCAAATTGTCCCAAGGTGCCACACAGGAGCGTTACCTAACAAAATAAGTTGTAAGAAGTGTCCTGAAGGAAGATAGAGGTAGTGTGGGCTAAGGGGGGAGGCTTTGACAGCTCAGAGGTCTAGATAGGCCCAGACAGCTGAAAGAATGGCCTCCACAGCTGTAACAATTTAAATTGGGAGTGTGAAGGAATGGACGATGGGGGGTTTTTGGGTTCAAATGGTTTTGTTACTCTTTTCATCCAAATCAATGGCCTGTGCTATGCAGCCTGGTCCTTATCCCTTAGGTTTCCCAATGATAAAAGATCCAATACTAACATTAACATTTCATACCTTCATGTGAAAGGATTGGAAAGGATGAGACAAGGTGAAATTCTTAAAGGGTTGGAGGGTTTGAACTATAAGGAGACGCTGAATAGGCTGGAGCTATTTTCCCTGGAACGTTGGAGGCTGAGGAGTGACCTTATAGAGATTTATAAAATGGGCATGGAGAGGGTGAATAGCCAAGGTCTTTTCCCCAGGGTAGGGGAGACCAAAACTAGAGGGCATAGGTTTAAGGTGAGAGGGGAAAGATTTAAAAGGGACCTAAGGGGCAACTTTTTCCAGGGCAGCTGTTTTGTGCCAGAATTGAGGTATTCCTACTAAAGTAATGCTTTGCCTAATCCTAGGGAATGAAGCTGTTCAAGAAGTGTCAGCAGATGAGCATTTTGGGAATAGTAACCATAACTCTGTAAGTTTCAAAGGTTTTTTGGAAAGGGATAAGGATAGTGTAGAAGTGTCTAAATTGGGGGAAGGCCAACTTCAATATCATTAGACAGGATCTTGCAAACATAAACTGGAAGCAGCTACTTGCAGGTAAGTGTACATTTGGAAAGTGGAAATATTTTAAAAATAGTATAATGAGAGTTCCTCTAAGAGTGAAGGGCAAGGGCAGCAAATCCAAGAAATCCTGGATGTCAAGGGAGATCATGAGATTGATAAAGAAAAATAAGGAAGTATTGGTCACTGCATTGAGTATAGAAGTTGGGAGGTCAAGTACAGGAAATTGGTTAGGCCACTTTTGGAATATTGCATTCAGTTCTGGTCTCCCTACTTGGGGAAAGTAGTTGTGAAACTTGAAAGGGCTCAGAAAATATTTATAAAGATGTTGCCAGGGTTGGAGGGTTTGAACTATAAGGAGACGCTGAATAGGCTGGAGCTATTTTCCCTGGAACGTTGGAGGCTGAGGAGTGACCTTATAGAGATTTATAAAATGGGCATGGAGAGGGTAAATAGCCAAGGTCTTTTCCCCAGGGTAGGGGAGACCAAAACTAGAGGGCATAGGTTTAAGGTGAGAGGGGAAAGATTTAAAAGGGACCTAAGGGGCAACTTTTTCACGCAGAGGATGGTGTATATGTGGAATGAGGTGGCAGAGGAGGTGATGGATGCTGGTACAATTACGTTTAAAAGGCATCTGGATGGCTACATGAATAGGAAGGATTTAGAGGGATATGGGTCAAATGCTGGCAAATGGGGCTAGATTAATTTAGGATTTCTGGTTGGCATGGACAAGTTGGACCAAAGGATCTATTTCTGTGCTATACATCTCTATGACTATATATATTAGGTACAGAGCATTAAAAACACAAGACGCAATTCGGCACTATAAAGAATGAAATATATTTGGCAGGATGAAGGAAAACCCCAAGGTCTTTTATAAGTATACTAAGGGCAAGACGATTTCAAGAGACAGAGTGGGGCCTATTAGACATCAAAGGGGCAATCTGTGCATGGACCAGAGGATGTGAGTGAGATCTTAAACAAATAATTCTTGTTTGTATTCACAACGGAGAGAAACATTGTAGCTATATATTTCAGTTGCAATGGTGAGGTCCTAGAGCATGTTAAGATTAATACTGATATGGATGAGGATAGTACAGTTATGTGGTTTACATGGACTTCAGTAAGGCCTTTGATAAGGTCCCACATGGAAGGCTAGTCCAAACGTTAAGAGCTCATGAAGATCTAATGCAAGCTGATAAACTGGATCCAAAATTGCCTTGCAAACAGGAGGCAAAGGGTGATGGTGATAGGTTGTTTTTGTAATTGGAAGCTAGTGACCAGCAGAGTAACACAGGGATCGGTGCTGGGACCCTTGCTGTTTGTTATGCACATTCATGACTTGGATGTGAATGACGAGGCGTAATTAGTAAGTTTGCAGATGACATGAAGATTGGTGGTGTTGTTGATAGTGTGAAGATGATCTTAGGTTACAGTCTGACATTGATCAGCTAGTGAATTAGGCAGAGCAATGAAAGGTGAAATTTAATGTTGATAAGTGTGAGATGATGCATTTTGAGAGGTCTAATACAGCAAGGTTTTACACAATGAATGCTAAGGAGTACAGAGGAACATGGGGACCTTGCTGTACAAGTCCATTGATCCCTGAAAGTATCAGCACAGGTAGACAGGGTGGTGAAGAAGGCATATGAGATGTTTGCCTTCATTAGCAGGGGTGTAGAATATAGGAACAGGAAACTCTTGTTGCAACATTATAGAGCATTGGTTAGGCCACAGATGGGACACTGTGCTGTTCTGATTGCCACACGTATCAGAAGGACATGATTGCACTGGAGAGGGTGCAGAGGAGATTCACCAGGATGTTACGAGGAATTATGAGGAGAGACTGGATAGGCTGAGTTTGTTTTCCCTGGAGTAGAGGAGACTGAGGTGTGCTCTGATTGAGGTATACAAATTATGAGAGACATAGGCAGGGTAGATTGTGAGAATCTTTTCCCCATGGCAGATGTGTCTCAGACCAGAGGATATAAGTTTAAGGTGAGGTGTATGTGATGTAGAGGAGATCTGAAGAAAAATGTTTTCGTCCAGAGGGTGGTGGAGGCAGACAATCTCCCAACATTTAAGAAGCATCTGAATGAGTAATTGAAATTCTGGAGCATAGTAGACTACAGACCAAGTACAGGTAGATAGGATTCGTATGGTTTGGTGTTTGTTGGTTGGCATAAACATGGTGGGCCGAACGGCCTGTTTCTATGCTGCATGACACTATGGCTAGACCTTTTGGTACCTGCTCATGTGACCATGTACGTTCCGAGCCGTCCTTGATACAAACGTCCAACCTCAATTCTGCTCCTGTTGCTCCATGTTTACTGTCCACGCACCGGTTTGTAGCAACATTACGGATCTGGAAGAAACAAATGGCAGCACTATCCTTATTTCAACTTGTTTGTCGTTCTTATTAACAACAGGCAGTACACTCCAAAAAAATGGCTCACTGTATTTGAATTTGATTTGTGACATTTTGAAAGCTTGATAGGGGGTTTTAGAAAGCAAATTATTGAATCTTACTACTGAAGGAGGTCATTCAGGTCATCATACCTGTATTGGCTCTTTGAAAGAGTTGTCCAATTAGTTCCATCCCAACGTTCTTTCCCTATAGTCCTGCAAAGATTTCCATTTCAAGTGGGCTCCAACTCTCCCTTTAAAATTATAAAGGAATGTTTCTCAATTTTCCTTCAGATTGTGCATTCTCAGGTCCCAACTGCTTACTGTATAAGTAAGAAAATTCTCGACTCCACACTGATTCTTTTCCCTCAGCTGTAGGTAATAAATTTGTTCTGAATAAAGTCCGTTGATTTGAAATGCTAATTTTGTTTCTCACTCACGAGTATTTGCATCATTTTCTGTTTTAATCTCAGATTTCCATCACCCAGGGTACTATGCTCTTTTATGAAAATAAACTTGCTTTAAACAGTTTGGAACAATTTACAGATGGAAACGAGGCAGCCAATTTACACAAGCAAGTTCTCACAAACAATAAACTGATAATAAACAGCCAATCTGTTTTTAGTGATATAGGCTAAGAGGTATATATTGACCAGAACGCCAGGAAAAAGTTCCTTTCATCTTCTTTGTAGTTCTAGTGGGATGTTTTATGTCCACCTGAGAGAACAGAGACTTCATTAACAACTCATCTGAAAGATATCAGATCTAACAGCACAGCACTCCCAAAATACTGTTCTTGGGTTTTGGCCTGTATTATAAATCAAGCAAGTCTAGAACACATGACCTACTGATTCAGGCCATTCAGGCTGATTCTGAGGCAGGAATGCTCATCATTGAGCCATGAGTAATTACTTATTTGGGCAATTTCTGGGTTCCTCCAGAAGTAACCCCACCCTTGATTTGTTTATGTGCACTGCTAGTTAAAATATTGACAAATCTATCCCAAACTCTTTGTCATTCTCTGGTCATAGATCTCTTTCAAAGATGTTGTGAACTCCTGGGATGGATGGCAGGTTTGCATGCACTGGTTAAAACTCCATTACCAGCTGCCAAGTGAAGTGGCAGAGTACATAAGCTGAATGCTTAGCAAAGTAGGGACAATGGATCAAAACCAGTAGTTGCTGGAAAAGCTCAGCAGGTCTGGCAGCATCTGTGAAGAGAAATCAGAGTTAACATTTCGGGTCCTGTGACCCTTCTCAGAACTGGTGGTAGCTAGGAAAATGTTGGTTTATATGGAGAAAAAGGGGACTGGGGGAGGGATGAGGAGTAAACAATAGGAGGGGATAGAGCCCAAAGAGAGAGAAGAACAGTTGGACAGACAAAGGAGTGAATAGCGATCTGGCAGTTTGCATGTTCTCTGTATTCCTGTGTGGGTTTCCTCTGGGTGCTCCCACTGTACAAAAATGTGCAGATTAGGTGGATTGGCCATGCTAAGGTGTCCAGGGGTTGTGCAGGCTTGGAGGATTAGTTGTATGGAATGCAGGGTTACAGTGATGGGGTGGGTCTGAGTAGGATGCTTTTCAGAGGGTTGATGGTCTGAATGGCCTGACGGGATTTATGAATACAGCAGCAGTCCACATGGACCAAATTATCATCCCTAGCTCAGTTTGCAACCATGTCTCTGACTTTCTTTTAAGCGGAACTGTTGTTTTGGTGAACATGTGCTCAGATTTTTTTTTGTTTTAGTGTAAAGAAGAACTGTAAGCCATTTTCATCTCATGACTGATAGTAGGAACTGCAGATGCTGGAGGATCTGAGACAACAAGGTGTAGAGCTGGATGAACACAGCAGGCCAAGCAGCATCATAGGTTGGCCTGCTGTGTTCATCCAGCTCTATGCCTTGTTGTCTTCATCTCATGAGTAATACTTGTCCTGCAAACTTTACATTTGCTTATCAAGGGCAATAAAACTGGCCAACACTTTAAAAAGAAAGTCACATCTAACATTTTGATAGCTGTCTCCATTCTTCCAGCAATGTGAGTCCAACTTGCCAATGATTCTTGATGTAGCATTCAAGATATTCGTAGTTTCGTGGACAGAGAGCTGCACTTGTTTTAATGCAGTTGTCAGGGACATAATGGGCATTTGGAACAATCATAATGAAATGCCTTCACCATTATCTCTGACACAGCACAGAAAGCTACCTTGGCACCAGCAGCAGTTAACCTAGCAGTTAGAAAGATGGTAACCCAGCCAAAGAGGTACAAAGAGAAACATATGAGTGCCAATACATCTGGAATAAAACAAAGGAACAGAACAATGGATTAGAGTGAAATGTAACGATGCTGCTAAGGGCATCCCAGGAGGAGAAGCATATAGGGAATTAAAGAAGAAAGCTTCAAAGTGCACAATGTTAATTCTTCAATGGCGCATCAGTAATAGTTGTACACTGACAATTCCTGAATGATGAAGGAAAGAAATAAAAAATATTGAGGAGAAATGAGTGTAGTACGACATTAGTGACAGTGGATATTATTTTGACCATGTGCTAGTTTTTCATTTGAAACATATCTTCATTTAAATAACAGAGGATTTTCATATATATTCATTAAATACTAACAATGTGCAGCATTACGCAGTTGTGGCTAAGTATTGAACAAGTGCTGCACTGTTGGAGGTGCTGCCCTTCGATGAAATATTAAAGCAAAGCCCCATTACCCTCTCATGTAGATGCAAAATATCCCATAGCACTATTTAGAAGAGAGTAGAGAATTTCTCCGCAGTGTCCTGGCCAATATTTATCCCCTTACCAACATCAATGGAACAAACCATCTGGTAAGTATCATGAGAATTAGTTTGTTGGAGCTTGTGTGCAAATTTTTCGCTAATGATCCTACTTTATAAGAATGGCTACATTTCAAAAGTTCTTCTTCAGCTGTAACACACTTTGGCATGGCCAGAGGTTGTGAATGGAGCTATAAAATACACTTTAAAAGAATAAAAAGGACAAATAGTTCTTTTACTGTTGTCACAAGCATTACCATCAAAAGTCAACAAACCACTTCAGCAAACCATTAAGCAGCAAATGCTGAGGAACTTCTAAGAACTATTATGCTAATTGACAGTATTAAATTACAGGATTTGAGTTACTGCCACTCCCTTTATAATTATGATGTGAAATACTCTCCCTCTTTCTATATTAGTAATATCCTTCTGGTCGAGCCAGATCTTGCTTTAAAGTTTTTCTTTTGTGGTTTTCTGACAAATTTTTTGAACTGCCAAAAACATTTAACAGAATGAAATCAGTCATCCAAAAGAGATCTTTCAAAAAAAAAGTCTTGTTGGATGTTTTAGTGAAACTCTGAGGGAGTTCAACAGTGTTTGAAGCGCCACCTGATGGATAAATACTAAACCAAAGATTACCTGGCTGCTTTGGGAGACTTAAAGATCCCGTGACGTGATTCCAACAAGAGCAGGGAGTCTCCCTAGCATCCTGGCCAACGTCCACTCCATAAAAAACAAAAATTATTTGGTCATTATTTAATTGTTGTCCATGTGAGTTTACTGCCTGCAAATTGGCTGCTGTGTTTTCCTATGTTACAACACTGACAATAATTCATTGATGCACTGTTTCTTTTTTAACCCTATACAGTAGCCATAAAAATTCCCAATGAGTAATTGCAGATTATTTCTTGGCATATGTGCAATAAGCCTTTCACCATTTATCACTATTAATACTATAATGTGATTATTAGTGCACATTATGACACCATGTCAGCAATCTGTATTAAGGAATTTTATAGACAGAGAAAAGGCCACTGACCTAACACATCTTAGACAGAAGAATCATATCGGCTGTCTCAGCTTATCCCTCATTGGTCTTATTTGATAAAAAAAATGTCCAACATCCATCTACATCACCTGCTATGAACCTGGTATTTACGCGATTGATGAAGTTGTTGTCGAACGGGAGAAAAAAATTGAAAGTGCTGGAAAAGCTCAGCAGGCTAGCAGCTAGCCATTCCTCAGAATTCGACTCAAAACGTTATTTCTGATTTCTCTGATTTCTCTCCACAGATGCTGCCCGATGCTCCACAGATGCTGCAATTTTTGTTTTTGTCTCTGTTTTACAGTATCCGCAGTTCTTTCGGTTTTTATTTGTTGTCTAATTAACTCTCTATCAATAACTTCCTATTCTATAAGAGTCTGAGAAGAAAACCTCAGTGCTGGAGAGCCTCAGGAATCATAGGTCCAATGTTATATGTTTCTCTGAAAGATGTTGCATTCACAATATGCCTTATGTCACATTGCTCTAACAGTATACCAATCTCTCAGAATTTGCTTAAATCGAGTATTGTTAGTTAGACAATATCTACCCCTCCTACTCCCCCGCCAACTCAAAAACAATTTGCATCCTCACCATCTGGAGGTGCGAGTTGATAATGGCTCCAAAAGGTAAGATGGATTCAGTGAACAATAGACCACAGTCATCTAGTGAACCGATGAAATTTGACAAAGGAAAATCAGTGGAATGACAGGGAAGGAAATAATATGAATGAAGGTCAGATCAAAGTGGAATTAGAGAGAAGGATAGAAATACTTAATTAAGAATGAGATAGAAGAGACAGAAAATTGTAAAAGAAAGGATATGACTTTACATTTTTAATTTGGAGAAAATATCTCTTCAGAAAAGAGACTTCAATAGTTTGAGATAACAAGGTGTAGAGCTGGATGAACACAGCAGGC
>NC_063334.1:116245872-116269741 GCF_021869965.1 Rhincodon typus
GCTACTTCCAAGTGGTGCATTCCACACCGTTAATAGTTCACTGTGTGAAAAAGTTTTCCCTCACATCACCATTGTTCCTTTTACAACAAGGTTGCTCAAGAAACTGTAATCTCAAGGACAATTAGGATGCACTAAATCATTACTGCACAGAAGGACGCCACTCATTCCACAAATCACATTTTAAAAATAAAGCTATGTTTGAAATAATAACAATTTTCATCTGAGATGAGCTGCCAAGATGGAAAGTGAACCAATCCAGATAATTGTAACTTTTTATGTAGAAGGTGATCAATGTTGAAGCACCAGTCGCTTAGTGGGGAGGGGCAGTGGAGTTCTGAAGTTTCAACAAATCCAAGTGGGAGCTCAATAGGAATTTGGAAGAGAAAGTGATAGAACTGCATGAGAAAAAGGGGAATACGTTAAAGATAATTTTGAAACCACTGAGACTGGAACCTTGCTGCAAAGGGAGATACGTTGTTAAGGCTTTTCATCTTGAACTCAAGAGGACAAATGTAAGGGTACTAAATATCTAACAAACTATCACAATAATTCATACTACAGGAGAAAAAGTGCTGATTGTTAATTCATCTCTAATTGCCTAAGGAAATGCCATGGAGAAAGCAAGGGGTCCCCAAGCTACAGGGTAATTCAGAAAAAAGCACAAAGCTTAATCATATTTGTCTGCAGAGAGCAGGCCCCTGCATAAGACTGTATATTGCTTATAGCAAGCATAAATGAACTACATTGTAATCTCGACTGAATATACTAATTTTGTTGCTAGTGTAGCAATTAGCAAACCGAGGAAATTCAGCAAGTGCTGTTCAAGTATGGAAACATTTTGTTTTGAAATTTTGCAACTGTAGGGTGGATGAATACTGTCTGTGCTCTGTCTATTTCAAACAACTGAAGGTATATGCAGTTTGATTTCAGCAGTTCATCTCCAAGATGTATGACCTAAATACCTGGCAGTGCCCTTAGTATAAACTGGCATGATCTTTTGACATTCTCACATTATTCTAATGAATGCAAGTCAAGAAAACTTTGGCAACATGTTTCCCTCTTCCACAATATTTACGTCCTGTACTACCAAGCAACTGTTTGTATAAATGGAGACTATTGAGCTGGATTCTGTATATTTCTCTGTCCCTATTTAGATTCCTCACATCGTACACAACATGCTGGTTACTCCTGCAAGTAGTCTTAGCAAATTTCACTCAGGAGTCCAATTGTACTGCTGATGGTGGAATTTGAGTATTGCTTATAAATGAAACATTTATCGATGTTGATAGTCTTGCACTCATCAGGATAATTTGCAAAAATACCAATAATGGGAAAACTAACATTTATACAGGATGAGAGAAGTGCGCTAATTGGTTGGCAAGTTGATCAAGTGGATTATTACCATGGAGAATGTAGCAGTTAATGATGATTGACAGTTAATTGCCTGGCTTTGTTTAGGTTTTAACCAAGGTAGGTTGGCTTTGATTGGTTGGGGCATTGATAAATGAACCAGTGAATAATGTTACCTATCTTGTTGAGTAGAAATAGGTACGGTGTATGTACCTGTTCTTTCTGTGTGCCAGTACTGAAGTCTGCTCTATGTCTCAAAGACGTAGGTTCAATCAAACAGCATGTTCCTTAAGTTGTTTGCAACAAGTAAACCCAACCAGTCTACACTTGCAAATTTCACAAAGCAGTGTCAACATTAGCTAAGATTCTGCAACTGGTCAACACTTACTTGATAATCCTGGGTGTGTGAAAAATTATGCTGACAACCAATTTAGGATTGTCAGTGGGACTCGCAGTATGGTGAACATACTGGAAGTTATACTGGTATTAATACACAGTGCCTTGCTCTTTGCCTTCTCCACCCCATCCAATCTCCTCCATTCCTTCACAAAGCCATGTTGACTCTGCCTTAAACTTATCCAAGTTCATGGCTATAACCTCTTTAATAACTTCTAACATTTTCCCTAAGACAGATGTCAAGATGATGTTTGGTTTTGTATCAGATTACTTTTACAACAGTGACTAAACTTCCAAAACTACTGGATGCAACCACTTTAGGGCATCTTAAGGCACTATTGAAATGCCAGTTATTTCTTTTCTTTCAATTTGCCATTCCTTGCTTTTATTTCACTGCCTTCCATTCTGTTTATGAATTAGTTACATCCATAAACAGTTATAAAGCTTATTTCTAACAGAAGCAGGGATTCACATGGACAGATGTTCTGTTTTCATCCAAAAGCTTTGGGAACACAGTAAAATTCTACATAGACTACCTTCCTGAAAAATTTATCTGTAGTTCCTCACTATTGTGTTCTATCTCAAGGTCCATGCGTTAGCATGCCTTTAAGAGACACAATAGGTCAGTATATCTTAAAGAGACACATTATGTCAGTATCCCTTTAAGAGACAAGTTTATGAAATCTTCACTGTGTTTACATGTGATTTGAGGGTGTAAAGATCTCAGATGTCAACTTAACTGTGGGTGCCTGTGTATACTGTTTGTATACACCAATGAACTGCAACAAATGTTCTTTTTGATTCCTCAACATTAAATAACCCACTTGGGAAAGTGATGCTCAAACCCTCATTACTCCAGGTGTAGTCACAAATGTTACCAACTTAAGCAAAGCACACAAAGTCCAAAATTTACTCGTCTGTATCTCTGTAATGAGAGACTGGCCCAATGGCCCTCTGCGACTCAGGCAACTTTACCTTACCTCTAATTTTGTACAAAATGGATTGAATAGTTTTCATCAGCAATATTTATTTTGTGACTTACTTTGGCCAAAACTGGAGTGGATCAAATGGCTCCTCTTGATTAGATAGGCCTTTGTTTCAAGAGCTTCTGTCAGGAGCTAAGTATCTGGGAAATAAGCCCAGTTGCTTATAGGTTGGATGTGGAGAAGATGTTTCCACTAATATTAGAGTCTAGGACCCGAGGGCACAACCTCAGTGAAAGGACAACCCTACAGAACTGATATGAGGAGGAATTTCTTCGGCCGGGGATGGTGAAACTGTGGACCTCATTGCCAAAGGAGTCTGCGGATGCCAAGTCATTGAGTATATTTAAGAAGAGATTTATAGATTCGTGATTAGTAAGGGGATCAAGAGTTAGGGGGAGCAGGCAGGAGAATGGGGTTGTGAAACATATCAGCCATGACTGAATGGCACAGCTGACTCGATGGGGCTGAATGGCCTAATTCTACTCCTCTATCTTGTGGTCTTTTGGTGGCTGAAGTGTAGCTTTATCCACAGCAGAGGGCGCTGCTCTACAAGCTACCGAGACAAAGACAGACAGTGAGATTACATAAAGTTTTGTTAACTGCGAGGAAATTTTTTTTTCAACTTTTTTTTATTTTTCAGGTAATCTGTCTACCAAGTGTGGTAATTCCTTCTGCGTACATGGTTACTCCGTCTCCCATTCAAGTCAGACTCAGCGGCACTCAATGATGTATTTCAGGGAGGAGGCCAAAATGCAGGGGGTTAACACTAAACTTGTTCTTGTGCCAAAGTTTTACAGCACATATGGAGACCATTCATCGTATTTATGCTGTATGCTAACTAGTCTCTAGGAGTTAGTCCCAGTCAAAAGCTCTGCAAATATTCTCTCTTCAGATAATTTTCCAATTCCCAAGTGTCAGTCATAATAGAATTTGCCTCCATCCCACTCTCAGGCAGTCCATGTCAGATCCTAACCACTCAGGGCCTTGGTGAAACCACACCTAGAGTATTGCATGCAGTTTTGGTCTCCTTCGTAGTGATTGTAATGAGGTCAGGTAGATAGACATCATAGAATATGAGTTCCCTTAGTGGGGCTGTTAATCTGGTCCAATCAGGGAGCCTTCGCTGACAAATAAGAAGAGGTGTATCAGACATCCTGTTCACTCTGAGGCCTAGCTCTGCGCAAGCTGGATCAGTGTCAAAGACTATCCACATGTAAGTAAATAGTGACCTGGTGGTGGGATACTGGCCTCTGTGGAGTTATTTCAGTGGGAATGAGGGAAAAGCACGCTTCTGAAGAAATTCGCTTGCAATAGTCATCTTTGAGTTGGGGTAAGCATTTCTGATCATGCCATTATTTGGGAAGCTTGATTCATTCGACCCTGCCGTTGAGTCTGGGTTCAGTATGTGGAAGGAATGTATTATTTTTTCTGAGCAAACGACATTGGGGCAGATGAAAAAACAACCAGTAATTCTCCTGACAGCTTGTGGATCAGTACCTTTCTCAGTTATTCAAAGCCTAACTTTCCCTGAGACAAAACCTTTCAGGAGTTGATGGATTTAGTTAAGGAATATTACAAACCCAAGCCCTCTTTAATTCTGAGATGCTATTGGCTTTATTTGGCAATTTGAGAACCAGGGGAATCTATACTGGGATTTTTGTCTAGGTTAATGACGAACCCTAATGAGATGCTGAGGGACCGTTTGGTGTGTGGGTTTAATGATGTAACCATGCAAAAGTGCCTTCTAGCTGAAGCCCAACTGGATTCAAACAGTGACTACAACTGGCTTTATCATAGGAAATGCAGCAAGTGAAGCATATTAGTTACAGGGTATTCCGATGGAAGTGGACACCCTCACTAGTCTTACTGAGCTTGAGGAACACCATTTGAGTGAAGACAATTGCAGACCCTCACTAAGGGCATATCCTGAACACAGGGACTGTAGGTCAGTCCACAGCAAAACCCCAAAACAGAGCCAAGCCTGAGCCAAACAAAAGTTTTCTTCAGGACCTGGGCTGGCAAGCCTTTGTAGTTGCTGCCAGTGTGCAGATTCAAGACAGCAAAAGAATCCTGCTAGGTCTGAATTGAGTAAGAGAACTCATAGGACGGTAGCCAAGAGAGTACACATCCTGGAAAGTTCACCTACATCTGGTTTGGAATAGTTAAATTGCTTAACAACACCCAAATCAGAACCAACCAAAGTAAACATCTAGTTAAATGGTAGCCCAGTTCTAATGGAGGTCGATACCAGCGTGGCCATTTCAGTGATTGCAGAAACAGTCTTTAACAAAATTTGCCCTGGACTCCAACCCTCAAGTTTGTGTAAGACCTTGACTAGACTGAGAACATATACCGGGAAACGTTTTCAGATTAAGGGTACAACTTCCGTTTCTGTCTCTAATGTGAAGCAGCTGATTCAATTACACTGATTGTAGTAAAAGGCTCGGGCCCAAGCTTGATGGGGCAAACTTGGTTGAGAAAGATTAACCTAGGCTGGCTTGACATTTTTCAATTAGAAAATGGCTGCCTGAGTGAACCACCTGCTCTGGAGACGTGTAACAATGTCTCTGAACAAGTTGGTTAGGAAAATCCCAACACTGGGATTTCTAGGGCTCTTGCAATGCAGTGATAGTGTCCTGACCTGTCCTGACCAGGAGGTCTGGCTTCGAGTCCCACCTGACACACAGGTGTGTCTGTATGGGTTGGTTAGAGCTATCATAAGGCTATTGTGGCACAGTGGTAATGTTTCCACCTCTGAGGTGGAAGGCCTGGGTTCAAGTCCCATAGGCTGACTAGAGGAAAATATCTACACTCAGATTTCTTCATAGAATAGCACCTAAAATGTGCACTACAGAAATTTCTAAATGGAAGCCATTAACCCATGAAGCTTTTGCCAGCTCTGTGATAGATCAGGCCCATTTCCCCACAGCCCTGTAATATTTCTTCTGCAGATACTGTCACCCAAACACTTCTATTCAATAATCCCTTTGCACCAGCCTGTCAAGCAGTAGGTACCAGATCTTAATGCCACTGTGTTACAGTGGCGAGATTTTCAAACATATCGGGAAGCTAATAGAGCGGTTTGCATTTATATAGCACCTTTAATGCACTCAAAATGTACCAACGTACTTTCCAGTCAATGGTGTACTTCTGAAGTAGAGTCACTGTTGCAAGGTTACTATCTGAATTCTCGAAATGGAGTCCTGACACAGAGCGAGAATGTTATCAACTGTGTCTTACTAAGACTGATAGAATTATGGTATAATAATAGTCACATCTTCAAACATAGATTGGGACTCTCTAAATCCCTTTCTAGCCCTCTCTCCTACTTTAATACCTATCTTGACCACCACCTTAGCTGTGTGTTTGACCATGTCTCCTAATAGCCTCCCTTTCTTGGCTCTGCATCCAGTTTCGTCTGCTTCTGTTTATGGGATGTGCTCTGGGACATTTCTCTGATGCACTTGGCAATCTGTTTCCTGATTTTGAACTGCATTGATTAACATCTTTCTTTCCTCCTTATTCAGAAGAAATTGTAAATGGACCCCATCATGTTGTGCACAGAATGCCCTTGCATATTAGGTGCCAATGGCCCATATTTTGGGTTAAGAATAGAAGGATATTGCTGAGGTCATCAAAGATCATGAAGGAGTTTACCCTGCTGAGCTATAAGAGGACCTCAATGAAACATCTCCAAAAGCACAGTCGTTGTACGTATCCACTAATTACACTGTAAACATGATGGAAATGTTAGGGCTGGTGCACTTCTATGTAAGTGGATTAGTAATGGCGTGATAAATCATAACTGCAGCCTAACGACCTCTCTTAAAGTATAATTTTACAAGTGTAGACTCACTTTGCAATGAGACCTGAGTGTACTTGTACATCAATCACTGAAAGCATGTCATTGCAACAGGTAGTGAAGAAGTACCTTGATCTTCATAGTGAGAGGGTTCAAGTACAGGAGCAGGGATGTCTTGCTGCAATTGAACAGGGCTTTGTTGAGACCATGCGTGGAGTATTGTGATCGGTTTTGGTTTCCTTGTCTGAGGAAGGATGTTCTGATTATGCAGGGAGTGCAACAAAGGTTTATCAGACTGATTCCTGGGATGGCAGGACTGATGTATGAAAAGAGACTGGATTGGTTAGGACAATGCTCACTGAAGTTTAGAAGAATGAGGGGAGATCTCACAGAAACCTATAAAATTCTAACAGGACCAGACAGGGTCAACACAGGTACCATGTTTCTGATGGTAGGGGAATCTACAATCATGCGTCACTATCTAAGGATGTGGGGTAAGTTATTTAGAACTGAGATGAGGAGAAATTTCTTCACCCAGAGAGTGTTGAGCCTGTGGAATTCTCTGCCACAGAAAGCAGTTGAGGCCAAAACATTGAATGATTTTGAGGAGGAGACAGATATAGTTCTTTAGAGTCAAATGGTATAGGGCGAAAGTGGAAACAAGGTCCTAAGTTGGATGATCAGCCATGATCATGTTGAATGGCGGAGTAGGTCCAAAGGACAGAATAGCTACTCCTGTCCCTATTTTTGATGTTTCTGTGCTTCTAGTTGTTCATGACTTAGCCAGTGTTGGAGGCTTAATTTTGTCTGAAATTTGTCTGTCCCTATTATGTTTTCTTCTAGATCCCACTTTTCTTTCCCAATCTTTTCTTCCCATATGCAATTTAAATCTCATTTTTGCTTCCTGGTTTTGACAATTTTGGTTGACTTTTGAAGCACGACAAGGCATGATTTTCTGGTGTTGGGATAGCGGGTCCCAAGTAAGTGGGCAACAAATTTCTCCAAATTAAGACCCAAATAAAGACCATTTTACAGTGCTGTAGGCAGAAGGAGGGTGCCAGCTATGTGCAGGTTCAGAGCAGTTTGGGTGTTGTACAGATGGTTTTGTAAAGCAAGAGGGAACCATCGACAGGGGAGCCAATAAGGCCCTGGCAGTTCCCCAGAGTGGTTTACCCTCTCTCCTGGTGTACTATTTTTCTTCCTACAACCTTTGATCCCTTTAGCCCTAAGAACTATACCTACCTCCTTGAAAACATTCAATGTTTTGGCCTCACCTGCTTTCTGTGGCAGAGAATTCAACAGGCTCAACACCCTCTGGGTGAAGAATTTCTCCTCATCTCAGTCCTAATTGGGCTACTCCAATCCTTAGACCGTGGCCTTACTTTTTAATGGAAATATGTTGTGCCTGCCTGCTGTGGGCTGGAGAGTCCTGGCCCAACTCATAGCTATAGAGTCATAGAGTTATACAACATGGAAACAGACCCTTTGGTCCATCTCATCCATGCTGACCAGGTATCCTAAAATAGTCCCATTTGCCAGTATTTGGCCCATATCCCTCTAAACCCTTCCTACTCATCTACCCATCCAGAAGCCTTTTAAATATTGTAATTGTACCAGCGCCTAGCACTCTCTCTGGCAGCTCATCCCACACACGCTACCCTTTGCATGAAAGCTCCAGGGAAAATAGCCCCAGCCGATTCAGCTTTCCCTACAGTCAAATCCTCCAATACCAGCAACATCCTTGTAAATCTTTTCTGAACCGCCTCAGGTTTAACAACATCTTTCCGGTGTCACTGCTGAGCTGTCAGCCTATGGGACAGTACACCTTCTTTCACAAGAAGGTGCCCTTCCACCCACTTGCTTGGCTGCAACCAGAAAATTCTGCCAAGGAACCTGCTGCCCACACATGTACACGGCTTCTGGCATTTCCTTATGGTGTTGGGCTTTTTGCCCAGATAGTAAAATCCAGGACTACTTCGCGTTAGGGTGAGTTGGTTTATTGAGGAGTTCTGATTTTGCCCTCACAACAATCTCTCCCACCCAACCATTGCAAGTGCCTTAGTATTTCCAACACTTGCATCAATAAGTGACCTACACTGCCAAAATGTGGGGTCATTTACCTCTTTGAGAATTTTTAACCGCGGGCATTTCAATTTTCATTTTTGCTGTTCATTAATATGTTACTTGTGGAGATATTGAAGGGATTGTTGCAATATCATTAAATGTCTGCAGATGGCAACTGTGAGAGTGATTGCCTCGCACTGCCCTTTGCTGCCATCTGCAGCAACTGGAGAGTACTGCTGGCAGAGTCCGTGAGTTGAACATTCTCTGGGCAGAGAAAACAAGTCTTAGCTCATGTAAATTACAGGGATTCTAACACAACAACAAGCAATGTAATCATATGTCATAGATATCATCTGCAATTTGGAATGTGGAATGAATGGAGGGATATGAACCAAGAGCATGCAGAAGGGATTGGTTACATTTATGAAGAAGGGTCCCGACCTGAAACCTGAAGGGTCCTGTTCCTCTGATGCTGCCTGAACTGCCGTGCTCTTCCAGCTCCACACTATATTATCTCTGACTCCAACATCTTACTATCGCTGAGTTAAATTTATTGTCATGTTTAGCATAACATCGTTCTAATTTCATTTATCTTCCATTTTCGCAATGCTGTCTTTCCCAATTTTCCATGTAACTTTAAAAACAATACTTTTGTTGCCTAAATTTCATCTTCCTACTGCTGTTCACCATTCGTTGTTGAAGCTGAAGCAGCTGGAAAATTATTGGAATTTGTTGACTGAAAATTAGCTGTAAGAACTATCTTTTGTAGCCATTAAGTCTATCAGTCATGTCATTGTTGATCAGTTTGCCATTTTCTTTAATTACAATAGCCCATCACTGGCACTTAATGCCATGATCCATGCATGTTATGTATGTACATTTAGTTACCTATTTGCAGTGAAACAGAGGTCAGATTTTTAAACAAGGTCAGTACACATTTAAAGAATGGAGTATGATCCAATACATCTCTCTCTCTACCTACACACACACACACACACACACACACACGTTAACACTGCCTCACACTGCCAGGGACCCGGATTCAATTCCAGCCTTGGGCAATTCTCTGTGTGGAGTTTGCACATTCCCCCCGTGTCTGCATGAATCCACTCTGGGTGCTCTGGTTTCCTCCCATGGTCCAAACTTGTGCAGGTTAGATGGATTGGCCATGCTAAATTGCCCATAGTGTCCAGGGATGTGTCAGGCTGGGTGGATTGACCACGGCAAATGGAGGGTTACAGGTATAGGGTAGGGGGGTGGGTCAGGTTGGGACTGTCTTTTGGGGGTTGGTGTGGACTTGATGCGCTGAATGGCCTGTATGGATTCTATGACTGAGTGAGTGGCACTGGAAGAATAAAAGTTACATTCATTAGTGAGTGATGACTCTGCCAGGTTACAGAAACAGAATTAGACCATTCAACCAATTTGCACCTGTTTTCAATCATTCAGTTGTATCATGGCACACCTTTGTCTTCATTCCTACAACCTGTCTTGGCTCCATAACTCAAAATACCCTTGCCTAATCAAAACCTGTCAAGCCTGATATTTGCATTTCCTCTGATCCCTGGGATCAATATCTTTATGGGAGACAGAATTCCAGAGTTCCACTAGCCTAAATCTTAAGTGCTAACTCTGAATTTTAGCATGGTGCTCTCATATTGTGAACTCTCACACAAGAGAAAATAACTATTCCCCATCTACCCTATCACATTCTTTCTCATCTCTGGTGTTAGCAATGGGGTTCAGTGGCTGTACTGTTGGCTTTGAGTCATGGTTCTAAGTCCCACTGTAGAGAATTTCACCCTAGGATCTGTTCTTCCATCTCTCCTGATCTCACCAGTCTAGTCTGGGTTCGCTATCCCATTAAAATCCTTATGCTAGATTACCAATCCCTTCTTAACGTCAACTCTCCATACCCACCCTCAATCAAAACTCTGTAAACTCTGTGAAGCTTACATATGAATATTGTCTTATGCAGTGGCCAATTTTATTTTTACAATCACAGGAGGTGGGCATTGTTGGACAGACCGGTATTTACTGACCATCCAGAATTGTCCTTCAGAAGAGAATGCCGAAGCAACTACTTGATTGGTTCTAGGCTATGTGGTGTAGGATCACCCTTAGTGCTGTTAGGGAGGGAGTTCTGGGATTTCTAGCCAGTGACAGTGAATGAATAGCGATGTAGTTCCAAGTCAGGATGGTGAATGGGCTGGAAGGAAACTTGCAGGTGTTTGTGTTGCCTCTAAGCTGTGCGGCAGTGGGCATGCATGGTGACTGGTGTTGGCATGCCAACTATGGCATTGACTTCCAGTTCCAGAAATCACTGCCATGCATGGATCTCCGGTAAAGCCAGAAAGGAAGATTAGAGGGAACATTGGTTCCCACATGCCTGCTGCCCTTGCCCTTCTAGGTGGCAGAGGAGGGGGGTTTGGAATGTAATGTCAGAGGAAGCTGGGATGAATTGCTGCAGTGCAAGTTGTAAATGGTATCTTCTGCTGCCACTGTGCATCGGTAATAGAAGCAGTAAATATTGAAGGTAATTACCTTTTGCATCCTCCTTGTGTTTCATGATTCCTGACTGGCCTTTCTCTCCACCGTCAAAGCCTCCTCATACTTTATCTCCCCTAGCTTGCCCACTCCGCCAAGCAATCTGTTTCTTCTCCGTGAAGCCCTTTGGGATGTGGCAATATCATAGCTACTATGTAAATCCCACCTGTTTGTGCTGAGTGGATAACCTCAGTGATATCTTAATCCACTGTTGAGATTAGGGGATATTTTTCAAATAATTGGAACTGTTGTAAACTCAATTTAGCAGTGAATTCAGTAAGATTTAAATGCATAAAAAATGAATAAGGCATTTGCAAACAATTAGGGGAACTGGTGAAAGGGCAAGAAGATAATCTTCCTTTACACTGTGGTGTTTAAATATCATTCTAATTCGAATTAAACGGCTGCTGAAGCAACCTGGTGCAGCCAGCCATCAGATTAATGGATCAAGTCTATTCACTCCACACAGATCCATGTGACGAGGGCTGTGAGTCTGTGATGGCTGCACTTTCTCCCTCACCCAGACTGTGACTTTTAAGCTCTGATGCTCACAGATTCCTGGAACTCCCTCAGGTCTGAGGATGAACAGCAGTCATTAAGAGGGACTGTGGAAGTGCTGTTACTTCTGATTGGGTGAGCGACAAAAGGCAAAGGTGCACTGGAAGAACAAAGCTTGTGCTCAGCAGTGAACAGCTACCCTGCCAGGTCGTAGGATTGTAGATGGCCATTTAGCTCCTGGGCTTGATCTATCATTCAATTAGATCATGTTGGGTTTGCATCGTAGCTCCATACTCCTGTTCTGATTTTTTAAAATTCCTCGTTTAATATTAAACAATCAGTCTTCATTTCGTCAGCTGTAATAATGTTTTGGGGATAAGTTCCAGCTTTCCACGACCCTTTATGCGCAGAAGCCTTTCCGAATATTGCCTTCAAATGGCCTGGCTCCAGCTTTAAGTTTATGCCCTTTAATTATGGATTGTGACATGACAGGAAGCACTTTCTCTCTCCTTACTCTATCCATTCCTTCAGTGATGTCAAACTCCTCAATGTGGCCATTCCTGAGTCTTCTGCTCCCAGGCCCAGAAGCACAAGCACCTTCCCTCCATATTAAGGTCAGAAGTGGGGATGTACACTGATGATTGCACTATGTTCAACATGATTTGTGACTCCTCAGATACTGAAGCAGTCCATGTTCAAATACATTAAGATCTGGACAATATTTAGGCTTGGATTGACAAGTGGCAAGTAACATTTGCACCACACAAATGCCAAACAATGTCCAAAAAGAGGCAATCTAACCACCACCCTTTGACATTCAGTGGTGTTATCATTACTGAATCCCCCACTATCAACATGCTGCAGATTATCATTAATCAGAAACTCAGCTGAAGCAGCCACATAAAAACAGTGACTATAAGAGCAGGTCGGAGGCTAGGAATACTGTGGTGAGTAACTCATCTCCTGACTCTCCAAAGCCTGTCCACTATCTACAAGGCACAAGTCAGGAGTGTGATGGAATACTCCCCACTTGCCTATATAAGTGCAGCTCCAACAACACTCAAGAAGCTTGACACCATCCAGGACAAAGCAGCCCACTTGATCGGCACTACATCCTCAAGCATTCACTCCTTCCACCACTGATGATCAGTAGAAGCAGTGTGTACCATCAACAAGATGCACTGCAGAAACTCACCAAAGGTCCTCGGATAGCACCTTTCAAACCCATGACCACCTCTATCTAGAAGGACAGGGACAGAAGATACATGGGAACACCACCACCTGTTGGTCCCCTCCAAGCTATTTACCATCCTGACTTGGAACTGTGTCGCTATTCCATCAGTGTCACTATACCAAAATCCTGGAATTCCCTCCCTCATGGCATTTGTGGACTGCAGTGGTTCAAAAAGACAGCTCACCACCACCTTCTCAAGGGCAACTAAGGACGGGCAATAAATGCTGGCCAGCCGGCAACACTCATGTCCCATGAGTGAACAAATAAAATAAAGTATCCTGTCCACATAATTCAATCCTTTTATCCCCATTACCATTCTGGTGAATCTTTGCTTCCCCTTCTCCAAAGATAAAATATAAAATATCATTCCTGTAGAATTGTACACAGCATTCTTGATGGCATCTAATTAGGGCTTGATGCATCAGGTACAAATCTCCACTCTTTTATATTCTAGCCACATGAGATGACCCTGTTAGTCTTTTAACTCATTTTTGTGTACCCATCCACCAGCTTTAAGTAATCAAATTTAAATTTTTATCAAATTTCTCTCATCCTCCTGTGACGATACTGTGGCTTTAAGAGATTTCTCTGCCTGTTAAAGAAGTTGCATATGAGACAAATCTGTTTTCTGAATTTGCCTTTTGCCAAGGGTGTGTTATGGGATATTACTGTATTGGAACAGTTATTAATAGTTACTGTATCTATTATTCTGTTAAATTGTCCAACAGAGTTAAGCTTTTACAATTATTTCTCTCTTTTGTTATATTTTAGCTATAGTAGATGAATAAAACATGTTTTGCTTTAAATCCGGTAGTTTGACCAATTGAACTGCATCTGGAATGCAACATCTTACATTTACCTTTAAAATAAGAAAAAGTTAGGGTTTAGAATATCTTCTGAATATGTTGAAGGGGTCTGGTTTGATCCATAACACTCCACAATCCCTACCTTCCAATCTGAAGTAATTTTCTACTTTTTGTGAATGGGATGAGGGCATCACTGGCTAGGCCAGCTTTATTGCCCATTCCTAATTGCCTAGAGAACAGTAAAGAGTCAACTACATTGCTGTGGGTCTGGAGTCACATGTAGGCCAGACCAGGCAAGGATGGAAAATTCCTTCCCTACAGGCCATTAGTGATCAAGATGGGCTTTTTCAAAAAAAAGGAAAAGCAGTGGCTCACCAATAGACTAGCATTTTAGCTCCAAACCTTTTTCCTTATTGAATTCAAATTTGCAATCTGACTTGGTGGGATTTGAACCCATGCATCAGAACATTTACCTGGTTTTCTTGAATTGCTAAGCCAGTGACAATAATCTTACACCAACACCCCTTATTGGAATGTTCCCGCTCCAGTCTGGAATAGCTCATAATTCTGGTAATGATATGGGTCCTTCCTTATATCCAAAGCCTGATTGCTGGTTCCAAATTAAGTGTGCTTTTGGAAAATGACAATCACAGACAGAAATGGAGAACAGAAGTGTCGCATGGAGACTCACACAGTAAAGTACTTTAGGGTGCTTCTAACAGGGCCACCAGAGGATCATGAAAATTAGAGAGCAAACTAAAAGAATGGCCGCAGGGAAAAGTTTAAATGAAAGGCTTGCTTCCAGAAATATTTCTTATCACTTTATCAGAGATATTATTACACACCCCTGGAACAGGTGGGGCTTGAACCAAGATCTCTTAGCCTAGAGGTAAAGATGCTGTCACTGCACTATAAGACACTTAACCTTACATTTACATTGTTCCTTTCATGACCTCAGGACATTCCAAAATACTTCACTAACTATCAAGCATTTTACAAATAGTTATTGTTGCAAAGTAGGAAACACAGCAACCAATTTATGAGTGATAAATATTGGACAGGACACTGGGGAGGGCTCCCTCCTGTTCTTCTTCAGGATAATATGATGGAATTTTTTAATATTCATCTCTGAGGATTGATGGGACCTTGACCTTCTGATAACGCTGCATCACTGACAGTGCAGCACTCTCTCAGTACAAGAATTGCACTATTTCATTAGGTCTCCAAAGTAGAACTCAACCCGATGACATTCCAACTGAGAAGTGAGAGTGCTACCCACTGAGCTGTGATTGACATCTACTCAGGTGAAAGTTGTCATGTGGCTTCTTATGCAGTGTGTGTGTGTGTGTGTCTGTGTGTCTGTCTGTGTGTGTGTGTATACGTGTGTGTGTGTGTGTCTGTCTGTGTGTGTGTGTGTGTGTGTGTGTGTGTGTGTTTGTGTGTGAGTATGTGTGTGGGTGTGGGTGTGTGTGGGTGTTGTTGGGACAACGTGATGCAACTGTAAAATCTGTGGTTAATGATGCCTCCAGGCAAGGTGGCAGTGGGCCAGCACTCAGGTAGCCAGCCTGACCCATTTCTCCTCATACTCACTTCTCCCCAGGCAGCGGGCAAGGGTTCCACAGGAGGGTAGTACTTGGGCAGGTCCCAGGCCACTTCTGTCATGAACCACTTGAAGTCTTTGCATTTTAGATGTTTCCGTAGCATTTTCTGGGCGGTGAGGTCCCCGGTGGAGAGATGCCGATACTCAGGTCTCCGCTGATAGATGTATTCTGCATACTCATCCATCCAGGTCTCTGCCACTCTCTTCAAATTCTATGAACAACAGTAAAAAAAATCCAGTTACCATCCTGGTTCACGTAAACTGATTAACCATGTATTTAAGGGATCAATCCTCTCGTTGCCTATTTCATAGAATTTTGCAGCAAATGGAGGCCATTCAGCCCATCTTTCAGGTACCAGCTCTTTGTAAGGTCTATTTAACTACTACCAATGCTCCTACACTTTTCTCATCGCCTTCAAATTTGCCCTACAAATGTAGTACAAATGTACACATTATAAGCAGGAGCAGGGCATTTGAACTATTGAAAATTACAATTGAATTTGCTTCCACTTTTTGACAGTACACCCCTGATAATGACAACTTACTGAAAAAAGCATATTTTCACTTACCCTATTTCTTGATCGAAGTCCATAAATTTGGCCTCTTTACTGACTGACCCTCCTGCCCCAATGAAAGCAGTTTTTCCCTGTCTGTTCTATTAAAGCCTGAACCTTTCTGTAATTTTGAACATTTCTGTTTAGTATTTAGAAATGTTTAATACACAGAATTGCAGTTTACAAGAGCAGTTACAGGCATGAGAAACTTCAATTATGAAGATCGATTGGAGGCACTGGGACCGTTTTTCTTGGACTGCAGGTGGCTAAAATGAGATAAGATCGAAATATTCAAAATCAGGAAAGGTGTGGATAGAGTAGAGAGGGAGAAATCTTTAATAACCTTGATGTTTCAATCCTCAATAAAAGGATTGGGAAGAAGAGTTTAGTTATTTAAAGTAAGTTTCGAAAGAAATGTAGGTAGGGAGGAAAAAGAAAATTAATGTAGTAAATAGTTATGATTTAGAATGCACTGCCTGGAAGTGTGGTTGAGAAAGGTTCAGGCATTGAAGAGGGAAATAGGTGATTATGTAAATAGAATCAATATGCAGTGTTATGGGGTGAAGGTAGGAAAATGGCGCTAGGCAAGCTGGGATGGGTGTGATGGATCAAATGGCCATAATAGTTCTGTAAATGGGAAGAAGAGAGCTTTGCAACACTGTTCTAAATGTCAAGAAAATTGGGTCAGGGAAGGTGCAGGGACAGAGCATATTTGTGATGGTCGGAAGAAATCTGGGAATGGCTGGGTAAGTGGAGGTCCTGTTAAATCTAATGCCAGGACGTCATTGTCATTTTTTCTTCTTGCTCCATTTCCTGCCCCACTGAACAGTCAGCTGCTAGGCAGGAAAGTCTAAGGCAAGAGGCTGCAGCCCCTGGCCAATATGCCTGCAGCCCCTGGCCAATAAGCAACATTGTGCATTTTGAGAGGCTGGGGAATCAGACCAGCAACTGGAAGGCATTGGTGTACAAGAAGCACAAGATGGACCACCCATAGAACAGTTGCTTGAAAGGCTGGAGGAAGCACAAATGCTCCTCTCAACTCACAAGCAATGCTGGATAAAAAAGTATGAAGGTTAGGGATGGAGATTCAGAGCCAATAACAATAGAACATTATAAATTAGGAGGTTGGCACTGGAGGTTGGTAAGAAGAATACAATTCTCAGAGGTTTGTAGAGACAGAGGAAATCGCTGAGATAAGGAAGTCCTATGAAATTACATAAAATAATTGGATTCAGTAAGTCACACCTCCCTTGAGTTGCTAAGTTTTCTCAAGAGCTTGGAACATCTGAGTTGCCAGAAAATCTGAGCCTCATCAACATATAATCATGGAGGGCCCACCTCTTCCTGGAGGGTTCTCAGATGCTCTTAAACTCAAAGTGGTGAAAATGAAAGGAGGTAATTGCTTGGGACAATTTACAACTAGTGTGACTCCAAACCCCACCCACCTTTCTTTGGGAGATGATAACTCTGACAATTATTATGCAATAATGACCACGGACTGCAATGACTTACAGTGAATTTATTAGAGACGGTTCAGATGACCATTTTCAAGACCATCTCCAATTCCTTTTCATTTTGTAACCAGGGCTTCAGATTAGGGTTAGGGTTAGGGTTAGGATCAGGGTTAGGGTTAGGATCAGGGTTAGGGTTAGGATCAGGGTTAGGGTAAGGGTTAGGATTAGGGTTAGGATCAGGGTTAGGGTAAGGGTTAGGATTAGGGTTAAGGTTAGGATCAGGGTTAGGGTAAGGGTTAGGATTAGGGTTAGGGTTAGGATCAGGGTTAGGGTAAAGGTAAGGATTAGGGTTAGGATTAGAATTCAGGTTTGGATTAGGATTAGGGTTAGAATTCAGGTTCGGGTTACGTGTTAGGGTTAGGGTTAGAATAGGGCTAGGGTTAGGGTTAGGTTTAGGGTTAGGGTTAGAATTCAGGTTTGGGCTAGGATTAGAGTTAGAATTCACTTTCGGGTTAGGTGTTAGGGTTAGGGTTAGGTGACACCTGGAGGTTCTTAAAAAACAGATGCAGTTTGACCTGAAAACAATTTTACTTCAGCTCCCTTGCAAAACCAACAATAAGAACAAAATGCTTTGTGTAATGCCTTTAGCACTGTAAAAATGTCTCTGGACACTTTTGAGAAGGCTAACTGAAGTCCACCAGATTGATTCTTGGGATGGTAGGACTGAACTAAGAAGAGAGACTAGATTGGTCAGGACTATACTCACTGGAGTTTGGAAGAACGGGGGTGGGCGGGGTGTGGTGGTGGTGGTGGATCTCATAGAAACCTATAACACTGTAACAGAACAGGACAGGGGAAGGGCAGGATGTTTCTGATGACTGGGGAGTTCAGAACAACGGGTCACTGTCTCAGGATAGGGAGTAGGCCATTTAGGACAGAGATGACAAATTTCTTCATCCAGAGGGTGGTGAGCTTGTAGACCTCTCTGCCACAGAAAGTGATGGAGAGTATAACATCAAAAATCTTTAGGAAGAAGACAGATGTAGTTTTTAGGGCTAAAGGGATCAAGAGGTATGGCCTGAAAATGGAACAGGATACTGTGTTGGATGAAAAGCCATAATCAATTTGAATTGTGAGCTAACTCGAAGGGCCAAATGGCTTCCTCCTATTCCTGTTTTCTTTGTTTCTAAATGGATTGTAGTGGCTCAAGAAGACAGCCCACCACCACCTCCACAAGGGCAACTGGGGAAGGGCAATAAACACTGGCCCAGCCAGCAAGGCCCACATCCCATGAGTGAATAAATGGGGACTTTGGTCTCATATTCACTTTCTTGCCTTATCTCTGCATCCTTAAATTTTCATTGTGTCCAAACTATTACTCTTGACATCTTTGTCAATACCTTGTAATGAAAGCCTCATGGTATTCAACAGGTAGAGTTGGCTGTGTGAAACTATGCCACTGTTTTAGCACAGGTCTGAGCTTTGTTTAATAGCAGGGAAGTATTGAAGCAAACAAGTGGATGCTGGGCATTAGCACAGAGTTGTACATTAATCCGTCAAGTGGCAAATTGGCAGGAGCTGCAGATACCCTGGCAGCATCACGCTGAGCAGTATTGCTTGTAACTTGTTTTCCTTATTGATTACCAGTTACCACATGATGCGTAAATTACCTCTGCACCTCAGCAGTCTTCACACCCAGCAGCTCCTGTCCACTTATAAACACATATCATTTCTTTTGTCTACTATGGTGATTAACTTGTTACTCCCATGTAATTAAAGTGACTCAAAGTCCATTACTAGTACTGAATAATTTACAACCAATTATGATCCTTTTAAATTTTAATTTAAGGCAGCTGCAGTTGTGGCCGTCAGATTCTGTGTGCGTGTTTAATGAAAGGCTCAGCCCCTGTTTTCTCTCTCTCTTTCTCTAGAAACCCGTACAACACTGTGGTGATAGGTTCATAGGGACAGCTTGATGTCTGCAGAATGGGATGGATTTCAGACACAGCCAGAAGTGCCAATTGGACTTGGCATTGAGTTAATTTGACAGTGTGGAGAGAACGCTTTTTCTGATCAGCAATTATTTAATGGCAGGACAATAGAGACAAGAGAAAATGCTTCCACCTGATTTTAACTTAATCAAAAAACTGCATTTAGAAAGTTTCCAAGTCCGTGTCTCTCTTTTTTATAATTGCGTGAAAAAGGCCAGAATTTGCTGCCAAGGAAACAGCAAGTTTAATAACACCATCACTAAAGCATCAAACGTCCAGCAAAATGGGGCAAGGGTAAGAAACCTCACAAAATAGGAAGACACAAAATGATGACGAATTTGTGTCTGATCTGCCATTCCTCCTGTAAAGATAGCACAGGTAGCCAAAATAGGCCTTCCTAATGTGTCTACCCAAGATTTTACTGTGAGCCCCATTTCCTCGCCTCCCCACCTGAAGTGCAGTTAAATCTCACCTGGGGCTGGATTTTGTGACAGGGTTAGAGTCAGGTTAGAATCCAAGTGAGGCAACAAATGAATGCTGCCACATTGGTTAGTCAATACTTTGCTGCTTCCATGCAATTGTTCTGTAGGCGTACTCTCAGGGAGCTTGTTTTTATTAGTCTCTGGGACGCAGCTATCACTGGCTAGGGCAGCATTTATTGCCCATTCCTGAATGCCCTTGAGAAAGTAGAGGTGATCCACACTCTTGAATCAGCTGCAGTGCATGTGCTTTAAGAAAGGGGATTCCAGGATTTTGACTCAATGACAGAGAAGGAATGGCTGATATTTGAAATCAGGATGGTGAGTGGCCTGGAGAGGAACCTGGAGGGGTGGTGGCATTCCCTTGTATCTGCCCTTGCCCTTCTCAGTGGTACAGTGTGTGGGTTTGGAAGGTGTTGTCGAAGGAGTCTTAATGAGTTGTTAGCCATATGCCCAGCAATGGCGGTTAGACAACTGCCCCAGTTGGGACCCCACTTGGTGATAGGTTGAGGAGGCCAATTGAATTTTCATGGTGTCAGACTGAAACTACTTACTACCCTAGATGGCTTCCCAGGCCAAGCTGTATTGTTATACAAACATACAAATTAAGAGCAGGAGCAGGGCATCTGAGTGCTTGAGCCTGCTTCGCTATTCAATAAAATCATGGCTGACATAATTACGCTGTATTTCGATCTACCCTTGAGAACCTTTCATCCCCTTGCTCATCAATAATCTATCTCTGCCTTAAGTATTCAAAGGCTTTGCTTCCATTGCATTTTGAAGAAGAGTTCCAAATATTTATGACCTTCTGTAAGAGAATTAATTCTCCTAACTCTGCCTGAAATGAGTGACTCCTTATTTTTAAATTATGATCATGGAGTCTCCACAGTATGGAAACAGGCCTTTCAGCCCAACAAGTCCACACCTAAACTCAGAGCATCCCACCCAGGACCATCCCCCTGTAACCCACCTAATCTACACATTTGCCCGAACACTACAGGCAATTTAGCATGGCCAATCCACTGTAATGTGCACATCTTTGGACTGTGGCAGACACAGGGAGAATGTGCAAACTCCACACAGACAGTCGCCCGAGGGTGAATCAAACCTGGGTCCCTGGTGCTGTGAGGCAGCATTGCTAACCACTGGGTCACCGTGATTCTGGGTTCTCCTACAAGAGGAAGTATCCTTTTCAAATCCACTCTGTCACGACCTTTTTCAATCAAATTGCTCTAATATACTTTCTAATTTAATCTAATATGAACTCTAGACTCATAAACTCTAATGGATATAAGCCAAGCCTGATCAACCTTTCCTCATTAGACAATTTGCCATTTCAGGTATTCAAACCCTAAATTTCACATAAATTGTCTCAAGTGCATTTATATACTTCCTAACTAAGGAGGCTCCAATACTGTGTGTGGTAGTCCATATGTATCCAGTATCCTGTACAAATGAAATTTAACATCCCTTGATGGTGTTCAGTTCCCCCATGTTAATTTATACACATTCTATTAGGTTTCGTAATTACCTGCTTCCCTTTCCACAGATGCTGCCAGCCTTGCTGTGTTTCCTCTAGTGTTCTCTGAATTGGTTTCAAATTTGCAGTCTCTGTAGTATTTTGCCTTTACTCTATCACAGCATATGTCTAGGTAGGTGGGACCTGAACCCAGACTTTCCAACCCAGAGGTAGGAATACGACCACTGAGGCTCAAGGGCCTTTTCCAAGTCATTTATATAATTGGTAAAATGCTGAGGTCCCAGCCATGATCTCTATGCCAAACCACTTGTTACATCAGTTGGCTAGGCAACTTTTTATCATGGTATATATTAACCCTACACCATAAGCTTGCATTCCCTGCAATAACCTTGAAATAACTGCACAGAGGCCAGTATCCTGTCACCAAGTCCTGCTTTATTTACTTGTGCACAGTGCACCGACTGTAGCCAGCCAGCTTTCAGACAGTCCCCTCAACTGAGCAGATTCTAATCTCCTGTTTATATTGGTCAGCCAGGGCTTTCCTGATTGGCCTGGGGTACCAACCCCAAATCAAGAATCTCATAGTTAACATGGTCCACCTGGTTCCAATCACCACAATTCATTAATGTGGCACCTTATTAATTGCCTTCTGAAAATCCAAGTACAGTATCTCGACTGATTTTCCTTTATTCACAGTACATGTTACTTTCTCAAAGGGCACTTTAAATTGATTAAACATTATTTCCCTTTCACAGAGCCATTTTGTCTTTGCTTGATTACCATGAGCTTTTCTAAGTGCTCTGGTATAACATTGTTAATAATAGTTCTGAATATCTTTTGTATGACAGATGTTAAGCTAACTAGCCTGTAGCTTCCTGCCTTTTGTCTCCCTCACGTTTTGAATAAAATAGCTACATTAGCCATACTCCAATGGAATTGCTGAATCGAGAGAACTTTTAGAAAATTAAAAGCAAAGCTTCAACTGCATCACGAGCCATTTTTAAGACCCGAGGATCTAGTCCTTTAGTGTTTGAGGACTTGTCAGCTGCAAGCTCAAACAATTTGCTCATCCAGACACTCTATCACTGGCCCAATGAATGGACTGGAAAAGGCTGCAGCCTTGAACAAAACCCTCCCTGTGGCCTAGGAGTTACGGGCCTTCCGAATGTTTACATTTTGACAATGTGTTAAGAATGCCTCGATCAGTCCAGTTGTTCTAAAGGGCCTTCTGCCTCAGGAACCCAACTGTTGTCCTTAACTGGATGGTGAACACAGAACAGACTTGTTAATTTGCTGATTCCTGAAAGAATCACTCCCCCTGCCAAGTGTCGAAGGGGAAATTAATCGTCTTTGTTTAGACTCCAAGCTGACGATAGTGTGGCATAGTGGTCAGCACTGCTGTCTCACAGGGACCTGACTTTGATTCAAGCTTTGGACAACTATCTGTGTTGAGTTTGCACATTCTCTCTCTGTATGGGTTTCTGCGAGGTGCTCCAGTTTCCTCCTACAATCCAAAGATGTGCAGGTTGGGTGGATTGGCTGTGCTAAATTGCCTGATAATATCCTAGGGTTTACAGGAAAGAAGGTTTAGGCATAGTAAATGTGAGGCTATGGGAATAGGGTTGAGGGGATAGGTTTCAGTGGGATGCTTTTCAGAGGATTGGTGCAGACTCAATGGGCTGAATGGCCTCTTTCCGCACTGTAGGGATTCTATGAACTGCAGGGAGTCCTGCACTGTCAGAGAAGCCACTTTAATTTGATGACTTGTTGAATTGAGGCACTGTTTACTCTCTCAGCAGGATGTGAAAATCCCCATAGCCCTATCCTGTGAAGAATTGGAGGGTGGGGGGGCGTGCAGTTTCCCTAGCAATCATTTTGTCATTACCGTTCATGGGAGCTTGCTGTGCACATATGGATGCCAGATTTCTCGTATTACCACACTGAATAGCATTAACTGACACTTCGTCAGCTGTAAAGTGCTTTCAGATATTCTGAGAGCGTGAAATGTGACAGAAATGCAAATTATTTCATTTCTTCTTTCAACTCTGAACAGAAAGGAATAACAATGAACAGTGTGTGATTCACGCAGGTCAAAGGCAAAGCAAAATTTACAACCCGACGAGCAGTAACAGGAGCGATGAACATGGTCACAGCAACATCAGAGATTGACAGAAGTGACACTTAGAACAAAAAAAATAGAAACCTAATAGTAGGGTTGGAAAACATTACTAAGCAACAAAGGATCAAAATATCTTCAAAAGGTGGCTATCATGTGTGGTAACTGCCGTTAGTGAACAGGACAATCAGTGGTCGTGGATGAATGGATGGATATGGATTGTAGCTGAAGGAAAATTTATGCGTGATGCCATGTCTCTGTTTAGGGCATTATCTTTTGATTTTGATATGATCCCAGCTGTTGGTAATACTGTACGAGTCAGATCCCAGGGTGAAACCTTTCTGGACAGACTGTCTTTTTATTTTTCTTTTGTACACTGTCAAGGTCAGTTCCTGAGACTGCTGATCAAATTTAAAGGAAAAAACGTAAAAGACCATTACACAAAAGAATTAAAAATGAATCAGAGATAGTAGGAACTGCAGATGCTGGAGAATCCGAGACAACAAGGTGCA
>NC_063334.1:116284741-116329438 GCF_021869965.1 Rhincodon typus
TGCTACACCTGCCCCCATACCTCCTCCCTCACCCCCATCCCAGGCCCCAAGAAGACTTTCCACATCAAGCAGATGTCCACCTGCACATCCGCCAATGTGGTATACTGCATCTGCTGTACTCGTTGTGGCCTCCTCTACATCGGGGAAACCAAGTGGAGGCTCGGGGACCGCTTTGCAGAACTCCTACGCTCGGTTCGCAATAAACAACTGCACCTCTCAGTCGCGAACCATTTCAACTCCCCCTCCCATTCCTCAGACGACATGTCCATCCTGGGCCTCCTGCAGTGCCACAACGATGCCACCCGAAGGTTGCAGGAACAGCAACTCATATTTTACTTGGGAACCCTGCAGCCCAATGGTATCAATGTGGATTTCACAAGTTTCAAAATCTCCCCTCCCGCTACCGCATCCCAAAACCAGTTCAGCTCGTCCTCGCCTCCCTAACCTGTTCTTCCTCCCACCTCAAGCCGCACCCCCAACTCCTACCTACTAACCTCATCCTGCCCCCGTGACCTGTCTCTCCTCCCTGGACTGACCTATGCCCTCCCTAACTCCCCACCTACACTCACCTTTACTGGCTCCATCCCCGCCTCTTCGACCTGTTTGTTTCCTCTCCACCTATCCTCTCCTCTATCCATCTTCTATCCGCCTCTCACTCTCTCCCTATTTATTTCAGAACCCCCTTCCCCTCCCCCATTTCTGATGAAGGGTCTAGGCCCGAAACGTCAGCCTTTCTGCTCCTATGATGCTGCTTAGCCTGCTGTGTTCATCCAGCTCTGCACCTTGTTGTCTCGGATTCTCCAGCATCTGCAGTTGCTACTATCTCTGATTCAGTTGCAACCTTTTCCTGTCCACATTCATGGAACAAACCTATTGCTAAATGTAATTAATGGTAACAGACTGGGGACAAAGACAAAGGAAGTATTGAGATTTATAGTATTAATAAGTAATCGTGGAACTGCTGGTCTTATATAAACCTGTATAATCCTTTATTCTTTCCTTATTGGGGCTACCCATGACTTGAGGTGGCACAGGTCACTTGTACTGCTGGACACAGAATTGGAGACTTCTCTTTGACATCTCGCCCCAGCATTCCTTAACAATTCAAACTCAATGCAATCAATAGTCATAAAGAAAAGGAATTTACTCACTGGTCAACCTTTGATTCCCTCCCTGACTGACATTGGTTTCTTATGAAGTTCCAACCCACTGAGGTCTCTCCACTTGCCTTAATCTGGTCTCTTCAACATCCCTGATTTTCAACACTTCGCAATCAGCAGCCATGCCTTCAGCTCCCTGTAGGCCCAAAATTTTGGGATTCCCTCACTGACTAGACTGCACCAACTCTCCACCTTTGTTTCTTCCTGTAAGAAGCTCATTAAAACCAAACATCACCTTTATCTCCCTTAACATCTATCATCATATTCGTGTCTTTTATTTTCTTTATTTATTCACGGGATGAGGCCGTTGCTGGGGAGGCAGCATTTATTGCCCATCCCTAATTGCCCAGAGGGCAGTTAAGAGTCAACCACTTAAGTTTCATGATTTTCCACAAAATAATTTGGGAAATTTTTATTATGTTCAAAGTACTTTATAAATTATATGTTGTTGTTAGAAATCTGTGTGGAACAATTTTGTCCATCTCCAGTATAATTTGACTCACTAATTCTCACCTGGGGAACAACAGAAAGAAAGACTTGCATTTTCATAACGACTTTCACAACCGTAGGATGTAACAAATTGCTTTTATGACCAATGAAATAATGCTTGCTGGTTGTCACTGTTGTAATGTGGGAAATGTAGGTGACCAATTTGTGCACAGCAAACTCCCACAAACAGTGTTGTGATAATTACAAAATAATCAACGACAGTGCCACGAGTTGAGGGATGAATATTGACCAGGGCACTGGGTAGAACTCCTCGGCACTTCAATGATTTGGCAGTGATATTATTTGGAAGATGTCTGTGGACAGTAGGTCAAGTGTGAAGTGGATTAATTTTTGTCATCATTCACATTTCAAAAGGTGCCACTTTGAGTTTCATTGGAAATGATGTCTACTCCGCTTATGATCAATTCAGACTTGTTGTCAGCTGTTCCTTGATCCAAAGATGACATAAAGCTAACCTTAAACCAAAAGAAAATCACAAAACTTACAATTAACAACAGCATGTACCCTATCAGTCAACCTTGGCCACAACACATTATATTGTGATCAACACTTCCAAAGGTCGGGAGCCTTTCCAATGCACACAAAGAGTTTGCTTCAAATAAAACCGTACGTCAACAAAAAAACTCAATTCCGTCTCAATCAGATGTCTATTTTTTTTAAAGCTCCAGACGTACTTATGGCTTTTTTCTTTTAATTGTTTTAATATGATACATGAACAGTGGCAGTATTATTTAAGTCTACTCACCATGAGTGCGCTTGATTTAAAAATCTTGACATTTAGTCAACACGAAGACTATTTACTGCTTTGCAGTCTCCGAACAGAATGTTTCTGTTTTTTTGGGACATTAGCATGAGTATTGGAAAGTGCAGCATCAGCACCTCCGTCGTCAATTTTTTTAAAAAGTCCTACGTTGACAACCAAAGGAGGGAAGTCAATTGTAATTTTTATAGATTAATAGAAGCATCAGGATGAGTTTGAGAAAGGACATCCCTGAAATTAAGGGAAAATAGGAGGATACAGTGTAGGCAAGAGTCTGGTGTTTGAGAAGCATTCAGGGTACCTTGAGGACTGAGAGGAGAGCACACCAACTCCCCTTTGTGCACAGCCAGGGGAACAGATAGATCTTGGAGAACTGACAGATCCTGTCTTGGATCAGCTACAGGGACTCTGTGGTTCCCCTTTCACTTACACCTACATTTAAGTCATCAGACCACAATTCATTAGGAATCTACCTGCCTTTTCGACATGTTTTGTCCATTATTCGATCCCTGCTGTTATGGACCAGACCAAACCCCCTCAAACTATTCAGAAGATAATCTAGACCCTAACATTTTCTTATTTTAAAGTGTTGTGTTCCAGATGCAATTTGATTGGTCAAACTGCCGGATTTAAGGCAAAACACACTTTATTCATCCAATATAGTTAAAATACATCAAAAGAAGGAAATAATTGTAAAAGCTTAACTCTATTGGAAAACTTAGCAGAAGAGTAGATGCAGTAACTATTACTAATTAACTGCTCCAATATAGAAACATCCTAGAAACACACCCTTGGCAAAAGGCAAATTCAGAAAACAGATTGTTTCACATGCAATTCACGTAACAGGAACAGAACCCTCAGATTTTGGCTGTAACCAAGAGAGGGGTACAAATAGCTTCCACGTCTTCAAGATCCCAACAGCAACTGCTGAAAGCTAAACCTAAAAATCCCTGGTCCTGTGGGAACTCAAACACACACATTCAGGCTGCTTCTATTATTCCAACTGTTAAGAAAACACCCAAGGCTTCACAAGTTGTTTATCTTCTCATAGACTGCTAGGTACATGTCCCCCACACTCTGTCTAAAAGCAACCGGGACAAAACACATCTCTTAAAACCACAGTATTGTCACATTGCATTGTAAAAAATTTAATTGGCTGGAATAGGTATTGTCCAGTCCTGATTTTATACCCTTGAGGGGTGGGTGTCTTTAACATTGACATCAATGTTCATATGTCACAGGAAAGCACTTATTAAGCTTAAGCTACAGTCCTCCCTGAAAAAGGATGGTAGCCACTCTCTAAGGTACTCACCCTTGCCAAACTGGTCCCAGAGGGAACTTTGTAAGGGACGTACTTTCTGTAAATGTGTCCCACCCTGGAACAAGGAGCATCGTACATGTGACCTCCACACATCCACACCTACAGAACAAAGGGAAAAGAAAGTGACAGGTATTAGTGATTTTCCCCTGTACGCTGCAGAGACTAGAAATATTTCCGTTGTTTGCAGCATAGCAACAATACCAAATAAGGAACAGTGGTATGATAATGTTGTTACTGGTCTTGAATTCAGCAGACTCAGAACGATTAGCATCTCCTGATCCATCCAGGCACAGACCACTTCAAAGCTCGGAGACTTGGCTGTGAGGTGGAACATCAGTGACAGAGGAAGGAGGAAGATGCCAACCCAGGTTGTGAATCCAGTTCCCTATAACCTGTCCCCACTGTGGAAAATCCCTTAGATCTTACATTGACCTCCTCAGTGATACAAAGAGTCATCGTGCTTCAGAGACACTGTCATTGATTCTGAGGCATTGCTGACAGTGAGTACAGATTCTATTTCTTGGAGCAATGAAGGTTGGTGGGAGATCTGGTAGCAGTCGACATATTCATAACTGAGGGAGACGGAGAGAATCTGTTTCCATTTACTGAAGGTTTACAGGCTCAGATCACAGATTTCAGATTTGCTCCAAGAGATGCAGGGGGAATGTGAAGAAGAACTATTTTTAGGGGTGAGTGGTAATGACCTTGAACCAAGTGCCTATGAAGGTGGCAGAAGTAGAGATAATGATTTCAAAAGGGAATTGGATGAGTAATGCAAGAACAAAACTCTTACGGACATTGAGTGGTGCAATAAAGCTACTTAGAGAGCTGACGTGGACTTAATAGGACATATGACTGTCTTCTGTGCAGAAAGCTACAGCATTGAAGTATTTGACAGTCCTTCAGTATAAATTACAAACAACTAGCATTCAAAGTAGGGTAATGGAAGGCAAATGGAATGTTGGCCTTTATTTCAAAAAGAATTAAGTGTAAAAATAGGGAAATTTTGCTAAATATATGCAATACCATGGTTGGAATACTATGAACAGTTTGGGTTCCCGTATCTAAGGAAAGATATACTGGCATTGGAGGTGTCAAGAGAAGGTTCATAAAGTTTATCCCAGGTATGGTTGGACTGTGTTATGAAGAGAGGATGAGCAGGTTGGACCCGTACTCATTGGAGTTTAGAAGAATGAGAGACAATCTTAGAGACATAGTCCTAGAGTCATACAGCATGGAAACAGACTCTTCGGTCCAACCAGTCCCATAATCCCCAACTAAACAAGTCCCACCTGCCTGCACTTGGCCAGTATCCCTCCAAACATTTCTTATTCATGTACTTATCCAAATGTATTTTAAATGCTGTAACTATACTCACATTCACGACTTCCTCTGAAAGTTAATTCCACACATGAACCACTCTCTGTATGAAAAAGTTGCCCCTCATGTATTTTTTAAATCTTTCTCCTCTCACCTTAAAAATACGCACCCAGTGTTGAAATCCTCCACCCTAGGGAAAAGAAATCAGCCATTCACCCTATCTATACCCCTCACGATCTTGGAAGCCTCCATAAAGTCAATTCTCAACCTCATATGCTCCGTAAAACATCCCAGCCTATCCAGCCTCTCCTTATACCTCAAACCCTCCATTCCCACTAAAAACCCAGTAAATCTTTTCTGAACCCTCTCCAGCTTAATAATATTCTTCCTATAACAGGGCGAACAGAAAATTATTGCAACATTCTTGGGCAACTTGACAAGGTAGATGTAGAAAGGTTGTTTCTGTTGTGTGAGAGTCTAGGACCTGAGGACATAATCTCAGCATAAGAGGTTGCCGATTTAACACAGAGATGAAGAGGGCGGTGAATCTGTGGATTTTCTTTACCACAGAGGCCTATTGATGCTGGGTCATTAAATATATTCAAGTCTGAGATAGACATATTTGTGATCAGTGAGGCAATCAAGGGTGATGGGGAAAAGTCAGGGAAGTGGAATAGAGGATTATCAGGTGACACAGTGGCTTGGTGGTTAGCACTGCTGCCTCACAATGCCGGGGACCCGGGTTTGATTCCACCCTCGGGTGACTGTCTAAATGGAGTTTGCACATTCTCCCCGTGTCTGCGTGGGTTTCCTCCGGGTGCTCCGGTTTCCTCCCACAATCCAAAGATGTGCAGGCTAGGTGGATTGGCCATGTTAAATTGCCCATAGTGTTCAGGGATGTTTAGGTTAGGTGGGACGGACATGGGAAATACAGGAGTAGGGGAATGGGTCTGGGTGGGATGTTATTTGGAGGGGTGGTGTGGACTTGTTGGGCTGAATGGCCTGTTTCTATGAACTCTCTGAACCTTGATGTCATTGAATGGTGCAGCAGCCTCAATGGGCTGAATAATCTATTTCTGCTCTTGCATCTTATGGTACCTTGGACTCTACTCAAAGTGGTTTCTGTTACATTGAACTGTCAGAAAGATCAGTAGATCAAGAACAAGTACACTCATCACCTTCCTCAGGGACACTGAACTTATAGCCTTGTCAAAACTGTCACAGCCCAATAATACAGAGATCCACCATTTTTCTTCTCAATCTCAAGAATACTTGTGGGATGCTGCGTTAATGAAAGAATTCTTTTGTTCTTTGTATTTCATCTCTCTTTCTGGGGGAATGAAACATAGAAACATAGAAAATGGGAGCAAGAGTAGACTATTCAGCCCTTCTGCCATTCTATACGATCATGGCTGATTATCAAACTCAATACCCTGTTCCCACTTTCTCACCCTTGGAGCCCTAGAATTAATTCTAACTCCATGAAAACAGAGAAGTCCCACCAAGGAGAATAAAACCCCTGAAAAAGAAACATTTGGAAAACCAGTTGTCCAAAAAAATCAAGACAGAGGGTCAGACATGATTCTGGACTGTCACGTCAAATGTTCAAGAGTTTGAAACAGAATTCAAACTTGACACAGGGAAGCTGTTTCAATATTAGCTGACAGCTTGCCATTGCTATAATGAGTGAAACCTGCACTTACAAAGGGCAAACTACAAGGTCCAGGCAGCACAGAACTTAAGGTGCATGGCCAATTTATCACCAAATTCCATTACAAAAGATGAGAGGTTAGTGTGACTCTCTACATACTGAAGAACCAGAACAGCAGAAATGCGTGCATTCAGCTTGTTCTCTTGGTGAATGCAATGCTCCTTGAGGCAAATGGCAGAGAATTGCACCGAGAATTTATAAGGTTAATCAGAGGCTTAGGCAAATTTAAACAGGAGTACCATGTTATTCTGCATTATATGGTGTTTCAGTGGTTAGCACTGCTGCCTCACAGCGTCAGGAACCCAGGTTTGATTCCACCCTTGGGCGACGGTCTGTGTGGAGTTTGCACATTCTCCCTGTGTCTGCATGGGTTTCCTCTGGGTGCTCTGGTTTACTCCCACAATCCAAAGGTGTGCAGGTTAGGTGGATTGACCATGCTAACATGCCCATAGTGTCCAGGGATGTGCAGGCAAGATGGATTAGCCATGGCAAAATGCAGGGTTATGGGGATAGGGCAGGGGCGTGGGATGCCCTTCGGAGGGTTGGTGTGGACTCGATGGGCTGAATGGCCAGCTTCCACATTGTAGGGATTCTATTCTAAGAAAATATTGAGTCCTTCTGCCTGCATGCTCCAAGGAAAGTACCTTGTTCACAATGAGAAAAGGTGAAGACTCAGCTAGATAGTGAATTAAAATGCAAGGTCAGACCATCAGTGACAGAACCAACACAACATTGCTCAGGACAAGTAACAATTTTCAAACCTAATTGTGAACTGAGATGGTGCATGGATTTCTCTCAATTGAATAAAGGGGTTCAAAGAGCGGTTCATTCATTTCAATGAATTGAATGACTAAATTAGCCAGAACTCTCTCAGCATTTACCTTGTCAAGTTCCATAAGAATCCTGTATGTTTTAATGCGATCACCTCTCATTCTTCTAAAATCTAGTGATTAGAGTCCCAACCTTTGCACGTGATCCGTCCATACCGGGAAGCATCTGAGTGAACATTCTCTGAATTGCCTTCGATGAAATAATATCTTTCCTTAAAGAAGGGGACACAGATCTCCAGATGTGATCTCACCAGCATCTTGTACAGTTGCAGTGTGACTTCCCTACTCTTATACTCCAACCCCTTTGAAATAAGGGCCAATATTCCATTATTCCTAATAACCTGCTGCCTGTGTACTAGCTTTCTGTGTTTTATGCACAAATATCCCCAAGTCCCTTTGTGTTGCATCTTTCTGCAGCTTTTCTTCATTTAACTAATACTGTTCTTTTGTTGTCCCTTCCAAAATGAATAACTTCACATTTTCTCACATCATATTCCATTTGCCAACTTCTAGTTCACTTTTCTAACCTGGAATGTGACACTCAGCACTTGACACAATACTCCAGCTGAAGTCTAACAAGTGTCTTATACCAGTTCAGCGTCACATTTTTGCTCTTGTACTCTATAGCCCTATTAATAAAGCCTATGATATTGTTATGCTTTATTAACAGCTCTCTCCATTTATCCTACCACCTTCAATAAACTGTGTACACATACAACCAGGTCCTCTGTTTCTGCTCCCTCTTTATAATTGTACCCTTAGCTCACCCTTGTAATTGCACCCTTGTCTGTCCATGTTCTTCCTACTAAATTGTATCACATCACACTTCTCTGCATTGAACTTCATCTGTCACCTATCTGCCTACTCCATCAACATGTCTACATCCTTTTGAACTTCCATGCTGTCCTCACAGTTCACAATACTTCCAAGTTTTCTATCTTCCTCAAACTTAGAAATTGCTCCTGCACACTAACTTCGAGATCATTGATATATATCAGGAAAAGCAAAGGTCCAAATATTGATCGCTAGGGAACTCCTTTACAAACCTCCTTCAACCCAAAAAATATCTATTGACTAGTTTTCATTTCCTATTACTCAGGTAATTCAGTATCCATGTTGTTATGTCCCTTTTATTCCAAGAGCTATAATTTTTCCCACAGTCCATTGTATCGAATGCCTTCTGGAAGTGCATATACACCACATCAATAGTATTGCCCTCATCGACCCTTTCTGTTACTGGGATTTTCGTCTGATTTTTATTCTGTTTTTGCTTTCCTTTCTTTGTTTGTCATTTCGTACTTTACTTCAAGCTACTTGAACAACTTGCCTTAAATCACTCTTTGGCCATGATGGGAGTTGACTTAAATGAATAGCAAATCATGAGAAAGACAGCTCTTTGGGGTGTCTGAAAGGGTGAGGGGGAAGGAGTGTGGTGAAAAGCTTTAGGAAGGGGAATTCCAAAGCCTAGATTCCAGCAGCCTGGGGCCGGTTTGTTAGATATATTCAAGGGGGAGCTGGGCATGGCCCTTGTGGTTAAAGGGAACAATGGGCATGGAGAGAAAGCGGGAATGGGATACTGAGATTGCATGATTAGCCATGATCATATTGAATGGTGGTGCAGGCTGGAAGAGACAAACTTCTGCGAAGGCCTACTCGTGCATCTATTTTCTATGTTTCTAGTTTCTAATGGCTAAAGCATGCTGCCATTAGTGGAATGCTAAAAATCAGGATGACTCAAGAGGTCAGAGTTGGAGATGTGCCAAAATCTTGGGGATTTTTAGGGGATGGGGGTGTAATGAATGCTGACATGGCTCGAGGAGGATGCAGAGGTTGGTAGCCATAGAGAGATTTGGAAACCAGTCAATGAATTTTAAAACTGAGATCCAATCGGTAAGCACAGTGGCCGAAAGGTATGTGTATGGGTTTTGATACAAATGAAGATTTAAAAAGTTCTGCAAGAGATTTTGACTCACATTCAAGACACTAGTTTGACTAATCCCACAAACTGTTTCGTTGGTATTGCTAATGGAAATGGAAAGTGAGAAATGGTAAACGATGGACACATGCAGATTTATGATAATATAACAGCTATACAGCTGCCGAGAAATGGTTCTTTAACAAATCTAGCTCAACATGATAATGCAAAACACTGCACTACATATGGGATATGGTAATGGCCTCCACAGGTGTGTGATAGTCACAGGTCTCATCTGCAGCGTGTCCAATCCTTGCATTGTTATTTGTTTTTCACTATTTTCTTTCTTCAAGTGTATGAGTCACAGAAAAACTCTCCATCTCTCTACTACACCGGTGATGATTCTTGGCTGTACTGAGATCAGTAAATGTCACTAAAGAGTCATAATGGAAGCCATTCAGCCCATTGAATTTGCGCTGTAATTTGATCATATCCCACAGGGTGATTTCAAGACTGCAAACTTAATTGGAGCAGGCGATTTTTCTTTTTCTCTCGATGTCTTGTCCCGATACCATCTTCCCCGCTCTCCCCGAAACCCTCTCATCACACTCCCATAACACCTCCATCAACCTGCAGGACTGAGGTGAGCTGTAATGATGGAAAAGTGGGAAATTTCCTCTCAGACTAATGTTACTCTGAACCGAGCAGCAAGAGACATATGGAATTTCTCCCCACCCCCTACCGCATCCCAAAACCAGTCCAGCTCGTCCCTGCCTCCCTAACCTGTTCTTCCTCCCACCTATCTCCTCCTCCCACCTCAAGCCGCATCTCCATCTTCTACCGACCAACCTCATCCCGCCCCCTTGACCTGTCCGTCCTCCCTGGACTGACCTATCCCCTTCCTAACTCCCTACCTACACTCACCTTTACTGGCTCCATCCCCGCCTCTTCGACCTGTTTGTTTCCTCTCCACCTATCCTCTCCTCTATCCATCTTCTATCCGCCTCCCACTCTCTCCCTATTTATTTCAGAACCCCCTTTCCCTCCCCCTTTTCTGATGAAGGGTCTAGACCCGAAACGTCAGCCTCTCTGCTCCTATGATGCTGCTTGGCCTGCTGTGTTCATCCAGCCCTGCACCTTGTTGTCTCGGATTCTCCAGCATCTGCAGTTCCTACTATCTCTATGGAATTAGTCTCTTCTCTGTGGTCAAGGGAACTGACTTCTGTTTGAGACAAGGAACTCGGTGACTGCAACTTGCGCTTCCCTTTCAATCTCTTCTTCCTTTCCTACTCATATTTCTTCAGTGGAGTTTCCTTAAAATAAAACATACTCTATTCATGAACAGAAGTGAGTACATCAATGTTACTTTCTATTTGATCTCAGTTCCGTGGCTGATGCATCCCATTTGTCTCCCTGGGAGTTGTGCCTTGCATAAGATCTCAAAATGAGTCTTACAGCCAAACTTTCTGCTTCATTCTTTGCCAGATTCCCATCAACTAGAATTACTGTCACTGTCAATGTCACACTGACCTTCATCCTCTTGTCACAAATGCTATCAATAATGGGCTAAAGCCTGTTTCAGAATTGAAAGAACTGCCTACCCATTACCTCCATTTATATTAATAAGCATGGCAGAGCCCTGAGGTCGGTATCTTTAATGAGACGAACGACAAGAGATGACTAAGATGGAAGCCTTGTGACATGAGAGTCTCCCGATGAATCTATTCCCTGAGCAAAATTCACTGAGTCAATTTAGCATCTGAACTCTTGTGTGCTGTTACCATGGTTCCCCTCAGACACAAGACAAGAAGGTGAGGCCTGCATTTCAATTACAGCCCAGAAAGTGACAGATTACAGGAAAATAGGGTAATGAAGTCTCGGATGATGGCGGGATTCTGACAGGCACAATAAATAGCTGTGTGAGTACACCTGATATATTCCAAATTCAACAGGCTCCCACTACTTTACATGGCAACAAGGCAGTATGTGCTCAGCTGCGTATCAATCCTTTGCATTACCAAGTGGAAGCCGTGGAGCGAGACACCAAATTGCTCTCTGTTGAAAAAAAAACCACATTTGACGAATTGTACTTCTACTGCTGAGGTGGGGAGAATTTTATCACCGGTATCATCTGGACCTGCAGGCTAAATCTCTTTTTATTCGCTCTTGGGATGTGAGCATCACTGATAAGGCCAACATTTATTGCTGTTCCTAATTATCCCCAGGCAGCTCGTGGTGAGCTGCCTTTTTGAAACTGTGCGGTGAGTAAACGCACACCATGCGGTTCTTTTTTAATTCATTCACAGGATGAGGGCAGCACTGGCTAGGTCAGCATTTATTGCCCATCCCTAATTGCCCAGTTCTACAAGGAGAGGCTAGAAAAACTCGGGTTGTTTTCTCTGCAGCGGTGGAGGCTGAGGGGAATCTTGATAGAAGACTATGAAATTATGAGATGCCGAGATGGGGCTGATGGTCAGAATCGTTTTCCCAGAGTTGAAATGTCAAATACTAGGGGGCATGCATTTAAGGTGAGTGGGGGGGGAAGTTCAAAGGAGACATGTGGGGTAAGTTTTTTTACACAGAGAGGGGTAGGAGTCTGGAACGCGCTGCCAGGGGTGGTGGTGGAGGCAGTTTCAACAGGGATGCTTAAGGGACTTTTAGATAAGCACCAAGGGCAGGCAGAAGGGATTAGTTTAATTTGGCATTTATGTTCAGCACAACATCGTGGGCTGAAGGGCCCATTCTTGTACTGTAAAGTTATATGTTTCATGATCCTTCTACATTTAGTTATGAATCATGGTGGACAATGAAATATGGCACTGGAGGAACAGAAGGATCTACAATTATCTTCATCCTTAATCATGGAGAAGACCATAAGACCATAAGACTTAATGGCAGAAGTAGACTATTTGGCCCTTTGGGTCTGTTCTACTATTCAATGGGATTATGGTTGACCTGATGATTCTCAACCCCACTTTCCTGCTTTTTCTCCATAACCTTTGATTTCCTTATTGATTATAAATCAATCTTAGCCTTGAATATACTTAATAAGTTCAAGCCCAAACTTCTCAACATCTCCTCAAAGGAAAATCTCTCATGTCATTTAAGTGTCATTTAAATGAGGAAAAACCTGAATAACAAAGGGATTTAGGAGTTGTTTTGCATGAAACACAACAAGCTAGCATCCAAGCTCAATAGGTATTAAGGAAGACAAATGGAATGCTGGCCTTTATTTCAAAAGGAATGGAGTATAAATGTTGGAAAGTCTTAAAACAACTGATAGGCCACAGTTACAATACTGTGAACAGTTTTGACTTATGGAATGAAAGATATACTGGCACTGGAACAACCCAGAAAAGTTTCAGCAGGTTGATCCTAGGGAGAGGCTGTCTTATGGGGTGAGGTTGAGTAGATTGTAGTCTGTAATTTTTTGGAATTTAGAAGAATGAGAGGTGATCTCATTGTAACATTCTTCAAGGATTTGACAGGTTGACAGGCAGAAAGGTAGTTCCCTTGTTGGAGAGTTTAGGGCCAGAGGTCATCTTCTCACATTAAGGGGATCACACATTTAAGACAGAGTCATAGACTCATAAAAGAAACAGACCCCTTGGTCCAACTCATCCACATCGACCAGATATCTTAAACCAAACTAGTCCTATTTGCTAGCATTTGGCCCATATCCCTCTAAACCCCTCCTATTCATGTACCCATCCAGATGCTTTTAAAATATTGCAATCGTACCCATGTCCACCACTTCCTCTGGCAGCTCATTTCATATGCTCTCTGCATGAAAATGTTGCCCCTCAGGTCCCTTTTAAATCTTTCCCCTCCCACCTTCAACCTATGCCATCTATTTTCAGATTCTCCCACCCTGGGGAAGACAAAACATCTTGGATATTCATCCTATATCCATGCCCCCCATGATTTTATAAACTTCTACAACATCACCCTCAGCCTTCGATACTCTAGGGAAAAGCTGGAGAAATTTCTTTCCTCAGAGGGTAGTGAATTCTTTACCACAAGAGGGCTGAGAGCTTGGGTCATTAAGTGTACTCAAGGCTGAGATAGGCAGATTTCTATTCAGTAAGGGAATCAAGGGTGATGGCAAAAAGGCAGGAAAGTAGAGTCGAGGATCATTAGATCAGCCATAATCTCATTGAAAGGCAGCCTCGATGGGCTGAATGGCTTACATCTGTTCCTGAATCATATGGTCTTATTGTCTTATGAGTCAGTACTCCCCTACTCTTTTACTAATAGTGCAGTTGGATGTTTAATATCCATTTGAGAAGATGGAGGGTGCTTCATGCTATCGTCTCATTTCAATGATTGGATTTCCTCAGCATTACACTGATGTATCAGCCTGGATTTAGAGTTTAAACCTCTGGGGTGGAATCTGAATGCACAACTTGCTGACTGTGAGGTGAAATTGCAACTGATTGCACCATTGCCAATGTCAAGTTTATATTATCCATCGGTTATAGTAAAAAGGACGTGGGTGAGGATGAAAAAGAGTAGAAAAAAAACACAAAATGGGGAATAGATTAAATGTGTTTATTGTATTTGGCAATGCATTGCCAGTGCTTATAATGTTTACATCAATTATAATATCCATCTGACTAAATTTGCATTTAATGCGATTGTTGAAGGAATTCAACGTGGTATGCAGATGTTTTAGCACTGACCGTACTGACAGGATCAAGAATGCACTGCCTGAATTGGCAGTGGAAACACATTCAGTAAAACTTTTTGAAGGGAGTTGGACATCTACCTGGATGGGGTGAGATTTGCAGGGCTGTGGGAGAAAGTAATGACAGTAACTGGATTGCTTTCTCAAACAGTTGCCTCAATGGCCTCCATCTGTGCTGTATGGTTCTATGATTTAACTTGCTTTATCACAATGAAGTAAATATCTGTCTGAAGTCACACAGCTACACAATCCAACAACAATGACTGAGTGAAGAAAAATAGAAATTTTTCTCCATGTACTTTGCAGCTAAGAACTGAACATTTTGACCTCGATTAGTCTCCACTGGCCCCCAAAATCTCAATAATGGACAGACTCTCCCTCATTGCAAAGAAAATGGGCAACAAGTGCTGGCCTAAACAGCAATACGTTCATCTCAAGATTGAATTCAAAGTACCTCTGGAAGGAGTGATTGTCCTTGGAATGGATTCTGCAGAAAGACACTGAGGCAGAAGGTTTTGCATTTTGAGGAAAGGTTGCATAAAATCAAATTAAATTCCCTTAACTGTAAAATGTTGGAGGATGATTTAATCCAGGTGTTTAAAATGCTCTAGCATCTGATTGAGGAAGCAACCCCTCCTCAACGAGTGTGTGTGTATGTGTGTGTGTGTGTGTGTGTGTGTGTGTGTGTGTGTGTGTGTGCGCGCACGTGTGTGTGTGTGTGTGTGAGAGAGAGAGAGAGAGAATGTGAGAGTGTATTGTTATGTCCAAAGGTAATGACAATAGTGTAGACTTGTGAGTAACCCAAAGTCAAGGTTTAGACTCTGATTACACAGGTCCAAATCTCACTGAAGAACATGATAGATTTTAAATTCAATTAATAATTCGGCAATATAAACTGAATCTTTGCAATTGTCACCATGAAATATTATCAATTATTGTAAAAACGCATCTGGTTCATCAATGCCCTTCATGGAAGGAAATCTGCTGACCTTACCTGGTCTGGCCTACATGTGACTCCAGACCCACTGCAAGATCTGTTACCTCTGCTCTGAAGTTGTTCAGCAAATCACTCAATTCAAGGGCAATCAGGGATAAACAACATGTGCTGGCCTTTCCAGTAATGCTCATGTCACATGAAAGAATAAAGAATAAAATGGTTCAGCCACTCAACTATAAGACCATAAGACTATAAGACATAGGAGCAGAAATTAGGCCATTCGGCCCATCGAGTCTGCTCCGCCATTCAATCATGGCTAATAAGTTCCTCAACCCCATTCTCCTGCTTTCTCCCCGTAACCCTTGATCTCCTTGATAATCAAGAATCTGTCTATCTCAGTCTTAAATATACTCAATGACCTGGCCTCCACAGCCTTCTGTGGCAGTGAATTCCATAGATTCACCACTCTCTGGCTGAAGAAGTTTCTCCTTATCTCCGTTCTAAAAGGTCTTCCCTTTACTCTAAGGCTGTGCCCTCAGGTCCTAGTCTCTCCTACCAATGGAAGCATCTTCCCAACATCCACTCTGTCCAGGCCATTCAGTATTCTGTAAGCTTCAATTAGATCCCCCCTCATCCTTCTAAACTCCAATGAGTATAATCCCAGAGTCCTCAAACGTTCCTCATATGTTAAGCTTCTCATTCCTGGGACCGTTCGCGTGAACCTCCTCTGAACCTGCTCCAGGGCCAGTACATCCTTCCTGAGATATGGGGCCCAAAACTGTGCACAATACTCCAAATGTGACCTGACCATAAAGCATCGGTGGTACATCCCTGCTTTTATATTCAAGTCCTCTTAAAATAAATGCCAACATTGCATTTGCCTTCCTGGCTACTGACTCAACCTGCAAGTTTACCTTGAGAGAATCTTCGACTAGAATTCCCAAGTCTCTTTGCACTTCAGACTTCTGAATTTTCTCCCCATTTAGAAAATAGTCCAAGCTTTTATTCTTCTTACCAAAGTGCATAACCTCACACTTTCCCACGTTGTATTCCATCTGCCACTTCTTTGCCCCCTCTCCTAACCTGTCCAAATCCTTCTGCAGCCTCCCTACCTCCTCAATACTACCTGTCCCTCCACCCATCTTTGTATCGTCTGCAAACTTAGCCAGAATGCCCACATTTCCTTCATCTAGATCTTTAATGTATAACATGAAAAGTTGTGGTCCCAACACTGACCCTTGCAGAACACACTTGTCACTGGCTGCCATCCTGAGAAAGACCCTTTTATCCCCACTCTCTGCTTTCTGCCAGACAGTCAATCTTCTATCCCTGCTAGCACCTTGCCTCTAACACCGTGGGCCCTTATCTTACTCAGTAGCCTCCTGTGTGGCACCTTGTCAAAGGCCTTCTTGAAGTCCAGGTAGATAACATCCATTGGGTCTCCTTGGTCTAACCTGCTCGTTACTTTCTCAAAGAATTCTAGCAGATTTGTCAGGCATGGCCTCCCCTTGACGAAACCATGCTGACTTTGTCCTATTTTACCACACAGTTCCAAATATTCAGAAATCTCATCCTTCACATGAGAGGCCACTTTTTGTTGATAATTGAGGTGGGTGCAGGAATGCTGTCATTTCACACATGAATGTGTTGTGGAGGCAGATTTCACAGGAACCAGAAGACCCATATCTGACTGTGGTTACTCAGTTGTGTGAAACATGGCATGTACAAGATGGGTCTGGTCAGAACAGGTCTGAAGTTTGTTGATTCATTTGGATAGCTTTAGAGAGGTAAATTGATTCATTGGACCTCTCTAGGACAGTGTGGCCTCATTTAGAATTATTAAAAGAAGGCATGAATGTGCATAAAAAGTACATAAACTCATGAAATATGAAGCTCAACTTTTAACAGACCCATCAAAAGATACTGTCAGAAATGTGAAGGCAATTAAAACTCCAGCCTTTTAAATCTTTGAGCAAGCTGCCTGCAATTTCTTAAAAACACAGTCAATGCTATTTCACTTAACCTGTGTCCTACTGGTCTATTTCTGCTCTTATCTCGTATGTTTATATGTTTGTATCTGTTTGCACCGCACAAGCAAATTCACAGCTTTTTATTATCACTGTCGGCTGCCTGGCATTTCATAGTTTGATGGAGAGTTCTCGGTGGTTAAAAACTCCTTGAACTGGAACTATGATTGCCAATGTTTGTTGCTATAAAGGCTTGTGCAATTTAAGAAAAAAATTATCCAAGATCTTGTAACTGAAATAAATTAAACATAATTGATATTTTTATGAATGCGTGTTTTTAACAATGTAGAGTCTGTAATAGATACTTTGAACTTTACATTCTTTAATCTCAGTACGGTTGGGGTGATCTGCCCATGGTGGATACTGAGTGAGTTGACATTGTAGGTATAAAGGCAAAAGCTATGGTAGGTGTATGGACAATGTTTATTCCTGAAAGGTCCACGTCAAGTTTTTATACCATGTCTTGCCATCTTAAAATCACCAACCAGCAGGGATAATAATGTACAGACATTAAAATTAGAAGGAAGGGTAGGCTGGCTGTATGGAGGCATGAAGTGGCACCAGTTAGACTTGGACCATAGAGGTGTGCAGAGGGATCACGCTTCTATGGTGCGTTTCAGCGATATAGGGGTGTGGATGGAATAGCATAGGTTGCCATTGAATGTATGAGGGCTTACTGAGGTTGGAAGAGGATATAGAGGATAGCGTGGAGTGTATGAGGGGATATGGGTGTGGGGGAAATCATGAGGTGCTACGGATAGGGCATGTGGAGTGTGACTGTGTAGTGGGAGGTGAGGTGGGGGGGGGCGAAGGTAAGAGGACGTGATGTGTCAAGACTTGGAGGGATGCTTTATTTTTCATTATTTAATTTTAAATTTGGACGCAGTGCCAGAACCCTGAAGCAGACCTTCTACCCTGCCTGCCTCCCCTCCTGGCATCCTCTGCACTCTTTCTGGGCTCGTGTAGTTCTATTTCCAGCATCTTATCACCTTTCATGGAAACTCCAACTTCTGGAGCTCTTTCTCCCAAATCAATTTTATGAAGGTGTTCACAGTGAAAATTCTGGCCTTTGTGTCATGACGAAGAACAAGTTGAGAGTCAACATCAACATGACTCTTTTCTGAGACAAAAAAAATGAAATAGTTGGAAAAACTCAGCAGGTCTTGCAGTTTGTGTGGAGAGAAAATGGAGTTAATGTTTTGATTCTTCTTCAGAAGTGATGGTAGCTAGGAAGAGGTTGACATATATGCTGAAGTGGTTGGGAGGGGGAGGAGTAAATGATAGGTGGAGAGATAGCACAGAGAAAGAGAAGGTGAGTGGAGGTAGATATAGGGGAGACGTCAGAGGTAGGTTCTTTACTCAGAGAGTGGTCGGGGTGTGGAATGCATTGCCGGAGAGGGTAGTGGAGTCGGCCTCATTAGGGACATTTAAGCGGCTATTAGATAGGCATATGGATGATAGTATAAGGTAGGGGTGAAGGTTAGATAGACCTTAGGATTAGGGTAAAAGTTCGGCGCAACATTGTGGGCCGAAGGGCCTGTACTGTGCTGTACTGTTCTATGTTCTATGTTCTAAGAATGGTTGGGCAGACAAATGAATGGGTAAAGGTTAACCTATGAGGATGAATAGCTGCTAATGGGGACTATGAGTGGCTGACAATTGTGTGACAGCACCCCATGAGATGATGAAAGGCTTGGTGTGTGGGTGTTGGCCTAAGGACATGGGAGAAGGTGCTCAGGCCTTATTATTGTTGAACTTGACATTGAGTCTGGAAAGCTGCAGGTTCCCCAAACCTGAAAATAAGGTGCTCTTCTTCCAGCTTGCACTGAGCTTTGCTGGAGCTCTGCATCAAGCCCGAGTCAGAGATGTTGGCTAGGGAACAACGTGGTGTGTTGAAGCTCAGGATAATTTTTGTGACAGAATGTAGGTGCTTTACAAAGCGGCTTGTGTTTCACCTCCTCAATGCAGAGGAGACTACATTGTGAGCAATGAATACGACACACTTTTGCTTGTGCTGGTTATGTATTTGAATGATGTTGGTAGACACAGAGTCCGAATATAGAAACCTAATGCAGTGGTATTGAATCTTTTATGTCCTTACTGCTTATAATTATGTGGAAAATAGTTAGATTACAAGTAGATTTTGACCAACAATAGTTATGTAAATCATAACTGCCAAGTAGACAGCTGATGAAGCTGCATAATGAAAAAATGCTGATACTTTTATTCCCTCCAGTTCTAAACAGTCCAATGATCTCCTGCTTGTACTCCCACCTTCCATTCTCTGTCACTCACTCTAAAACTCTGCTCCCCATATCTAACTTGTACAGGATCCCAAACCCCACTCCTTGTTAACCTGCATTTCCTCTTGGTGCAATAATACTTCAAATTTAACATGTTTGTGTTCATGTTCTTCTGTTACTTCACCTCCCCTCATCTTCAAACCCTCCTTCCATCTTTACAGTTCTCACTACTCTCCCTCAAAAGGCTACGGTTGCCTCGGGAACAGAAGTGTCCTTGACTGAGGTTGATAGAATAATGTTGGGTAAGAGTATCAAGGATTCAGAGAGAAGGTAAGTAAATAGAGTTGAGATATAAGGTCACACATTTTTCAAATTGGAAGGTGAAAAGGCTCGAGGAGTTGAATGGCCCATTCCTGCTCCTTATGAAGAAAATCAGTCTGAGGTCGCAATTTTTTTTGTATCTCAGTGGGGATGAGAAAAAGTGACACAAAGAAATGATGGGCTGAAGAGCAGATCTATAAATAAAGCATTTTTAAAAAGTTAATGATGTAAAAAGTGCAGTGCTGTGGTTAGAGTTGGCAGCACTAATGTCCTGCAGGGCTAACTTACCTTGAATGATATCTCATACTGTTCTCCTCCCCAGATTTCCAGTCCTGAATCATAGCCACCCAGTTCCCAGAACCATCGCTGATCAACAGCAAACAAGCCACCCGCCATAACAGGAGATCTGAAAGACAAAACAAAGCTAAATACCATGTATTAATGCTTCCATTTAGACTTTGTCAAGGATCACGCAATAGAAAATCATTGAAGTAAACCCACAATTACAGAATTGTTACAATGCCAGAAGGAGGCCGCTTGGCCCATTGTATCTGCATGGGCTCTTCAAATAAATATCATTACCTCGTGCCAATGCCCTGCTTTTTCATCATTCCCTTGCCCATTTTTCCCATCCAACTAATTGTCCAATGCTCATTTGACTGTCTCAATTGAATCTGCCTGTACCACATTCCAGGCAGTGCATTCCACAACCCGACTACTCGCTGAGTGAAAAGGTCTCATTTTCGCATCACATTTGCTCATTTCCCTCAGAGGGTTGGGACTCTTTGGAATTCCCTGCATTAAAAGCTCACGGATGCAGAATCTTTAAATATTTTTTAAGACAGAGCTACATCGATTCTTGATTTCGAAGGAGGTGAAAGATTACCAGGGATATACAGAAATATAGAGTAGAGGTTAAAATCAGATCAGCCATAATTGTACTGAATGGCAAAACAGGTTTGAAGGACGAAGCAGCTTATTCTTGTTCTTTGTTTGTATGTTTGTATGTTCCTTTTGAAAATCACTTTAAATCTATGTCCTCTCATTCTTGTTTCATTTACAAGTGGGAACAGTTTCTCCCTATCTATTCAAATCAGCTCACTCATGATTTTGAAAACCTCCATCAGATCTAGTGCTGCTTTGTTAACTATAACATTAGCTGTGAATAAAGGAGTCTGTATGAGTAAAACATCAGTCTGGACGTAGATGTAGGAATTTAACACAGAAACATAGAAGATAGGTTCAGGAGTAGGCCTTCGAGCCTGCACCACCATTCATCATGATCATAGCTAATCATGCAATCTCAGTATTCCATTCCTGCTGTCTCCCCGTACCCCTTGATCCCTTTAGCCACAAGGACCACATCCAGCTCCCTCTTGTATATATCTAATGAACTGGCCCCAACAGCTTCTTGTGGGAGAGAATTCCACAAGGTCACAACTCTCTGAGTGAAGAAATTCTTCCTCATCTCAGTCCTCACGCCTTATTCTTAGACTGTGACCCTAAGTTCTGGACTTCCCAACATCAGGAATATTCTTCCTGCATCTAGCCTGGCTAATACCATCAGCATTTTGTACGTTTCTGTGAGATCACCCCTCATTCTTCTAAATCCCAGTGAATACAAGCCCAGTTGATCCAATCTTTCTTCATATGTCAGTCCTGCCATCCCAGGAATCAGTCTGGTGAGTCTTCACTGGACTCTCTCAATAGCAAGAATGTTGAAAATATCTATTCTTGTAGGGATTTAGATGGTGCGCTGCTCTCCATGAGGGATACTTTGAAGTCAACACGGTGTAGATTTACCAAAGTTGTACTTACACTCCAAAGGTTAAACTACAAGGAGGGATGTATTCCCTGGAATTTAGAAGCTTAAGGCATGGATTCTATCCAAGTTTTCAAGATATCTAGCCGAACAGATAGGGCAGAGTGAGAGAAATTATCGAGCAGAAATTGTGGAAAAATAGAGTCAGCCTATTCTTCCTTTTAATTATTATGTATGTAATTATTCCTGGTTGTTGAATTCAAGCCTAAAGAAAAGAATATTTAATAGAGACAAACTGTTCAATAGTGACCTTTGGAAGTGTGATAACTTTCACACAGCCCATGGAGAATCCCAGTTAATCTCCTTGTGGAGCTTGTTGCATTGAGTTCTCTTGGTGACAATGGCCTTCCCAACTGGAACTCATTATTTGAGTTCATTTTTAACCTAAGTTAATCTCTAATATCAAGGTGTTAGAAAGAGGAAAACAAGGCTTAATAGTGCCACTATTGACAGTTTCCAACTGAATCAAATACTCTCAGCTCAAATGAAGAACGTAGGAATTGAGAATTGTTTTTCTCACACCTAAAGATCTGAAAAACTTTGAAATACATCTGAAAGAAAGGGGGAAATATTCTAACATCTAATGTTCTTCCAGAAACAATTTTTGATTATTTCTTTTGAAGTCATTTTGAGTCACCTGACAAGGCTCCAACAAGCAGGCATTTATAGAGCTGTCTGTTAACCTCCTAATCATTCCCAGCTCAAGAAAAGACAACACGCTGTTCATCTTCACACAGGCAAATGTCAATGACAGGAATTGTTGAGTGATATGGTGAAAGAAGGATGCTGTGACTGCAGAGAAACTCAGCTGGTCTGGCAGCATTGAGGAGAGAGAAACAGAGTTAATGTTTCGAGCCTGGTAAGGCCTCTTCAGAACTGAATTACTTCATAAGGGTGCTATTTAGCCAATCAAGAAGACTGCACCTTTGAAAATGCAACACGCCCTGAGAGTGTTACCTTAGAATTTAGATTGAAATCATCGGAGCTGATTCGCTGATTCAGAGGCAAGACAGCAATCCACTGAGCTACAGCTCTGAATGAAGAGTAGATTCATCACCCTCTTTATTAATACTTATATCTTTCCACTACTTCACTCTTTGCCTAATGCATGCAACTGTGTAAAATAAAATATAACCAAACTGTCAAGATTTCAATCAGCACAACAATCTTGCACACAGGAAATCAACATGTCTGATGGATTATTGTATTAAATTCTGAAAAAAGAAACACTCAATTTCAGTTCTGTGCTGTAATTCAATACTCATTAGGGGCGCCATTACAGAACAGTATTATCCTGTACGATATGATGGGCAGTTCCTAATATCAAGGCACCTGCATGTTGCTGTGTCTCCCACAGAGCTTAATGACATAACAGTGTGTATAGAGCTTTCTGCCTACATTGGAAAATCAATTTTTAAACAGAAGTTGCAACAGAGAATGTCAGTATACTTATAGTTGGATTGGCACCTCAAGCTTACATTAATGCTTTGTGCAGCAAAATACCTTGGAATCTATTTTGCTGCTAATGTGCTTGTACTGTGTTAGCATAAATCACTCAATTGTACGACTCCCATTCCTATAGTATTCATTCTTCACTTAAATATGCATTGAAAGAAACATGTATGTGCTGATTAACTGGGCCACTAATAAAGGTCCCCAATAACTGAAACATCTATTTTCTGAAGAAGGGTCTAGGCCCGAAACGTCAGCCTTCCTGCTCCTCTGATGCTGCTTGGCCTGCTGTGTTCATCCAGCTCTATACCTTGTATATCTCATCTGTTTCACATGTAGGAGTCTGAAGCCCATGCAGAGAGAGAGAGAAACTGAGTAAGTACAAAAATGGTTGCATTAAACAGGTAAATAGGAAGGTAGCCAGATACTTGACAAATTGTTTTCAGGGACTGTTTCCAGTTACTTTTGTTGATTTAAAAAAAAAGTCCTTTCACCTTTCCCAGGATTTCAGATGGAATGTACGTCCCACCTTGTTTGCATTGAACTCTACCCACTTGGCACTCTACCTAATCCACTTAGAATCATAGAATACATAGAAAGAGGCAGTTCGGCCCATCCAGTCTGCACCCACCCTCTGAATAACATCCCACCCAGACCCAGTCTCCCAGCCTATTCCCGTAACTTTGCACTTACATGGCTAACCCATCTATCTGCACATCTCTGGACACTACTGGGCAACTTAGCATGGCCAATCCACCTAAGCTGCACAGCTTTGGACTGTTTGAGGAAATGCTCTCAGACACAGGCAGACCATGCAAAAGCTGGACAGACAGTCACCTGAGGTTGGAATTGAATCCAAGTATCTGGCATTGCGAGGTAGCAGTGCTAACTACTGAGCCACCAACCACCCATTTGGAACCCTTCCCACCTGGCATCATACCCTGGGCACTGTAATCCCTATCCACCTGTTGACAGCAAATCTGTAGATGGCGTTCGTACGGAATTTGGTTACACAGTCGTGGTGTACAGAGAGTTGAGAATGCATCCTTGCGGGACACCAGTATTGAGGATTATCATGGAGGAGGTGCAGTTGTCTATCTTCACTGATTGTGGTCTGTGGGTCAGGAAGCCTCACACTTACCTTACACACTTACCCTTTGACAGGCAGCTGTCTGATCATTTACATCACAGAAGACGGCAGCTGACTGCTGTGAGAAAGGAGATGTGGTCTGCCTTCATTCCTAAGGTCTGAGAAAGGGACTTGTCAGAATGGAAGTACAGCTCTGCATTTGCTGATTGAGCCCTGATTGGAATCTACTGTCAGAATACAGACCTCTTTTGTGACGTAAGAAAGAAGAAACAGAGTGGCAATATGCCACTGCTTGGAAAATCTGCCCCAGAAAGATGCATCTCCTGGCTGATGAGTCTATAACCAGGGGACAGAGTCTCAGGACAAAGAATAGGTCATTTAAGATGGAGATGTGGAGCAAAGTACCCTCTAAGAGGGTGATGAACCTTTGGAGTTCTTCACCCCACAGCGTTGGGGAAGTTCAATAATTGGCTCGATGTCTAATTTTGTATACAGCACATCTGTTAAACACCTTGAGAACACTTATTACATTAAAGATGCTATATATATTTGGTATAGTGTTCTGGCTTAGACTGGTTAGTTTTGTGCGTATTCTACTCCCTCTGGATAAACTGAGAAGAAAAATTTTGAGACATTGCACATTGACCAAGAATGAGACATATATCAGCCCTTACTGCACTTTTGAGTTGGCATCAGTTTTTTGAATTTAGTAAGATAAAATTACAATTGGCCAGGTTTTACTATCAAAACAATGGCAACGCTATTGGTGTCCACAGAATCACAGAATTATTATGGCACAGAAGGAGGTCATTCACCCCACCATGCCTGAACTGGTTCCATAACCTACTGCCAATCTCCTGGCCTTTCCCCTATCCCTACACACTATTACTTTCCAAATTATTGTCCAATGTCCTCTTGGATGCCTCTGTTGAACTTGCCTCCAGTACATTTCCAGGCATTGCACTCCATACCTTAACTACTCGCTGTGTGAAAAAGTTGTTTCTCACATCATCCTTGCTTCTCCTGCACATCACTTTAAATTTATGCCTCTTTGTTCATTTCTATTTTATGAGTGGGAGCAGCTTCTCCCTATCTACTCTATCCAGATCCTCACGATTTTGAAAACCTCTATCAAATCCCCTCTCCGCCTTCTTCTCTCCAAGGAGAACAGACCTGATTTCTTCAAGATATCCTCATCACTGAAGTTTCTCATTCTGGGAGCCATTCTTGTAAACCACTTCTGCATTCTCTCCAACGCATTCACATCTTTTCTATCATGTGGCACCCATTACTGTAAGCAATATTCCAGCTGAGGTCTAATGAGTGTTTTATACAAGTTCAACATCACCTCTCCCATCTTGTACTCTGTGCTCTTATTTACAAAGCTGAGAACACTGTATAAGGTGTAGAGCTGGATGAACACAGCAGGCCAGGCAGCATTGGAGGAGCAGGAAAGCTGACGTTTCAGGTCTGGACCCTTCTTCAGAAATGGGGGAGGGGAAGGGGGCTCCGAAATAAATAGAGAGAGGGGGAGGCAATGATAGAAAGAGGATAGAGGAGCAGATAGATCAAGGAGACGGGGATGAAGCCAGTAAAGGTGAGTGTAGGTAGGGAGCTGGGATGGGGGTTGATCAGTGAGGAGGGAGGGGCGGGTAGGTGGGAGGGAAGACAGACAGGTCAAGGAGGTGGGAATGGGGCGAGTAGGTAGGAAGTGGGGGTGGGGGTTGGTCAGTGAGGTGGGCACCTATCTGCTCCTCTATCCACCTTCTATCATCCACCTTCTAAGATCTCTATCATCGCCTCCCCCTCTCTCTATTTATTTTGGAGCCCCCTTCCCTTCCCCCATTTCTGAAGAAGGGTCCAGACCCGAAATGTCATCTCTTCTGCTCCTCTGATGCTGCTTGGCCTGCTGTGTTCATCCAGCTCTACACCTTGCTATCCCAGACTCCAGCGTTGGCAGTTCCTACTATCCCTGAGAACACTGTATGTTTTATTAACTTCTCTCTCCAGGTGTCCTGCCATCTTCAATGATTTGTACACATATTTTCCCAGGTCCCTCTGCTCCTGCAGCCCCTTTAGAATTGAACCCCTTATATTATATTGTCTTTGAATATTTTCCAGCCAAACTGTGTCTCCTCTCAGTTCTCTTCATTGAACTTCATCTGTCACTTATCCGCCCACTTCAGCACTTATCAATGTCCTGTTGGAGTTTCCACATTGTCCACTTCAAAGTTTCCAATTCCTCCAAGTCTCGCATCATCTGCAATATTTGAGATTGTTCCCTTGTACACCGAGATCCAAATCATTAATATATATCAGGAAATCCATGATAATACCACTTGCAACAAAAACAGAATTTGCTGGAAAAGCTCAGCAGGTCTGGCATCATCTGTGGCGAGAAATCAGAGTTAATGTTTCCAATCGAGTGACCCTTCCTCAGAATTGATGGTAGCTAGGAAAATGTTGGTTTTATGCAGAAGATAGGGTGGGAGGAGGGGGTAAGGAGCAAACAATGGTTGGGGATAGAGCCCAAAGAGAGAGAAGAACAGTTGGACAGACAAAGGAGTGGATAACAATCTACTAGGAAGGTGAATAGCTATTAATGGGAACTATTAGTGGCTAACAATAGGTTGTGTGCATATGATAACAAGGCCTGGGGTGTGGGGGTTTGGATAAGGCCATGGGGAAGCTCAAGCCGTAAAGTTATTGAACTCAATATTGAGTCTGGAAGGCTGCAGGGTTCCTGAGTGCAAAATACCACTAGACCATTGTTATTGCATTATTAAGGCTGAGGTGGGCAGATTTCTGTTCCCTTAGGGAATCAGAGGACGTGGGGAAAGGCAAAAAATTGGAGTTAGTGTTAGGCAGAATCTTGCTGAATGGTGAAACAGACAAATCAGACAGTGCAATCTACTGCTGCCTCTATATCTTATCTTCTTATTTAGCTTGTCCTTAAATGCATCTATGCTAACCAGTTCAATTCTCCTTGAATTAGCAAGATTAACACTCTCACATCTCACTGGGTAAAGAAGTTTCTGCTGAATATCCTGCTGAATTTATCAGTCACTCTCTTATACTAACATTCTCCTGGTTTGAACTCCCCCACATTTCCCTTACCTATCAAACTCATTCACTTAATTTTAAAGGTTTGCATTAGCTCGCCATTCAACCTTCACTTCTTTAGAGAAGAAGTTTCAACCTTTCTCAATAAGCCCTTTCGATGGAACTGTTATTTGGCTATCATTAACCAACGGGTTGATTTATTGGAATACACTTCTGTTACAGTGATAACTGCTACCAAGATCTTTATCATAGTTTGTAAGGTGCATACCTCTGAGAACTAAGTCAAAATGTGGTCAAACTAGAATTTCAAGCTAAGTAGCGATTCCAATGTTGATTAAAATAGAAAATGCATTTTAAATGAAGATAGCAAAGGCACTAACAAGCATGTAAAACCTGACAGCAGGCTGCACGATCCACCTTGGTGGCTTTGTTAGTCTCCTTGGCTCATTGCCAGCCCAGCTAATGTGATAATAATCTTCTGAACAAGGGTGACTGGATTCAAAATGTGAACTCTGCTTGCTCTCCACAGATGCTGCCAGGCCTGCTGATTTTCTCCAGCATTTTCTCTTTTGTTTCAGATCTTCAGCACCTGCAGTTCTTTATTTTATTTTAGTGCAATAAAATTCTCCCTCTACAACTCACTGTAAAATGATAATCCGCCCCGATAGGATTTTGATAGTGGGGCATTCTGCGATGGCAATACCATTGAACATTAAGGACTCTGCTTTTGTTAGAGTTCTTTAGAATCATAGAGTCATAGAGGACTACAGCACAGAAAAGGCCCTTCGACCCATCATGTCTGTGTCAGACAAACACAACCACTCACTATTCTAATCCCATTTTCTAGCACTTGGCCCATAGCCTTGTATGCCTTGGCATTGCAAGAGCACATCTAAATACTTCTTCAACGTTAGAGGGTTTCTGCCTCTATCACCCTTACAGGCAGTGAGTTCCAGATTCCCAACATCCTCTGGGTGAAAAGATTTTTCTTCACATCTTGATTAAACTCTGCCTCTTAACTTAAATCTATGCCCCTGATCATTGATCCCTGCATCAATGCCCCTGTGTCCCTCATAATTTTATACATCTCGATCATGTCCTCTCTCAATCTGTTCTGCTCCAAGGAACACAACCCCAACCTCAATTTCATAACTGAAATCCTCCAGCCCAAGCAACATTGTTGTAAATTCCACTGCACCCTCTCCAGTGGAGAGGTAGAGTAGGTTGGGCTTGTATGCATTGGAATTGAAAGAAATGAGAGGAGTAGTGCAGTGGCTAAGTGGCTAGCACTGTGGCCTCATAGTGCCAAGGATCTGGGTTCAATTCCAACCTTGGGCAACTGTCTGTGTGGAGTTTGTACATTTTCCCTGTGGTCTGTGTGGGTTTCCTCCAGGCGCTCTGCTTTTTTCCCATATCCAAAGATGTTTAGGTTAGGTGGATTGACCATGCTAAATTGCCCATAGTGTCCAGGGATGTGCAGGCGAGGTGGATTAGTCATGGGAAATGTGGGGCTACAGGAACTGGGTGGGCTGCTCTTTGGAGGGTTGTTGTGAACTCAATGGACCACACTGTAGGGATTCTATGAGGTCTTTTCGAAACATACAAGATTCTTAGCAGGCTTGACAGAGTAGATGCAGATATGCTGTTTCCTCTTGGGATTGTCTAGGACCAGAGTGCATAATCTCAGAATAAAAGGTTGCACATTTAAAATCGAGATGAGGAGGAATTTCTTCTTTCAGAGGGTAGTGAATGTATGGATTGTTTTTACCACAGAGGGCTGTTGAGGCTGAATCATTGAGTATATTGAAAGCTGAGATAGACAGATTTTTAATCAGTAAGGCAATTAAGCATTATAGGGGAAAAGGCAGGAAAGTGGAGTTATGGATTATCAGATCAACCATGATCTCATTGAATGGTGGAGCAGACTCAATGGGCTGAATTTGTGCAACTACATCTCATGCTCCTGTGGCTAATGTTATTTCTACACTGGAACAGTCTAGGTAGGGATATGGCCAGTCCTGGAGCACAAATCTTCAATCATATTGCCAGAATTTGCAAAGCTTTTAGTGATTTCTTGTCATCATGTGGAGTGAATCAAATTGACTGAGGACTGATATCTGTGATGCTGGGGTTTGCAGGAGGAGGCTGAGATGGCTCATCCACTTCGCACTTCTGGCTGAAGCTGGATGCAAGTGCTTCAACCTTGTTTTTTGTTGTGCTGTGCTGTGCTGGCGAGATATTTGTGGACCATCCTCCTCCTGTTAGTTGTTTAATTGTCCACCACCACTCATGCCTAGATGTGGCTGCAGGACTGCAGAGCTCAGATCTGATTCATTGGTTGTGGGCCTACTTAGTCCTGTCTATTGTAATTTTCTTCTGTTGTTTGGCAGGCAAGTGGGCGTGTGTTGTAGTTTCACTAGACTGAAGGTTCATTTTTTTCCTATGCCTGATACTATTCTCCTTCACTCTTCATTGAACCAGGATTGATTACCCTGGCTTGATGCTATTGGTAGAGTGGGTAGGATATGCCAGGCCATGAGGTTACAGGATACCGTTCTGTTATAGATAGCCAACTGTGCCTCATGAATGTCCAGTTTTGAGTTGCTACATCTATTCAGAGTTTGTCCAGTCTCCACTATGACTGTGTGATGGTCACTGCTCCAACACTGTCATGGAGAGATGCATCTGTGACTGGCAGGTTCGTGTAGATGAAATGAAGTCTGATTTTTCCCTCTGTTCCCTCATCACCTTCTGCAGACCCAGTCTACCAGCCATTCTTGGTGATGGATGTTGACACACCCCAACCGGAGGCATTCTGCGTCTTTGGCTCCTCTCAGTGCTTTCTCCAAATTGTATTCAGCATGGATGAGTACAGATGCATCAACTGAGGTAGGGAGGGGATGGTATGAGGTAATCAGCAAGAAGTTTCCATGCTCACGTTGGCGTCAATGTGGAGCACTCTAAAGGCAACTCCATCCTGGCTGTATACAACCGTGCTGTCACCACTTCCGGGTCTGTCCTGCCAGTGGGGCGGGACATACCCAGGGATGGTGATGGTGGTGTCTGGGTGATTGCCTGTAAGGTATGATTCTGTGAGTATAACTAGGTCAGACTGTTACTTGACTACTCTGTGAGACAGCTCTCTCAATTTTGTCAAAAGTCCCTTGATATTTGTAAGGAGATCTTCATAGAGTCAACAAAGCTGTGTTTGCTGTTGTAAATTCCAGTGCCTTGATCAATGCTGGGTGGTCTTTTTGGTTTCATGTATTTCTTTAGGCTTTGTAAGTAGTTTTGAAATAACTGAGTGGTTTGATAAACCGTTTCAGAGGGCAGTTAAGAGTCACATTGCTGTGGGTCAGGAGTCACATGTAGACCAGACAGGATAAGGATGACAAATTACTTTCCCTATCGACCATTAGTAAAACGGATGGGTTTTATGACAATCACCAATAGTTACATAGTCACCCTTAAACCAGCTTTTAATGCCAAATTTTATTAAATTTAAATGTTATCATCTGCCATGATGAGATTTGAATAGATGTCCTTCAAATACTAGCTTGTGTCCCTAGATTATTCACACAGTGATGTTCACACTACGACACTGCCTCCACTATAAATTATATATGCCTAGCAACAGCAGGTTTGAAATTTTCATTTGAACTCCCAGCTTCAATGTGTATTTGCAGGAGAGAGTTCTAAGTTTGCTTTACTCTTTGTGAGATGAATGGATCCTGGCATTAATTTTGAATAATTTTAAGATTCTGCTCCCTCGTTAGGGCCTGTCCAGAGGAAACAGTTTGTCTCTATTTACCTTATCATTTCCTCTAGTCATTCGAAGCACCTTAATTAAGGTTCACCCTCTAGCCTCGATTCTCTGACAAATATAAGCCCAGTCAAAACAACCTTTTTGGACCTGGCAGCATATTGGCTATGTTATTAGACTAATGATTTGGCAATGTCAGTTCATAATCCCATAACAGCAGCTGGGAGATTTAACTTCCTGTAACTAAATACATTTCAAATAAAACCCTATTATTAGAAATAGTACCCAATAAGTGGTAGCACTCTTTTCTGAGTCAAATGGTTGTGAAAAGACCAGAACTTGAATAAAAAAATTATTCAAGGCTGACACTTCAGAGCAGAGATATACAACAGTTGTTATTATGTAGTACCTTAGTATTGTAATCCATCCTAAAGAGCATTCTCAAACATAATTTGATACTGTACTACCTGAATAGAGATATTAGAATCAATGATTTAAAGCTTAGTCAAATAGATAGGCTTTCATTTTGGAATATCTTGAGGTACAATGTAAATGCAAGCTTTTCTTTTTTTCTAACCATTAAGTACTGAATGGTTGTAAAAACCCATCTGGTTTAGGTAAATCTGCCACTAGCTAACCAGTTTGTCCGATATATGACTTCAGACCAATAGCCTTGGAGTTGAAATACAACTCTGAAGTGAACTAAGAAACCAGTCTGTTCTATTGAAGAAGATGGCACTTGTTGCAGTGCATCTCTGCTGGATCCGTACCTCCTCTGATGTCATCAATATACAAAAAGTTCCTCTTCCCAAGTGATGAGTGTTTAATTGCGAGCAGAACACTCTTCACTTTAACCAACCCAGAAAGCATGCAAAAGAAGACCGATTCATTTGGCATCTTGCCCACATTTTGTAACATCCTCTGCATTTAATATATCTTTTTAACTCAATAATCTCATGAAATTTTACTAATCAGTTCCATTAATAACATTGAAATTTCAGGAAGCAACTAATTACATTGTTAATTGATATCAATGCATTTATAATTCTATGCAATTTTATGATCAAACAGATGATTATCTCAGTAATTATTTTGCAGTAATTTAATAAAACCTCTTCCAATATATCATACTGTCCATTGAGTAACAGACCATCCATGCTTTGGAAGCTATGCAAAGTTCACTTACTTTGCCATGACTATCACATTTGTGGACTTATGTTCTTTATTCATACATTAGGGGAATGGTAGCATAATGATAATGTCACTAGGCTAGCAATCCAAAGGTCAGATCAAATACTCCAGCAGCATGAGTCCAAATCTCACAATACCTGGGGGATATGTAAATGAAGAGACTTAATAAATCTGGAATGAAATGCTACTGTCATTTATAATGCTCATAAAACTACTCAATTGTTGTAAATAGTCATCTGGTTCGGTCATGTCATTTGGGGAGGAAATCCAAGAGTCTGACCTACACATCAAAGCAGATTCACAGCAATGCGGGTCCTGGAAAGTCGCTCAGTTATATCAAAACGACAGGGAAAAAAACACGCAAGTGGATCTACAGTGCAGGCTGCAATGACTCAAAAAGGCAGCTCACCACCGTCTTCGTATGGGCAATTAAGAATTGGCAATAATTGGCAAAACCGAAATCAATAGAATTTTGTTGGGTAAGACTGTGAAAGATGATAGCAATTAATAGTCATCTAATATTTATGGCCTTTAGTTTTGGTCTCGTTCATAAGTTGAAATATCCTCTTCATATTCACCCCTTCATTCACATCTGTACCCTACGCTCTTGTGAAAGTGATGACTCTAATGTCCTGCTCCTCCTTGGGTGTCCATTCGTCTCCAGTACCAGAGTTAAGTCTAGATGGTAAGGGTCAATCATTCACTGTACATTAACAGATGAACCTCAACAAGGCTCCATCGACAGCACCTCCCAAACCCTCAGCCCATATCACCTAAAAAGCTAAGGGCAGTAGATGCATAGGTGCACTGTCACCTGCAAGTACCCTCCAAGCCACACACCATACTGCCTTTGAAATACATTCCTTTACAGTCGCTTGGTCAAAATCATGGAACTGGCTTCACCCACTATCTTCTTCATCAAAGCAGTTAAAGACGAGCGATAAATGCTGGTCAAAAACCTAACTATGTCCACCCTCAATGTCAAGGTACTTCCACTAGTATGGCTGGATAGTGATCTGTGGAGGAAATATCTTGCTAACTCAGGGATGTTGAGACCAATGGATGACTTGATTGCGTACACTGAAGAAAATTCATTTCTGTGGTGGGGAAGTGGGGAGAGGCTTTAATGTCTCTGGTGATGAGCTTACATGGGGTGTAGAAGCATAACAATTGAGTAAATCCTTTAAATTGAAAGTACTCATCACACAAAGAGGTGTGGGGATCTGGAACTCACTCCCCGAAAATCTGTTGAGCAGTCAAGTGAAAATTTCAAAACTGAAATCAATAGATTTTTGTTGAGTAAGACTTTGAAAGATGATAGAAGCATGGCAGATAGATGAATTTACGATACAGATCGAGATAATGTAATTGAATAGTGGAATAGCTTGAAAGAGCTGAATGGCCTTCCCCTCTCAAATTTCAACTGAGGGCCCCATGGAGTTTTGATTTCTCTGTAGGGTTTACTGTGTCTGAAGCGCATAAAGTGAAGAAAGAGGGCAAATTGGACAGCCATGATCCACAATGTACCATGCAATGATTGGTTACCAAGAAACCACTGAGCAAGAAAACAAGTGACAGGTTATACCCAATGAGATGCATAAACAGCTAGTTTTACAACCCTCGCCAATGTGTTGCCTCATCAGGGGGAGGAACATAAAGCAGCAGATGGGAAGATTTTTGAGACTGGAGTGCAAGGTTTTTTTTTTAATCCTCAGGCACAAACCGAAGGGTTGGGGAATAGGGGGCTGGAGCTCTTGAGGGAACAGTTGAAGAGGTGGGAGTGAAGCAGAAAGAAAGACTGAGGGTCAAACTGGCAGGTGAGGAATGTGTGTAAACTGGAGCAGAACAGGGTAAGGTAAGAGATGTGGGTGCATTAAAATTGAATCTTCTATATTTCACAACCTAAGTGTCATAACAGCGACGACAAGGCCAACGTATCTTCAGTCGTGGCTGCCGTTAGTCATTCTTCCTATTGTAGTCTGGGGGTTTCTTGTAATTAAATAGATGAACAACACATACACCACAGCAGACCTAACTTAGGTAACAAGTCAAGGTTTAAAACATTTAAGTAACAATATACAGATTACATTGTACTTATGGAAACATACAGAGTAGAAGACATGCCTGCCACTTCAACACACCACCCTGTTCCCTGCCCACCATCTCTGTCTCAGACTTGCTGCAGTGCTCCAGCGAAGCTCAGTGCAAACTGGAAGAACAGCATCTAATTTTCTGCTTGGGAACCCTGCAGCCTTCTGGACTCCATATCAAGATCAATAATTTTAGGGCTTGAGGCACTTTCTCCCATATCCTTATTCCAATCCACACACACTAGGCCTTGTCATCACATGGTCTGCTATCACAAACAGAACATTGTCAGCCACTAACAGTCCCCTTTAGTAGCTATTCATTCTCCAGGCTGACCTTTTCCCATTTCTTTGTCTGTTCAACTGTTTTTCTCTCTCTCTCTGGGCTCCAACTCCACCTATCATTTACTCCTTACCCCACCCCATATTTAGCATACTTACCAACCTTTTCAAGTTACAATAAGTTCTGAAGAAGGGCCACTGGACCCAAAATATTTCTTCTGCTTTCTCTTCACAGATGCTGCCAGACCTGCTGACATTTTCCAGCAATTTCTGTTTTTGTTTGTGAGTATAAAATATGACTGTGTCCAATTACAACTTCCAAACTATCCCACACACTGCTCAATGCTTCACCTTGTGTTGTATCTCGGTGTGGTGGAGCTTCATCTTAGCTGGGATTTAACCTGTTCATACCCATTACCTTTTACAATGGTAAGGCCATTGCAAAGTATTCTACAGACAGGGAAGCATCTAGAATGGTGTGGTTACAGTTGTAAGTGACATTATAAAAATGAAAGACTGCCCATCCATTCGTAATGGCGTGCAAGCATGGACTTGATGGGCCAAACAGCCTCGAGTGCTATAATTACGTTATGACTCTACTGACCACAAGAACAAAAATAATCATAGTGTCAATGAAAAGTGCAGATTCAAAAGGGAAAGAATAATTTAATGAAAAGAGATGCTTAAGCCCAAAGGCTCCAGCTGCAACACCATTTGAATGGGAATGCAGAGAGAATAGAGAAAACCGCCATTTATGTAGTACCTCTGTTGAGATCAAGATGTCCAAAAAGTCTTTTAAATCCACAACAGGTTTTTGAAGGACACCTATTATTGAGATGGTGTTATTAAAATTAGCACAGCAAAGTGCAGCACAAAGCACTGAGATCAGTAATCAGATTATCTGTTTAAATGATGTTGCAGAAAGATTAATTATTGGCCAGGACACCAGGGAGAAATCCTTTTGCTCTTCAACGTGACGAGCATTCTATTAGAATGGTTAATAAGCATCCACTGTAACAGAGTGAGCAGAATTTAACAGTTTAATGCTCCACTGTGGAGGTTAGATGGATTTGCCATGGGAAATGCAGAGTTACAGGAATAGAGATGCTCTTCCGAGGAGAGGTGTGGGCTCAATGGGCTGAATGGCCTGCTTCCACACTATTCTACGATTCTAAATATTTCCTGGTAATTCAAGATAAAAAAATTGCATTTCTAGCTAGCTTGTTTCACAATGCCAGGACTTGCCAAGTGCTTTCATAACTAATGGAATATTTTCATTATTGTTTTAACAGGACATAGAACAGTACAGCACAATACAGGCCCTTCAGTCCACGATGTTGTGCCGACCTATTATCCTACTAAGATCAATCTACCCTGCATACCCTACATTTTACTATCCTCCATGTGCCTACCGAAGAGTCGCTTAAATGTCCCTAAGGCTTGAAGTTCATGAAACAAATGAGCCGATGTAAATTGGTGCAGAGTAAGATCCCATAGACAGCAAAATTAGAATGAACAGAAAATTAGCTTGATGCAATGATAAACAGAGAATGCCGGAGAAATACTCAGCCGGTCAAGCAGCCCCTTCAGAGAGAGAGAGAGAGAGAAAAAGCATTAACATTTCATACAATCATCACAGATATTTTATGTTTCAATCATCCACAGCATTTTGCCTTTGCAGTTGGTTTTATATGTTGGTTCAGACATAAGTATTGCAAGGGCAATGAGATAATCCTCCCCCAATCCTCTTGGAAATATTGACTTCAGGATATTTGTCATTTGCATGAAGAAGCTCTTGGTTTAATAGCTTTGCATAAAAGACAGCACTTCCAACACAGTGTTACTGTGGTAGTCTGCCTCTGCATCAACAGCAGAGCGGTGAACACTCAGTTCTGCCCTTCTGAATGTGTGGTGCATCCTCAGTAACATCCCTCAGTGTTCCCAGTTACTGACTAACAATTGTGGAGAGCTCTCCCCAAACCGTTTCCCTCACTACTGACCTTGCTGGTAAAGCTCAGCAGGTCTGGCAGCATCTGTGGAGAGAAATTAGAACTAACGTTTCGGGTCTGGTGACCCTTCCTCAGGACTGTCACAGTTAACTCTGATTTATTTCTCTTCACAGATGCTGCCAGACTTGCTGAGCTTTTCCAGCAACTTCTGTTTTTGTTCCTGATTTACAGCATCCACAGTTCTTTGGGTTTTTATTCCCTCAGTACTGCCCCTGCATTAATGCACTGCTTCCTCAGTACTGCCCCTGTGATAGTGCGGCGCTCACTCAGTTCTGTGCCTGTGATACTGTAATACTCCCTCAGTTCTGTCCCTGCGATAGTGCACTGCTCTCTCAGTACTATCTCTGCAATAGTGCAGTGCTCCCTCAGTACCAACCCTGTGACAGTGTGATTCTCCCTCGGTACTGTCCCTGTGATAGTTCGAAAACCCCCCAAGTACTTCCCCTGATAGTGCAATTTTCGCTCAGTTTTGTCTCTGTGACAGTGCAGTACACCCTCAGTATTGCCCTTTCAATACCGCAGTGCTGCCTCAGTGCAGCCCCAGCAATAGTGCAATGGTCTATCAGTCCAGCTCCTGTGATTGTACAGTGCTGCCCCATGCGTAATGCAGTGTTCTCTCAGTAATGAACCTGCAATAGTGCAGTGCTCCCTGAGTACTGCCCCATGATAGAGTAACGCTCCCTCAGTACTGCCCCTGCTATCTTGCAGTGCTCCCTCAGTGCTACCCCTGTGATAATGCAGTACTTGCTCAGTATTGTTCTTCTGCAAAAATGCAGTGCTCCTCAAGCTGTTTTGAGGTTCTCCATCACAGACTTACACCAAGCTGCACCGGCAAACCAATGACCTAGGGACGTTCCTTTCCAAACTCTAAATGTACAATCTTCAGCTGATGGCTTTGTCCAAGTCAAGCCCAACAGGCAGAAGTTTTACCTGCTTCTTTCCACCAGTCACTAAACAAAAGTCATGCATTTGATATTTCTTCTTCCAGTTCAACACAGACCTGATGGGCCAAATGGCTTTCTTTTCTGTTTCAATGACATACAAGGCGAGGCACAGAGTGGATGATGCACTAATACAGGTAAACAATGTGGAGTGGGCACTGCATTATCTCAGGGCAGAATTGAGGGAGTATTGCAGTATTATAGGAGGTAATGCTGAGGGAGAACTGCACTATCATGGGGGCAGTACTGAGGGAGTATTATATTATCACAGGAACAGTACAGAGGAAGAGCTGCAATATTGCAGTTGTCCCTCTGATAGCACGCTGTTCCCTCAGTATTGCCCCTGTCCATAGTGAGTTGCCTTTTTGTACTGCACCTTTGATAATGTAAAGCTCCCTCAGTACTGTCCCTGCGATAGTGCAGTGCTCCCTCAGTACTGCCCCCAGTGATAGTGCAGTGCTCCCTCAGTACTGTCCCTGTGATAGTGCAGTGCTCCCTCAGTACTGCCCCCTGTGATAGTGCAGTGCTCCCTCAGTACTGCCCCCAGTGATAGTGCAGTGCTCCCTCAGTACTGCCCCTGCGATAGTGCAGTGCTCCCTCAGTACCGTCCCCTGTGATAGTGCAGTGCTCCCTCAGTATTGCCCCCTGTGATATTGCAGTGCTACCTTAGAACTGCCCCTGGAATAATGCAGTCCTTCCTCATTACTGCCCCTATTTTATGGCAGTGCTCCCTCAGTATTGTCCCTTGTGATTTTGCAGTACCTCCTTAGCATTGCTCCCTGTGATACAACATATTCCTTCAGTCTTGCCCTGAGATAGTGCAGTGCTCCTTCAGCATTGTTCAACTATAAACTGCAGCACCCACTCTGTGCTTTGCCTGGTGTGTCATTGAAACAAAAGCCGAGAAAAGAAAGCCATTTGGCCCATCAGCTCTGTGCTGAACTGGAAAAGGAAATATCAAACGCACAACTTTTGTTTAGTGACTGATGGAAAGAAGCAGGTAAAACGTCTGCCTGTTGGGCTTGGCTTGGACAAAGCCATCAGCTGAAGATTGAAAATTTAGAGTTTGGAAAGGAACATCACTAGGTCATTGGTTTGCCAGTGCTGTTTGATGAAAGTCTGAGACAGAGAACCTTGAAACAACTTGTGGAGCTGTGGAGATACCGAACTTATTGCTGTGACAAGTATTCAAGCTGACAGTAGCTGTACCCTGGGCTGAGTGTGTGCGACAGGTAGATAATGATTTGGCCTCCGCTCTGTTACTCCAGCTGGGGAATGATCAGCTCGTCATTGTATCTGCCATTGTCACATTAGAGCTGGGAGGTGGATAGTTTTGGGTTGAAGTGAAAGGAGGTAATTATAGTATTTAATTTACTGTAAATCATAGGGAGATTAATATGGAGGTCCACAGGCAATTTACTTGGTGGCAACAAAAGGATTCAAATCCTCATCAGTTTGTGTCTCAAGCTACATGGTGGGTGGGAGGTCAGAGAGTTGGAGCTGGGCAGTAATCTCTACTAAACTATATAATTAGGTTGCAGAAAGACGGCAAACAAGATGAGGAGTGGGGCCAGCTGTGAATGTCAAAAGCAATTTGCTGCTCTGTAATAGACTGCAGCCTATTTATTGCAGCATTGCATTGTACAATGTTACTCAATTACCAGGCCTAATTGAAAGGTGAGCACTTAACTGTAATGAAATTAGACTTTCTTGCCTATTACAAGAGCAATATCAGTTCCTTCCTGTAAAGGTCCACAAGACACATTGCTCATGTTCTCACTTCCTATCCTGTGTCTGTTCACAGCAGCTGCAGCCTCTCCACATTCTGCATTCTGCTCATAGCATTTTTTCCATACACCGTATGTGTCCTTAGATTAATCACATGCACACACACCACTCACACACATACACGCATACATATTAACACAAGCACACACATATATACACACGTACACACATACACAGAAAGATACACACACGTAGACACAGTCACATACATATACACACATGCACATACACACATATACACACAGATAGACACACACATGCACACACACACGAACACACATGTGCAGCCATACATACACACACATGCACACATTCATATATTCATGCAAACACACACATACATATACACTCAGACATACACACACATATAGACATGCACACATATATATTCACGCTTGCACACACATACACATGACAGTGTCACCTCTATACACTAGAATTTACAAAGTTTTACACCAGTGATTTACAATTCGGGCGGCATAGTGGCTCAATGGTTAGCACTGCTGCCTCACAGCGCCAGGGACCTGGGTTCAATTCTACTCTCTGGTGACTGTCTGTGTGGAATTTGCACGTTCTGTGTGGGTTTCCTCCAGGTGCTCCGGTTTCCACCTACAGTCCAAAGATGTGCAGGTTAGGTGGGTTGGCCATGCTAAGTTGCCTGTAGTGTTTAGGTTGGGGTGGGTCTGGGTAGGATGCTCTGAGGGTTGGTGTGGACTTGGTAGGCCAAAAGGGCCTGTTTCCACACTGAAGGGGTTCTATGAATTCTATAAGACACAATCTGGGAGCATAAACAAATACAGAAACAGACTCAAAGAAGTATATGTTATGTGTTTACATATTTGTTGTAAATGTACGTGTGTGTGTATGTTTGTTTGTGGCCAGGTGATGTGTGTTTGATGTATGTCTGTGGTGTGATTGATGTGCATTACATGTCTGTGCGGGATCACACAACAGATTACCCACACAGAGAAACCACATACTTTTTTGAGCCTGTTCCTTTGGCTTTGCAATCCCCTCTGTCCCCCAACTCTAGAAATGCAAAAAAAAATGTTGTGCAGTGAACAAGGATGACAGTTCCCTGGAGTGTAAAGTCTTCTCTCCAGCAGCACCAGTCGCAGAGGATGGTTGGGGAGGTTTAGCTTTGCTTGCAATAATTGGGGAAGTGGCTTTTTTGCTTATCTGTGTGCAGATTCCTAAAGACAGCATTGCAGTCTGTGTAAGTCTACTTAATGTCCCCAAACAGTACTCAAACTGCAAGGTCAATAAACTACAGAGGACTACGCTGACACTCAAATGTTAGAAAGCCGCACTGCATTTCCACTTTATCTTCCTTGCAGTAAAAAGTGAGTTCCTTTAAAAACAGGTAGGTTATTTATAGGGGGATGTAATGAATTAATACCTCTGTAACCTTCTTCAGCCAGACAGCGACTTTGTAAACTCTATGTTCCTCCGACCGCCTGACCCGTCATGATATCCCTTCACTTCTCACAGCTTTCCTTATTCTTTCATAGAATGTGGGCATCATTGGCAAGGCCATCATTTATTGCCTTGTCCAAATTGCCCTCAAGAGGGTAGTTACAAGTCATCTATAGTATGGTAGCTCTTTAGTGAGAGTCATTTATTGGCCAGACTAGGTAAGGATGACGGATTCCTTTCCTAAAGCACATGGTGGGGTTTTTTTTAACAACAATCAATACCAGGTATGGTCAGCACTGGTGCCTAATTTTATTGTTCCAGATTATGTCGATGTATTTAAGTTCTACCAGCTGCCTTTTTCCTCACTCACTCATGAGATAGGGGCATTACTGGCTGGTCTCATGTCTCCGCAGTTTTGCCCCAGTTTTGAGGTCTCGTTGGCGATCCAGCTTAATCTCCAGTGAACGCTGCACTGCTCCAACGGCCTGGCATGGCATCTTCATCCAGGTTGGTGGTCTTTACCCACTGGCATTTTCTTTGGCAGATGCTTTTGGCCCAGCGTTCTGATGGCCTGCCGTGGCGTTTTTCATCCAGTTTGGCAAGTAACTCCATCCCTCTTCCCTGCTCATTCTTCGCACTTAGGTCAGAACATTCACAATCTTGATGTCAAGGGAAGCTCCCAACCACCTGTTTAATCCATTGCTGAGACCCATTTGCACCTTTCAGATTGTTGGTTAGTGGGTTGCACTTTCATCTCTGAGTTACAAAGTTCCAGGTTCAATTCCTACTCCAGGCTTTGAGTCCAAAATCTAAGGCCCTTATTCCAATGCATCACTGAGGAATGCTGCACTGCCCCATCTACCTGCCCAGGTGAATGTGAAAGGTCCCATGGTACCATTTGTCAGAAGAGGATGACGACTGTATCCCTCTGGAGTTATGCCCTGTGTCCTGGCCCACACACACACCGCTCAAACAACATCACAGTCAACAGATCGTCCAGTAACTATCACATATTAGCTGCTGCATTTCCTTCTCTTCAAAAGTATTCTGCTGCTTGTGAAGGACTTTGAAATGTTGGGTGGATGTGAAAGACAGTGGGTAAATCTTTTTCTATTTTGTCTCATCTCATTTGTTGCTGAAAAGCCTCATCCGTGTTTTACAATCATGAAGTTTACAAGGCTGTTACATTTTATTCTATTTCTTTTGGCTTATATCATAGCAGCTCAGCGCCTCACAGTGCCAGGGACCCAGATTCGATTCCACCCTCAGGTGACTGCGTGGGTTTCCTTCTAGGTGCTCTGGTTTCCTTCCACAGTCCAATGATGTGCAGGCTAGGTGGGTTGACCATGGGAAATGCAGGGCTATGAGGTGGGTCTGGGAGGATAGTCTTTGGAGGGCTGGTGTGGACCTGATGGGCTGAATAGCCTGCTTCCATACTGTAGAGGTTCTATGATTCTATTCTATGATAACTCAGAGTCTATCTTTAATTGTATGCTATATGAAACAGAGTCAAGTAACAGAAACAGAAAAAGTAACAAACTTGATTGAGTTTTAAGGAAGTAACCAAAAAGATTGTTGAGGGAAGAGTAGTAGATGTTGTTCACATGGACTTTAGTAAGCCTTTGACAATGTTCTGCATGATAGACTCATTTGTAAAGTTAGATCACATCAGATTCAGGGTGAACTTGTCAATTAGATCCGAAATTGGTTTGACAGCAGGAGACAGAGGGTGGTGTTGGAGGGTTGTTTTTTGGACTGGAGGCCTGTGACCTGCAGTATTCCACAAGGATAAGTTCTGGGTCTACTTTTGTCTGTCATTTATAGAAACGATTTGGATGCGAATTTAGGAGACATCGTTAGTAAGCTTGTGGATGACACCAACATTGGTGGCATAGTCGATAGTGAAAATGGTTAAGATTACAAAGAGATTTTGATCAATTAGGTCAATGAGCTGAAGAGTGGCAGATGGAGTTTAATTTGGATAAATGCGAGGCATTGCGCTTTGGTAAAACAAATAAGGGTAAGACTTATACAATTAATGGTAGGGCTCTGGGTAATATTGTAGAACAGACAAACCTAGGGATTCAAGTAAATAATTCTTTGAAATTTGCATCACATTTAGACAGGGTGGTTAAGAAGGTGTTTAGCATGCCTGCCTTCATTGCTTAGATCTTTGAGTATAGGAGTTGGGATGTCATGTTGAGGTTGTACAGGACATTGGTGAGGCCTTTTCTGCAGTACTGTGTATAGTTCTGGTCACCATGCTATAGGAAACATATTATCAAATTGGAGAGGGTTCAGAAAAGATTGACCAGGATGTTGCTGGAAATGGAAGGTTTGAGTTATAAACATAGGATGGATAGGTTGGGACTTTTTTTCACTGGAGTGCAGAAGGTTGAGGGGTGACCTTGTTGAGGTTTATAAAATCATGACAGGGGTACATAAGGTGAATAGCAAGGGTCTTTTCCCTAGGGTGGGGTTGTTCAAAACTTGGGGCATATTTTTAAGGTGAGAGGAGAAAGGCTTAGAAAGGACTTAAGGGGCAACGTTTTTACACAGAGAGTAGTTCATATGTGGAATGTGGGTACAGTTACAACATTTAAAAGATATTTGGATAAGTACATGGGTAGAAAATATTTGGAGGGATTTGAGCAAAACGCAAGCAGGTGGGACTAGTTAAGTTTGTGAATATGGTAGGACCGAAGGGTCTGTTTCTGTGCTGTAAGACTCTACGGCTCTAGTCAGATTGTTTTCGAGAGAAGGATTTGGTGTGAAATCCCTATCTCTAGCACATTAGTCTGAGCCCTCTGACCAACTAATCCAGTGATGTAACCAAAACACGATCATCTCCACTCTGAAATAGAGTTGCATGGCATTCAAACATTAACCTATTGCTCAGGTGTTGCCTGACCTGCTGAGTTTTCTGTTTTATCTTCAGATTTGTAGAACAGTATCCTTGGGATGAAATGCTCTTCGGAGGGTCAGTGGGCCGAATGGGCTCTTTTTGCACTGCAGGTATTCTCTGATTTTGCTTTTATTATCACCTTGACTGCAAATTGGCTGCTGTGACCACAATTCAAAGGTTTCAAATTGTTTTGAAGCACTTTAGGGCACCCTGTCGTCATGAATGGGGCTATATAAAGACAAATATTTCTTTCTTTGTGGCCCTGTACTTATATATACTTAGTTCATAATGTTCACAGAATCATAGAGCACAGAAAGAAGCCATAAGTTCCACCCCATCCCCATGCTTTTTCCCTATAACTCTACCAATCCTTCTCTGTGAAGCACTTATCCAAATTCGCTTCTGAAAGCCATGTCTGAATCTGTTTCAGTTTACAGTGGCTCATCAGGCTGCCGTACGTTTGATTGAAGTCAGGGTTCGGAGGAAGGTTCGCTCAACCTGAAACATTAACTCTGATTTCTCTCCACGAATGCTGCCAAACTTACTGAGCTTTTCCGGCAATTTCTGCTTTTGTTTCTAACTTACAGCATCCGCAGTTCTTTCGGTTTTTTAATAATCAACAGCTCCCTAGATTACTGTGGGGCTGGCCTTTGTGCAGAGTTAATTTCTAGTGCCAGACGAGAAAACTTATGGCATAGTGGCATGGTAGTTAGCAGTACTGCCTCACAGCACCAGGCACCCGGGTTCGATCCCAACCTCGGGTGACTGTCTCTATGGAGTTTGCGTAATCTCCTCGTGTCTGTGTGGGTTTCCTCCGGGTGCTCCGGTTTCCTCCTACAGTCCAAAGATGTGCAGGTTAGGTGGATTAGCCATGGAAAGGCCAGAGCAATGAGGTGGAATGTTCTTCACAGGATCAGTGCAGACTCAGTGGGATGAAAGACTCCTCTCTGCACTGTTGGGATTCTATGATTCAAAATGTACACTGTAATTCGAAACCTATTTGAATGATGATTAGAGATAGTAGGAACTGCAGATGCTGGAGAATCCGAGACAACAAGGTGCAGGGCTGGATGAACACAGCAGGCCAAGCAGCATCATAGGAGCAGAGAGGCTGACGTTTCGGGCCTCGACCCTTCATCAGAAAAC
>NC_063334.1:116329838-116375887 GCF_021869965.1 Rhincodon typus
GTCAGCCTTCCTGCTCCTCTGATGCTGCTTGGCCTGCTGTGTTCATCCAGCTCTGCACCTTGTTATCTCAGATTCTCCAGCATCTGCAGTTCCTGCTATCTCTGAAACAACTTATTTAATAGCCTCCAAGGAAAGGCTATTTAGTGCTTAAACCAGCAGGTGGTGCTGTAGGCCTAGTAACATGATTCAGAGCCTGTTCTGAAATCGTCCAATTTCTTCATCTGCTCCTTGATTTCCACGCTACTTGCTTGCCAACTCTCAATGTTTCACTCGGGTCCAATACCGTGGTTTGTGCCCACTAGAGTATGCATCATAGTTTTAAAACATCTGTGAGAATCACGTTAGGCTCTCTCTCTTTCTGTCTTACAGAAAACATTCCAAATCCTGACTCATGGGACGTCTTCTTCACCATAATCCCTGTAGCCTTGGGACAGTGGTCTGGAAATATCTTCATTTTAAAATTCTCAGTCTTATGCTCAAATCCCTATTTCCTCCAGCCTCAAAGTCCTCTGATATCTCTATGTTCTCCCAAATCCGGTCTTGCGAGCATCCATTATTTATTCCCTTTGCACTACAATGTTCGCGCATTCAACTGCTCGGGCCCAGAACGCTGGAATTTCCCCCTTAAAGCTCCCCGCTCTGTTCTCCTGGACATAACTGAATGAGGAGGCTGACTGCATTCCACCACCACCGAAGCGGCCTCCACGCTCCCAGAAGCCTGTCCCCCACAGCCAAAGCACACTGCAGCTGGTGCAGAGTGGGATTTGCATTTCTCAGGGAGAGGAGGAGATCTTATTCCCTCCCGATCTGTTGGCCAGTCCGATTGCCTTTCTGAGCACCACGAACGGGGCAATGGGCGCTGTCAACTCTATAAACCAGCCCCACGGGATGGATGTTCCAATGGAATGTGGAGGCATCTACTTTGGAGCATTGATGGGGAAGGGGATCGATCGTCTGTGGAAGAGGGCTGTGGAGGGGTGGATCGTAAAGTTCTGGGTGTGGGGGAAGGCTGGGGGCGAGATGCTATCTTCTCAGAGGCTAGCCCCCAGATGCACAACTGAAAGTAGTACCACCCTCCGACTTCCTTTCCTCCCTTAACATCGAAACTTGACATAAAACCAAGCTGCACCCTCCCACTTCTCTGGCCACATCATACACAGTAAAAATCCAGTCAACTTGAGCTTTAACTTGCTGAGTTGACTTTTAGTTATTTATTTAAATATAATCCCCTTGATATTATGGGGGTTAGCTCTGGCGGGTAGGGGGTGTGGATAGGAAGATGATGGACTGAGTACCACTTTGCATATCTGAATAGAATAGGATAGGCTTTATTGCCACATATACTCAATGAGTATAGTGAAAAGTTTATACATCGCCAATTACAGCACCGACTTAGATATAACAGTACATAGACACAGCTTCTTTTGTGACAAGATTTAGACAATACGGAAGTAAGATGTCCAGCATTACATAAAAGAGTTCAGTACACCAGCTGGCACTTAGCTTCCAGTGTGCACTGGGCCCTAGCTCCACACTGTGAGGGTGGGATGCCGCTGCAGGAGGCTCGGAGGCCCCTATGGGAGGAGGCCACTGTACCAGGCAGGGAAGTTGCCATGCCAAGCTGGGAAGCCGCTGCGCCAGGCTGGGAGTCATTGCCAGAGGCCGGGAATCATTGCTCGCCAGAAGCTGGGAATCGTCGTTGGAGACTGGGAATCGTCATTCCTTGCTGGAGGTCGCCAGAGGACGGGAGTCATCAAAGGCCAGGAGTTGAAGGGAAGAAAGAAATACACTAGGGAGAAGAGAAAGAAGAAAAGGAGAAGAGTGGGTGGAGCTGACGAATTCTGGCTGGAGCGTCCTACTCTGCCGCCATCTTGCAATAAAATCCAGTTCCTGAGGAAGGGTCACCTCCTGTTTTCTCCTTCACAGATGCTGCTGAGCTTTTCCAGCAACTTTGTTTTTATTCCGGTTCCTTCTCTCTTTTCTCCTCAAAGATGTTCTTTCATTCTTTAACCAACCATTCAGTGGCCTGTCCCGGTATCTTCTCCATTTATGGTTCTATGTCAAATTTTCATTCATAATTGGTCAATGGTTAAACCTCAGTCAGCTTGCTCAGGAACAATGGCGGTGGCGAGAAAGAGAAGGAAAAATAGGATGACTGTTTACAACTCTACCCTATCTCCATGCTGACCATAGTCCAATCAGTGGGCATCCTCCCCTCATACGGTATAAATTGATGTTTTCTTCCTCCATTTGCTTTCTTGTGTTTTGATGCTGATGAGTGCAAGGTGGAAACAAATGCCGACGTCAGATCTCTTTTTAAGCAATGTAAAAATCTGTTTGCGCTCCATTGGGTAGGATTCATGGTTGTGCTCTAAACATGAAAATGTAGCCTGATGTCCAGGAGCAGCTCAGTGTTACTAATCCTGAAGGGTCACCCTGGAATCCCCAAGGATTGAAAATTGATCTCCAGGGCACTGCTTTAATCAATACCCAGGAGAAACATTGTAGGGGCATCTGAATAAAATGGAGTGTTTTTATTCATTGCCTTTGATCACCTTTGCTTCTGTTATGCACATAGAGATAATGAAGAAAGGCAGGGAAGGTTAGAGTTCAGAGGTCAAGTGTGGATCCTGTGTTTGTCTCCTTGGTGCTTGTTTTGTTGCCCAGTGTGTAGCCGGTGACAAGTGGTGATCCACAAGGGTCAGTGTTGGGACCACAACTGTTCACTTTATACATTAATGATCTAGTTGAAGGAACTGAGGGTATTCTGGCTACTTTTGCAGACGATACAAAGATAGGTGGTGGGACAGGTAGTATTGAGTAGTCAGGGAGGCTGCAGAAGGATTTGGACAGGTTAGGAGACCGGGCAAAGCAGTGGCAGATGGAGTACAATGTGGGAAAGTGTGAGGTCGTGCACTTTGGTAAGAATGAAGGCATGGACTGTTTTCTAAATGGGGAGAAAATTCAGAAATCTGAAGTACAAAGGGACTTTGGAGTTCTAGTCCAGGATTCTCTCAAGGTAAACTTGCAGGCTGAGTCAGGGGTCAGGAAGGCAAATGCAATGTTGGCATTTATTTTGAGAGGACTAGAATATAAAAGCAGGGATGTACTCCTGAGGCTTTATAAGGCCCTTGTCAAGCCACATTTGGAGTATTGTGTGCAGTCTTGGGCCCCATATCTCAGGAAGGATGTACTGGCCCTGGAGCGGGTTCAGAGGAGGTTTACGAAAATGGTCCCAGGAATGAGAAGCTTAACATATGAGGAATGTTTGAGGACTCTGGGACTATATTCATTGGAGTTTAGAAGGATGAGGGGGGATCTAATTGAAACTTACAGAATACTGAATGGCCTGGACCGAGTGGATGTTGGGAAGATGCTTCCATTGTTTAGGAGAGACTCGGTCCTGAGGGCATAGCCCTAGAGTAAAGGGAAGATCTTTAGAATGGAAATTAAGAGAAACTTCTTCACCCAGAGAGTGGTGAATCTACGAAATTCATTGCCACAAAAGGCTGTGGAGGCCTGGTCATTGAGTATATTTAAGACAGAGATAGGTTCTTGATTATCAAGGGGTCAAGGATTATGGGGAGAAAGTGGGAGAATGGGTTTGAGAAACTTATCAGCCGTAATTGAATGGCTGAGCAGACTCGATGGGCTGAATGGCCTAATTTCTGCTCCTATGTCTTATGGTCTTATGATCAATGGACATGAGGGCCAAGGCTCCTATTGGCTGGAATTATAGCTTGACCTATCAATATTTCAGCCAATCAGGAAGCTAGAATATGTGGCTTTACCTGCTAGTGTCGTATGGCGCCATGGCAACCTTTGCCACATAAAATAGTGGCAAAAAATCCAAAGTTCTATTGCAACAGCAAATCCATTTGTAGAGGGTTTCTATATTCATTCATGGGATATCGGGGCTCAGCAGCAAGACCAACATTTGTTTCCCATCCTTCATTTGTCCCTGATCTGAGTGGCTTGCTACGCTGTTTTAAGAGTCAACCACATTGCTGTGGGTCTGGAGTCATATATAGACCAGACCAAGTGACCACAGCAGATTTCCTTTATTTTTTATTCACTTGTGGGACGTGGATGTCACTGGCTGGGCCAGCATTGCTATTGCCTGTCCCTAGTTACATTTAAGAAGGTGGTGGTGAGCTGTTTTCTTGGCCATCTGCTGCAGTTTGATCCACAATGCCATTCAGGAGGGTTTTTGACCCAGCGACGCTGAAGGAACGGCAATACTTTTCCAAGTCAGATGGTGAGTGGCTTGGACGGGAACTTGCAGGTTTGTGGTGTTCCCATGTCTCTGTTGCCCTTGCCCTTCTAGATGGAAGTGCTCATGGGTTTGGAAGGTTCTGTCTAAGGATCTTTGGTGTATTTCTGCAGTGCATCTTGTAGATAGTGCACACAACTGCTACTGAGGGTCAGTGGTGGAGGGAGTGGATGCTTGTGGATGTGGTGCCAATCGAGTGAGGTGCTTTGTCCTGGATGGTGTCAAGCTTCTTGAGTGTTGTTGGGGCTGCACTCATCCAGGCAAGTGGGGAGTATTCCATTACACTGCTGACTTGTGCCTTGTAGATGGTGGACGGGCTTTGGGGAATCAGGAGGTGAGTTACTCATTGCAGTATTCCTAGCCTTTGACCTGCTCTAGTAGCCACTGTGTTTATGTGTTGAGTCCTGTTGAGTTTCTGGTCAATGGTAACCGCAATTCCTTTCCTAAAGGACATTAGTGAACCAGGTGTTTATTTTTACAAACATTGACAATGGTTCTGTGGTCACTACTGCTAAGATTAGTTTGTAATTTGAGATCTATTGCAATTAAATTCTCACGGTGAGATTTGAAACCCAACTTTAGCCGGGGCTTCTGGCTGACTGGGCTGGTGACATTGGCTCTCAGGCCAAGTGGAGGGTGGGGTTGGGGTCATGGAATGGTGTGCTGGCAGTGTTCACCTGGCAGAGATTTTTATCAAACTGCCAAACTCGGTGTTGATTCGAAGAGGCCGAGGTGACCCTTGGAAACTAACGAACCAAAATGATAGCCTCCAGCTGTGATGGAGCAGCCTGCAGTTCAGCTTGGAGAGAGAGGGACCGCTTCTCTTTTTTTGTTAACATTTCTAGTTTTTTTCAGTTTAAATATGCCCCTGAACAAGGAATGGTGCTTGGCTGACAAGGCCTCTGAGCCTGCCTGGAGTTCTGGCCTCTCGGGGTCTGCCACTGGGAGGCAGCTGGCTTAGACCCTGCAGCCTTGGGGACAGTCTTCAGGAAGTAGGCCTTACTAGGCTTTGAATCTGGCTCAGTTGGCTCCCAGGCAGTTACAGGGGCTGGGGGTGGTGAAGGGCAGGTGGCGCTGACAGTCAGACATGGGGGTTGGACTGTAAACTGCCACGCCCACCCATTTCTGCACATGCTCCCACCGGGGCTCCGAATCCCCAAGTAACTGCCCAATCAAGCAGACTCTCGCTGCACGGGGTGGAGAGAGAGGTGGGGGGGTGGCGTCTAGTTGCTTTCCTGCATTGCCCATCATCACTGTTGCATCAAGCTGGGCTGGGTTGGGGGGGTGGTTTGATTTGGTTCTGTTTGCTGGATGGCTGGTCAGTGAGTTTAGTTCCTGTACCAGCTAATGTTGATACAAAGGACACAGTGGCTCAGTGGTTAGCACCGTTGCCTCACAGTGCCAGGGCCCTCGATTCATTTCCAGCTTTGGGTGACTACCTGTGGAGTTTTCACACTCTCCCTGCATCTGTAGTTTCCTCCAGGTGCTCCAGTTTCTTCCCACAGTCCAAAGATATGCAGGTAAGGTGGATTGACCATACTAAACTGTCCATTGTCTACAGAGGTGTTCAGGCCAGAGGGGTTAGCCATGGGAAAAGAGGGGTTGTGGGTATGGGGTTGAGTCTGTGGGACAGTAAGCTATTCTACATCAGTAAGATCCCAGAGCTGAGGGCTTTCTGTTACCTGGGGAAATGCCAGGCACTGGACTTGTTCTCCTGACAGGACACAAGGTTCAACGGAAGTGGTTAAAATTATCTAAGGTTCAAATGAAGTAATTAAGGGGCATCCAGTTTCATTGCACAGGATAAAAGTCAGAGGTTACAAACTTAAGATAACAGGCAAAAAAGATAGACATTAAATGAAGAGAAGGATATTTTTATCCTGATTATTTTGACCCAGAATGAACAGTCTGAAAGATCAATGGAGGAAGATTCGATTATAATATTCAAAACAAAAGTGATATTTGCTTATTAAAATCATGGACTATGCGCAGCTCAAAGTGGGCCATTCAAATTGTTGTACCTGTACTGACCCTCTTTAGGAATAACTTGTCTAGTACCACTCCCTTGCCTTCTCCCCCTCTAACCCTGTACATTCCTCACGAATTATCCAATGCCCTCTTGAATGCCCTCAATTGAATCCGTCTCCACTGCTTTCTCAGGGACTGCATTCGAGATCCTAACCACTCGCTGAGTGAAAAATACTTTCCCTCATGTCTTTTTTGCTTCTTGTACCAACTGTCTCAAATCTGTGCCGTTTGGCTGTCAATCCTCCCACACCTGGGAACGGTTTCTCCTTTTGATCAGGAAAATTCTGCGAGGCTGCGGGATGAGCTGAATAGCTTGCTCGATGAAGCTGTTAAAAACTCGATGTTCTGAATGCCCCCCTCCAGCTTTTCTAAACTAGAGAGCTCATTTGGGGTAAAGCAGGGAGAAATGTCTTCCAAAGAGAAAAGGCACACTGTGAAAGTATGAAAAGACACAAATCCTTTCTAAAAATACAACGGCATTATAGATTTATAGCCACTGCTGCTGTCTGAAATTTGCCAACTGCACAAAACTGCTGCATTGTTTGATCTGCCATTCTTTCTGTCCGTGCTACTTACTCAAATGGGTCACTGGGATCAGCCCTCTGGAGCTCAGGTGGGATGGGAATACGTTTGTAGTACATCTCCCAGTCGAAGGCTCCCCTCATTGCGTCTCCAGCTTGCATCTCATAGCCGAAATGATTGTGGTCAATGACATCGATCATTGGACACACAATGGTCCTGCGGTCCTGAGCAATCTGGTCTGAAAGATGAAAGGGAATGCCATGGAGAGAAACATTAATCCAAGCCTCATCCATCATAATCACACTCTACCCTATCCTAGAGGATGTTGTGACATTTGCCTGCCCCACTGCACACACAACTGTTCAATGCACTGTGGACCATCATGTGGCTGGCCAGTGATTAGAAACTACTGGATTCCTTTTATAGTGGATCTCCTCTAGCGAGGCTAAACAAATCTCAGCCATCTACATCTCTGTCACTCAGGCTGACTAAACTGTCCCAAATCTGTCAAGCATTGATTACTCACAAAATATCTGTTGCACACTATTTCAAAATCCTACACTTCGCAGTATACCATGTCTCCATCTGTGCCATAGGTTGCACCACCAAACACAATGGGGGAATGCTATAACTAGAAGTTAAGGGATAACTCCATCTCAACCTTGGCATCACAGAATTGTTACAGCACAGAAAGTGGCCATTCGGCCCATTGTGTCTGCACCACCTCCCCAGGTGAGCATTTCACTTAGTGCCCTCTGCTGCCTCCTCCTGCTAACCCTACACAATGGTTTCCTTTCCAATTAACCGTCCAATTTCCTCTTTAATTCTTTGATTGAACCTCTGCCATGCTCTCAGAGCATTCCAGAATGCCACACCATAAAATATAGACAATTAAATCTGGTTTCCTCACACTGTCCAAAGTTGTGCAGGTTAGGTGATTGGCCAATGGAAATGCAGGGTTATAGGGATAAGGTAGGGGTGGAATGCTCTTCAGAGGGTCAGTGTGGACTGGATGGACTGAATGGCCTGCTTCTACACTGTATGGATTCTATGAGTATATGAATATTTAAATTGCATTGACCAACCTAAACACGTGAGCCTTTGCTTTGTGAGGAAAACAATAAGAATGAGCTGGAATCTTTAAAATGGCCACAAGTCCTTTAAGCTGAAGGTAGCTCTCTCAATAGGAATTTACAAAGGCATGCCTGAATAATGTGGCTGATAGTCTCTACCACACCCTGAAAGACTATTTGAAGCATAATCAGGGGAGGTGATGGCCTAGTGATATTATTGCTGGACTGTTAATCCAGAGACCCAGATAAAATTCTGGAATTTGGTGGAATTTGAATTCAATAAAATATCTGGAATTAAGAATCTAACGATAACCATGAATCCATTGCCAATTGTTGGAAAAACCCATCTGGTTCACTAATGTCCTTTAGGGAAGGAAACTACTATCCTTACCTGGTCTGGCCTACATGTGACCCACAGCAATGTGACTCTTAACTGCCCTCTGGGCAATTAGGTATGGGCAATATATGCTGCCTGGTCAGCGATGCCCTCATCCCATTAATGAATAAAAAAATTTACATGAACATTGGGAGGTTGATTCGCTCAGTTGGCTGAACAGCTTGGCTCTGACTCCGCGAAATAACAAAATCGTGGGTTCAATTATCACACTGGCTAAGGTTACCACGAAGAATTGTCCTTTTCAACCTCTCCCCTCACCTGAGGTGTGGTGACCCTCAGATTAAACCACCACCAGTCATCTCTTTATCGTGAGAGAGCAGCACCATGGTCTAGTAAGATGATGGCACCTTCTGTATTTTTACCTAATATTAAAATGAATCATCTGGAATATATAACTCACTATGAGGCCATGACATATTACTGGGGGATGATGCTTCTCAACTACAGCTATTACTAGAACAAAGATTATATCATTATTCAAAGAGAAAGATTGAATTCTGCCCTCCCTCCACCCTCCCCCTCACCCCCCAATCTACACCAGATCTAGCCTCTCTCATAACACAGAATCTATACAATGATCTATACAGATCTCTGACAATGGACCAGCAAACCTTAACCTGTGCATAGACTGGAATAGTAGTATGTAAGGGGCAGTGACTGACAAGCACTCTTAGATTGTGCTCAAGGGATGTTCCTATAGCAGTATGTATCCAGTCCAACAAGAATGTAGACACTGCTAAACCCAGTTCTTGGGGATAAAATGAGTGAAGTACCAAATGACAATGGAGGACCATTTTGATGACAGTGATCATTGTATCATAAGGTATGTATGATATGCATCGTATCATGTGGGCAGCACAGTAGCTCAGTGGTTAGCACTGCGGTCTCACAGTGCCAGGGACCCGGGTATGATTCTGTGATTGTCTGTGTGGAGTTTGCATGTTCTTCCTGTGTCTAATCCAGTTGCTCTGGTTTCCTCGCACTATCCAAAGATGTGTAGGTAGATTGGCCATGCTAAATATCCCTATCGTGTCCAACAACATGCAGGCTATGTGGGTTGGCCCTGGTAAATGTGGGGCTATGGGAAGAGGATGTGAGAGCTGGGTCTGGGTGGGCTGTCCTGCAGAGGGTCAATGCAGAGTTGATGGGATGAATGGCCTCTATATGCACAGTGGGGATTCTCTAAGATTTAGGAATGACAGTGGGAAATGACATTGGTCATTGGTTGGTAAGAATATTCAATAGGACAGGAACAGAGCTGGGCCAGACGGACCAGAAAAAAGTCCGACAGGAAGAACAATAGGCTACCTATAGAGGAGATCATTTGGGCACAGTCAGTGTATATTTCCTCAAAAAAGAAAGATAGGACAAACAAATCCAGAATTCCCTGGCTGAGAAAGGAGATAGAAATTAAATTAAAGAAGAAATTAGGTGTTGGGTTGTAAATAGAATGAAGAACAAAGGAGGTAGAGAAGCAAAAGAGTTTATGGAGAAAGACTGGCAGCTAATGTAAAGGGAAATCCCAAATTCTTCTATAAGCACATCGGTTGTAAAAGGTTAGTGAAAAAAGGAGTAAGGTTGATGAGGGACCAAAAGGGATTTGCAAATGGTGGCAAGAGGCATGGCTGAGGTGTTAAACAAATATTTTGCATCTATATTTACTTGCAAGGCAGATGTTACCCAAGGCCATGATGTCAGAGGGGGAAACTCAGTCAGAAGAATTTAAAATTGATAAGGAAGACATACTGAATACAGTATCAGTAATTAAAGTTTGCAACTCACTGGAACCGGATGAAATGTATCCAAGAATATTGAAGGAAGTGAGAGTGGAAATTGCAGGGGGACTGGCAATAATCTTGGCCTTGTTCAAAATAAGTTGCAAAGACAGTTTCAGCAATGACAGCTGGTTAGTTGATATTCAGTGGTGAGGAAACTTCTAGAAACAATTATTTAGGGTAAAATTAGTAGCCATATGAAAAATGTGGATTCATTTGGAGTAGTCAGCATGGATTTGTTAAGGGACAATTATGTTTCACTAACTGCTTTGAAGAGGTCAGAAGTCACACAACACCAGGTTATAGTCCAACAGGTTTACTTGAAATCACAAGCTTTTGGAGCACTGCTCACTCCACCTGATGAAGGTGCAGTGCTCAAAAAGCTTGTGATTACAAATTAACCTTTTGGACTGTAACCTGGTTCTGTGTGACTTCTGACCTTGTCCACCCCAGTCCAACACCGGCACCTCCACATCATGCTTTGAAGAGGTAACAGGGAAGGTTAATGATAGCAAGGCTGTTGATGTGGTGTACATGGACCTCCAGAAGGTGTTTTATAAAGTGCGACACAACAGCCTTGTGAAAAATGTTATAGGTCCTGGAAATAAAAGGAATCGTAGCAATTTGGACATAAAGTTGGCTGAGAGATAGGATGGATAATTGTTAATGGGCATTTTTCCAGCTGGTGGAAGGTTTGATGTACATTGCCCAGGGTTTGGTAGTGGGACTTTTGCTTCTCTTGATATATAAAAGTATGTAGATCTTGATGTGCAAGAGGAAATTACAACATTTCCAAAGGACACAAACTTGGAAGAATTATGAACTGTGAGGAGGACAGTGTAGAACTTTGTTGATGGGGTGATGAATAGGTGGCAGATGAACTTCAATTTGGAGATATGTGAGTGATACACTTGAGTACAAAGAACATAGTGAGTCAGTAAAAAATAAGTGTACTATTCTAAAGAAGAGAAAGAAATTCTAAAGAAGTTCTTCTAAGGACAGAGAAGTAGACAGTATTCTATGCTTCATTGGTAGGGAGATATATTGAACCTAGGTAGGTCACTGGTTAGACCTCAGCTGGAGTTCATTGTTTAGATGTGTGCACCAACAATTTAGGAAAGATGTGAATTCATTGGAGAGAGTGCAGTAGAGGTGATACAAGAGATATAGGCCATTCAGCTCATTTGGTCTGCTTTGCTCTTCAATGAAATCCTGGCTGAAATGATCATCCTCAACTCCACTTTCCTGCTTTTTCCCCATAACTTTTGATTCCCTTATTGATTAAAGATCTATCTATCTATCTATCTCAGGCTTGAATATACTTAATGGCCCAGCCTCAATAGCCCTCTGCCTAAAGAATTCCACAGATTGACTCTGAGAGAAGAAATTCCTCCTCATCTCAGTCTTAAATATGTGACACTTTATTCTGAGATTATGCACTTAGGTCCTAGACTCTCCAACAACACTTCCGCATCTACCCTGTCCAGTCCCTTAAGAATCTTACATGTTTATTAAGGTGTCCTTTTATTCTTATAAACTCCAATGACTACAGGCCCAACTTACTGAATCTCTCATAGGACTGTCTCTCCATACCTGGAGTCAGCCTAGTGAACCTTCTTTGGACTATCTCCAATGTCAATATATTTTTGTTAGGTAAGGTGACTAAAGATGTTCTCAGTATTCCAGCTGTGGTCTCACTAGAGCTTTATATAATTTTAGCAAGACCTCCTATTTTATATTCCGTTCGCTTTGAAATAAAGGCCAATATTCCATTTGCCTTCCTATTACTGACTGACTAGAATGCTAATGTTTTGAGATTTATGCACTTCCAAATTCCCCTGTGCTATAGCTTTCTTCAGTCTTTCTCCATTTAAAAAAAAATTCAGCTCCTCATTAGAGTCATAGAGGTTAAGAGCATGGAAACATACCCTTCGGACCAACTTGTCCATGCCACCCAGTTTTCACAATTAAACTAGTCCCATTTGCCCACGTTCTATCCATGTACCTGTTCAAATATTTTTTAAATGACAAAATTGTACTCGCCTCCACATTACCTCTGGCAAACCATTCCAGACACTCACCACCCTCTGTATGAAAAGGTTGCCCCCTGGACCCTTTTGCATCTCTCCCCTCTCACCTTAACCTATGCCCTTTAGCTTTAGACTCCTTACCATGGGGAAAAGCTGTTGGCTATCTACCTTATCTATGCCTCTCATGATTTTATGAACGTCTATAATGTCAAACCTCAGTCTCCTATGCTACAGGGAAAGAAGTCCCAGGCTATCCAGCCTCTCCTTATAATTCAAACTTTCCAGTCCAGGTAGCATCCCAGTAAATGTTTTCCGCACTCTTTCTAATTTAATATCCTTTCTATAGTAGCGTGACCAGAACTGCATGCAGTACTCCAAATGTAGCCTCACTAACAAATTGTACAGCTGCAACAAGATGTCCTAATTCCTCTACTCAATGCTCTGACTGATGAAAACAAGCATGCCGAAAGGTTTCTTCACCACCCTGTCTACCTATGACTCCACTTTCAAGGAGCTATGAACATGTACCCCTAGATCAATTTGTTCTATAACACTCTCCAGGGCCCTACCATTGCCCTTACCCAGTTTGACCTACCAAAATGCAACACCTTGCATTTATATAAATTAAATTCCATCAGCCATTCCTCAGCCTACTGGCCCAGTTGATAAAAATTTCGCTGTATTCCCAGACAACCTTCTTCACTGTCCACTATACCACCAATCTTGGTATCATCCATAAATTTACTAACCATACCTTCTAAATTCTCATACAAATCATTTATATTACCATATTCTTCCTGTCAAAGCGGATAACCTCACATTTCCTCACACTATATTCTGCCAAGTTTTATCCACTCACTTAATCCGTCTATGCCCCTCTTCAAACTTATTTCGTCATCTCACTATTTACCACCCCATCTATTTTTGTGGAATCTATAAACTTGGCAATCGTACATTCACTTTCCTCATCCAAGTCAGTATTGTACATTGTAAATAATTGCAGCCTCATTGCTGATCCCTGTGGCACTCCACTAGTTACAGGTTGCTGTCCTGAAAATGCTCCCCTTATCCCAACTCTCTGTCTTCTATTAGTTAGTCAATCCTGTCTCCCTGTTGACATGCTACCTCCAACACCATAAGCACTTGTATTATTAAGTAACTTGATGTGTAGTTCCTAATCAAATGCTGTCTGAAAATCAAAATATATTACATCAACTGCTTCCCCTTTATTTATCCTAAAGAATCCTAATAAGTTTATTAGACATCATGTCACCTTTGTGAACCATGTTGACTCTATTTGATCATACTGCGTATTTTTAAATGCTCTGCTATTACATCTTTTGTAATAGATTCTAACATTTTCCGAAGAACAGATGTATTAACTAAGATTAATGTTATTAACTGGCCTATAGTTACCTGTTCTTTTCTCTCCTCCACTTTCTGACAATCAGTGCTGCATTGGCAGTTTTACAATCCTGTGGGATTACTCCAGAACCAAAGGATTCGTTGAAGATTACTACCAATGCATCCACTATCTCTGTAACTATTTCTTCTAATATCCCTAGGACGCATCCCATCGGGTCCAGTGGACCTCATGGTCTTTACCCCTATTAGATTCCCCAGCACATTTTCTCTAGCAATTGTTATTGTATTTATTTCATCTCTTCCTTTTGCCCCATTATTTAGCATCTTTGAAATGCTACTAATGTTTTACATAGAAACAAAGACGATAAGGAGCAGGAATAGACCGTTTGGCCCCCTTGAGCCTTCTCTGCCATTCCATATGATCATGGCTGATCATCGAGCTCAATACTATAATCCCCCCATATCCCTTGATCCATTTAAACACAAGAGCTATATCTACCTCCTTCTTGAAAACAAATCATGTTTCGGCCTTAATCCCTTTCTGTAGTAGTGAGCTCACAGGCTCACCACTCTTTGAGTGAGGAAATTTCTCATTATCTCAGTCCTAAAAAGTTTACCCCTTATTTTTAAATGATGACCCCGATTACTGGGCATCCCTACTCCTCAGGAACATCCTTCCTGCATCTAACTTGTCTAGTCCTGTTGAAATTTTATAGGTTTCTTTTAAGCTTCAGTGAATATAATCCTAACTGATTCAATCTGTCCTTATATGTCAGTCCTACCATCCCATGAATCAATTTGGTAAATCTTTGCTCTACTCCCTCTCTTGCAAGAATGTCCTTCCTCAGATAAGGAGACTAAAGCTGCACAAATATTCCAGGTATGGCCTCACCAATGTCCTGTATAATTGCAGCAAGTCATCCCTGCTCCTATACTCGAATCTGCTTGCAATGAAGGTCAACATTCTAGCTGACTTCGTCTCTGCCTGTTGTACCTACATTTTTGCCTTTAGTGAGTGTACAAGAACACCGAGGTCTTGTTGCACATTCCCCCCTCGCAATTTATAGCCATTCAGATAATAATCTGCTTTCTTATTTTTGTTACCAAAGTGGTAACCTCACATTTATCCACATTATACTGCATCTGCCATACATTTGCCCACTCACTCAGCCTGTCCAAATCACCATGCAACATCTCTGCATCCTCTTCACAGCTCACCCTTTCACCCAGCTTTGTGTCATCTGCAAATTTTGAAATGTTGCATTTAGTTCCCTCATCTAAATCACTAACATATATTGTAAATAGCTGGGGTTCTAGTACTGATCACTAAGTACCTCACTAGTCACTTCCTGCCATTCAGAAAAGGACCCTTTTAATCCTAAGCTTTATTTTCTGTCTGTGAACAAATTTTCTATCTATCCCAATAGACTATACCCAATCCTGTGTGCTTTAATTTTGGATATTAACCATTTAAGTGGGACTTTGTCAGAAGCCTTCTGAAAGTCCAAATGAACAACATTCACCGGCTCCCTCAATGAACCCAACAATTACATCCTCAAATAACTCTCGTAGATTTGTCAAGCATGATTTCCTTTTTGTAAATGCATGCTGACTTTATCTAATTCTACTGTAAGTGCTCCGCTGTAAAATCCTTTGTCATGTATTCCAGTATCTTCCCCACTACTGGTTGATAATTCCCCATTTTCTCTCCAGCTCCCTCTTTAAATAGTAGGGTTACATTAGATACTGTCCAATCTGTAGGAACTGTTGCAGAGTCTAAAGAATGGTGGAAGATGACCATCAATGCATCCACTATTTCTAGTGTCACTTCCTTAAGTACCCTGGGATGTAGATTATGAAGCCCTCGGGATTGACCAGCCTTCATTCCATGAATGTCTCCAACACCATTTCTCTAATACTGATTAGCTTCAGTTCCTCCCTCACTAAACCCTGTGTTCCCTATCATTTCCGGTATGTTATTCACGACCTCTTTGTGAACACAGAGTGAAGTATGAATTTAGTTCATCAGTCATTTCTTTGCTCCCCATGATACAATCCCTCGTTTCTGACTGTAAGAGACCTACTTTAGTTTTCACCAATCTTTTTTTCTTTACATACCTATAGAAACTTTACAGTCAGTTTCCACGTTCCCCCAAGGTTACTCTCTATTTTCCCCTTCTTAATCAATCCCTTGGTCCTCTTTTGCTGATTTCATAAACTGTTCCCAAACCTCAGGTCTATTGTTTTCTCTTGCCAATTTTTGTGCCTTTTTTTTGCATTTAATACATCTCTAATTTCCTTGGTTTGGTCACTTTTCTCTTTGCACTAGTGCGCCAGACAGGAATCAATAATTATTGTATTTTGCCCATTTACTCTTGAATGTTTGCCATTGCCTATGCATTGACATTACTTTCAATAAGATTTCCCAATCCATCATAACCAACTCCTATCTCATACCATCACAAATTCCCTTACATATCATGGTTGTTCATCCCCAAGGGGTGTTTCACAACTACATGACGAATTATTTCAGTTTAATTGCACAATACGCAGTCAAAATGGCCTGTCCTCCAGTTGGTTCCTCAACATATTGGTCCAGAAATCCATCCTGTTTACACTCTAGGAAAGAAAAAGTGAAGGAAAGGCTGGGAAAGAGAACAAGAAACAAGGAAAAAACTTTCTATCTGTAGCATCTTTCATAATTGCGGCATGTCCTAAAGTGCTTTCCATCAACTAAGGACTATTAGAATATGGACATTGTTGTAATGTAGGTAGCAGAGGGAAAACAGGACATTATAAAACATTTAGACAACATTCATTTCCAGGAAATTGTTACATTCAATCATTTAGAATTGGGCGTTAGAACCCCCGCTGATTTTTTGTTATTTTCATGGAATTATTTTATTAATTTTTGTTTGGAACTATGGACTGTGAGCTGAAGATGACTTTTGGGTAGCAGTTTGTTTATTTGTGAGGCCAGTCCTAGAAGTTAATTGGTTCTTGATCAAAGGATTCTACAGACTCTTTGACACTAGGGCAAAGCAGAATCTTTGACCAGATAGCAGATGGTTATGGCCATTAATGAGCTCAGTACCTGGGAATTGGTGCTGGTGGGCGTGAGGGAGAACATGATGGTCAAACATAGGGAGGGGATAGCATATTTGAACTGCTTTTTGGACTGTGTTTCTAACAGAAAGACTTTCGCTGTTGATGCTACAATGTGAAGATTTGTAAACTCTCTGCTTAACCCCTGATTAGCAGCTATTGGAAGTTTAGAGAATAGAAAGTAAGTTATAAGTATCACTGAACATTCCTCAGAGTGAACAGAAAAGGTGGCATGGATCAGCATCTGTAGAAAATCAACCAAGAAACAATCACGCCTGCCTGAGGAACAATGCAATGTGAAAACCAATTTAGTAATCTGACCAGTCTTGTTATTTTATTTGTTTTAATTTGTCCCTTAACTGTTTGTTTGAGTGTCTGCCTTGTGCGTGAATGGGTCTGAAAACAAAGGAGACGGGGTTTTGGGTTTAAGGACTAGACATGAATTTGATTACTTTATTGTTTAATTTTACTCTGTTGAAGTTACTATATTGTGAATAAATTGCCAAGTCTTTTGTTTAAGCTACAAACCCAGTGTCTAGAATTGATTATTCACAAAGTCTGGGATTTGTTATTCTAAAAACGTCTGGTTATGAACCATTGGGATCATTTTTTGAAGGTTCTAATATAACTGTGTTGCAAATACAGGGGTAGGGAGGCTAATTACATTCATTTGTCTGTCTCCATGTCATGACGGGACTGCATGAAAAACTTGAACATTTCAAACTGATCAGAAGTTGAAGGGATTTGTGAAAAGTAGGTTATGCCTGATGAATGCAATTGAATTTTTTGAAGAGGTGACTAAAGTAATGAATGGGAAATGGTTGTTTGTGGCTCTGGAAAGATATGGAAGTTTTAATCCTTGATTGAGTGCAATAAGCACCATTCATATGATAATGTCATGAGGACCTGACAGGAGAGTAAATTGGGATCCTACGTTAGAGAGGCCTAGGTCATCCCTACATTATTTGTAGTCATGTAAGGACTATTCTTATAATCTGTAAATATTACAGTGGTGCTAAATCTTGTTTACTCTACAAGATTCTTCTAGTTAGACCAGAAGACAGCTTCCTTCTCACACACCAGACCATGTAAATCTCTAATGAGCCATCACAGAGGATACTAATAGCACCGCACATGACAGAAATGACAATGATGATATTTATGTGGATGTCTGGGACGCATTCAACAAAGTTCTGCAGTTAGAAGCAGATACGGCAGCAAAGTTTAAGAGGCATTCAGACAGACACATGAACAGACAGAGAATAGATAGGTACAGACCAATGGTCGGCACAGACATGGTAGGCTGAAGGGCCTGTTCCAGTGCTGTACTGTTCTATGTTTTATGTTATAAGAGAGACTGTTGGCTATGCTTGACTTGGAACTGTGTAGCATTTTGGTTCAACATCTGTGAATGTTGTGATCCAGGTCCCTGTGGCTACAGAATATGTACCTTTCGGTATCAAGATATCAACTATTTGAAATGAAATTTATCTTTTAATCTGAAGAATATTTTGTTCATTTGTGTTTACTTTGTCAAAGTTCTATTTTGTGTCAAAAATCTATAAAATGTGGAATCTTGTTGGCCATTTTGCCTTGTGGGGGTCATTCAGTAAATTTGGTTGTTTTGGTTTAAGGCTCGCTTATGGGGATCAAAACACTTTGTTCTGACATTCTGAATTTGGGAACTGTTGATTCAAGCATATCGAACCAACTGAAGTAATTTCAGGAATGGCTTTAGTGGAGCTCCCGAAAGAAGCCTAATAACAAAGAGGCTTGGCATGTTATATACACAGCAAGATCTTCCAGAACTAGTCACTTTGTTCACCATTGTCACAGTATTGCATAGAAATGTTTCAAATGCCACAAGGCCATAAGAAATAGGAGTAGCCCACTTCGCCCATTCCATTTGCTCTACCGTATAATCAGATCAGGATAATCTGATGCGGATTAAACTCCACTGTCCTGTTTGGCTTCCATGATCCTTGTGGCCCTTGACTCAGCCTAGAATGTATTCAAGGACCAGCGCTGCTTCCTCACAGCACCAGGGACCCAGGTTCAATTCGACCCTCGGGTGACTGTCTGTGTGGAGTTTGCACATTCAACCCGTGTCTGCATGGGTTTCAGTCAGGTGCACTGACTGGTATCCTCCAACAGTCCAAAGATGTGCAAGATAGGTGGATTGGCCATGCTAAATTGACCCGTGGTGTCCAGGAATGTGCAGGCTAAGTGGGTTAACAATGGTAACTTAGGGTTCCACAATAGGGTGGGATGCTGTACGGAGGGTCAGTGCAGACTCGATGGACCGAATGGCCTCTTTCTGCACTGTAGGGATTCTATGATTCTATGAGCTAGTCTTCATACATACATGACAAGCCATGCAGCACCACTGCTTCCTGGCCTTTACTTTCTATTAAGATTCATCTTCCATTTACAGGATAAGGTGGCACCTAACTTGACAGAGCATCAAGTTGAATATAAGCACTGGCTTCACTACAGGCTCAGCATCACCATTTGGCGAGGCTTCATTTTGCAGAATATAGCTTTGCTGAGCTTTCGCGAGGGATTCTGTGCACAGTTTGAAGTGGTCATCATGGAACTAATTGGAAGGGACCCGAAGAGGGCAAGGTCAAGGCTGGTGTGGAGCCACTGCCTGCACGCCACATGCATTATTACTCATTATGCAGTAATCCTGTGATGTAGCATGGGTAAATCTCAATGACACACTCAGCTGCTGTCTCTATATCATAACCGACAATGTAATGTCACTGAGACCCGCAGGTTGCTTCTATAACTCCTCCTACCGAGGCTTCATCCACTTCACTTTTACAGAAAAGCTCAGCCAAGAGATTATTGTAGTGCCCCCACACTTTGGCAGCAAGTTTCAAAAACTCAAGACCTCAGCCGAGAGCCAGGCAAGTCACCACAACCTTATCAGGCCATTGGGCTGAGACAGACAACTGGTGGCGAGTTAACTTAAGGCCACCACACCTCAGGTGAGGGGAGAGGGTTAGAAGGAAAGTCCTTCATGGTAACCTCAGCTGGTAGCAAGAATTGTCAGCATTACACCGTTTTGCAAGCCAACTGTTCTAAATCAACCCCAGCTTAGAGCCAACACAAATGGTCAAGAGAGCAGACAGAATACTTGCCTTTACTAGTTGAGGCATAGAATATAAAAGCTGGGAGACTATGCTGGAACTTTATAAAATACTTGTTAGTTCATAGCTGGAGTATTGTGCAGCTCTGATCACCACATTATAGAAGAGATATTATTGTGTGAGAACAGCTACAGGGAAGATGTGCCTGGACTGAAGAATTTTGATTGTGGTGAAAGACTGGGTGGCTTAGGGTTGTTTTCTTTGGAACAGAGCAGGCTGAGGGGAGATCTAAGCAAAGTCAACAAAGTTATGGAGGTTCTAAACAGATATGGAAGGCCCAGTACTTCTTGATTGATGGCTTGTCAAAAGCCCTCAGACACAGTTAGAGAGGGAAAGAGAAAGGTCAGCAATAAACTCTACATTCAAGGGAAATGGGCTGCAACAAACTGCACCGTCAATGTTGATATTCAGGGATGTTTGCGGCCATTCCTGTGTCAATTCAACATCACCGACACAGCCATTTGTTACTTTGTATTGTCCAAGGATAGCTTTGAATCTGCTGTTGTTTCTGTTCACTTATCTACTTACTGCTTAATAAATCTGATTTTAACTCAGGCCACAGCCCGCTGAAGTGTTTATTTTACTGCCTCAAGGAAGATTACATCAGGTCATGTAATATAATCAGTAAACCAAAGTGTAATGATAAGGGTTTAGCTGTTCACTCTTACAGCTGACTCCAACGTCTATAGATCTGAAAAAAGACTCACTGTGGGATGATTAAAAGAAAAGGAGTTCATCACAAGCTTATTCCAGAAAAGATGTGAGTAAACCAGCTCCATTTTCAATAGCATTTTTGCTTTGTTTTTCTCTGGAAACATATCAAATTCTAACAGGGCTGGACAGACTAGCTGTGGGGAAGATGTTTTTCCCTGGCTGTGGTTTCTAGAATCAGGACACACAGTCTTAGGATACAGGGTAAGCCATTTAGGACTGAGATAAGGAAAAAAATCCTTCACTCAAGGGATAGTGAACCGATGGAATGCTCCACTGCAAAAGACTGTGGAGGCCAAATGTCTGAATAAATTCAAGAAAGAGAAAGGCACAGTTTGATTCATGACAGTCAGCATGGATTTGTCAGGGGTAGATCATGCCTCACAAACCTTATTGAATTCTTTGAAGAGGTGACCAAACACGTGGATGAAGGTAGAGCAGTGGATGTGTGCACATGGATTTAAGTAAGGCGTTTGATAAGGTTCCCCATGGTAGTCTCATGTAGAAGGTAAGGAGGCATGGGATAGGGGGAAATGTGGCAGATTGGATTCAGAATTGGCTGCCCCTTAGAAGACAAAGGGTGGTAGTGGATGGAAAATATTCAACATGGTGCTCAGTTACGAGTGGTGTACCACAAGGATCTGTTCTGGGTCCTCTTCTATATGTGATTTTTGTAAATGATTTGGATGAAGGAGTGGAAGGCTGGATTAGTAAGTTCACGGATGATACGAAGGTGGGTCACGTTGTGGACAGTGCGGAGGGCTGTTCTAGGTTACAAAGGGACATTGATAGGATGCAGAGCTGGGCTGAGAAGTGGCAGATGGAGTTTAACCCTGAAAAGTGTGAGGTGATTCATTTTGGAAGGACAAACTTGAAAGCAGAATACAGGGTTAATGGAAAGATTCTTGGCAGTGTGGAGGAGCAGAGGGATCTTGTGGTTCATGTTCACAGTTCCCTGAAAGCTGCCACCCAGCAAGCACATCCTTCCCGAGCTGGAAGCTTTGATCAGTTGTGAAGAGAGATCAGAGTTAACACTTCGAGTCCAGTGACCCTTACTCACTGGATCTTTGGGGTACTTTTTTTGTCCAGAGATTACCGGCCCATCCTCCTAAATTTACCCTCATAGGACAGTCCACCATCCCAGGAACTGCCTGATGAGTATCTGCTACATTCCCTTTTTATCCCTCCCTCAGCAAGGGAACAAGAACAGCACACAATGCTCCAAGTGCAGTCCAACAGGGTGCAACACATTTGAAGTGAGACATCTTTGTTGCAGTGCTCAACTCCTTTTGTGATAAAGGTCTGCCTTTCAAATTGTTTCCTATAGTCATGTGTTAGTTTTCAGTGAATTTATGAACAAGGTCCTTTTCAGCATCAGCATTTTTCAAACTTTCACCACTTAAGCCTTGGTGAGGCGACACCTTGAGTATTGTGTGCAGTTTTGGTCTCCTAGTCTGAGGAAGGACATTCTTGCTATTGATGGAGTCCAGTGAAGGTTCACCAGACTGATGGCAGGACTGACATAAGAAAGCCTGTGTTGACTGGGTGGAGACTCACTGGAATTTAGAAGAATGGGGGGATCTCATGGAAACATACCAAATCCTGATGGGACTGGACAGGCTAGATGCGGGAAGAATGTTCCCAATGTTGGGGAAGTCCTGAGCTAGGGGCCACAGTCTAAGGATAAGGGGTAAGCCATTCAGGACTGAGAGATGAGGAAGAATTTCTTCATTCAGAGTTGTGAACCTGTGCAATTCTCTACCATAGAAAGCTGTTAGGGTCAGTTCATTAGATATATTCAAGGGGAAGCTGGAGGTGGCCCTTGAAGCTAAAGGAATCAAAGGGTATGGAGAGAAAGCGGGAATGGGATACTGAGATTGCATGATCGGCCATGATCATATTGAATGGTGGTGCAGGCTGGAAGGGCCAACTGGCCTACTCCTGCAACTATTTTCTATGTTTCTTTGTTTCTATGTTTTATGAAATATTTTACAGTTCTACTCTTCCTACTAAATTGGATAACCTCACACTTATCCACACCATATTCCTTCTGCAATGCTCTTGCCCACTCACTCAGTTGGCCTAAATGACGGTGGCACAGTGGTTAGCACTGCTGTCTCACAGCCCCAGGGACCCAGGTTTGATTCCAGCCTCAGGTGACTATCTGTGTGGAGTTTGCATATTCTGTCTGCATGCATTTCCTCTGGGTGCTCCAGTTTTCTCCCACAGTCCAAAGATGTGCAGGTTAGGTGGATTGGCGATACTAAATTGCCCATAGTGTTCAGGGATGTTTAGGTTAGGTGGGTTAGACATGGGAAATGTAGGGGAATGGGTCTGGGTGGGATGCTCTTTAGAGGGACGGTGTGGACCTGTTGGGCCAAATGGCCTGTTTCCACACTGTATGGATTTTATGATTCACCTCTTTGCACCTTTCTCACAACTTATGTTCTCATCAAGCTCCTTTATCATCTTGAAAATGTTACAATGGTTCCCAACATCCAAATCATTTATGTAGATTATGAAAGGCTGTGTCCCAAGCACTGATCCTTGCACAATCTCACAGATTGTAGTCAGTTAGCCAGACAATGGCCCATTTATACTTGGTCTCTGCTTTCTGCCTGTTGAACAACTTTAGCCCATGCAAGTACCTTACAAATGCAGACCTCTAGATTATTAGTTGAGCAGCATAAGCATTGCGCTGTTGTGTCCATGGGCCTTCTGCAATGGCTTGAGAAGTGAACCTGAAAAAAAATCTCTCCCCCAAAATCACAGCAGGAGACATAACAGACATGCACTGGGAGAAGCAGTGGATGTGATATCCACTGCCAGTGCACCTATACCTCAGGATGCAGCCCATCTTGAATGATGGGGAGAAAATTGGCAGCAATGTAGATAAAAGTGGAAGACGTTTGCTTTGATATAAATACAGACCATTGTGATGAAGCAGGTCTATGCGATATAACTGAGGAACACCATGATGCTGTGAGGAATGGGAATGACAAAGCACCAGACAAGAGAGTTTGACTGATAAAATTTCAGTTACAAACTCCCTTTGCCTGAGCTCCAGCTCTCTCTCTCAGCTGTCCAACTAGGGATTAACTCCTTCAAGGACTCATGTGCCTGAGGCAATTAAGAGATAACAGACCTATGGGGAAAGCCTCGAATTTCTCTAACTGTCTCCAGTTGACTGATTTGATTCAGAACTTCGTCAAGCTAAAGCCTGGATCAGGGGTTTGTTGAAACTGGAATTTATGAAGTGATGAAGGGATTGGGGTAATCCTTTGATCACATATAAATCTGCACTGAAGGAAACAGAACACTTCAGTGGAACAGATTCTTCAGAGTTTGACAAGGCCTGACAAGCAGTTAACCCTTTGAACACAAGAACTGTATATAAAGATCAGAGGAAGAATAAGCCTCTCAAGCCTGTACTACACCAATGTGTTTTCTTTTGTTCGTTCATGGGATTTAGGTGTTGCTGACTGGGCCAGCATTTATTGTCCCACCCCTAATTGCCCAGAGCGCAGTTGAGAGTCAATCTCATTGCTGTGGGTCTGGAGTCACATGTAGGCCAGACCAGGGAAGGATGGTAAATTTCCTTCCCTCAAGGATGTTTTACTCAACAACTGACATCATCATTAAACTCTTTATTAAAAAAAAAATCAATTCAAATTCCACCATAGCAACATTTGAACCCAAGTCCCCAAAACAGTACCTGGGTTACTAGATTAATAGCACAGTGACTATACCACTAAGCCATCATCTCCCCTAAGTCCGATGTAACTGTATGGATCTGACTTTGTACCATTTCTCTTCATAGTTTTGGATTACAAAACTGATCAATCTTACATTTAAAAATAGCAATCAACGATAACACATGCATTTTCATGGCAAACCTTAATTAAGCACAAGACTGTTATTAATAGCAGAAATAATTGCATGCTTAAATCCTGCAAGAGCCAATAAATCCCTTTGAACGCTACTGACTTGCAGAATAACATGATAGATAAGAACTCCCCAGCCAGTTGTGGAGTCCCTCCCATTTGGTCCAGATTTTTATTATGCTCGGGCGTGAACAGATCCTTGAACAGTTTGTCATCCCTGAACCCTCCCAGATGGTAATTTTAATGTATTTTCTTTCACAATTTGCCTGGGAAATGCAGCACAGCAAGCCAAAGAAAGGAGATAAGATTCTGCAAGTTGGTTGGAGTGATTTACGTTGGGGATGTCAGCCTTCAAAAACAATCTTTGTTCTGTTTTACTGTTGATTTTAAGAGCCGACTTCACAGCAAACAGAGGCAATTATCAGTGTGCATTCGGAACCACTGACAGCAACAAATGAAGTCAGAAGTCACACGACACCAGGTTATAGTCCAACACTTGAAACATTTGAAATCACACAAGCCTTTTGGAGCACAGCCCAAACCTGTTGGACTATAAGCTGGTATCATGTGACTTCTGACTTTGTCCACCCCAGTCCAACACCGGCACATTCACATCATAGCAATAAATGAAATTGTGTAACGCAACTATTCGCACCATGAATATTTAATATGAAACAGCTTGGGTGAAAATTGCTCCTAGCTTGACTCCATTGTGAATCCTGAAACCGTTTTCACATGTGGATAGCTCTCTCCTCACACAGGGTTGGATTGCTGGATATTAACTATTTCTGATGATATTGCTGAGGCAAATTTCACCTAGATTCCTCGCCCTGTGATTATGTTCATTATAAATGCTCGTGTTTGTTGTCCCAAAGGCTCTCCTGGTTACCGTGAAATGTCTTTGTGTAATGGAATAAATGAATCACTACAGACTCCACACACGTATAAAATTCCAACTGACCGAGGATTTATACTCTGCCTTCTTTGGACTTGACAGGAAGGGGAGAACGCTCAGTGCCCAGGAGAAAAGACATCAATTTGCGGGAGGCTGAATCTGGTGTCTCATGTAAAACTTTGCTAACTCTACTTTGCTAAGTAAAGGGTCTGTTCCTCTGACTCAATACTCTTGCACCAAGAAAGAGATGCTCCCACTGGACAGGACTGGAGTTTTTTCTGAAAGCTTTAAAATCTGGCTTGCTGGGCCCTCCAGAAAGAAGTAGAATCCCTACAAGTGTAGAAACAGGCCCTTCGGCCCAACAAGTCCACACCGCCCCTCCAAAGAGCATCCCACTCAGACCTGTCCCTCTATAAACCACTTAATCTACACATGCCCAAACACTATGGGCAATTTAGCATGGCTAATTCACTTAGCTTGCACATCTTTGGACTGTGGGAGGAAACTGGAGCACCTAGAGGAAACCCACGCAGACATGGGGAGAATGTGCAAACTCCACACAGAGAGTTGCCCAATGAGTGGAATTGAACCTGGGTCCCTGGTACTGTGAGGCAGCAGTGCTAACCACTGAGCCACTGTCTAGCCTATAATAGTCAAGCAAGAGGAAGATCCTGGGTGATAGGTTAGTGGTAGCACCCAGTGCAACTCAAAAGTCCAATATTTGGGTATGCAGAGATACAGGGTGTAGGAGGCACAGTGACCAATTATTAGCATTTTACAGATTGTTTGGCAGACTAGAGGTGATGCTGGTCAAGAATCCACTGGCTCAGGGCATCTTGTGCTGTGCTCACAGAAACACTGAATAGAGGAGCTGAACATTGTTTAATTGGAGAATGACTGAAGAAAGCTACAAATGGAGTTGGGAGTCCTTGTCCATGAATCACAAAAGCTCACATCCAAGTTCAACGGGGAAGGTGAACAGAATGTTAGCTTTTATTTTGAAGGTAATGTAGCATAAAAGTTAGTAGGTTTTTCTAAAAGTATTTTAGGTACTAGTCAGACCACAGTTGGAATACTGTGATCAATTTTGGTCCCTTACGTAAGGTAAGATATACCGGCCATTGGAGGCAATCCAGAGAATATTCATTAAAGGTGGTTGGCAGGTGCAGCAAGTACATAGAACATAGAACAGTACAGCACAGTACAGGCCCTTCAGCCCACGATGTTGTGCCAACCTATTATCCTACTGAGATCAATCTACCCTGCACTCCCTACATTTTACTATTCTCCATGTGCCTATCCAAGAGTCACTTAAAAGTCTCTAAAGTATCTGACATTAAGTAATTAAGAAAGCAAATGGAATATTGTCCTTCATTGCCAGACGGATAGAGTTTAAAAACAGGGAGGTTATGCTGCAGCTGTGTAGGGGGCGGATGAGGCCACACCTGGAGTACTGTGTACAGATTTGGTCTCCTTACTTGAGAAGGGATGTGCTGGCACTTTAAGGGGTGCAGAGGAAGTTCACTAGATTGATTATAAAATTGAGAGCATTGGCTTATGATGAGAGATTGAGTAGACTGGGACTATACTCATAGGAATTTAGAAGAATGAGGGGGATTCTTATAGAAACATATAAAATTATTAGGGGAATAGACAAGATTGAAGCGGGGAGGTTGTTTCCATTGATAGGTGAAACTACAACTCGGGGGCAAATTCTTCACGCAAAGGGTGGATTCCCTGCATTACGAAGCAGTTGGGGCTACCTCATTGAATGTTTTTAAGACAATGACAGATTTTCAAATAGTAAAGGAATTAAGGATAATGGCAAATGGTCAGGTAGTGGAGCTGAGCCTACAAAAAGATCAGCCAAGATGTTATTGAATGGCAGAGTAGGCTCGATGGGCCAGATGCCCTACTCCTGCTCCTATTTATTATGTTCTTATGTTTTTATAGCCTGTTATGCAGAGACTGTCTTATGAGGAGAGGTTGAGTAGATTGAGCATGCACTTGTTGAGAGATAAAAGAATGAGAGGTGACCTTATTGAAACATGCAAGGCTATTAGAGGACTTGACAGGGTAGATGTAAAAAGGTTGTTTCTTCTTGAGGGAGCGTCTAGAACCAGAGAGTATAATCTCCGAATAAAGGGGTTGCATATTTAAGACAGATGAGGAGGAATTTCTTCTCCCAGAGGGTTGTGAATCTAAGGAATTCTTTATCACAGAGGGCTGCTGAGGCTGGGTCTTTTCTTTTATTCATTCACAGGATGAAGCCATTGCTGGCTAGGCAACATTTATTACCTATCGCTAATTGCCCAGAGGGCAGTTATGAGTCAACCACATTGCTGTGGGTCTGGAGTCACATGTTGGCCAGACCAGGTAAACGATGGCAGATTTCCTTCCCTGAAGGATATTAGAGAATCAGATGGGTTTTTCCTGACATTGACAATGGATTTGTTGTCATCATTAGACTCTTAATTCCGGATTTTTATTGAATTCAAATTCTACCATCTGCTACAGTGAGATTCAAACCCTGGTCTCCAGAACATTACCTGGGTCTCTGGATTAACAGTCCAGTGATAATGCCACTAGCCCATTACCTCCCCATTAGCATAAAGTATGTTCTAAGCTGAGGTGGGCAGATATTTAATCAGTAAGGTAATAAAAGGTTAAGGGGATAAAGCAAGAAGGTAGACAGTCTCATGGATGTGGCCAAGCTGACATGGGATTCTCAAAATTGCAGTACCAGTCTTGCCTCCAAGCCTGTTTCCATAGAACAGGGCAAATTCATCTCAAGGCATGAGTGAGGAAACATGCAAGGGCCAAACAATATACCTTCCCCTGGGGAGAGTAGAAAAATCCCGGCAGTATTCGTCACTATTTCTCGGATCAAGAGATTTCCGAATTCACTTCTACAACTTGTTGTGGCGTGATCTGAGCTCTGATCTCTTGGCTGCTGGTCTGGTATCAGAACCAGAATTAGGCTGGCATATATAACGACAAAGCTGGAAATCTCAAGTTACTCAGCAGTACTGGCCCCTCATCTGGCAATGCCTCAATTCAGAAATTCTCATCCTTTATAAATCCCTTAAGGACTTCACCCCTTCCTATTCATGGAATCTCTTCTTTCCCTACAACATTCCTAATCTAATGTTGACATCTGTGTATCTACCACTGGATGCATTGGCAGCCATCAGATGCGTTGGTCCCACATTCTTGAATTTCCTCGAAAACCTCTCCATCTCCCTCTCTTGCTGTCATTCACCCTTGACGATGCTAATTAAAATGTATCTCTTTGAGCGAACGTTTGGTTACTCGTCCTGATATTACCTGGCATCGAATTTTATTTGAACACTCTTGTCAAGCAATTTGGGATACTTTATTAGAGGGGTGCCATATAAGTGTAAGTTGCTGTAGTTGATATATTTTAATCTTCAAGAAGACGGTCTCTCAAAATCTCAAGAGGCCATTATATGCGCAGGAATTGTCAGGTTTCAGCTGGTCTGTGAGCTTGCTTCCAATGAGTTGGTCTGAAGTAGTATTGAATTGGGCATTTGTGAGGTTAAGTGGAGTGAGTGGACAGGGGCATTCAGGCCAGGGGCAGAAGGAGTGACAAAGGTTTAATTTTAACCAGTCTAGAGGATGCAGAATGCAATGTGTGCTACCTAGGAAGGGAAAGATCAAAGTGGTTTAGTGAACAAAAGATAACAAAACAGAGGGAGGAGCAGGGACAATTATTTCAAACATATCAAAATATAAAGGCTCAACAATCTATGGAAACAAAAACAACTATCTACGTAAAGTATTAAGAAAGGCAGTGAGCAAGAGATGTGGATGGATAAGGTGGGGATGAGTCTATTTTTGGAGAGTTAATGAAAAATTGAGCATAAAATATAAATCAAAGATAAGAATTTACAACTTAATATCTGAGTAAACACTCCAATACAGAGAGAAAAACTAACTCAATGTTGCTACAAAGCAACACGAGCAGGCCATTCAGCTCTTTGGGCCAGTTTCTAGTATTCGATAAGATAATAGTTGAACTGTGTGCTAGCTCTATACACTCACCTTTGCCTCTTGTCCCTTTACCTCTTTGGATAACAATACTCTATCCCTCAGATTTAAAGTGGAAAATTGATTAAGCAGCAGTTGCCACTTGAGAACCTTGCCCTTGAAAACCCACTTAAATCCCCAAAAAGCCTGGTTCTGAGTTTTGTATGATGCCTTCTGATCCCGGTCGCCCCAAGATCGCATGGCGGATGAACTGTGAAGGATCTGCAGCTTGATCCAGTCGTTTGGTTGGATCTTGGACTTTGGATTGTAACAGTGTATGACAATCTTATTGAGTGGTTGGCCCTGGTATGACAGGAATTATTGACAAGCAAATGTTCAAAGATCTCAAAAACGAACAATGTGATTCAGGCACTGACTTCTTTAGGCCAGCTACCTTGGTCTTGGCCTTTCTTTAGGTCAGTGTGTTTCTGCCATGCTGTCATGAGGATAAATGGGTTTAGCATATGTACTTAGAATTGTTCACTCATCGCTTCAACCAACATTGTGTCATCTATAAAGTTGTTTAAAACCCTTTTCTAATGTTGTCTTCTTTGCCCTCCCTTATTCCTCCCTTTCCAAAGTCTCATGTGGGACACCACTTGAAAACTGTCCTGTCAGAGGGAGAACATGCTTGGACGGAATATAAAACACAAAGAAGCAAGGCCTGTTACAGTCATTATGGTGAACCCAGTCAATCACTTACCAAGTAATGGTGGTAACCAATTCACGTTGGCCTCACAGTGAGAATCCAGGAAGGTCAAAACTTCACCTTTGGCCACTGAAGCTCCTAGCAACCTGGTTCGGATCAGGCCTTCCCTCTTCCTGGTGCGCATGATCCTCACTTTCGGGAATCTAGCCATGTATTCTTCTAAACGTTTTTTCAAATGTTCTGGAAAACACAAAGATGTGGGCACTTAAACATCTTTTTAAAAAAAAATTGTGATTGTTTCAGACAATTGATCAGCATGATAGAAGCTCTTTTCATGCCTACTTTCTCCCTCTCACTCTCTGTCCCTCTCTTCTTTTCCCCATTCATTCATGAGGGTATGGGCATCAATTGCTGGAATAGATTGAAAGCCCCTTAAGTGGTCATTAATTGGAACAGGAACGAAAGGAGGAGTTAGAGGCAGGGAGACCACGACCTACTGTATTATCACTGGACAGTTAATCCAGAGACCCAGGTAATATTCTGGGGGGCGGGGTTTAAATCCCACCGTGGCAGATGGTAGAATTTGAATTCAAAAAGGAAAAAATAATTTGAAATTAACAGTCTAACATTGGCCTTGAATCCAATCTCAATTGCCAGAAGAACCCATCTGGTACATTAATGCCCTTTGGGGAAGGAAACTGCCATCCTTATTTGGTCTTGACTATATGTGACTCCAGACCCACAGGAATGTGATTGACTCATAACTGCCCACTGGCAATTAGGAATGGACAATGAACGCTGGCCTATGACCTATGATCTGATTAAGGCAGAGAGATAATTGCAAAAAAATAAGAAATAAGATGGTGCTGGAGACAGACTAAATGGCTGGAATAACATGATAGGTATAAGAGTCATATGACGGGGGTCAAACCAAAGTGATCTAAAACTTACAAACTAATAAAGATAGAGCAATCGTAAGTTATCAAGGTGTTGGTGTCCAAACAGAACAGAATGGAACATATTACAAACATGTGGGGTCACATGTAGCGCGAAATGAACCCAAAATTACAGTTGAGATCATCTTCATGAGCACGGAACGTGGCTATCAGTTTCTGCTCAGTGATTCTGCATTGTTGTGTGTCTCTGAGGCTACCTTGGAGGACGCTTACCCAAAGATCGGAGGCTGAATGTCCTTGACCGCTGAAGTGTTCGTCCACTGGGATTGAACACTCAGGCTGGGCAATTGCTACGCGGTGTCCATTCATCCATTGTCACAGTGCCTGCGTGGTCTCACTGACACCCTATGCCTCGGGGCATCCTTTCTGGCAGCGTATGAGGTAGACAACACTGGCCGAGTCACATGAGTACCTACCATGTACGTGGTGAATGGTATTTCCACGTATGATGGTAGTATCCGTGTCGATGATCTGGCATGTCTTGCAGAGGTTGCCATGGCAGGGTTGTGTGGTGTTGTGGTCGATGTTCTCCTGAATGCTGGGTAGCTTGCTGTGAATGATGGTCTGTTTAAGGTTTAGCAGTTGTTTGAAGGTGAGATGTTCATCATCATCAATGACATGTTGAAGCATGTGAGGAACATGGCGTAATTTCTCCGTTCTGGAGAAGTATTGGATGACGAAGGGTAATCTCAGTCGTGTCCTGTGTCTGTCTTCTGCTACAAAACTCCCTTATTGTAGGTGAAGCCTCGGCCAATTTTATTGGATATATACAGTTTGTAGGGATGCAAAAAGCACACACTTCATGCTGAATTCCTAATATGAGCTTGCTTGCACAGGTGTATTGATATTTATTATCTTCGCACATCTGTAAACCTTGTGCTCCCAGAAAGGTCAAGCCAGCAGATTAAATTATGGACAACCCTGTCATTTCTCATGTACCTTCTGAGTGAAGTCCTTCGGGTTATGCATTGAGAATGTTGTCACTGAAAATGGTTCAGCAACATCACCTTGACAATTATTTCAGGCTGCATTATGGCCTCAACTTGCAGCTTCCCAAATGGACTGTTTCCTCCCAGAAACCCTAGTCCACTCTTCAGTCACTTCTGGCAGTCCCTCTCTTTCCTCAGGCACCTTGCATGCAAATGTAGGAGATGTATCACCTACATTTTTATCTCCTCCAATTCTCAGTGTCTGATACCCTGAGCCAGCAACATAGAAGCACTTCTTTCAACTTAGTATGCTGCACACAGGAGACCAAATGCATACTGTACAAGTTTGTTTTGTGTTTCCTGTGGGTGTCACTGGCTGGCCAGCATTTATTGCCCATCCCTAGTTTCCCTTGAGAAGGTGGTGGTGAGCTGCCTTCTTGAACTGCTGCAGTCCACCTGCTGTTAGTATCCCCACAATTTAACTATTTTGCATTTTTAAAATTCTGATGAGAGATTACATTTGGGCAGAATTTGTGGTTTTGACAGGGATCCCTCCCTCCGGAGGAAAAGGGATGGCAACCCAGCAGCCTCTGTTTCCAGGATTCTCAGAAGATGGTGGTGGAGTAGGATGCTTCAGACAGAGCTCATCTGCTCCATCCGTTTCCTTTCCTTCTCTCTTTTTTTCTTTCTTCCCTTTTGTGTTATTTTTAACCCTTCTCTTTTCTTTCTTCTCCTGGCCATGGAATCCTGACCACGGACTCCCGGCCTCCGACTCCGGACCCAGCATGGCAGTCTCTCGAACTGACGTGGAGATCTCTCGGTGGCCCGGTGTGACAGCCTCCCGGCCCAGTGTGGCGGACATTCGGCCCGTCGTGGTGATCTTTCGGCAGTATGTGGCATTCTCTTGGCTTGGCGCGGCCTCGGTATGGACTTTGGTCTCAAGATGATTCCTCAAAATGCAGTACCACCATGGCTAAGCATTTAAAGACTGTAATGATTGAACTTTCAGCTTTGTTTCTTTATTTCCTACTTAAAACTAAGAAAGTCTATAATGTGTAACTTTTGACTTTATTTTGTATGTTTTATATATTATGTAAATACTATAATAATTGCAGTGTTTAACTTTTAACTTTGTTCTTTCTTTCTACCTTGTTCTTAAGATGCTGTACCTGGGTACTTGTATCCAAGGTGCTGCCTTGTGTGGCGATATATGCTTTTCACTGTACTCCTGTGCTTTTGCACTTGAGTATACATGGCAATGAAATCAAATCAAATCAAATCAGGACGCCCGATGAGATCCAATCCCAATAAGGCACTGTCTTGTTTCCGGCTACTGACATCCTCACAGACTGCCAATGTGCCACACACGCAAGAGAATACCTGGCCAACCACTCTGCAGCACCAGCCTGTGGTCACAATTGCAGTGCCACTGGGTAACAAGGGCATGTGAGGGGAGGGAGTTCTAATTAAAGGGCAGAGGGAAGTCTCCTTGATCCCACCAATGGGAATGTTCATGCAACACACAGAGAGCTACTAATGCTCCCACACCATCCCCACACTAATCATTAAACTTTTACTCCAGAAACTCAAGTCAATGGTCCAGGGACATGGCTTCAAATCCCATCCTGGAAGATAGTGGGATTTGAACTGAATAAAATCTGGAATTATAAGCTCATGGTGACCATGAAACCATTGTCAATTTTACAAAACCTCATCTGGTTCACCGACGTCCTTTCAGGAAGGAAACTGCTAATCTTACCCAGCCTGTCCTACACGTGACTCCAGACCCACAGCAATGTGATTGACTCTTAACTGTCCATGAAATTATTCCACAGTGGCCGGTATCCCATCACCAAGACACCCTTTGTTCACATGCAGAGAGTCCTTGACATTGATCCAGCTCCCTCAGAATCAGCTGTCAGAGTGAACAGAACCGCTCACACTCTTGATTATATCTGTCAGCCAGGGCTCCCTGATTGGACCAGATTAACAGCCCAATCAGGGAACTCATTCTATGACATCCATCTGGCAAGACCTCATTACAATCACAACAGTCCCATGGGCAATAAGGGATGGGTAATAAACGCTGGCATAGCAAGCCATGCCCTCATCCCATGAATGAATAAAGAAGAAAGGAAAAACTAGGCCTCAGGCCTCATAACCAGGTCTTTTTCTGATCGTAGGACTGCATGGTGTGGTTCCTCCCTGCTACATGGTAAATAGTATCTATACGAAGGCCTTGAGTGTTTGCGTGATCCTTAAAAGGCCACGTAAGGGAGTCAATTGGGATGGTGAAGCTCAAGCCCTCCAGCTCTGAATGGAGGGAGATGGCACATTGTTGATTTCTTTACCTCACATTTTCCTGTTCAGTGACATGGACATCTGCCTGAAATCACACCTTGCACGATATTAAATTCTGCCTGTAAACTCTGTTCCGCTCACCACAGACACTGTTAGGCCTGCTGGGCCTTTCTAGAAATATCTATTTTTCTTTTCAGTTCTTAATCCACATGAGAGGAAGGGGAAGGTTACATTGATAAGGTGAGATGAAGAAGTGTTGATAATTGGAGCGTAAGCACTAGAAAGGCCAATTTGGACCAAATGGCCTGTTGGTCCTGTTCACTCAATGTCATTTGATGTTCTTCCCGGTCTTGACAGTTCATCTTAGCATTGCAAGCATCTCAAAGGACAAAAAAGCAGATGTTATTAAGTGGCTGTCAAAGCTCTTTAGCCATAACCAAGGGTCTCTTTGCAGTAAAACCACTCCAGTTTCATTTTACTTTTACGAGCAGGCTATTAAACACAAGGTAGATTTATAAAACCATTAACGGGTGATTAATGGGACTTTCCACAGAATACGAGTAAACTGGCAGACAGATCATTGCCATACATTGCAGTAGAAAAATAACTTGTATATTTTAAGGTTTTGGTGTTATTTTCCAACTTTTTTTTTTCTCCTTCCCCTGCCTGTTTTATGTGCCAGCTGTCATGGAATGCATGTGTTGCCAGACTTTTAAAGTGCACTCCATCACAAATGAAGAGGCACCTCTCAATTTTCCCCTTCCACCCAAACCTTCCCTCACTTTAGATTTGTACTCTGGATGCAAGCCACACTGGCAATGGCACAATTATTGCCCGTAGTTGGTTGACGAAGTGGCAATGGCTTAACAAAGTGGACATTTCCAAGAATCAAGGCTGGCTCACCAATGTAGTACAAGTTGGAGTCTCCATTTTTCGAACGAGACCGTAAGCTGCGTTCTTTTCCCATTTGTTCACAAAACCACATAAAAGATACAAAGGATGCCATGGTGAGTAAGAGTAGGAGAGTTCTCCCTGTGTTCTGGCTAATTAATGTCTTGAAAATTGATTATCTGTTATTTGTGGGAGGTTACTGTACATAAATTGGCTGCCCAATTTCTCTGCCACAGCAAATAAACTTCTGAGAGTCATACAGCATGGAAACAGACCCTTGGGTCCAATTCATTCGCGCCGACCAGACATCCCAATCTGACCTAGTCCCATTTGCCAGCACATGGCCCATATCCCTTCCTGTTCATATACCCATCCAGATTCCTTTTAAACGTTGTAATTGTACTCACCTCCACAACTTCCTCTGGCAGCTCGTTCCATACATGCACCACCCTCTGAGTGAAAAGGTTTCTCCTTAGGTCCTTTTTAAACCTTTCCCCTCTCACCTAAACCTATTTTGTCCTCTCGTTTTGGACTCCCGTACCTTGAGGAAAAAGGCCTTGGACAATCACCCTATCCATGCCGCTCATGGTTTTATAAACCTCTATAAGGTCACCCCCTCAGTCTCCGATGCTCCAGGGAATATAGGCCCGATCTATGCAGCCTTTCCCTATAACTCACCCTCCAATCTGAGCAACATTGTTATGAATCTTTTCTGCACCCTCTCAAGTTTAACAACATCCTTCCTATAGAAGGGCAACCAGAATTATATGCAGTATTCCTAAAGTGGCCTAATCAATGTCCTGCACAGCTGCAACATGACATCCCAACTCCTCTACTCAACCAAAAATGCACAGTTCTAAAGAAGATGTTTGTGGTTGTTACAGGTCAACCATCTTAGCTCCAGGGCATTGCATAGTTCCTCAGGGTTGAGTCCTAGGCCCAACTATCTTTAGCTACTTCGTCAATGGCCATCACTGAATTGTCAGGTTAAAAATGGGCATGTTTACTGATGTTTGCATGATTTTCGATACCATTCTGGCAATTCAGATGCTGATACAGTCAATGACTATAGCTCTGGACAATAGCAAGTTTGGCTAAATTATAGAAAGTAACATTCATTTCACAAGTGGACCAGACAATGACCATTCCAACAAGAGAGAACCTAACATTCCCTTGACATTCAAAGCCATTATCATCACATTTTCCCCACTGTCAACATCTGTGGGATTACCATTGATCAGAAACTGAACTGGACTAGCCATATAAATACTGGGGCGACAGTGGCTGCTTAAGCAAGCAAAAGGTCAGAGGGTGGGAATTCTGTGATGGTGATTTCACCTCTCTCCTCAAAGCCTGCACACTATTTACAAATCACCACAATGAATGTGATGGAATATTGCCCACTTGCCTGGAGGGGTGCTGCTCCTACAACACTCCAGTAGCTCATAGCATCCAAGACAAAGCAACCACTTGACTAGCACTGCATCTATCCCTTTCATCTACCATTCACTTCCTTTTACAATGTACAGTGACTGAGCAGAGGATGTGGAGATGCTTCAATATGTGATTTAGACAAGTCACAAAAACACAGGAAGGTGGATTATTATCTGAATGGTGCTAGATTGGGAAAGGGAGAGGTGGAATAAGATGGTGGTATCCTTGTATACCAGATACCGAAAGTAACCATGCAGTTGCAGCAGGCAGTGAAGAAGGCAAATGGTGTGTCAGTCTTCCTAGTGAGAGGACTTGAGTCCAGAATCAGGGACATCTTGCTGCAATTGTACAGGTCTTTAGTGAAACCACACCATAAGACCATAAGATATAGCAGCAGAATTAGGCCATTCAGCCTATCAAGTCTGCTCCACCATTTGATCATGGCTCTTATGTTCCTCAACCCATTTTCTCCCTTTACCCTGTCAACTTTGATCCACTTATTAGTCAAAAATTGTCTATCTCCATCCTAAATACACTCAATGACCTGGCCTCCAAAACTTTCTGTGACAATGAGTTCCACAGATTCACCACCCTCTGCCTGTGGAAATTCTTCCTCATCTCAGTTCCAAAGGGTCGACCCTTCACTCTGAGGCTGTGCCCTCAGGTCTAAGTCTCTCCCACAAGTGGAAACATCTTCTCCACATCCACTCTATCCAGGCCTCTCAGTTTTCTGTAAGTTTTTCAGATCCTCCCTCATCCTTCTGAACTCCATCTCGTACAGTCCCAAAGTCCTCAACTGCTCCTCACAGTGACAAGCCCTTCATCCCTGGGATCATTCTTGTAAACCTCCACTGGACTCCCTCCAAGGCCAGCTTGTCTTCCCTTTGATATAGGGCCCAAAACTGCTCATAATGTTCCAATATTCCAAATCTGGAAAACTCCATTTATTTTTGGTCTCCTTATATGTGGAAGGATGTTCTAGCTATGGAGGGAATGTAATGATGTGTTTACCAGACTGATTCCTGGGATGGTAGGGCTGACTTATAAGGAGAGAGTGGATCAGTTATGACAATGTTTACTAGAGTTGAGAAGAATGAGGGGGATCTCATAGGAACCATTAGAATTCTAACAGGACTAGACAGGGTAAATTTGGGAAGAATGCTCACAATGACCAGAACCAGGGATCAAAGTGCGAGGATATAGGATAGGCTATGTAGGACTGAAATGAGGAGAAATTACTCTCTTTACCCAGAGAGTGGTCGGGGCGTGGAATGCATTGCCGGAGAGGGTAGTGGAGTCGGCCTCATTAGGGGCATTTAAGCGGCTATTAGATAGGCATATAGATGATAATATAAGGTAGGGGTGGAGGTTAGATAGACCTTAGGTTTAGGGTAAAAGTTCGGCACAGCATCGTGGGCCGAAGGGCCTGTACTATGCTGTACTGTTCTATGTTCTATGTTCTAAATTACCCCAATCAGGGAACTCATATTCTACGGCTGACCTCGTTACAATCACTACATAACCAGTGGGGTTTTCTGTGTTTCTAAAATTAATAATTAATTTGTTAATATTTCTATAGCCAACATGATTTCTTCTAACACTAGTTAAGAAGAAAAATTCTTTCACTGTCACTGTGTCAAAATTCTGGAGCTCCCTTGACTGTGGGTCAAGATGGAGTTTATCTGCAATTTAGATCAGGAAGGGTTTGACCTCGCTCACTGTCTAAAAGTAAGTGTGTTATTTAGAACAATTCTGCACCTCTCAGTAATGTTGTAAGTGGTACTGAGAGGATTTGAGAGGGTTAACACTTGATTCAGTGCAGTCATCACCATCTGCTCGATACTGTGGCGGTGGCTTGGTCAGTGTGTAAAGGAGATGCTGGCAGAGTTTCATCTAGGCCACATAAAACGTCCAGCTAGGTCCACAATTTTACAAACACTTCAAATCCCAACGTCTCCTCAATCCACTTGACGAGAATGGAATTGGCTTGGTCGGATTCCTAATTTAGACCTTGCCTGATTTTAAGCTCCATTGACTTTAATGGAGTATAGATTTGCCCTTCACAGTGTCACTCAGATGAATCGAGCAGGGAGAATCAAAGCTTCTCATGCTTAATCTGCAGAGTGCACTGCTGCAATGTAACTGCTTTGGTATGCAGCCATATTAGTTTATTGCTGGAATTTAATGTTCTCATCATCAACTCTCTGAGGAAAAAGATTTCTCTCAAATGTCCTATCGAAATAATTGGTGACTATCTTATAGTTGTGACCTTGGGTTTTGATTCCCCTATGCTCCCTTTCATATATTAAAGACCTCTATCAAATCACCACATTGCTGTCTCTGTTCTGGAGAAAAGAATCTCAACCTCTTCAAGCTTCTGTGAAGGTTAGAAGCTTTCAGTTCTCATATCATGCCAGTACAATGTTTTGCACCTTCCCTAGTGCACTATGTGCCTTTTGTGACATGGAATAATAACTAGCTCAGTGCGCTCCTGGTTTAACAGAACCTCTCTGTTTTTGAAATCCATTCCTCTACAAATGATGGTTGGATTTTGTTTTTTTGCTTTGTTAGGCTGCCTTTCTACTTTTAATGATTTGTGACTCTGTTTCCCCAGAGGGAGCCTTTATTCCCTTGAGCCTGTTCCATCATTCTGCGGGATCATTGATCACCCTGGACTTCTGTGCTCCTTGATGTCATTTGGACTCTCATTTCCCAAGTGGTTTGTGACTTTTTTTTACTCATTATTGAAGCAGAAAGCAGAAGGTTTGCACTTTTGGAACACTTTTATCCTGTGCTTCCTAAAAATGTGGTAGAAACAGATTTTGTTCAAACTATTTTAAAATAAAACACGCAAAGGGCAAAGACAAGTGGGTGACTCTGTCAAAGTGCTGGCAGAAGATGATGGGCTGAATAGCCTGCTTCTATGTTGCATGATTCCACTTAAATCACTGATGAAGAAGAACTTTAACCCAACACTGTTCATCATCTTCACCTAATGAAATACAATCCAAGCCATGTTATAAATTGTAGGGAGATCAGCGCTTTGCTGCTCCATCTCTCAGGTCATTCTGTTGTTTGTTTGTTACTGATACTGCATTCTAAATAAAGCTGGCTATTTAAATTCCCCAGTACTTAATGAACAAGGGTAGTCAGATGTGAAAGTCAGCACCCCTGTCAGGTATGCTGTGAAAATGTGCCTAATTGTTAATTTAAAAACAAAATCTATCATTGTATCTTTCCTGCAGTTGATTAAATAAGGTAATAAATCACATGCACAATACATGCCAACACAACAGCCAGTCATCTGTCAAAGTGGGAATCAGACTGCAGACCGACAAATAAACAGTACTAGAGAAACAGGAGTTTTATATTCTTGTCAACAGTGACACACTTGATAAAGGGCACTATCCAAGTTTTCTTCTATGCTGGTTAATAAGTTTCCAACTCGATTTCTCTTCCAGATATAATAGCTTAAAAGCCTTGGTGGTCTGTGCATTCTTCAACTAACTCTTAATGAATGAGCAGAAGTTATTCAGTGAAAATTGCACTTAATGCTTTTTGCGAAGGACATACGTTAATTCTCTGTGCCCCATTATTCCCAATGCTGCCTCACAGGCTAAATAACATTTGAAGTGGGAGTGAACTAAAACTTGTTAATTGTTACTGGATAGTACAGAACTTGTGTATTGCTGAAAGACGAGACACGGTATCGAAATTTTATGTCCTGCACTCATTTTCACAGAATGACAAGAATACCAAATCTCAAAGGCAGAAGTCACATGACACCAGGTTGTAATCCCACAGGTTTATTTCTGACAAAATAGCAGCATTCCGAAAGCTTGTCATTTCAAATAAACCTGTTTGACTTTAAAAAAAAACCCGAAAAAACTGCGGGTGCTGTGAATCAGAAACAAAAACAAAGTTGCTGGAAAAGTCCAGCAGGTCTGGCAGCATCTGTGAAGGAAAAAATACAGTTAATGTTTCGGGTCCGGTGACCCTTCCTCAGAGTTCTGACAACATTTCACAACTCTGAGGAAGGGTCACCTGACCCGAAATGTTAACTCTGTTGTTTCCTTCACAGATACTGCCAGACCTGCTGAACTTTTCCAGCAACTTAGTTTTTGTTCCTGTTTGACTTTAACCTGGTGTTGTGTGATTTCTGACTTTGTTCACCCCAGTCCAACATTGGCACTCCACATCAAATCTGAAAGGGAACAACAATTTAGACTGAATGAGAAGACAGTATTGATTGGATGATAAGCAGACTCTGATTGGTACAGGCATTGCCATGGAGAATGCAATAGCGACTGGCTGCCACCCAAGCTTTTGTTCAGGTAAAAACAGTGCAATGTGTGGACATGTTCTTCCAGTTTGCCCAGGACAGGGTCCTGCATGTCAACAAAAATAGCTTTCAGCTTCCTGCGATTACATCTTATCAGTGCGAGACGAAAGGCTTCAACAGCATGTCTCCTCAGCAATTGTGAGCTAAATGGCAGTGTAACTTCCAGTTGATTGTGAAGATTTCTTTCACTGAGAAACTAAGACTAAGGAGAGTGGAGAATTCAGGGCGGAAATTCAGGAGATTTTTAAAAATCCAGCGACTTGTTCGGGTCATTTGGAATGCACTACCTCAAAGGGTGGTGGAAGCAGATTCAAAATGGAATTGGACAAATACTTGGAAATTAAAATTTTGCAGTGATGTGGGAAAAATGGCAGATAAATGGGACTTTTTGGACGACATTTTTGAAGAGTTGGCACAGGCAATTTGGGCAGAGTGGCCTCCTTCTGTGCTGGGTGAATCTCTGATTGAATAGTATTGAATCTGCAGGCAACTGGACCCAGCGATAAGGCAGGGGCACTTCTGTTGCTGAACCTGGCAAATCTTTTAGTGCTGGAGGAGTACTTGAGTTTTGCCAATATGCATCGGTGCCCTTTTTGGAATCTACCATAATGAGAATGATGGTAATTCCGTGCAATAATTCCAACTATAATGGAGCAGTTGGGACTCCTACACTTGACAAAATCCTTTCTGCTTCTTGTCACCTGTTGCCAAAATCTCAGCGCTGCCTTGTTTCGTCAACTATTAACTGTTCTGGTCTGCTCTTTTTTCTGAGTGGTAGGCAGTGACTACTGGAGTACTGCAAGGGTCAAGAGTAGGACCCCACTATTCACAATAAACATTAATGATTTAGATGAGGGAATTAAAAATAATACCTCTAAATTTGCGGACGGCACAAAGCTGGGTGGGAGGGTGAACTGTGAGGAGGATGCAGAGATATTTCAGTGTGACTTGGACAGGTTGAGTGAGTGGGTAAACTCAAGGCAGACACAGTATAATGTGGATAGATTGAGGTTATGCACTTTGGTAGCAAAAACAGGAAAGCAGGTGATTATCAGAACCGCAATAGGTTGGTAAAGGGAGAAGTTGCAACAAGACCTGGGTGTAATTTTACACCGGTAGCTGTAAGTAAGCATGTGGGTGCAACAGGTGTTGAAGAAGGCAAATGGTATGTTGGCTTTCATAACAAGAGGTTTCGAGTACAGGACAGGAATATCCTGCTGCAATTTTTGTGGAACAACATCTGGAGTATTGTGTGCAGTTTTGATTTCCTTCTGTGATGAAGGATGTGCTGGCTACGGAGGGAATATAATGAAGGTTTACCATTATTAATGAATGATTCCTGAGATGGTAGGATTCACATATAAAGAGAAACTGGATCAGTTAGGACTGCATTCACTTGAGCTTAAAAGAATGGAGGAGATCTCATAAAAACCTGTAAAATTCGAATATGAATAGACTGGATAAATGCAGGAAGGAAGTTCTCAATGACTGGGGAGTTCTGAACCAGGGATCACAGTCTAAGGATACGGGATTGACCACTTATGCCTGAGATGAGGAAAAATTTGTTCACTCAGAGAATAGTGAGCCTATGGAATTCTCTGCCACTTAAAACAGATGATGCCAAAACATTGAGTGTTTTCAAGAAGGAGATACATACAATTCTTAGGATGAAAGGGATTAAAGGCTATGGGGCAAAAGTGAGAAGAAGATACTGAGTTGGATGGTCAGCCATGATCATATTGAATGACGAAGCAGGCTCGGGGCGGCTGGATGGCCTACACCTGCTTCTGTTTTCTATGTTCCTATGTTTCTCTCCTGGTCATCCTCTGCATAAGACATAAAAGCAGAAGTAGGCCATTCAACCCATGGGTTAGTTCTGCCATTCAATGGCTGATTCATGGGCTGATCTGATAATCCTCAACTCCACTTTTCTGCTTTTTCCCCATTACCCTCGATTCCCTTACTGATTAAAAATCTGTCTATCTCAAAGACCCAATCTCAACAGCCTTCTGTGTTAAGAATTCCACAGATTTTCAACTCCCTGACAGAAGAATTTCCTTATCCCTGTCTTTACCTCTGTCTTTAAAGGGTTGGCCCCTTATGCTGAAAATATGCCCTCTGGTCCTTGATGTTCCCATGAGAGAAAACAATCTTCCCACATTTACCTTGGCAAATCCTCTAAGAATCCTGTATCAATATGGTCACCTATCTTTCTCAAATATTCCAACAGTTACATACCCAATCTGTTCAACCTCTCCTCACAAGACACTCCTTCCATAGCTGGTATCAGCTCAGTGAACCTTCTCTGGGCTGCCTCGGATGCCAGTATAACTTTCCTTAGATAAGCGGTCCATATTTATTCACAGTATTTCAGCTGTGGTCTGACTAGTGCCTTGCGATGTTTCAGCAAAACCTCCCTACTTTTATCCTCCATTCCCATTGAAATAAAGTACAACGTTCCATTTGCCTTCCCTATTACCTGCTGAACCTGAATGCTAGCTTTTTGTGATTCATGGACAAGGTCTTCCTCTGTTCTGTAGCTTTGTTCAGTCTTTCTCCATTTAAATAATATTCAGTTCCTCTATGCTTCATTCCAAAGAGCATAACATGACAAATATATTCCATTCGCCAAGTACTTACCCACTTACGTAAGCTGTCTAGATCCTTCTGCAGGGTCTTTGTCATCCTCACCATTTGCCTTCCCATCTATTTACACATCAACTGCAAACTTGGCAACAGTGTATTTACTTTCCTCATCCAAGTCATTGATATATATTGTAAATAACGGTGGGCTCAGCACTCGATCCTGTAGCACAGCACTAGTTACAGGTTGTCAGCCTGAAAATGCCTCTCTTATCCCAGCTATCTGTCTTCTGTTAGTAAGCCAACCCTCAATTTGTGCTTTTATACTACCTCCAACACCATGTGCTCTTATCTTATTAAGTAACCTAACGTGGCACCTTATGAAATGACCTTATGAAAATCCAAATACATTACATCTACAACTTTTCCATTATCTACCTGCTTGCTATCTCCTCAAAGAATTCCAGTAAATTTGTTCAGCATGATTTTCCTGTTGTGAAGGTATATTGACTCTGCATGGTCATATTATGTATTTCTAAATGGTCTACAATTACATACTCTAGAATAGATGAACATTTTCTCAATAATAAAGATTAAGCTAACTGGCCTAAAATGACATGATATTTTGTCTTTTTTTTTAAATAAAGGTGTTACGTTGGCAGATTTCAAGACTACTGGGACTTTTCCAGAATCTAAGGATTCTTGGAAGTTTGCTACCAAGCATCCACTATTTGTAGCTACTTTCTTTAGTATCCTGAGGCGCACTGCATCAGTTGTTTCACCCATTTGTTTCCTTAGCACTTTTTCTCTAGTGATAGCCATTGTATTTATTTCCTCTTCTCCTTTTCCAGGAATATTTAGTAATTTTGAAATGCTATTAATATCTTCTACTGTGAAGATAGATGCAAAGTATTTATGCAAATACTCTGCCATTTTTCTTCTCCATTATCATTTCCTCTGCCTCATTCCTTAAGCAACCTATATTGTCTTTGGCTTCTTTCTTCCTTTTTAAATATATAAAGAAGCTCTTGCTGTCCATCTTCATATTACTTGCAAGTTTCTCCTCAAAGTTTATTTCCTCCCTTTTTATTATTTTTTTGTTGTCTTTTGTTGGTTTTTAAAATGCTCCAATCCTTTGGCTAAACCCTAATCTTTGCCACTTTGTAAGCTTCTTCTTTCAATCTGATGTTGAGCTCAACCACACTCTGCTGCCTGTATCTAAACTCACACAACATTCCACTGTCATCAGTGTATGTTTCTAAGTCTGTCAATGCCTCATTTTTAAAAGTTTTAAAAAAAAATTGTCTTTATATTCCTCAAAACTCTTGTGTTTTCCTATAAATTTCTCCATACTTACAACTCTCTGAGATCTCCAATTTTGGGCTCTTATCTCCGATCACTAATTTCTATTCCCATGAGGAGCTCAAGCAGTTCGTTCACTTTACTAACACCTTCCACCCCAACCTTAAGTTCACCTGGACCATCTCTGATACCTCTCTCTCCTTCCTGGACCTCTCTGTCTCCATCTCTGGTAACCACCTGGAAAGTGATATCTATTTTAAGCCCGACTCCCACAGCTACCTAGAGTACGCCTCCTCTCACCCAACTTCCTGCAGGGATGCGATCCCCTATTCCCAATTCCTCTGCCTCCATCGCATCTGCTCCCAAGCTGAGGCGTTGCACTCCCGGACATCCCAGATGTCCTCGTTTTTCAAGGACCGCAATTTCCCCCCCACAGCGGTCAAAAATGCCCTTGACCGCATCGCTTGCGTTTCCCACACCTCAGCTCTCACACCCCCTCCCCGCAATAAAAAAAGACAGAATTCCCCTTGTCCTCACCTATCACCCCATTAACCTCCGGATTCAACGCATCATTCTCCACCACTTCTGCCACCTGCAATCTGACCCCACTAATAAGGATATATTTCCCTCCCCACCTTTACCTGCCTTCCGGAGAGATCGCTCTCTCCGTGACTCCCTTGTCCGCTCCACACTCCCCACCAGCCCCACCACACCCGGCACCTTTCCCTGCAACCACAGGAGGTGCTACACCTGTCCCTACACCTCTCCCCTTTCCCCCATCCCAAGCCCCAAGAAGACCTTCCATATAAAGCAGATGTTCACCTGCACATCTGCTAATGTGGTATACTGTATCCGCTGTACCCGGTGTGGCCTCCTCTACATTGGGTAAATCAAACGGAGGCTTGGGGACCGCTTTATGGAACACCTACGATCGGTTTGCACTAAACAACTGCACTTCCCAGTCGCGAACCATTTCAATTCCCCCTCCCACTCCTTGAACGACGTGTCCATCCTGGGCATCCTGCAGTGCCACAACGATCTCACCCGAAGGTTGCAGGAACAGCATCTCATATTTCGCTTGGGAATCCTGCGGCCCAATGGTATCAACGTGGACTTCACAAGCTTCAAAATCTCCCCTCCCCCCACCGCATCCCAAAACCAGCCCAGCTCATATCAGCCTCCTTAACCTGTCCTCCCACCTATCCACTCCTCCCACCTCAAGCCCTACCCCCATCTCCTACCTACTAGCCTCATCCCACCTCCTTGACCTGTCCATCCTCCCTGGACCGACCTATCCCCTCCCTAACTCACCTTTACTGGCTCCACCCCCACCTCCTTGACCTGTCTGTCTCCTCTCCACCTATCTTCTCCTTTATCCATCTTCTATCCGCCTCCCCCT
>NC_063334.1:116376287-116410247 GCF_021869965.1 Rhincodon typus
CAGCATCTGCAGTTCCTCCTATCTCTGACCCCTTATTTTTAAATTGTTTTAGACTTTCCCAGAAGAGGAAATACGCTTTCCATATCCACTGTATCAGGATGCCTTCGGACATTACATGTTTCAAACAAATCACCTTGTACTCGTCTAAATTCCAAAGTATACATACACAGACTATCCAACCTTATAAGACAACCTGCCCATCAAATTCAGGTACCACTCTCTGAACTGCTTCCAATGCATTTACATCCTTCCTTAAATAAGGAGACCGATACTGTGCACAGTACTCCAGATGTGATGTCAACAGTGCCTGTGGTAAATGAAGCATAACTGAGTTTTATGTTCAATTTCCATTTCCATTAGGAATAACATTCTATTAGCTATCCTAATTACTTGCATGCTAACCTCTTGCAATTTGTGCACTAAGCCACCCAGGTCCCTCTGCATTTAAGAGCTCTGCAATCTTTCACCATTTTGATTATGCATTTTATGTTTTATTCTTCCTGCCAAAATGGATAATTTTATATTTTGCCACATTATATTCCATATGCCAGCTTTTTGGTCACTCACTTAACCTCTCTAGATCTTTCTGTAGCACCCTTGTGATCTCCAAACAACTTACTTCCCTACCTCTCTTAGATTGAACTCCAAGTTCTGGAATTTTCTCACTAAACTTCTTCACTTCTGTCTCTTTTCCTTTAAAATGACTCTTAAAATCTACCTTTTGACCAAACCATTGCTCACCTGTCCTCTTATATTTCTGTGTGGATTGATGTCAAATGCTGTCTGATCAAGCTTCTCTGAGGTACCTTGGGATGTTTTTACTATGATAAGGAAAATATAATAATACAAATTGTTGAAGTTATGGTACACTAAGTGAAGAGGTGCTACTTTAAAACAATTTATTATTTATTCTACTAATCTGACTTAGAGTCACTTCAATGAAGTTATCTTCTGGATTGGACAACAAGGAGGGGAAAAGGGAAGGAAAATAATAGAAGAGGTAAAAAATAGAAAAACATTTCATTATACATTCAATGATTTGCTTGAGCAACTCAAGGAATAATAAGGAGTCACCTGTGTGTTTGATGGACATTGCCACTGCTTCTCCTGTCTCATTAGAATTAAAAGAGAAATCTCAGTGCCTTCAAATGGTAGTGAATGTATATGTTTAGTGTAATGAAAAGTTCTCCTATATAATTAATGAGTTAGCTTTCCTGCTGGACTGTGAATTATGCTTGTTAGGGCACTTGTTCCAAACCTTTATCATAGTCTCAAATCCTTTGAAAGATTCCACATCTTGGTGATTAATAACCAAGTCATAATATTAGAATGTAAATTATTGCACAGACTAAGTAATTGGCTTGATAACAGGAAACAAAAGGCAGACTCATTTAGGAACCTATCAGTTTAGGAAGCTGATATGAATGGTAGACCCTCAGGAGAGTCAGTGCAAAAATTCTCACCACATTTTTTTATTAGTAGCTCAGATAAAGGATGATTTAAACCAACTTTTCTGATGGAACGCTAGGATGCATGTCAAATAAAGAGGCATAAGGCAAGGCGATATTTGATTGGTGTTGAGTTGGATCGAAGGGTCTGTTTCTGTGCTGAATATCTCTATGACTATGACTGAATGTGTGTAATTTGTATGCCTTATAATATCATTTATTTTGGATTTTTGAATTTTGAATTTTGAGCTAGTGGCATACAGGTCTTTTGTGTGTCTGAAAGGAATTTAATAATTAACTTGTAGCCCTAATGCTTTCTTTTAAAACATAGGGTTAGAGAGAGACTCCCTAGTCAGTAATGAGTTTTGTTCACATTGGGAGAGTTTATAAGCAAAAAACTAAACAGTATAGTGCTTTAGCTTTCAGATAGAAGATTCTTGAATTTCTTTTGGGCTTTGAGGAAATACTCATATCTTGAAAAATGCTTTTGGATTTCAGCTGGGAAGTCTTTCAGAAGTTTTGGCTGAAGCTAGAGGTGTAAAACAATTCCTCCTGAGAAAGGGAGGTCGTTCAGGATCGTTACGAAAAAGATTACCTCAGTGTAGGAAACTTAGTTTAAAAGTTCCAGACCAGAAGTGTTTAGTTACAACCTGAAGGAGTTATTTGAAGCTGAAATTGTCTTATATCAGTTATATGATGAATCAAGGAAGAGGCTATCAGATTCTTACAACTTGGAATTGAAATCACAGCTAAGTTAAACCTTATGTGGGATAGATATTGGACTTAATCAGAGTCATATAGCACGGAAACAGACCCTTTGGTCCAACTGATCTGCAGCGACCAGACATCCCACATCTGACCTAGTGCCATTTGCCAGCATTTGGCCCAGATCCCTCTAAGCCCTTTCTATGTATGTACTCATCCAGCTGACTTTTAAAAATTGTGATTGTACCAGCCTCCAACATTCTTCTGACAGCTCAGTCCATACACACACCATCCTCTGTGTGAAAAAGTTACCCCTCAGATTCTTTTTAAATCTTTCCCCTCTCACTTTAAGCCTGTGTCTTCTAGTTTTGAACTCCCCTACCCTAAGAGAATTATCCTTGGCTATTCACCCCATCCATGTTCCTCATGGTTTTATAAGCCTCTATAAGTTTTGTTTGGTGTGAATACTACAAAGGAGTGCTGCTATGATTAATGAGATTGTCTTTTACCATGTGTTTAAAAATCTTTAAATTTGTGTTAGATGAAAATGTTTGGTTGATCTATTTTATCTTCATTTCTTTTGTATAATAAATGTCTGATTTATTGGTAAATCCGAATATGTGGTATTGTGTGTTCATGCTTCAGTGAGAGACCAAATCTTTAGTAAAACAAAATAAATCTATCAAGCCAGATTTTGTCTGGGATGTGGCTTATTCAGTAATAACATCAGCTAGGATCACAACAGAGGAACAACAAAACTCAGAAATGGCAGAATTATCCTTAAGGGATCTAGGATTGCAATAATTTGGAAAATAAAAGCAAACACATTAATCCTTTCATGCAGTAAACTGTCCTTAGCCACTTCTCAGAAACATTTCCCGTCTGAATTTTACACCAAATTCTATAAGGGTATATCTGACTCGGCGACCAATAGCATAGTCATAGAAATAGAGTTAAGGAGTGGCTTGAAGGAGGAGTGAGGCTGAGAGGTAGAGAGTTTAAGGAGGGAATTGCAGTTCAGAGGCAAGTGAAGGCATGGTCATCAATTAACGTCAGAAAGAGCCATTGGTCAGAACTGGAGGAGCACATATACTCTAGAGCATTAAGGAATGGAGACATTACAAAGATTGAGATGGATAAAGCCATAGAGGTGGTTCAAATCAAGAATGAGAATTTGATACTTAAGATGTTGTCATGCCATTGTAGATCTGTGGGCTGAATGGTGACTGCTGGCCAGGACTTGGTGCAAGTTAAGGCATGGACAGCAGAACTCTGGAAAGACAATAGAAATTACTGGGCATATGCACCTTGACTGAATGCAGAAAGTACAGAAACTATTCGGAATGTAAATTTTGCAACAAAACACCAAATAATTGGGGGCTCAATGAGTTTATATTAAAGTGTGAAATCTGGGGGCGTGCAAACTAACCTGAAGCTATTTCCCAAAAAGGCATGTTGGGAAGAAAGAGTGTACGTCAGGAGTTAAGTGCTAGATCCAATTCCTAAAGGCAGGGTAAAAATATTAGCATATAAGATCACAGTATTGCAGATGCTGGAAATCTAAAATAAAAACAGAAAGTGCTGGAGAAACTCAGCAGGTCCAAATGTATCTGGAGAGAAAAGAACAAGAGTTAATGTTTCGAGTATGATATGACAGAACTGAACTGAAGAAGAGTCAGTCTGGAATCAAAACATTTACTCTGTTTCTCTCTCTCCACAGATGCTGCCAAAACTGCTGTGTTTCTCTATCATTTTCTATTATTAAAAATATTAGCATATTCCTTTAAAAACCAAACTATTCCATCCAGAATAGGATTAGTGATAATTCTAAAGGAAGCAGGGACCACAAATAGAAAGGCCTGTTCAACCTATTGGCTTTATTTCCATTTCTAAACTGTCTTAGGGAATGACCTGGTAATGGTCTTTAGAAGGAAGGAAGAAAAATCTTCACATTTATTCATTCATCGGATGTGGGTATCACTGACTAGGCCAGCATTTATTACCCATCCCTAATTGACCTTGAGGTGGTGTTTCTGATCCATCTTTGGTGTACAGGAACATAGGAACAGAGTTGGCCATTTGGCTCGTCAGATCTGCCCCACCACTCAATATGAACATGATCGATCAAACTCTGTGGAATCAACCATACCAGCTATCAGGGTAGACTGTTGCTACCAAGCTACCTTTCTGTACTAAGGTCTAAGTGCCTATTTGATTTGCAGTGGTGAAGGATAAGCCAGTAGTGAGTCCTCGTGGGAAGTGACTGTCTTTTAACAAGGCTAGCACAGTGGGTCAGTAGTTAGCACTAGGGACCCGGGTTCGATTCCACCCTTGGGCGACTGTGTGGAGTTTGCACATTCTGCCTGTGTCTGCTTGGGTTTCATTCGGGTGCTCTGGTTTCCTCCCACAGTCCAAAGATGTGCAGGCTAGGTGGATTGTCTCTGCTAAATTGTCCATAGTATCTAGGGATGTGCAGGTTAGGTGGACTAGCCATTGAAAATGCAGGATTACAGGGAAAGGTTAGGGCGCAGGGTCTGGGTGGGATGCTCTTCAGAGGGTTGGTGTGGACCTGAGAGGGCAAATAGCCTGCTTCCACGCTGTAGGGGTTCTATAAAGATGTAATTTATTACAAGATAGCAATAGATACAAATTACACTTGCTATTTAGACATAATAACGATGACAAAAATGATCAGGAGACAATGATGACACATCTGAATCCATTGGGATCTCAAGCTAGACTCCTGGTTATCCCCACCCAACTCTCATGACTTCACCATTTTGGATGGTTCTTACTGCTGTTTCTAACATTCTCCTTTCAAAATTATTATCTTATACAATCGTCTCCTTGAACCACTGCAGTCCATGTGGTGTAGGTATACCCATGGAGCTGTTAGGAAGGGAGTTCTAGGATTTTGTCCGAGCAACAGTGAAGGAATGGGACTTCATGTCAGGATAGTGTGCGACTTGGAGAGGATATTGTAGATTGTGATTTTGCTCTATACCCAATCTTTTAGGTGCTGGGACTCATGGATTTGGAAACAGCTCACCAACTTTCGGCATCACCTTCCTCATGTCATGAACGAGCCAACACCTCCAGTAATGCAGTAATCTCTCAGTTCTGCACTGGTTTTTCAGAATTGCTTTTTTTGCACTCAAGTGCTGGAATGAAACTTGAACTGACAACCTTTAGAGTCAGGGGCAAAAGCACTACCAACTAAGCAACGGCCTGCTTTGGAATAAGGAATAAGCAGTGTGTGAGAAACATTTCTATTCTTCCTCCCGTGGTACCCTGACATGTTTTTATTTATGAACAAAAACAAGGTTGCTGGAAAAGCCCAGCAGGTCTGGCAGCATCTGTGAAGGGAAAAACAGAGTTAACTTTTCTGGTCCGGTGATCCTTCCTCAGAACCCTCCTTTGTTCCTGATTTACAGATCCGCAGTTCTTTCGGTTTTTATTTATGATTTTATTTATGTCCACTGAGTGGACAGTTAATGGCACATCTAAACGTTGGCACTTACATCAATGCAGTGATGTCTGAGCACTGCATTTAAATGTCAAGCTAAATTGCACACTCAAGTTTTGACCTTGGCAAAGTATACTCTTAAGTGTTAAATTTAGCTTTCTGCCGTTGAGAAAAACACGAAGCTAAAATCAGGATAAATGGACTGATAGGGTTACGGGAAAAAGGCTGACTGGTGAGGCAACTTCTATGGAACGTAAGCTTTGAGACAAAACAATCAGTTGAATGGCTGTTCCAGTATTTAGATTCTACATAATGTCAAATAGGCTGCCAATTCACTGTCATCTCGGCTGTGCTTTCACACAAATTAACGTCAATCTGTTATACGTCTCTTGCAGGGTAAAATTGCTGATTTTTTTCCTAAATGTTAATCACATACAATTACATCAGAAAGTACAAATATTTGAGGTCTACTATAATCAAAAAAATTTAAAACAGTTCAAACCAGTATAGATTTCACACTAGGTTTTGCTAACACTCCACTGTATCTGCCATAAGCACAGGAGATGACAAAGAACAAATGAGTAATTAAGCCTACACAGAAGCCATTTGAAAGAATATTTGTTCCGACACTCTGTTTAGATTGTTCAACCTTCAATAGTAAAGGTACCACAATGCCACTCTCTTGTTAGAGAGGGAGAGATGCAAAGTGGTGGTTTAATCTGAGAGTAACCATGCCTCAAGCATGGGGAGAGGTTCAAAAGGTCCTTTACAGTAGCTTCAACTGGTCTGAGAATTGAACCCATGCTGTTTGTGTGACTCCACATTATAAACCAGCTGGTCTAGTCAGCTGAGTGAACAAACTCCTAAACCTTCAACAGGTAGATTGTTACGGTAGAAAAAAAGATTTCAAAAAGTATCACCTACTTGACTCAAAAACAAAGTTTCTGGAAAAGCTCAGCAGGTCTGGCAGCATCTGTGAAGGAGAAAACAGAGTTGACGTTTCGGGTCCGGTGACCCTTCCTCATCTATTTGTCTGTTTTACATTTCGCTTCCTGTTTTGTTTTTTTTTAACTCAGTCTGCATATTTGAAAATGAGAATAATGTAATTGGGTACAGCTTTGTTCCAAGTGAACATCTGGCAGTGAATTAAATGAAAGCAAAATATGCCGAAATCTGAAATAAAAACAGAAAATTGTAGAAAGCGTTGAACATTTGATCGATAGCATCTGTAAAGTGTGAAGCAGCTTGAACGTCCTTCATTGCTGACTCTTTCTAGTTCTGATGAGAGGTCACTCACTTGAAACATTTGGTCTGAACTTGCATTGGCAAAATGAAGTTGTCTGTTTGTGTAGATTTATAAAGTATGTTTGTTGTATCAGGTACATAAATAATAAGCTGATACAACAAACATACTTTATAAATCTTTATCGATCAAATGTTCAACGCTTTCTACAATTTTCTGTTTTAATTTCAGATTTCAGCATATTTTGCATTCATATGAAAGTGTCAAAATGTGCTGTTGAAACTTTAATCTGCCAGCAACTTGTGGAGACCACACATGTGCAGGATAACTTATGCAGGGATAGGGTAGGGGTGGATCTGCATGGGATGCTCTTTAGAGGATTGGTATGGGCTGAATAGCCTGCTTCCACACGGTAGAGATTCTATCAGAAATCTAGAACATTTGGTTCGTCGTTCCACATTTCTCCAGAGGATGCAATGCTAAGGTGTCGCCAGACTGCAATTAATTATAAATCAAATAGAACTGGTAAGAACTTTATTCTTTCACTGCTAGAGCCTCTGAAAACCCTTGTAAAAGGATGGAATAAGACCATGTACGAATATCATGAATATTGCTGGAAGACCCTTCTAATCCTGAAATGTTCATTTTAAATTCATGAAAAGTCAAATTTCTGCCATAATGATAAAAATACACAAACTTATAATTTCTCTTGAAGTTTCATTATTTTTAATTTAGCTCCTATTTTAGTCTATTCATAATCATGTTGTCAGGGTTGGAGGGTTTGAGCTATAGCCAGTGGTTGATTAGGCGAGGGCTATTTTCCCTGAAGCATCGGAGGCTGAGGGGTGACCTTATAGAGTTTTATAAAATCATCAGAGGTGTGGATAGAGTGAATAGCCAAGGTGTTTTCCCCAGGGTAGGGCAGTCTAAAGCTAGAGGGCAAAGGTTTAAGGTGAGAGGGGAAAGATTTAAGTGGCACCTAAGGGGCAACTTTTTCACGCAGAGGGTGGTGCGTGTATGGAACGAGCTGCCAGAGGAAATGGTGGAGGCTGGTACAATTACAACATTTAAAAGGCACCTGGATGGGTACATGAATAGCAAGGGTTTAGAGGGATATGGGCCAAATGCTGGCAAGTGGGATTAAGTTAATTTAGGATATCTGGTCAGTATGGACGAGTTGGACTGAACGGTCATTTTCCATGCTGTACAACTCTATGATTCTACGTGTTTCACCATTTGAAAATTTGAATTTAAATTTAAATTTAAAGTTAAATTTAAGCTTAAGGATAAGTAATGTTTTTAACTTCTTGGTTTACTGTTGGTGAGAATACTTCAATGTAATTGGCTGATTATCTTTCTTTCTGATTCCAGTGCTTCTAGAGTTCCTGTTAACCCAGTGCCAATTCAATTACTGTCAAGAAAGCAACAATCATGCCATTGTGATCGCTAGTTTTGCAGGCAGCTTTTCTCTCAATTTGGCGTCTTAAGTTCGCTGCTGGTTTATAATCTGGACCTCAGTTAGTTTGCTTCCTCTTCCAAAGCTTGTACATATCCTACTGTGTCTCCCGATAAATTAAATCGTCTGGCTTCCACCATTGCCCCTAGTTGGCTATATTTTTACTTACAGTTCCAGCTCTGTTGTGGCACATTCTCTTTAAAGAAAATTGTATGCTTACATGAATGAACAACTTTATAAGGGGGTGGATGCAGTCTTTTACCACTTGGACATTAAACATCACACAGAAAGAAACATCTGATGAGGGGAAGAGATAACACAGTGCAGAACTGAAGGAAAACAGCAGGCCAGGCAGCAACAGAGGTGTAGGAACGTTGATGTTTTGGGTCGGAATCCTTCTTCAGAAATGGTGAGGGAGAAGGGAACTCAGAAATAAATAGAGAGAGGAGGAGTGGAGCTGGGGCAGGTAGGTGGGATGATGATAGGTGAGTGCAGGTAGGGAGTGATGGGGATTGGTCAGTGAGGTGGGAGGGGTGTATAGGTGGGAGAGAAGATGGACAGGTTGTGTCAGGTCAAGGAGGCGGGGTTGAGAGGGAGGTTTGGTCATGAGGAGATTTTGAAACTGGTAAAATCCACATTTAGGCCATTTGGCTGTCAGCTCCCAAGGTGGAATAATAGGTACTGCTCCTCCAGTTTCTGGGTGGCATCATTGTGACACTGGAGGAGGCCCAGGGTAGATATGTCACCCAGGGAGTGGGAGAGTGAGTTGAGATGGTTCGTGACCGGAAGGTGTTGTCGTTTGAGGAATGATGAGGAATGCTGGAGATAGGAGCTGCCAGCTATTCTTTCCATTGAAACTAACTTAAAGAAAATTTAAATTTGCCATCACCCTCTCCTGATATTCCCTTCTGTGGTCTGTTTAATATACCTTTATCCATATATTGAAATAGGCAGCAAAAGACTTTCAGAGAATTATAAGGGTTTTATTGCAAATTTATAATTTAGCACAAATATCAGGTTCCACCTTTTCCTTCTCTCCTGAAGTGACATCTACATTGGTGGTAGTACAGTTAATATTATCGAGGACTTGTGCTCCAGAGCTTGCTGCTCCCCTAGCCAAGCTACTCCAATACAACACTGGCATTCACCTAACAATATGGAAAATTGCCCAGGTATGTCCTGTATACAAAAAGCAAGACAAATCCAACCCAGCCAATTACTGACCTATCAGTCTATTCTCGATCATAGTGAAGTGATGGAAGGTGTCATTAACAGTGCTATCAAGCAGCACCTGCTCAGCAATAACCTGCTCGATGACACTGAGTTTGGGTTCTGCAGGGGCCACTCAGCTCCTTATTACAGCTTTGGTTCAAACATGGACAAAAGAACTGAATTCCAGAGTCTGACAGCAATGGACATTAAAGCCGCTTTGACTGAGTGTGGCATCAAGGAGCCTCAGCAAAACCAGAATCAATGGCAGCAGGAGGCAAGCTCTCCACTGGCTTGAGTCATACTTGGCATGTAAGAAGATGATTATGGTTGTTGGAGGTCAGTCATATAAGCTCTGGGGCATCTCTGCAGGAATTCCTCAGGGTAGTGTCAGTGACACAACCATCTTCAGCTGCTTCATTAATGACCTGCCGTCCATCATCAGGTTAGAATTGGGAATATTCACCAATGCTTGCACAATGCTTAGCACAATTCACAACTCCTCAGATACTGAAGAAGTCCATAAACAGAGTGGCTACAAGAGCAGGTCAGAGGCTAGGAATACTGCAACAACTAACACACCTCCTGATGCCCTAAAGCCTGTCCACCATTTACAAGGTACAAGTCAGGACTATGATGGAAAAATCCCCATTTGCCCGGATGTGCAGCTTCAACAATACTTAAGAAGCTTGACACCATCTAGGACAAAGCAGCCCTCTTGATTGGCATCACATCCACGAGCATCCACTCCCTCCACCACTGACACTCAGTAGCAGCAGTGTGCACTATCTACAAAATGCACTGCAGAAATTCACCAAAGATCCCCAGGCAGCATGTTTCAAACCCATGACCACTTCCATTTGGAAAGACCTTACGAATAACGCTAACTGCACGTTCCCCTCCAAGCTGCTTACCAACCTGACTTGGAAACATATTATCATTTCTTCACTGTCGTTGTGTTAAAATTCTGGAATTCTCTTCCTAAGGGCATTGAGGATCTACCTACAGCACGTGGACAGCAACAGTTCGAGAAGGCAGCTCACCACCACCTTATCAAATGTGCTAAGGGACAGCCAACAATTGCTGATCAGCTTACGATGCCCACATCCAACAAATAATTTAAAAAAAAGAACCCATGTGTATAACCTGCTTTTAATCAACTCTGGAGTGGAGTTCTGGTCACCATTAAAGCTGCTTGTTAGTCCCCAATTCAAGTCTCTGAAACTTCAATGCAAAACCAAGACTGTAGTTCAGTACTGAGGGAATGCTACATTTTCAGAATTACTGTTTTTTGGATGAGCTGTTAAGCTGTAACCCTGGCTGCCCTATCTTTTGGTGGATGTTGACACTATTTCAAAGAAGGGAAGGGACATTTTCTTGATGCTCTTGATATTTATCCCTCAATTGTCTTCACACATATATAGATATCCGATCATTTTTATTTTCCTCTGTGGGGGTCTATTTGCTGTCATATTTACAATAATGACGAGATTTTAAAAACAATCTTAATTGGCTCTGAAGATTTATAGGCTTCTTTAAAAAGAAGCCAGGAAATGGCCATTATTCAGCTTCTGAAATCTTCTTCAGGTGGCTGCATTTTGGCTTGTAGCACCTGTTTTGTTGTAGCTCATTGTTTTGCTTACATGAATAAAACAGCCTAATTCGGAACCAATTTCTGTCTTTATAAATGCAAGCCTTTCTATTTTACCAGAAGAGACAGATAGCTTCCCTGTGCACTGCCTTATCTGAAGGACAGTACCTCTGAAAAAAAGCAACACAGGCTCAGTAATGGTTTAAAGCATTAGCCTAGATTACATCAGCCCTGGCTCAGTTGGTCATACTCTTTTCCGCCCATGAGTCAGAAGGTTGTGAGTTCACATCATTAACCAGGGATGGGAGTACAAAATTCTAGGCTGACGTTGCAGACTCATGTACTCTTAAGTGCGCTGCCTGACAAGTGAGATGTTAAACTGAGGCCTTGTCTGATCTCTCAAGTGCATGTCCAGGCTCCCCTGACACTATTTCAAAGAAGAGCTGAGGAGTTCACATCCAGCTCAAAATTTATGTCTCCACTAGCATCATTCAGAAAGTACATTTGAGTGATCATTATGTTTGTGGGAGCTTGCAGTGTAAGCTGCTGTGTTTTCTGCACGGCAGTGACTATGTTGCAATAGATATTTATTTAGTTAAAATGAGTTTGGGGATCCCTTGAGGTTGGAAAAGGTGTCATGCAAATGCAAGTCTTTCATTCAAATAAAATTGATTGTTAATTGTGGGGTAGAGCATCTGCATTGAAATAAATTAGCTTTATTGTCACAAATACTCACGAGTATAGTGAAAAGTTTATAATTTGCCACTCACAGTACCAATTTAGGTACCTAGGTACAATCTTTAGTTACAGAATAGAGAAATGAAGAAAGAGAAGTTACATTACATTACAGTATGACCATAAGTCAGAAAAAAAAAACAAGAAGCAAAGTTAAAAGGACAAACATCACAGTGTGTCAATGTCAATATAGTTCTGGGATGGCTCCACCACAGTTATGACTTCTGTTAGAAATTTTCAGAATCTCTGAATTGTCAGAGCACTTAAGGAGGTCATTCACCCCACTGAAGCTGTGTGGGCACTCCAAAGGAACATTTCACCTAGTGTCGCTTTTCTGCCCACACCCTCTAACCCTGCACCTTTTATCTTTTTGGAAATCACAGTCTAATTCCTTTTTGGGATAGCAAGAGCTGCCGATGCTGGAGTCAGAGATAACACAGGGCGGAGCTGGAGGAACACAGCAGGCCAGGCAGCATCAGAGGAACAGGAAAGTTGACGTTTCGGGTCAGGACCCTTCTTCAGAATGGGGGAGGGAGAAGGGAGCTCTGAAATAAATAGAGAGAGGAGGGTTGGGGCTGGGGAAGGTACGTGGGATGGTGATAGGTGAGTGCAGGTAGGGAGTGGTGGGGATTGTTCAGTGAGGTGGGAGGAGCGGATAGGTGAGAGAGAAGATGGGCAGGTTGTGTCAGGTCAAGGAGGCAGGGATGAGAGGGAGGGTTAGACCTGAAGAAGGATCCTGACCCAAAACGTCAACTTTCCTGCTCCTCTGATGCTACCTGGCCTGCTGTGTTCCTCCAGCTCCACACTGTTTTATATTCGATTCCTTTTTGAATGTCTCAGTTGAACCTGCCTCTACCACTCTCAGACACTGTACTTCAGTGTATTAACTACTCACCATTTGAAAGAACTTTTTCCTTCCTTTGCTCTTTCAAATTGACCTTCCTTTGAAAGAAGCAAAACATATGCACAACTAGAATACATGACAACATTGCAAGATGCTTACAGTTGACAAAAGCCATTCAACTTGCCTGAAGTTCAAGAACCATTGCAATGCAGAAGAATGCCATTTGTTCCTTCATGCCTGTGCTGACCCTTTGAAAACGCTTTTCAATTAGACTCATTAACTCCACATTTGTGCATCTAATTATTTCTGAATTAATTCTGCACTCTGTTCAGAAATTTATTCCTTGGCAATGGTCCTAAATTTACATCTCAATAGCTTAATCCTCTGATCCCTTTGTCCCACACCCACTGTTTAAAGACATATTTAATTTGTCAATTGTTAGTTCTATCATCTCCTCTAGCTCCATAAATCTCTGAGGTGTCCACACTCCTCTGATTCTCATTTTACATGTTTCCAACTATAATTGCATTGGTGGTTTTGCCTTCAGGCTTTCGAATTCCCTCCCCCAACCTTGTTGCTTCCCTCTTTTAAGATTCCCCTGCATATTGACATTTTTGATTTAAGATTTTGCTCATCTAGCTTCATATTTCCTTAAAACAAAACATGTATGATCTGTTCTGAAGCAGGGTCACTGGACTCAAAAGTTAACTCTGCTTTCTCTGCACAGACTTGCTAAGTTTCTCCAGCAAGTTCTGTTTTGGTTTCGCATTTCTTTGTGTGACTAAGTGCAATTTCTGATACTCTTTTGAACCACCTTGAGATGTTTCATTATGTTAAAGGCATTATAAAAGTATAAGTTGTTGCGGCATTTGGTCCCATTCAAAACTTATCCTGCTAACTAAAGCCAAAAATACACAATTTATATTGAAACAGCTCCCTTAATGTCGTAAAACATCCTGATGTGCTAAAAACTCCAAAATGATGACTCAGTCAATTATCTCTTTCATTGTTTGAAAGCTTGTGCTATGCACCAATTGTCCTCCTCCTAAATGATTGTAACTGTTTGAAATGGAATGTATCGGTTGTAACATGTAGACTGCAGACACGTTTCTTCAATTTATTCTAACCTGATTATCTTCCTCAGAGAGGTGACATGGAGCCTGGTGTAAAATGCAGAAATGCTCCAGTGGTGTAGTTCGAAAACTCCACTCAATAAACCACAACTTACTTCTCTCCAGAGTATAAAAGGATATAACAAGCTGAGTGTTAGGATATCTTTCAATCCCAGTGGAAAACAGGAGAAAGTAATTTGTCCCACAGTGCTACAATACAAATAGAGAAAAAAGGTCAGCACTTTTGCCCCTCAGGAAATCACTTTTGAAATCAACTATTTTTATTCACACCTCTAAGCAACGAAAGGTCATTTTCCTTTCACAGGTTGCCTTGGAATGAATGCTCTGACACTCCCAAGGAATTCCTTAAACATTAATTCCCTGCGCCACTGACATGCTGTGGCAATAGTGTGTATCAACTACAAGATGCAATGCAGTGACTCAGCAAGGCTCCAAACCTGCAAACTCTACCATCTAGAAGGACAAGGGCAGCACATTTAAGGGAACACAGCTTCTTGGAAGCTCTCCGCCAAGCTGCACACCATCCTGACCTGGAAGTGTGTGTTGCCGTTCCTTCATTGCCACTAAAAATCCTGGAACTCTGATAACATTGTGGGCATACCAACATGGGCTTCTGTGGTTCAAAAAGGCCATCTTCTCAAGAGTAATTAGAGACAGGCAGAAAAGTTCATTTGAAGCTGTTTTATTTTTAGTTATGTCAATATAATATTAATTTATTCAGTATTTTACCATTTATACAATTTATTCAGTAATTTATTCAGCTTTACAAGTTGGCACTGGAACATGGCGATGTTATCCACTTTTCACTGCACCTAGGTACAAGTGACAATATACTAAAATATAAATAAATCTACTAAATGCTGGCCCAGCTTTCATTATATGAATAAAAATGAAACAGACATTGAGAAATTTCCCCATACTCCTTCACACCTTTAAGCTCCGGAAATCTGTCGAGTTCTTTCTTAAATATATTCAAAGACTTCCACAGCCGTCTTTGTTGAGAATTCCACAGGTTGGCCACCTCCTGAGTGAACAGGTTTCTCCTTATCTCAGTTCCAGTTGGCCTACTGCATATCCTGAGACCATGACCCCTTATTCTGGGAACCCCAACCAGGGGAAACGTCATCCATTCATCCTGTCTCTCCAGCCCTGTTGGAAATTCATATCTTTCAGTTATGATGCAATTCAAAGGAATAGTAATGGTTGTGGTCATGGGTTGTTCCATGAATATTTTTGTTTTTAGACTACCTTTAAGCCAAAGGTCCACAAAAGTGATTGTCTGAGGAGGAGATGCTGAGTAAGTTGTTACGGACTTCATTGGTAAGTGTGTAGAAGACTGTGTACCGAAGGAGTTAATCCGAATGTTCCCCATGGATAGACTAAGAGAATGACTCCCTACAGAAGTCCAGGTCTGGGCAACCCCGATCTAGACAGGAAATCTATGTATGACCTTTGTAATGCCATCAGAAACGCCAAGAGGCAATACCAAACTAAGCTTGAGACCCAGACTAACTGCATGGTCATCTGTCATTTGTAGCAAGATTTACATGATGTAAGGGGCTATAAAGCAAAGTTGAACAGAATCGCAGGGAACAATACATAACTATCCAACGAGCTCAATGCATTCTATGCTCACTTTGAACAGAAGGTCAGTGAAGTGATGGCACCTATCCCAAGAACCTCGGGTGCACCTGTACCCATAGTCACCACCGATGTTAGATTGGCTTTCTTGAAAGTGAATCTAGGGAAAGTGACTGGCTTGGATGGAGTCTCTGGCTGTGCACTCAGATCTTGTGCAGACCAGCTGGCGGGAGTATTCAAAGACATCTTTAACCTCTCCTTAATACACTCTGAAGTCCTCACCTGCTTCAAGAAGGCCACCATCATCCTGGTGCCAAGAGAAAATCATGCAGTGTGCCTCAATGACTACTGCCCAGTGGCTCTGACATCCATCATCACGAAGTGCATCGAGAGGTTAGTCATGGCTCACAACAACTCCAGCCGACCAAATTACCTCGATCTTTTGCAATTTGCCTACAGGTGCAACAGGTCTATTGCAGATATCATCTCCCTGACCCTACACTCATCCCTGGAGCATTTGGATAACAAGGATATCCACGTCAGACTCCTACTTATTGACCACAGTTCTGTCTTCAAGACCATAATTCCAAATGAACCCATCTCCAAAAACCGACTCTGAGGTCTCGGCTCCCCTTTTTGTAACTGGATCCACGAATTCCTGATCCATTGACTGCAATCAGCAAGAAAAGGCAACAACAATTCCTCCACCATAACCCTCAACACCTTTGACCCACAAAGCTGCGTACTCAGTCCCCTACCATACTCCTTATACACTACTGACTGTGTGGCCAAATTTCACCCCAACTCCATTTACAAGCTTGCTGATGAAACCACCATCGTAGGGCGGATCTCAAACAAAGACAAGACAGAGCACAAGAAAGAGATTGATTGCTGAGCAGCATGGTGTAAAGACAACAGTCTCTCCATCAATGTCAGCAAAGTGAAGGAGCTTGTCATTGACTTCAGGAAGCAGAGTGGAGGGCATGCCCCTGTCTTCATCAATGGTGCTGAGGTGGAAATGTTCGAAAGCATCAAGTTCCTGGGAGTGATGATCACCAGCAATCTGTCCTGGCCCACCCATGTCAATGTGACGGTCAATAAAAGCACAACATTGTCTCTACTTACTCAAGAAGCTAAGAAAATTCGGCATGTCCACAAGGATTCTTACTAAATGTTATGGATGCATCATAGAAAGCATTCTAGATGGATGCATCACAGTGTGGTATGGCAACTACTCTTCTCAAGACAGTAAGTAATTATAGACAGTCGTGAACACAGCCCAGTCCATCACACAAAACAGCCTTCCATCCATTGACTCCGTCTATACTTCCTGTTGTTTCAGGAAAGCAACCAACATAATCAAAGACCCCTCCCATCCCAGTTATATTTTCTTCCAACCTCTTCAATTGCGCAGAAGATATGAACATTTGAATAGACTACGAACAGATTCAAGGACAGCTTCTTCCCCACTATTATCATACTTTTGAAAGGACCTCTCAGATGTTAATGCTGATCTCTCTCTCTGCACCTTCTCTGCCTGTATATGCACGCAAAACAGCATTCAGTCCTGTAGCTCGGTACATGTGATAACGATAAATCAAACTCAGACTCAGGTTGGGTCTGGATTTGAGAAGCAGAGGCAACTTAGTGAAACATATAAGATTCTTAGGGGCCTTGATAGTGTAGATGTGGAGTGGTTGCTTCCCCTTGTGGGAGAGGCTAGGACCAAGAGGCATAATCTTAGAGTTAGTGGGTCACTCTATTGGGACTGAAATAGGAAGAATTTATTCTCTCAGAGCAGCTCACCACCACCTTCTCCAGGGCAACTAGGGATGAGCAACAAATTAGTTCTACATCATGTGAATGAATAAAAAAATGAATACCACTATCCCTCCAACATTCCTTCTTTTTCTATCATTCCTCAACACCTTGTATTCGGCAATATTTAATGCCCGGTGCTGACCCCTCTTGAAGTAAAGTCTCTATTATAGCCTCAAAATCATATTACCGTATAGCAGCCTGCATGTATAATACATCAGTCTTAAGTATACAAGTACTTATTTGGTAGTAAACAAAGCTTTGCAGCTAATCGGCGGAGACTCAACCAGTGTCCACTTGCCAACCAATCAACAGTCTCCTCTTACGCAGTATAAATTTCAATTTTCCCCCTAAATTGGCATTCTTGCAAAGTGTGTGCAAGATGAAAAGCTTTGACAAAATGTCTTTTTGTCAGCATTACACCAATTGTATTTACCACAGTCCACACCTTCACATAAATGTACTATATCTCTGATTTAGACTCAAGACTGTTTGAGATGAAGTGTCTAAGTATAATGTAAATAGAACCTGTAATTTCAAAATGCCACATATTTTATGAGAGTGGGTTATTATAAGAAGGAGTGAGTCAGTAACATTTGAAATGAAATTGGACAGTTATTTTAAAAAGGATGTGTATTAAGGGATATGGGTGGGGTGGAGGAGAGGCAGTAAAATGTTGCTACACAGAATAGCTTCGGGTAGCAGCCTCCTCGCTTTTAAAATGTTGCAAGTCCATTTTTATTCTTGTTCCCACACACTCCTCCCTTTACCCTGCAATTGCCCCAGTCCTACAGCCCACAGCAATTTCTACACCCCTTGGGCATTCCTGATTTTAAGACTGAGCATTTTCCCGTTTCCTTTTGAAGCTGTGCTTTTTACTGTGAACCTTCAGCTGCCAAGTCTTGAAATTCTGTCCTTAAACCTCTCTAAATCTCTGGTTCTTTTTCCCTTCTTTATTTGAACTGTATCAAACATGCCTCTTGGATCAAGCAGATCCCAGTCTTAACATCTTGTTTTCTGCAGGGTCAAATGTTGCTGTTGTGAAGCACCTTGGGATGTTTTTTGCTGCATTAAGTTGCTATATAATTGGAAGTTGTTGCACCTTCAAAGGAGTCAGACTGTGTCATTGATTAGTGAGGCTGTTACAAAACCAGCTGAGCTACAGAGGGATTGTAAAATATCCAGTGGCACCAAGTCACAGAGCACTTTTCTTCGACATGATTTATCAGGACTCCCAGTTGTTTCGTACTGTTGTATATTCATGTTGCATCGGCAGATGGAATTGAAATTAACAGATAAAGTGAGAGCTCCACGTTTCCCTGTTCCATACTAAAGAGATGCCTTGAACCTTATTGAATTGAAAAAAATAAATTATACAACTAATTTGCAAATAGATGCCTTTCTAACACCACCAGCAGTTTATGTTTTGTTTACATGAGGTCAGAAGTTACATTAGGTTATATTCCAACAGGTTTATTTGAAATCACAAGCACTGCCCCATTATCACCTGACAAAGGGGCAATGCTCCAAAAGCTTATGACTTCAAATAAACCTGTTGGACTGTAACCTGGTGTCATGTGACTTCTGACCTTGTCCACTCCAGTCCAACACTGGCCACCCCGACATCTTTTTGCATTGCCACACTTATAAGGCTGTGAAAATTGAATAGAGGACAGGTAGCCAATATATAAGAATACCACCACCTGCCAGTTCCCTTCAAAGACACACACCATCCAGACTTGGAAATATATCATTATTCCTTCAGCATCACTGGGTCAAAATCCTGAAACATCCTTCCTGATGGTATTATCATAGGTAGAATCCCTACAGTGTGGAAACAGGCCCTTCAGCCCAACAAGTCCACAGCAACCCTCAGACTATCCCACCCAATCTACACATCCCTGAACACTACAGGCAATTTAGAATGGCCAATCCACCTAAACTGCACATCTTTGGATTGTGGGAGGAAACCCACACAGACAGAATGGGCAAACTCCACACAGAGAGTTGCCCAAGGATGGAATTGAACCCAGGTCCCTGGTGCTATAAGGCAGTAGTGCTAACCACTGAGCCACTGTGCCACCCTATGGTGCACCTCCACCAAATTGACAGCAGTAGTTAAAGAAAATAGCACATTACCATCTTCTCAAGGGCAGCTGGAGAAGGGCAAATGATTCTGGCCCAGCCAACGATGCCTACATCCCATGAATGAAAAAAAAATCAAAGGCAAGGAGTTGGAAAATGGAATTGAGAGACACATCATTAATGTTGGATTAGGTTTGAGGGGCTGAATGGTTACTCTTTGTTCCCAGTTTTTGAGACTTGGTGGAATTTCAGGAAGATAGTTTAAGAGACAGTTTTCACTATATTTTTGGTATATTTTGTTAGTTCCCGATGGAGATACAATGGAGACTGAAGAATTCACAAGATATTTCTTAATATCATTCATGTGAGCCGTGCTGAGTCTTCTGCCAGTGAAAACACACAATTATTTTCCTTGCAAAAAGCATTGTGATGATAATCTTTCTCCCCAAGTTGAGAATTAAACAGTTGTGGGATGTCTGTGGATTTGTTATGCATATTAAACCACACAACAGTTGCAGAAAATGTTGGTCACCCTGACAGATGTTGAATCACATTTAGAAAATGGACACAGAATAGGAAGATCATTTGAGCCATCTTAGCTTATCCATTCGGATTGTCGTTTTGCTCAGCTCATTTCAGCATTCAGTGGTCTCTGGAAAGTTTAGGGTTATCGTATGAAGTTTATAGCACAGTGAGAACAGTGGAGGTCTGGGAGCCATAAATCACAGAGCAACAGAGAGATGATTGAACAATGGGGCTTATGGAGACCCGAGCGCAGAGTGAGAGAGTCACATAACATTCAAGGCCTGGAGCCAAGTGATGGAAAGTGGGATTAGTGTAGGTAGGTTGACGCAGACTCGATGGGCCGATGGGTGTCTTCTGTGTTGTATGACACCATGACTCTATGAGAAAAGCAGACGCCTGAGTGGATTGGAGTGTTCTGGAAGAACAGGGGGAAAAGCAGAAGAATGAGAGAACAGTGGGAGGAGCAGACCTCTGAGAGAATAGTGGCGAAGAGAGAGATAGAAAAGAATTTTGAGTGAATCATGTCTCAGTAGAGTGGATGGGTGAGTGTGAATTACAGTTGGTTGTTTTGCTGTCGAAGTGAAGGAAGTGTATTAAATTTACTGCAGAGAATCTATAATTTGCTGTTACTTTATTAAGTTAATATATAGTCTCAGTACAGTAAATAATAAAACTAAATTAATCAACTGAACAAAAAATTTAATTAATTAGTGCTGAGAGGAGGAGGAGCTGAACCCCAGGTCACTATTGAGAATAAATACAGCAAACTTTTTATTAACCGGCCCCTATGGGACCAGGAATGTGCCAGTTGATCAAATATTCCAGTTGATCAAGAGGTCCACATGGTCAATGTAAAAATACACACACAAAGTAATAAAAATACAAGGGGTGTAAACATTACGGCCATACTTTATTTACAATATATTAAAGTAAGGATCTGAGATGGAAGAATAGGAACAAGAATAACCAGGGTTTTTAAAGCTGAAATTGTTCTCAAAGTCTTAAGTAATATTTCTGATAAATTTATATTAAATGGAGGCATCGCAGGCCATTTTAATGGATATCGATTGTCTCATGAGTGAATCTAATTGACAACCATCCAGCAACAACCAGAAGTTTCATGTCAGCCTGCCCTTTCTGCCCTTTCCCTTAATCATGGGAGGATTTCCTGGTGTTCTGAAGAAGATTCATACTAGACATGAAATGTTAGCTCTGTTTCTCTCTCCACAAGTGCTGCCTGACATGTTGAGTTTCTCCAGCACTGTTGGTTATTATTGTGGAAGTCCAGCATCCACAGAACTATGCTTTTATTTAAGGTTTGCCTGCTGCTAGGAGACAGACACAGTGTCTCCGCTATGATGAAATTGGCTTGGTTGCTGACTGAAATCGGTTGTAGTAAATCCAGTCCTTTGCCCAGGCAATGTCACCAAACTCTTTGCCCTTTAAGATTGCAGCAATACTTGTTGGCAAATCCAGAAACTCACCATTGCACCTTGAATGACACTCCAAGCTTACTTCAACATGCCCTTAGGAGTCACTCTATCCACAAGTTAAGTGCCTGTGTCTCTCTTGCAGCTATGAATGATTTTTAGTGAGTCATGGATTTGCATCATCCAAATCTGGAAAAATAGCTGTCACATCAACCGTTAGGGCTTTATTTTTTTCACTCATGGAGCATGGACTTCGTCAGTTGGCCAATCTACCATCTCCACTTATCCTTGAGAAGGTGGTGGTGAGCTGCCTTCTTTAACCATAGCAGGCCACATTGCTGTTAGGGAGGGAGTTCCAGGATTTTAACTCAGCGTCAGTGAAGGAACAGTGATATTTTTCCAAGTCAGAGTGGTCTGTGGCTTGGAGGGGAATTTGCAGGTGGTGGTGCTCCCATGTATCTACTGCTCTTGTCCTTCTAGATGGAAGCAGTTGTGGGTTTGGAAGGTGCTATCTAAGGAGCCTTGGTGAAGTTCTGCAGTGCATCTTGTAGATGGTACAAATTGGTGTCATGGTAAATCATGCTGTGCGTGGTGTCATGTATGGTGTCAGAATAGCCCTCTTCAGCTGCTTCTGGTGACATTCCAATGACATTAAGAAGATGAAAATTGCACACTGGCTGAAGCTCAGTATGACTTTACCTGATGCATTCCAGTATTCTGGACTCCTATTTCCAATATGGTAACTTAGTTAATATGAGGTCACCATTTGTGGGGAATCTTCAAGCCTCAAAATTCAGACTGAAGGCCCATGGTGGCACTTTCACCTCTGAGTCAATGGTTGTGGGTTCAAATTCCATCCAGGGACTGGAGTCCACAGTCTAAGATGAGATGCCAATTCAGTGCAGACCCATTGCTGCACAGCCAGAGGGGCCTTCTTTCAGCTTAATTTTAAATTGATGCCATCTCTGCTCACTATTCCTAACAATGAGAGGGTTTAGCACATGAGAAATTAATGAGCATATTGGAGCTATCTATGCCTATTGGTGTTTAGAAGAATGAGAGGTTTTCTTATTGAAATGCTGTAAATAACCGAATGTGTGGCCAAATTTCACCCCCAACTCCATTTACAAGTTTGCTAATGAAACCAGTGTTTGTAGGACGCATCTCCAACAAAGACGAGACAGAATACAAGAAAGAGACTGAATGCTGGGCAAAAGTACTTCCAAAAGTAGGGATGACAGTTCAAAATTAGGTTCCTTCCAATTGAGATGGACATCGAGTGGAGTTTCTTTTATCAGAGGTTTGTTGTCTGTTGGGATTGACTTCCCTGTGGAGGCATGGTCATTAAAGATATTCAACGCTAAGTTGGATGGATTTTTGATCACCAAGAATTGAGGGCACAGGGTGTGTGATGGGTTTGAAGAGGGCAGATAGGAAGGTGATTGTTAAGGCCACTGTGAGATCAGTCATGATCTTGTCGTAAGATAGGGCAGTCTCCAGGGGCCAAATATGGCAGGATAATAGGGAAAAGGCAGGATATTGGTATGAGATGATTGAGTCTCCCTCTGTTTTGTAATAGTTCTGTGAATCTATGAAATGGCCGACTCCTGCTCTTTATGCTTGTATATTTTCACAGGTGAATGCAAAAGATCAGACAACTGTATTTGTCAAAAAGCAGGGGATTTCTGGCCAATATTTATAGCCAGGTAAGCATGGTAAGCTTGCCCAACATTGTCTCTTTTTATTTCATCAAGTGCAGTGCTTTGAGATGCTGGGAGTCCATAAAAAAAGTAGCAGAAATGCCGTTCTGTTCAGTTCTTTAACATTTGTCACCAACTGTTTTCTCCAATGTAAAGCACTTTACATTTGTTCTTATTAAGCTGCCTTTGCCATCATTCTACCCGTCATCTCATCCTGTGTTTCCCTGAGTGGTGTCCTAAGATACAAATTTTTTTATTGGCAATTCTATTTCAAATTAAATTACAAAGTCCGCCTTGATCCTGATTTATATGGTTAGCACAATAAAGCAGTTTAAAATGTTGCTGAATGGAAGACTAAGTTAATCTACCCCACAATAACTAATTAAATTGGTGTTTTTAGTCTTGTATTTATGGCTGTGCTTTAGCTAGCAGTGGAAAATATGAGCTGGGGAGTAATATTGCTGAACAACAGACAACTCCTGCTTAGAATGAGCTTGCTGACTGAAGGTAAATGGGCACTAAAAAGTTCTGGCATGAAAGAAGGACCCTTTGTGATTTCAAATAAAGCATCCAGCTTCTGAAGACGACAGAGGGAAGGATGAATTACATTAAATAGCACTTGTGAGAGGGTGGTCTGTGAAGGCTTATCTGAATAGCAAACACTCTCACATCAACCCAACACTGGCTCACTCCCAGGGGATAGATCAGGTGGTTGACTCTTAGTTCCGCCCACCCTTCAATGTAAATGGGAGCGCAGCTTGCGCTTTGGCCTGAGTTTGAGGCAGAGCTTTCCTTCGGAGCAGGATGGTACTGGCGGCTGCATTGGGTTGGAGACTGAGACAAGCCCAGGTTCAATCCATCACTGATGGGAAAATCACGTGCTATGCTCACAGGCTCCAGAGGGATATCCCTATCGGGGAGACAATGGCCTAGTGGTATTGTCACTAGTCTGTTAATCTAGAGACCCAGGTAACGTTCCCACCATGGTGGGATCCAATAAAAGAATCTGGAATTAAGAGTCTAATGATGACCACAGTCAGGAGACACCCATCTGGTTCACTAATGTCCCTTTAGGGAAGGGAACTGCCATCCTTACTGCGTCTGGCCTACATGTGACTCCAGACCCATAGCAATGTTGTTGACTTTCCATTGGCCTCTGAGAAATCAGGGATGGGGGCAATAAATGCTGAACTAGCCAGTGAAACACTCATCTTTTGAATGAATAAACAAAAATAATACCAATTAAGATGAGCAATGTGGTTCCTGGAGGCATCTCAAAATAAAGCCAACTGACCAAGACTGGCTAAATTATGGGATAATCCAAAACAAAAATCTCACAAATAAGTACCCTAACATCTCAAAATGCTTTACAGTCAATGTGAAGTGAAACTCTGTTTAAAAATGTGAAACGTGGAGGAACATATACAGGCTCAACCAGAGCCCTCGTGTGACAGTGTCCAACAATCTTCCGTTGTGACATCGGTTAAGGGATAAATATTGGCCTCTCCATCTCTGGCTTTCCCCACTTTGAGATGATCATGGTGGGCGAGAGACCTGTTTGAAGCTCAGTCTTATGTGTCCAGAGAGCTCCCAATACTGAAGCTGAGTTCACTGGACAGCTGTCTCCAGAGGAAATGGAGGCATTGTGAATGAGAGCAGCGATCCAGACCAGACTGGACAGTTAGTTATCTTGCTTTTACCCCCATTACTGCTGAGCTGAGAGAATACACAGCTGCAGGCAGCACAGTGGCTCAGTGATTAGCACTGCTGCCTCACAGCCCCAGGGACCTGGGTTTAATTCCAGCCTTGTGTGACTGTGTGGGTTTCCTCCGGGTGCCCTGGTTTCCACCCATAGTCCAAAGATATGCAGGGTTAGGTGGATTGACCATGTCAAATTGCCCACAGTGTCCAGGGATGTGTAGGTTAGGTGGATTAGCCGTGGGAAATGCAAGGCTATGGAAGGGGGGTGGGTCGGGGGGGGGATGTTTTTTGGAGGGTTGGTATGGAATGAATGGCCTGCTTCCACACTGTAGGGATTCTATGATTGTTAGTATGTTGGTGTGTATACATTGCTATATAGCAGAGCTAATAGCTGAAGTATATTTAGGGGTATTTTAAGAGTGTAATGTTGCACCTGGATAAGCATGTGATGAAAGAGAACAAGTATAAAAGTGTTCAAGTCTCACCTGCTCCAGAGGTGTGGAATAACATCTCTGAATGGGTTGATGTATAAAAAAAAGACACTGTACAGCCTGACGTCTGAGCAGAGCTTACTTCTGCTTTGCAAACAGCCTGCAAAGATGAACCAAGATCGCTTTCCTCTTGCTTGAAGCTCGAATATTCTGTGGAGTGGCTGTACAAAATTACTCTTCGACCTTTTATGGTAGAGGAGTTACTACTCGGGCTGTAAAGTTTTTCATTTTAGAAAGAAATGGCTCGGTATGTTGTGTGGATTGAAAGATTGGCATTGCACAGCATTGACTTCCACTTTTAAAAGGTAACTAAAATATTCCGAATAGATAATATAGTTTGAATACATGGAGTGGAGTTAAAAATAATATTTAATCTCACTGCTTATCAGTGGACTGTATACAGACTTATTATCCTTTTCCAAATAAGTTGCATCTATATCCTTAAATATTTTTGCATTTATTAGCCTTCACCTTCCTGTCTGAATAATTGACAGCCTGGGCTTTAAAATGAAAACGGGGAAAAAAAAACCCTGCAATTTCAAAGACATGTGAAACAAAAACAGGTCTTTCTCGATCATTCATTTGTTCCTCTTATGACCCATAAAGTTATTAATTCTCCCCTCCACCACCATTTTTTCTTTTGCTGTTGCCTACCTTACTGTGGCATAATTGGATTTGCAAGTGATAATAAGGTAACTGATAATGCTACTTCAGAGATCAGCAGAGGAGAAAGGCAGACCAGAGAACGGAGTAGGAGTCTGATACTATCCTAGGTGTGTGTGTGTGTGTGTGTGTGTGTATGTAAAAGAAATAGGAGCAGGAGTTGTTCATCTGGCCCATCGAGTCTGCTCTGCCATTCAATAAGATCAGGGCTGATCATTTCATAGACTCAACTCTGCTCACCCGATCGCTCACCATAACGCTTAATTCCTTCACTGTTCAAAAATCGACCTTTCTTTGCCTTAAAAACATTCAACTGCTTCACTGGGCAGGGATTTTCATAAATAAGGAATGCTACAATAATGAAGAGACCAAGAGAGCCTTACTTTAAGGGTGAAATAAGGAAACAAAAAAAGAGTGGTTGCCAAGCAAAAAGGGAGCAGCCTCATCAGTGCATGTGTACAGACTCATGGCCAGCTAAGCTAGAGATGACATGCTCATAAAGCATATAAAACTTAGCCATGGTAGCAGCAGCATTCACATATAGAATAGCATTTGGCACTTGTCATTATGGTGCCCTCAGAAACTTGTTAACTTAGCATGTTAACTCGGTTTTCCTCTCTTTGCAGGTACCATCGGACCTGCTGAGCTCTTCAGCAGGTTCTCTCACCACATTTTTAGTTGCCAGTTCTGTACATCATAACCTCACATGCACACGGTGACTGACCTGCGATACATTCATTTTCATCGATACAGTCTTAAATGTACTCGATTTAGAACCTTGGTCTGTCGAGAGGCTTTATGTGAGACTGTGGAACTGACGTGAAAGTTAATGGGTGAGGGAGACACCATGTAAGCAACATGCATTTATGTAGCTCTGTTACAGCAATAAAACAACCTCGACACTGACAAAATTTGGCCCTGAGTCATAGACAAACATACACACAATTAGGAGCAGGAGAAGGCCACTCAGCCCCTCAGCCCTGCTTTGCCATTCAATAAGATCACGGTGGATGCGATTACTCTGCATTCACAACCACCACCGATATCTTTTCACCTGTTTATCAGGAATCTATTGACCTGTGCCTTGAAAATATTCAAAGATTCTGCTTGTATTGCCTTTTGAAGAAGAGAATTCCCACTGTAATAAAAAAAGTGCTTGTTAGTCTTAAATGGACACCCACTTATTGTAAAACAGTCTAATTTTAGACCCACCCACAAGAGGAAATATCCTCTCCACATGCATCCTGTCAAGATCCTTGGGATCTTATATGTATCAATGAAATTGCCTCTTACTCTCCTACATGCCAGTGAATCCAAGCCCAGTCTGTCCAACCTTCCCCTATAAGACAATCCACCAAATCCAGGTTTTAGTCTGTGAACCTTCTCCAACCTCTTCAATCACCATTGCATTCCACTACATTTATAGCAGTAGCAGCAGTGTTTACCATCTACAAGATGCACTGCAGAAATTCACCAAGATCCTCAGGTACCACCTTACAAACCCATGACCACTTCCATCTAGGAGGACAAGGGCAGCAGACATATGGGAACACCACCACCTGCAAGTTCACCTCTAAGACACTCACCATCCTGACTTGGAAATATATCACTGTTCCTTCACTGTCACTGGCTCAAAGTCCCATAATTCTCTCCCTAATGGCATTGTGGGTCAACCCACAGCAGGTGGACTGCAGCATTTCAAGATGGCAGCTCACCACCACCTTCTCAAGGGCAACTAGGGATGGGCAATAAATGTTGGCCCAGCCAACGATGCCCACACTCCACAAATGAATAAATTTTTAAAAATCCTTCCTTAAACAAGGAGACCAATACTGTACATAGTACTCCACATATGCTGGGTCTCAACAAAGCCCCCTGTATAACTGCAGCCTAATGTTCTTACATTTGTATATTTTAGTGTCTTTATAAGGAGCTGTCAGGTAGGTGACCAAAAGCATATTCAAAAGGTAGGTCTCCAAGCAGAATCTTAAAGTGAGAACAGAAGGTAGAAAGACAAAGAGCTTAGGAAGGGAGCTCCACAGTTTGGGAACAAAAACAGAAGTTGCTGGAAAAGCTCAGCAAGTCTGATATCATCTGTGAAGAGAAAATCAGAGTTAACATTTTGGGTCTGGGTGACCCTTCCTCAAAGTAGAATTAATATAAATAAAAGGAAAAACTGCGGATGCTGGAAATCTAAACAAACACAGAGAATGCTGGATAATCTCAACAGGACTCGTAGTTTACATTCAAGTCCGGTAAGCTTTCGTTCAGAGCTTCAGAATTAGTGAATCACAGACGTCCTGGAGGACTGAAGGGCTGGAAGACACACAAAGAAAAGCAAAAGCAAGGTCTTGGATGGAGTTGTGTTCAAGGGTGAGAATTTTAAATTTGAAGCATGTTTGGACTGAGTGCTAATTAATAAAGGTTAATAAATGCTGGATGATAGGGAAAATGGGTAAAACAGGAAAGGGGACGCTTCATTTGTATGAATTCAAGCTTAAAGACAGACCAAGACACAAAGTTTGTTTGAAACATGGATAAAAGGAAAATGATTGAAGGGCTATGGCCACAGGGTTGGTAAATGTAATTAGAACTATTTGTCCATGTAGGAATGTTAACTCACACTAACATTGGACCGAATGACCAGTTTCCACGCTGTATTGATGTATTTGTATCCATTGGATTACTATTTTAAATTCTGGGCAAATGTCCAATAATGTTGTTGCAACTTGGAAGTGCTTGATAATATGGATTCAACCTATTGCTCTCCTCATCTCAGTTTTGCAAGTTCAAGCTGATAGAGTACTGACAGTAATCAGCCTGTTGCAAACTGCCAAAGGGACATTCCATTTACTATAATCTGGCAGTCATTGGGAATGGATTATATACCTGGCATTGCACTGGAATTAAGATTCACATCTCATATTGCTCAGTTATGTGGTGTGTAGACTGTCTTTTTTCGCTTGATGGCAACATCCTGTTAGTACAAAGTAGCACACATGTTGCATCAGTATTGTAGCTGATTGGTGAAACAACTGGTTTCACATATTGCTTAAACTTGTAAAACTCAGAATACAATGTGTAATGTTAGATGCGACGCGTCCATTGGTGAACAGTCTGCTAAAAATGGCTGAGCAACCAATTTAATATTATTAGTCAAACTCACAAAGCGACTCAGCTAAACTTGCTATAAGATACATTGCTTCATGTAGGGATCTGTTCTCTGCAGACGAAGGGTCAGTTCGATATATTGCGCCATTCTGTAAACATAGATAACGGGATCAATCGTTTTCTGGTGAAGGTTTCATGGGAATGCCTTTATCAATCAGAGTCAGCTAGTCAATGAATCAGCACCTTTTTCTCACACAGCAGTAACTTAGTGTTCTCTTTGAGATTTAGTATTGTTGTGATATGATCCTGATGAGTGCAAAATGATAAGCTTTGATTGCACATCTCTTTCGTCAGCAACACTCAATTCTGACCTGCCAAGCACGTAAACAGCCTTTCTGAATCAGCAGAATATCATCACTTTAACTTGAAAAGTAGCCATATTGCTTCTTGAACCAGTTAAATGTTCAAGGCTAGCATAAACGATTGAGTGTAACTTGCATTTAAAATTCCTGCAATCTTGAGCCAGTTCAACTGATTCTCCCTGGATTGCGTTAAATCTGGGAAAACATTTAGCAGAGACAGGCATAAACTTCCACTCTCCTCTACCACTGTACCATTAGGTTCATCACAATTATCTTTTTTTAAAATTTGAACTGAAATTAAACATGTCTGATAGAAAAATTGAGTTATCATTGTCAAAAGAGAGGATAGCTATCAAATATCACAAAGCATTTCACTCAATGAATTAAATTTTAGATTGCAAAGACTGTTGATATGCTGGGGAAAGCATTTTTGGCAGGAGATTAGCTGTTAAAAAGTTCATAGAAAAATCAATTAGAATATCTGGAACAGTTAGGTAATAATTCGACAGAAACTTTTTAGTGTTGAAGGTAAACCTGTCCCAATTAAAAAGCTTGGTGCGGAACAGTGCTATGATATACGCTTATTATTTGGCTGAATCCACGAGATTCATTTCTTGGTCCTTGGTTTGTTATATGCTGATCAGACTCAGTTGAACCAAATTATCCAGCTCTGCAGTTTTTGAGTACTGCCCTTTGACAATCCGATCAAGCTAAAGAAATTCAACCTGAGATTTTATGGAATGCAAGGCACGGTTTAATTGAAAATGAAATATCAGAGCAGTCCAATGTGAGATGATATTCAGCGGAAGAGTTCATTAAATCCCCAGGGTGGAAACATCTGTGGAGGTCACTGAGACTGTTCGACACCAAACCTCTCATACTTCGTCCTATGATAACGGTAACAGGGAATGAAACTTGTGACAATATCCACATATCGTGACAAAGAGTGAGCAGTGCCTTTCTGGGTAGTACTCTTGTCTCTAGCTCAGAAGGGTTATGCGTTCAAGTCTTACTTGAGTGGCTCAAGCACAGTGATCTAGGCTGAGACTGCACTGCAGTACTAAGGGAGTGCTGCACTGCTGGATACACTGTCATTAGGATGAAATGTTAAATAGACATCTATCTTGGTCTCAGCAAGATCCCATGGCATGACTTCAAAATAAGAGTACAAGAGATGCCACCACAGAACATATATTTTCCTCCCCTCCCTTGTCAACATTCCACAGGACTAATTCCCTCTGCGGCACCTTGGTCCACTCCTTCTCCACTCTCATCACCTCCCCAAAGCCTCACTCCACCTTCCCCTGGAACCGCAGAAGGTGTAACACCTGCTCATTTACTTCCTCCGTCCTCACTATCCAAGGCTCCAGACACACCTCCCAGGTGAAGCAGTGATTTACCTGCACTGTACTCTATCTAGTCTACTGCATTCGCTGTTTACAATGTGGTCTCCTTTAGACTGGGGAGACAAACTGGAGACTGAGTGACTGAGTGGAGACAAAGTGGAGACTGAGTGAACATCACCATTCTGTCCACAAAAAAGACCCTGAGCTTCCAGTTGCCTGCCACTTCAACACACCACCGTGTTCCCTCCCAACATCCTGGCCTCGGGCTTGCTGGAGCGCTTCAGTGATGCTCAGTGCAAACTGGAAGAACAGCATCTCATTTTGCACTTGGGAACCCTGCAACCTGCTGGACTCAATATCGAGTTCAATAATCTTAGGCCTTGAGTGCCTTCCCCCATATCCTTACCCAACACCCACACACCAGGCCTTGTCATCACAGGGGTGGCTATCACAACCAACCCATTGTCAGCCACTAACAATTCCCATTAGCAGTTAATCAGGCTCCCAGGCTGACATTTACCCATTCCTTTGTCTATCCAACTGTTTTGCTCGCTCTCTGGGCTCCACCTCTCCCCAATCTCATCATTAACATATAGACCAACTTTTCCTAACTGCAATAATTTCTGAAGAAGTAAAACAAAAACCAAAAGATCTGTGGATGCTGTAAATCAGGAACAAAAACAGAAGTTGCTGGAAAAGCTCAGAAAGTCTGGCAGCATTTGTGAAGAAAAAAAGATCAGAGTTATCGTTTCGGGTTCGGTGACCCTTCCCCAGAGCACCTCAGTCCTGACGAAGGGTCACCGGACCTAAAACGTTAACCTGAAATGTTAACTCTGATTTCTCTCCACAGATGCTGCCAGATCTGCCCAGTTTTTCCAGCAATTTCCATTTTAGTTTCTGATTTCCAGCATCCACAATTATTTGTTTTGTTTTTGTTTGGGGAATGAGTCTTGGTCTCCTAGCCAATACTTATCCTTCAACCAATATCAGAAAAGACTGATTGTCTGGACATTAGGACATCAGTGTTGCTTTTGGTTGTTGTGTTTCCTTCTCTACAACATTGACTACACTTCAGAAGTACTTCAGTGTTTGTAAAGAGTTTCATGATGATCCGAGGGTGTAAAACGCACATGTAGAGACATGTTTCCTTTTCATTGGCTCGTATTTCTATCAAATCAATACTGTGCTCTTAGCTACATATTTCCGAATCTGGAACACGGAGAAACCTCATTAGTGGCTTTTTAAAATCTTATACTTTCGCAGGATGGGAGTGGCACTTGCCAGGTCAACATTTGCTGTCCATCTCTAATTACCCTTCAACTGAGTGGCTTGCTAGGCCATCCAGGAGGCAGTTAAGAGTCAATTGTGGGTCTGGAATCACATGTAGGCCAGACAGGGTAAGGACAGCAGATTTCCTTCCCTAAAGGGCACTCGTGAATCAGATGGGTTTTCACAACAATCAGTGATAGCCGTCCTGGTCATTGCTGCTGAAACTAGTTTTCAATTTCAGATTTTATTAAATAATTGAATTTAAATTTCCCCAAGTTGCCATGGTATGATGTGAACCTGCACTTCCAGGCATTAACTGGGCCTCTGGATTGTTCCATGATGTTAGCACTGTCTCCTCATCACCACCAGTAGCTATTCCAGGAGCATTCCAGTTTGGAACTCGTTTTGCTGGCACATCCCATGAACAAATTAAAAAAAAAAATTGAGAACACTTGCATGTTGCTGCATCACAGCAAAGTACAAGGAGGCACCAATATTTCAGCTTAACTCCTGTAACAACACTTTCTAAGCATCTTACCCTTTGTCCACAGAATCCCTATAGTGTGGGAACAGGCCATTCAGCCTTTTAAGTCCACACTGACCCTCTGAAGAGCATCCCACCCAGACCCATCTCCCCTTAACCTTATTCTCTGCAACCCTGCATTTCCCATAGCTAATCCTCCTAATCTACACATCCCTGGACACTATGAGCAATTTAGCACAGCCAAGCCATCTAACCTGTGGGATGAAATTGGAGCATGCAGCAGAAACCCACCCAGAGACAGGGAAAATGTGCAAACTCCATACAGGCAGTTGCCTGAGGGTGGAATTGAACCTGGGTCCCTGGTGCTGTGAAGCAGCAGTGCTAACCACTGAGCCACCATGCCACCCCTGCTCTCTAGCATTTTAAATCCAAGTAATTGCTTGGCAGTCCACAATTTAAACATTGCCTAAAAAGGAACATGAAGTTGAAGGTTTTCATCTTGAATTCAACCAGTCTGAATTTGGTTTGCATGTCTCTTTCTATAAATTTTATACTGAGTCATTTGTCATTGCCCCTATGATTTCATTACAAGAGTCACTTTATAGCACGTTCAGGAGTTTAATCTCATAGCTAACCAGGTGTAAGTGAGCTGGTTCGGACAACAGTAAATATGATGGGTGACCTTTCTTCATGGCCTTCTACGTCAGCAGGTCACCTAAACATGTAAAAACAACAGTCCATCCCACCCCTCCCCCCCTCCCAATTTATTAATCCTAATCTTCAAATCCAAAGCGGAGTTGTCATTCTAGTCCAATTGACCTGCCGTCTCTGGGAATAAGGATAAAACTCCTGGACATGCTCTAAAGTGACTTGTAATAAAATCATAGAGGCAATGACAAAGGACTCCTGCATCTTTCATCTTCTTTGAACATACATATCAGATGTAAAAAATTGCCAAAAAGGGAGACGAAATTCCGAAAACCAGATTCTGACCCATTGAATGCAAGATAAAAAGCTTCAACTTCATGTTCCTTTTAAAGCAATATTTAAGTTCTGTACAGTTGAACAATTATTTGGATTTAAAATATGTGACATAGGCTAAAAGGTTTGGGAACTGTGGTTGCAGGTGTTAAGCTGACATCATAGATACCTGTTTGCTATAATGCAGGGACATGTGATTGTCTTAACTTTTTCTGAATTTGGTAATGGGATGTGGATGTTGCTGACTGGGCCAGCACTTATTGCTCATCCTTAATTGCCCTGGAGATGGTGATGGTGAGCTGCCTTCTTGAACCAAAGTAGACTACTGCGAAGGAAGTACATCCACAGTGCTGTTAGAGAGGGTGCTCCAAGATTTTGACCCAGCAATAGTGAAGGAACAATATATTTTCAAGTCTGCATTGTGAATGACTTTGGGGGAAACTTGCAGGTGATAGTATTCCCATGTGTCTACTATCCTTGCCTTTCCATGTGGTGGAGGGTTGGAAGCGGTGGAACAGAAGATTTACCAGGATGTTTCCTGGGCTGGAATTGTTTCAGAGATAGTAGGAACTGCAGATGCTGG
>NC_063334.1:116410647-116457535 GCF_021869965.1 Rhincodon typus
GGAAAGCTCCTATGATGCTGCTTGGCCTGCTGTGTTCATCCAGCTCTGCACCTTTTTGTCTAAGAATAGTTAGGTGCTTGTTTTTGACGAAAATGGATGCAATGGGCCAAAGGGCCTTTTTCTGTTCTGTAGACCTCTTTGATTAGGTCTACTAGAGGAGCCTTAGTAAACAACTGTAGTGCATCTTCTAAATGGTACACGCTGCTGCTACTGTATGTCATCGGTGAAGGCAGTGAATGCTGAAGGTGGTGGATGTGGCGTGAATTGAGCAGGTTGCTCTGTCCTGGATGGTGTAAAGTTTTCTGAGTGGTATTGGGGCTGCACTCATCCAGGCAAATAGAAAGCATTCTATCACACTCCTGACTTGTGCCTGGTAGATGTTTGATAGGTTGGGGAAAAAGTTACTTCTGCAGAATTCCTCGCCTGCGACCTGCTCTTGTAGCCATAGGAGAGCCTGTTTCAGTTTCTGCTCAATGGCAACCCTAGGCTATTGACAGTGGGGGATTCAGTGGCGGTAATACCATTTATTAGACTGTCTTATTGGAAGTGATCATTGCCTTGCACTTTGTGGCATGTGTGTTATTTGTCACTCATCAGCCCAAGCCTGAATGTTCTCCAGGTCTTGCTGCATATTGACACTTCATTGGGAAACGCAATTTTCTGTAATAATACAGTAATGTACTTTCATAACAACATGACATGGTTCTTCTGAAAAGCCTCTTTCTCCTATTTTAACAGGGACAGCAGGTTGTGGAATGGGTTAACTCGGAGAATGGAAGGTGAATTCCAGACAAACCTAATCTCTGATCGGGACGAATGTGGAAACAGACAGAGCAGGGGAGAAACAGTAATGATTTCTTCCTGGTGCTGCCTACAAGGTATTTTTTCAAGTTTCACTGTACAATAAAACATTGCTGTTTGAATATAAATTCAAACTCCGACAGGAAAGTGCTGTTCTGTGTTATCAAATGCACTGTGTCTTTGTCAAATGAAAACTCAGGGAGAAGAAGCAAAATAAGAGAGCAAGGAAAATGAGGGTAGGGACATTCACAGTTCACCAGGGACAGGTGGAGTGCTCCAGTGAGAATAATTTCCTTCCCTTTCTGTCTGTCTCTGCTCAGTGAGGGATGAGACCCAACATGATTTATTATCATTGAGCCCAAGATATGGCAGCAATGTTGCTCCCAGCTTGTACTTAGTTCCTCAGCCCTTTAGGGACTAATGAAGCATCCACACGTAAGCACTAAGAGACAGGAACCAGCTTGAGCTCGCTGTTTACTGCCTGTGTGCCTTTGACTTTCTACCCTTTTCTCTATGACTTCATTTATGAGCATACAAAGGCAATAGTAGTATAGAGATCAGAATTCAATCTCTATATGTGACAACAGTAATCTCAGCTCATACTGACATGATCAGAGTTTAAGAGGATTTGCTTCAATGCAAATGATAATTAGCACATGAGCATTTGGATCAGGGTTTGAACTACCACATAGAAGGGCTACATTTTTGCTCTGAAATCCTGGTTTGGCAGTTTTTAATCTGTTTCAAATGTGGATGCTCAGCTAAAGCTCCAAAACCAAAAAAAATCCTCTCGTCCATAGTGATAGAAAGAAAGGTCTGCATTTATATACAGCCTTTCAAAACATGAGGATTTTCCAGTTGCTTGATCACCATTTTTTCACTGCTGATGTAGCTGCAAAGCAATAGTCAAGAAGGGTAGGGCTTGTACAATTAATGGTAGGGCCTTAGGTAGTGTTGTAGAACAGAGAAACCGAGGGGTAAGGGTACATAATTTGTTAAAGTTTGCGTCACATGTAGACAGGATGGTTAAAAAGGCATTTGGCACATCTGCCTTCATTGCTCAGTCCTTTGAGCGTGGGAGTTGGGATGTTATGTTGAGGTTGTATAGGACATTGGTGAGGCCTCTGTGTCTAGTTCTAGTTGCCCAGTTATAGGAAGGATATTAACAAGCTAGAGAGGGTTCAGAAGATATTTACCAGGATGTTTCTGGGTATGGAAGGATTGAGTTATAAAGTAAGGCAGGTGGGATTAGTTTAATGTGGGATTATGTTCAGCATGGTCTGGTTGGACTGAAGGGTCTGTTTCCATGCTGCATATAGCCAACCAGTCTATGCCGAACATAATCCCAAACTAAACTATAAGTTATAAAGTAATAGAGCTGTACAGCACTGAAATAGACCCTTCAGTCCAAATTGTCCATGCTGACCAGATATCCTAAATTAGTCTAGTCCCATTTGCCAGCATTTGGACTGTATCCCTCTAAACCCTTCCTATTCATGTACCCATCCAGAAGCCTTTTAACATTGTAATTGTACCAGCCTCCACCACTTCCTCTGGCAGCTCGTTCCATACCGTCATTTTTGTAGGTACTCAACCGGATGACAGCTCAAATAAGACCATAAGATGTAAGAGCAGAAGTAGGCCATTCAGCCCACTGAGTCTGCTCTGCCACTGGCTGATCTGATAATGCTCAACTACACTTTCCTACCTTTGCCCCATAACTTTGATTCCCCTACTGATTAAAAATCTGTCTTTTGAATATACTTAATGACTCCGCCTTGATAGCCATCTGTGATAAAGAATTCCACAGATTCACTGTTCGAGGAAACTGTCTTGCAAACAGTATGAATCCATCCCTGCGGCTATATGTGTCAATCTCACTATCACAAATTACATGAAGTTGTTTTCCGTGCCCTCATTATCTCCAAAGAAAACTGGATCCTTCCCCTCTGACTCCAAGTTCTTCTCCAGTCCCCAGGAGATGACACCTTTGGGATTCCTGCTCACAGCTGCAGAAAAGAGCATCTATCTTCCTGATTATGTTGTCTCCTGCTACAGCTACATTCCTATTTCCTTCCCCCACTTGAATGGCTCCCTCTTCTACAGCGCCACAATCTGCTTGCTCATTCTCCCTACTCCTGTCTGCACGGCTGTAGGACCTTGTCACTGTTGGAAAGTTGTTGCTGAATTGCACTTCACTGGATCCTCATACCTGCCTCACATGGATTGCAGGCCAATTCTGAACGACCTAATTTGAATAGTGCGACTGCCTCTGGTGTAAAGTGTCCAGGTAACCTTCCCCATTGTCTCATTCAGCTAAAGTCTTGTGACCTTGTACCTTGCTGGCTGTGCAGTATAAGAATTCCATTTCTTTTCTTTGTAAAATGAGGACACTCTCTGAATCTCCGTTTTTTAGAAGTAATTCCGCCCAACACTACTTCTGCAGCCAAAACGGGCTCAGCAGATGTTCTTATATTTTCCCCAAATCACCCGTGGCTTATATTTTTCCCAAATCACTCAGTGGGCTGAATGGCCTACTTCTGCTCTTACATCTCATGGTCTTATATGAGCTGTCAGCCAGTTGAGTGGCAGAAACAGAGGGGCAGAAACAGAGGATGAGAAACAAAGGGGCGTAAACAGAGGGCGAGAAACAGAGGGTGGCCACTGCTCTAAAACATTATTCTGTTTTCCACCACCAGTAAAGCATCCATGTGGCTAGTGAAACCTTAAAAGCAAAACCTTGTTATGTTAATGCTTATGTGAAAAAAGTGAAGTGGAGGTGGGAAGGGACAGGAGGAGGGGACTAAATCAAAGTAGAGTTACAGGGAGGAATAAAGCACTCTATTCCTCGCAGTGCCCACCACAAGGTATTGGGAGCATTGGTGGATGCATTATGCTCCCTCTCTAATTACACCCGGGCTTGAACGTAACCACAAAAGTGGGGTAGGCAATTGCAGAGATGACCCCCTACATGACTTGCTGCCTGGACCTGTTTATCATTAGCCTGGCCAGGCCCAGGAGCAGATCTATGAGGAGGTCCTCCGATCTGCCCACATCCCTCCGCACCGGGTGCCCAAACAAGAATACCCTCTCTTATACGGATCTGGTTCGAGACACTTTTTAATCAACACCTCATTTACAACAAGAGCTCAGGTGTTTAAATGTTAACTACCACAATCAGGCAGCTACCTCCTTTAATTATGCCTTTTAACTGACTTAACTCCGAAACTGAACTTGAAAAGGATATACCATTTTAATTCCCACTTTGAATCACATTCCAAGAATATACTTATTCACTTACTCAGCTTTCATCTCACTCTGCTGATATCTGCTCTCACGGTTTGTATCTCTTACTAATTCACACTACAATCATTGAAGTTTTGATTAATCAGAGGCAATGTTGAGGGTAGCATTAGTCAGAAAAATTGGAAAAGGAGCAGGGTGTTCAGGGCCCCATGCACATTCCATCAGTTAATTAATTAAGTTAATGCAAGTTCCCCTCCAAACCATCATCCTGATGTTGAAACATGTCACTGTTCCTTCACTGTCATTAGGTCAAAATCCTGGAACTCCCTCCCTGACATCACTGAAGCCACATGTACTGCAGCAGTTCCAGAAGGCAGCTCAGCACTGCCTCCTCCAGGCGAATAAATGCTGGCCTTGCCAGCGGTCTCCACGTCGCATAAACAAATACATAAAACTCACCAGCTTGCTCGCACAACCCCTGGTCAGCTCCTATAAATTATCAGCTTTGCAATTTTCAATTACAGCCTGAAACATTCATCCAGCTTCGACACACTTTTGGAGGAGAAAATTTCAAAGTTTCTGACACCCTTTGTGTGAAGAATTGTTTCCTGATGTCACTCACCCCTGAAGGACTTTGCTTGAATTTTATGATATGAACTCCCACTACAGGAGAGAGTTTCTCTCTATCAAATTCTTGAATCAGCTTGAACACCCTTTAATCTTCTCCATGCATGGGCTTATAGATACATGGTACTGGATCAGGTTCAGTGGCTGGATAGAGAGTGAAATATGTAACTTTTTCTCATTTTTGTGAAATAAAGGAAGCGTATTTCAACTTTCCTCTGTGAAAACACCTCTTTGGTGGGAAGGTGGGACACTCATCTGAATCATAATGATGTAGATTAAACTCCAAACACTGCAGCACACAAGCTAAGGTAATGGGTACTGAAAGGGTATGGCACCATTAGACATAGTATCCTTTGAATTAACTGGGCAAACAGCATGGTTCACGTGTGTTCCTTGTAGCATATGTAATCATATACAGAACACTGTCCTCTCCAAACAGAATGAACATGCATATGCATCGCACCTTTCTTTAAACAAAACAAAAGCACAGGGACCAATCATTCTCTGGTGCATTCCCTGTGGCAAAGTTTTGATCAATCAGAGTTGACTTGTCTTTTTGGAATTTAAATAAAGGCTTGGGGGTTAAGTGTTCCCTGGTGCATTCTCTATGGCACTCTTGCTGATTGCGTGAGTTACCAGACCATACAGTTGTTCTCTTATCAGAGAGAGACAACTGGTAGTGATTGAACCTGAGGGCCACCAGATCTCAGGCAAGGGGAGGGGTTGAGACAGAGAGCTCTTCATGGCAACCTCACTCAGTGATGGAAATCAAACCCACGCTGGGTTACACTGGCATCACGCTGCTTCGCGAACCAACCTTCCATCCAACTGAGCTAAACCTTTGCTGAGTGCAAGGTGCTAAGCTTCAACAGTATCCCTTTGTTCCGCAACACTGAATGAGTTGTTAGAGCAAGGGTCCCATCTAATGATTCAGATGGACATTAAAGATTTTTTTGAAAATTCATTCAGGTACCATTGGTCAGGCCAGCATTTATTGCCCATTTTTAGTTGCCCTAGGGGTGTCGGTGTTGAGCTGCCCTCTTGAATCTCTGCAGTTCATTTGGCGTCAGCAAAAGATGCTCAAAAAGGAGGAGGTTTCAGTGATAGTGAACAGTATAGCTCCAAGTTTCCAGGCAGTATTTGAAAAGCAGCAGAGAGATCAATTACCAAACTGACCAACTCTCTTCCCTCACTCAAATAAAAAAAAACTGTCACTATTGCTTGACAGACTAATGCTTGAAATAACTCCATTGGGACTGGTAGCCCATCACCAAGTCCTTAACACTGATCCAGCTCCCTCAGAGCCAGCTCTCAGAGTGAGCAGGATTGCTGACACTCCTGTTTATATCTATCAGCCAGGGCTTCCTGATTAGACCAGGTTAACAGCGCCAGTCAGGGAGCCTATGAGATCCACCTGGCTGACCTTGTTACAATGACTACAATGCTTTTTAGAGAATGGTTGCTGAGTGTGCCCTACAGAGCAATAGTCTTGAAATGTGAAGCGCCTGGAGATGTATGAGGGAAATAATGAGGTGTTAGATCAATTAAAAAATCATAAATGTTCCAGTACAAAAAGGATCCAACACACAGCTCATACTAACTCTTTAAATGAGCTATCCAATCAGTCTCTCTCTCTCTCCTGTTCTTTTGAATGACCTGGCAATACTTTCCCCTTCAAGTATATTCTCAAGACCCTCTTGAACTTTGCTATGGAACTCATTTCCATTATTCTTTCAGCAGGCATATTTCCGATCATTAATACTGTACAAGGTTTTCCTTTCAATTCTAGATAATGGTTTCATTAATAATAAATCTTCCTTTTTTTTCTCAATTGGGCCATGTTTGTAAGGAAAGACTTTGAGAATGAATCATAGATCTTACAGTTGAAGAACTCTTGTTGCAAATCCCAGAGGCCTGGAACAATAGTCTGACTGTTAAAACAAATGGACAGAAACTGATTAAGTCTCATTATAACACTCAGATTGGTTCACACAGGACCTGGCCTTGCTTGTTGAGAAGGGAATTTCACTTGCGTTCTGAATAAGAGAATCGAAACACTAAATCTGTTTCTCTCTGCACAGATGCTGTCAGATCTGCTGAGTTCTTCCACAACTTTCTGTTTTTATTTCTGATTTCTAGCATCTGCAGTATTTCACTCTTATTTACATGGGACTAGCTGAGTTGCTCTTCCAGCAAGCTTCCATCAACATAATGGACTGAATGTCTTCCAGCTGTACTATAACCATTCTATGTTGATTGCAAAATATTTCTGCGTCTGTGTGGAAGATATTTTTATATTTTGCAGTAAAATGGGAAGTCTTCATGATTTCAAATCAAGTCATAAAAAAATCAACTTGTCCCCGCATTCAGGATTTCAATATCTGCTGTTAAGCCATTCTCATCAGCATCACATACAATGGTCATGGTTTTTTGCTCACGTGGATTTTCAACTCAAGCCTAAGCTATCGAGATGAAAGTTGGGAATAAATCACACAGGCCATCATGAACTAATACCCCCTCGACTGAAGAGTCAGCACATCAGTTAGACGTTACTGGCTTCATGGGATTTTATGTCACTTTGACATTAATGCTGGGCCATTATTCTAACAACGTATTAGAGCCTCTGGTCAGGGATGTCTTCTGCCTATTTATCTCTACTCATGAATCACACAAACTAACCCTTTGCAATGTTCTATTCCTGCTAGGATTGCAAAAAGCGAGATGAAATATTCTGCAAAGTGCCTGTAAAGTCAGAATCCAAACATTATCTCAATGATTGTGCAGCTTTTTACAGTGAATACAGTTAAGGGGATGTTGTAAAGTGCACAAGTTATAACCAGTAAAGCTCTCATTTTTCTCTCTAATACACCCTTCCATTAAAGAAGCAGAAGTTTAGTGTACACCTCTGTTGCTGACCTATATTTTTTCTCCTTCCATTATATCCTGCTGATACCTCCTCTGGAAAGTGTTTCCCATTTTACTTATTTATTCTGCATCGGCTCCTCTCATACACTCACTGTGTAAGGCCACAAGTTATAGGCCAGAAATCACACAACACCGGGTTATATTCCAACATGTTTATTTGAAATCGGAGGCTTTTGAAGCGCTGCTCCTTCGTCAAGTGAAGTGTGATTTCTGACCTTGTCTACCCCAGTCCAACACCGGCACCTCCACATCATAGGATATAGCAGCAGAAGTAGGCCATTCAGTCCATCGAGTCTGGTCCACTATTCAATGGCTGATCTCCTAATCCTCAATCCCACTGTCCTGTCTTTTCTCCATAACCCTTGATTCCCTTACTGATTAAAAATCTATCTCAACCTTGAGTATACTTAATGATGCAGCCTTGATGGCTCTCTGTGGTAAAGAATTCCACAGATTCACTACACTCTGAGAGAAGAAATTCCTCCTCATCTCTGTCTAACATGTGCAACCCCTTATTCTGAGATTATGCCCCCTGGTCCTAGACTGTCACATAAGAGGTAACAACCTTTCTGCCTATACCCTGTCAAGCTTCCTAAACATCTTGTATATTTCAATAAAATCACCCTTCATTCTACTATATTCCAATGAGTACAGGCCCAAACACCTCAACCTCTCCTTGTGACACAGTCCCTTCATATTTGTGATCAGTCTAATGAACCTTCTTTAGTCTGCTTTTAATACTACGTTATCTTTCCAGAGATGAGGAGCTTAAAACTATTCACAGTATTCCAGCTGTGGCTTGACTAATCTCTTGTACCGTTTTAGCAAAACCTCCTGATGTTTATATTGCATTCCCTTTAAAATAAAGACCATCATTCCATTTGCCTTCTCTCTCACCTACTGAACTTGGATGCGAGCTTTTCGTGATTCCTGGCCGAGGTCTCTAAGTAGTAGTCAGGATGTGGGAAAGAAAATCAATCAGGAGAAAGAAAAGGTTGGTAAGAAAGACACTGGGAAATTCAGAAGATCCTAAGAAAAGGAATTTGTGGAACGTCTGCAAGATGGCTTTTTGGAGCAGCTTGTTGTAGAACCCATTGGAGAAAGGCAATTTTGGATTTGGTGATGTGTATTGAGGCAGACTTGAGGAGGGAGCCCTTAGCGGGCACTGGTGGTGTTTTGAATGAGTGTTACCGTGTCTCAGGTAAGATTGAGAAGGAGGGACCTTTATTGTCACATCAATTGGTGTTGAAATGGGACCCACACTGTTGGTGTCACTCTGCATTACAAACCAACCATCCAGCCAAGTGAGCTAACCAAATCAATGAAATGATAGCAGATAGTTGCCATTGATTATCAGAGCCAGAGTATTGTGTGTAGGTCTAATTTGTATCTTTTCTCCATAACATTATGAAAGTGCAAAACGTGCTGATATCACGACATAAAGCACTCAATAGGTTGTAGGGGTAGTGACGGTGAGTTTATGACTCTAATGCCTGGGAAGACGTTGGAAAACAGGAATAATTGAGAAAGAAAGAGCACCTCCACCAGAAAGGCTTGTTAACTCTGTTTCTGTCCATGGATGCTACCTCTACTGCTGGGAATTTCTAGCATTTTGTTTTATTTATTTCAAATTTCCAGCATCTGCAGCATTTTGCTTCTGTGTTTTTGATTGCGATAGTTTTTTTTCTGGTTCTGACTCACTTGATACCACTTTGTATCCAATTAATATCACAAAAAGCAGATTATTTTGCCTTTGTCACAATCCCTTTTGTGTAAATTCGCTGTGTGCAAACTGCTTGTGTATTTCCTATATTACCCAGGACAGACTTGATGGGCTGAATGGTCTCTTTTATACTCTGTGACTCTACACTATGACTAATATCTGCACTTCAAAAGAGATCATTGGCTATCCACCACATTGAGGTGGTCATGCAAAGTGCAGTATAAAGCTTTGTCTTTGTTTTTTTTTCATATTGCTTCTTTTATCAATTATCATATATTTTCTAGTTATCCACCCTCCTGTCACTTGAAAGACTTTCTCTTTCATGATTCAATCATAATTTTGAACATCTTAAGTAAATTTCTGCTTAGCCTTCTCTGCTCAACAGAGAACAAACCCAACTTCTCCAATGAAGTCCGTCATTCCCATACTATTGTAGTAAATCTCCTCTGCACCCTCTTGACATCTCCCTAAACAATAACACTTGAAGGAACACACTTTTTAGCCTGAAGTTATACTGCAGCCAGGACCTGCACTTGTGAGTTGTGATCTCCTTTCAATCAACACGGATAGAGGAATATCATACGAAGAAACTAAGCATTTAGGCAGTAATACTGCATTTAATAATTTAAAAGACATGCAATAATAAAGCAGCAAGACATCAAAGCAAATTATTTCCTTCTGTTGCCAGAGTTTGGAAACTTGTTTTTGATTTACTATTGGCTAGATAACAAAGTTATATGTGCTGAGTCACTTCTGGTTACACAGAAAATGATGTGAGAGATTTGAAAGTTCCCTCATGATAACATGTTTGGGAAAATGCTAGAGCCATTGAATTGTGCATCAAAGAGTTTTTCAAATGTCAGACCATACTGTATGATTTGCATATTGCATAGTATACAAAGCTAATGGCAGAAATCCAACTTAAAGAATTAAATTCCTCTTGTGACAGATGCGGCAGATGTCTATTTTATTATATTTCACCTCAGATTGTTGTGGCAAACTGAATTTAAAAATTTGCTTCCGTCAGCTGCATCTCTGGCAGGATTGTGTTGTTTTTTTTCTGTAGCAGAAGTGACTCATTCACACAACTAGGAGTTTCTGTTACATTGGTTGGAGAAGTTGAATTGTTGTCCTTGGAGAAGATAAGGCTGAGGTGAGATTTGATCAAGGATACCTTTGATCAAGAGGTGGCACGAAGGCTCAGAGATTAGCACTGCTACCTCACAGCACCAGGGTCCAGGTTCAATTCTAGTCTTGGGTGACTGACTGTGTGGAATTGGCACATAGTCCCTCTGTCTGTGTGGATTTCTGCCTGGTGCACTGGTTTCCTCCCACAGTCCAAAGATATGTGTAGGTAGCTTGGCCATGCTAAATTGTGCAGGCTCGGTTGCTTAGCCATTGTAAGTGATAGTGTGGGGGTCTGGGTCTGGGTGGGATGGTCTTTGGAGGGTTGGTATGGACTTGTTGGGCCAAATGACCCATTTGCACTGTCGGGGTTTTATGATTCTATCTAATATCATTGAGGAACAAAAACAGAAATTGCTGGCGAAACCCAGCAACATATGTGTGAAGAAAGCAGAGCTAACATTTTGAGTCCAGTGATTCTTCATCGGAGTGACTGGAGTAAATGATAACAAATTCTTCCCACTCATGGAAGGATCAAAAATAAAAAGGCACAGATTTAAGATAGTTGATTACAGAAGCAATGGTGATATGAGGGAAATATTTTTCATACAGCTAGTGGTTGAGATCTGCAGTGTGCTGTCTGAGATTCAGTGAAGGTAGATTTAATTAAGACTTTCAAAAGGAAATCAGACTGCTGTATGAAAAGAAAAAAAGAGCAGATTTACAGAAGGAGGTGGGTCATGGTACTCTGTGCATTTCTCATTTGGAGATGCTGGTACAGACACAACAGGCTGAATAGGTCCCAGGTCTAAAATGCAAGATTTTGCTGATAACACCGTTTAAGAAAATGTCCTCAGATCATACTTATTTTCTCAGGTATTCAGGTACTGGTAGGAATGTTTTATATATTTTAAATGGAAGATAAGCAGCATACAAAAAACTGGCTGCTTAATGTAAGTGAAATGATGATTTTGGCAAAAACTGAAAAAACTGCGGACGCTGTAAATCAGGAACAAAAACAAAGTTGCTGTAAAAGCTCAGCAGGTCTGACAGCATCTGTGAAGGTAAAAAACTGAGTTAATGTTTTGGGTCCGGTGACCCTTCCTCAGAGCTGGTAATGATTTTGGTAATTTGGTAATGATGAAACCCATTTTTAGCTATATAAATAAAATTGCACCAGGTTTCCTCACTTAAATAAAACAAGAAATATTTTCTCATGGACGGATGAGAAAATAGACAAATTAATTCCTCAATTAATTGAAGAGTTTAAGTCTGCAATTATGCAAATTTTTTTTACCAGAAACATGAAATGTTTGTGTTTACATCAGCCAAATTTTGGGTTCAACGTTCTATTTTAAACTCTATTTTAAAACCCCATGCTCAGATTCCTTTATTTTTTGGCTTTCAGAATAATGAGTGTTACAAAGAAAGGCTGGATAGACTGGAACGTTTTTCATTGGAGTGTAGGAGGTTGAGAGGCAACGTTATGGAAGTTTATAAAATAATGAGGGCTGTGGATAGAGTTAATGGTAGTTGCCTTTTCCCTAGGATGGAGGATTTCAAGACGGGGTGGGGGGGGCACATTTTTAAGGTGAAAAGAGAGAGATTTAAAAAAAACTTAGCGGCAATTTTTTTACACAGAGGGTGGCTCGCATGTGGAATGAACTTCCTCAGGAAGTGGTGGATGTGGGTACAGTTACAAATACATGAATAGGAAAGGTTTGGAGGGATATGGGCCAGGAGCAGGCAGGTGGGACTAGTTTATCTTGGGATTATGTTCAGCATGGACTGGTTGGACTGAAAGATCTGTTTCCATGCTGTATGAGTCTATGTTGAGAGGGTGTTTCTCCCTGTTTAGAGAGGCTTTATGTAGCTTTATAGTCTCAGTGTTTAGGGCTGATATGTGGACAAATTTCATCACTGAGAGCATCTGTTAAATTCTCTACCCAAGAAGACTAAGTTGTTGAGTAAACTCAGCACTGAGGTCGATTAATTATTGGACACCAATAAACAAAGAAATATTGATGAAGATGGGAGTGTGAAGTTGAGTTGACCTTATTGAATGACAGAGTAGGTTCAGAGGTACTATAGCCTGTTGCTCCTATTTCTTACCTTTTAACATGTCAAATACTTAGAAACATTTGCCAGGTGGAATTTGGGCAGATGGTGATATAGTATCAATAGTCATGGAATGAGTAATCCAGGCTAATCCTGTGTTCATGTGTTCAATTCCCCCTACAGTACATGGTTAAACTTAAAATTCAATTAATAAATCTGAAACACAAAGATAGTTTCAGAAATAGCAGTCATGAAACAAACATTGATTATTGTAAATGCATCTGCCTCTGAGTCACCCAATCCGAAATGTTAACTTTAATTTCTCTCCACAGATGCTGCTGGACTTGCTGAGCTTTTCCAGCAATTTCTGGTTTTGGTTTGCTAATGTACTTTCTGGAAGGGAAAGGCCATTCTTACCTGGCCTGGCCTACGTGTGACTCCAGACCAGGTACAATTGATTCTTAACTGCCCCCTGAAGTGGCTTTGTGATGACAGATGGGCGACAAATTCTGGCCTTGTCAGTGATGTTCACATCCAAAGAAAGAATAAAGGAAAGAATATATAGGTGTCCTTTTGTAGAAATTTAATAAGGAAGATGACACAGATTGAGCACTCCCTAAACTTGAGAGGTGAAACTTTACTGCTCAATTACCAATGACAAATAAAGCACAGCATCTGCCTTCCTTTGGCAGAAAGAGTTCCCTCAGGGAATAAATTAGGCCCCGAGCTTTACTGTGTTCATTAAATTGCTGCCAAGATATCCTGACTGCTCACATTGTACATACAAAGAAGACACCAGAAGCTCAGAGACAATAGCTGGAGGAAAACATTCAAACATAGAGAACATTCAAAAACTGTCAGCAGCTAGACATCATGAGAAGCTAATCGCTTCAGAACATCAACTTGCGCACAAAAACTCAAAGTAATGGGGAGTCTCTTCCTGCATCAGCCTTCTAGATTTAGAATTTATACTTACCTACACATCTGGTGAGGAAGGACTTTTTAAAATCTACATGGATATGAGGGACAGACTTTATCTTTTGCACAGCAAGAGGTGAAACATTTAGGATGCACTCTCTGAGAGTGTGGTGGGGACAATCAATTACAGCTTTCTAAAGAGAATGCAATAATTGTCTGAGGATAAAAATTTGCAGGATTATTTCGAAAGGCCAAGTGGAGTGAGACTAGCTGAGTCACTCTTATAAAGAGCCAGTGTGGATACAATGGGCTGGATGATCTCTTTCTGAGCTCCAACTTTTCGATGATCCTGTCCATACTGGAAAGGCTAACTGTACTAAAAGTTACTAACTCTCCAGCACCAGATAGGATGCATCCACAGATGGCAAATGAAGGAAGGATGCAAATTGCTACTGTTTGCAATCTCTTGATCATCCTCAAATACATGAGCACGGCTCAGAGGATGCTTTGCAAATGCTACACCCTTTTCCAATGACCTCAGCAACTATGGGCCAGTCAGTTTAACCTTGATACTGGGACCAGGTCAAACCTTTGAGTCCCTTGGATTAATTAAGGAAAACCTAAAAAGATTTGCTTAAGATAAAACATGCTTAACTAACTTGATTCTCTTAGAGTCATAGAGTTGTTCAGCATGGAAACAGACCCTTCGGTCCATCTCGGCCGTGCTGACAAAATACCTGAAATTAATCTAGTCCTATTTGTCAACATTTCATCAATGTCTCTCTAAACCCTTCCTATTCATGTTTCCATTCAGATGCCTTTTAATTGTTATAATTGTACCAGCCTTCCCTGGCAGCTCATTCCGTACATGCACCACCTTCTGCGTGAAAAAGTTGCTCCTTAGATCCCTTTTAAATCTTTCCCTTCTTATGTCCCCTAGTTTTGGACTCCCCTACTCTGGCGGAAAGACCTTGGCTATTGTCTCTATCCATGCTCCTCATGTGGCTGGGAGTTAAAATTTTACATAGTAATTGCTCCTCTTAAGTACTTTGGGACATTTTAGTAAATTAACATTGTATGATTTCAAGAAGGAGATAGATATAGCACTTGGAGCTAAAGGGATCAAGGGATATGGAGGAGAATGGGGAATAGCCTATTGAATTAGATGGCCAACCACGGTCATAATAAAAGGCAGGCAGGCTCAAAGGTCTGAAGGTCAACCCCTGCTCCTATTTTTTATGTTTCTATGTAATGGCACTATCTAAATGCAACTGCAGTACTGCAGTGGACTATCTACCACTGTCCACTGGGATATTAAACTACAAAGTGGCTAAATTCCTGATGACAAATATTTTACATATTAAAAGCTCAAACAATTTTGAGCAGCTATCAGTGACCACTTGGGTACATGTTGCATAGCAACCTGGAATGATGCCATAACAGAGAAAATGCTGGAGAAATTCAATAAGTCTGATAGCATCCATGAACAACAACTGACCATGAGCTTAGTTCATCTGGCTGACATCTCATTTTTGAGTTAGATAATTTAAATCTCAACCGAGACATGAACTATCTAATTTGGACTGAACAAGGGTTGCAGACATTTTTCGGACAAGGTAACGTGCAAGTGGTATGGGCAGTTTAAAAAAATAATATAAAGCTACTCAGCACCATCTAAGGCAACACAATGTGTTTGATCAGCATGCCATCCATTAACTTATACAAAACCATATGCTCTGAGAACATGGGTTTTAAATCCCAGCATGATAGATGATAAACTTGATTTCTGGAAAAATCTGGAAATGAAAGCTGTCTCAATGGTGACTGTGTATCCATTATCAACTGACATGAAATACTTGTCTGGTTCACTGATGCCCTTTAGGGAAGGAAATCTGCTGTCCTTCCTTAGTCTGGCCTACATGTAACTACAGACCCACAGCAATGTGGTTGACTCTTAACTGCCCTCTGAAATGGCCCAGCAAGGTACTCAGTTCAAAGGTAACTTGGTTTGGGCAATAAATGACAGCCCAGACTGCAATATCCACAGCCTATGAATGGATTTAAAAAAAACACATTGTGGCAACCAGCCAAGGCCCCTTCGATAGAATCTTCCAAACCTCTACTACCTGGAAGGATAATGTTGTGGAAACCAAACAGGAACAGCAAAATCTGCAAGATCTCCCCCAAGTCATGCACCACACTGAGAAGGAACGATACATGCCACTCCTGCAAAATCCCAGAACTCTCTTCCCAAAAGTCCTGAAGATGTACCTACACTATATTACCTGCATTGGTTCAACAAGATGGCTCATCACCACCTTCTCAAAGGGCAATAAGGGATGGCCAATAAGGCTGGCCCTGCAAACAAGGTTCACATCTCATGAATCACAGAATCACAAAAGTGTTACAGTGCAAGAGGAAGCCATTACAAGGAAGCAGTGCATTCCAATCCCAGTCATGCATGTGAAAAAGCTTTTTCTCACATCATCATTGTTTCTTTTCCATATCACTTTAAATCTGTGTCACCTCATTCTAGATCCTTTTGTGAACAAAAACACCCCTCTTTGTATCCAGTCCCCTCATAATTTTGGAATTCTCTCTCACATCTACTCTTCTTGTCATTGAGGACAGTCCGAGCTCCCCAATTTATCTTCATAACTGAGGATCCATATCCTTGGAACCATTTTTGTAAATCTCTTCTGCATTCCCTGCGATGTTTGTTCACAACCTATCCATAGTTTGGCATCCAGAATTTGACCACAATAATCCAGCTGAGGTCTGACAATTGTCTTATACAAATTCAGTCGTGCTCTTGTACTCCATGTCCCCACTGATAAAGCTCAGAATATTTATTAACTGCTCACTCCACCTGCCTTGCCATGTTCAATAACCTGGCACATATGCAATTCTGTGCTCCTGCTCCTGCACCTGCTACAGAATTGTACCCCTTGTTTTATATTGTCTGCCCATTTTCTTTTGAACAAAATGCAGCACTTCACACTTCTCTGCATTGAAGTTCATCCGTCAAATAGTTTCCAGCAACAAAAACACCTACATCAGATGCCTACTTATTGCCTACAGCTCTACATTTAACACAATAATCCCCTCCAGACTGATCTCAAAACTTCAAGACCTAGCTTTTGGCTCCACTCTCTGCAACTGGATCCGCAGCTTCCTGACTCACAGACTGCAATCAGTGAAGATAGACAACAATATCTCCTCCAAGATAATGCTCAACACTCGAGCTCCCCAAGGATGCATTCTCAGCCCCTCACTGTACTCCCTGATTTTACTCCATTGTGTATAAGTCCTGCCTGATTTGCCAACCAAAATGCAAATGCCATCTACGTTTGCTGATGACACCACCGTGGTAGGATGGATATCAAATAACGATGAGTCAAAATACAGAAAGGAGATGGAGGGCCTGGTGTTATGGTGCAATGGTAACAAACTCTCTCTCTCAATGTTGGCAAAACAAAAGAACTGATCATTGACTTCAAAGAAAGGAGGAGGACGCGTCCTTTCCTACATCAATGGAGCTGAGGTAGAGAGGGTTGGGAACGGCAAGTTTCTCGGAGTGACGATAACCAATGACCTGTCCTGGACTTCCCATGTAAATGCGACGATCAAGAAGGCACAACAACGCCTCTTCCTCAGGCAGCTCAGGAAATTTGGTATGTCCATAAAGTGCCTCACCAACTTCTACAGATGCACAATAGAAAGCAAACAGTCCAGGTCCATAACGGCCTGGTATGACAACTGCTCTGCCCAGGACTGTAAGAAACTACAGAAGGTAGTATGCATGGCCCAGACCATCACAGAAGCCAACCTTCCATCCATGGACTCCATTTACATGGCTCACTGCCGCGGAAAAGCTGCCAACATCATCAAAGACCCACTGCACCCCAGTACTGATCTCCTACAACCTCTTCCGTCAGGCAGAAGATACAGAAGCCTGAACACACGCACTAACAGGTTCACGAACAGTTTCTTCCCAGCTGTTATTAGACTGATAAATGGAGTCTCTAAACTCAAATAATGCTGATCTTGCTAACGTTGATCCCTCCTAGCGCACGCTCTGTGCAATGTAACCTGTATGCCTCTGTATAAGTCTTTTTGATCTGTACATCCTTGCTAACTATTATCTGCCTGTACTGCTTGTAAACAAAGCTTTTTACTGTATTTCAGTACAAGTGACAATAAATCAATCAATCAATCCTATCGCTTTGCCATTGTGGCAGAAGTTATACTATCTACAAGGTGTACTGTTCTAACTCCCCAAGCATCCTTCCACAGCAAACCTGCATCCTCTACCACTGAGAAGGACAAGAGCAGCTGGCACAAGGGAGCTGCATGTACATGCAAGTTCACCTCCAATGCAAGCACTATTCAGATTTGGAACTACAATATTCTACTTCACTGGTTCAAAATCTGAACTCCCATCACACGGGTGAATCTACCATCACTTTGTCAAGAGAAACTTGGAATAGGGATAAATTGTAGGCCTTTTCAGCAATGCTCATAACTAACAAAAAGAAAATAAGTGAGCTTTATTCTGGACAATGTTTGTACTTACCCAGTTGACTAGACTTTCCTGATTCAATGAGTTCTTTTGACCATAGCTACGTTGAACAGTGGGAGCAGGTTCAATATTAACATTTGGAATGCATTTAACAAGGGGGAATAAAAAGACCAAGTTGTCAGGAAAAATCAGAGGAGTGGTTTTCCTTGAGTAGCTCTTTCAAAGAGATGGCACAGGCACAATTGGCTGAATGGCCTTTTCAACATGTGTCATAATTCCAGCTGTGGTGTCACTCAATCTAGAACAAAGAAACATACAAAATAGGAACAGGAGTAGGCCATTCAGCCTTTCAAGCCTGCTCTGCTATTTAATGTGATCAAAACGTAGCCACCATCAGAAATGAGAGAAAGGCTTGCACCTTCAATGACTGGGAGACAAAGGTGTTCTGGTTAGGCTTAGCTGAGGGACCCAGGTGTAATTGAAGACTGTACTCCCAAGCTGATCCCAAATTTAGAAACCTTCAAACAAAAAAAAAGAACAGAAGTCGGCCATTTGGCTCTTTGAGCCTGCTCTGCCTTTCAACATGGTCATGATTGATCATCCAATTCTGTAACCTGTTCCTGATTTCTCCTCATATCCTTTGATCCCTTTGGTCCTAAGAACTATATCTCTACAACCGTTGCCCTGGCCAAAATTGAGTCAAGACCTCCAAATAATTTTATTTGCCAGACACAAGATCTTGCTTTACAGATATTGTTTGCTCCATCTGTCATCAGAAGAGCAATGACTACATTGGAAAAGTGATGAATGGATTGAGAAGTCTTAAGAGGTCCTGATGAGGCACATAATAATGCTAGTCTTTTCTTTACCACCACTGGAGATTTTGCAGCAGTTGACTTCATGATGCTGAGGTGGTGAGTCATTGACCTGGGAGTCTTTATGGCCCTGAAATATTGGTCTTAAAATTGAAGCATGGCACCTCTTGAGAACCATTCCTCCATCAGGATTTTGGACCATCACTTAAATCATTTGATAAGAAGATCCCATTATTCTAGCCTACAATCCGTATTCCTAACCTACTTTTGTGTCACCTTGTTTTATTCTTCCGTCTTGCAGATGTTCATTTTTTTTTCTGATGCTGCCTTGTTATTTTGCTGACTTTGCTCATCAGCACGCTGTGACTGTCTGGGTCCAGATGAACTGTGCAGCTCACATTTATGAATACAAATTGGAGTCTTGTTTTTATTGTACAAATACTTGCTGGCCTAATAAATTCCTGTCCGTATCACTCTCTTTATAATTAATTCAAAGACAAATAGTCATGGACAAGCCCGGAATTTAGGTCTAAATCTGATTATGTGTGATAATTAGCTGTGGAAAAATGTAATCCACAAACAAGGGTTAAGCCTGATCAGAATATGTGCTGTTGCAGGCAGAAAATTTGCCAGCTCAGTACAGGGAGTGATTGGAAAGCCAGATCCATCAAATTAAGTCAAATCAGCTGCCCTCTGTAACTAGGCAGTGTTTACACTTTCAGTCAAAATCCTACGTTTTCATGATGGGGAAGGCATGAGGTGCAGGTGATGGCGCATAGCAACTCCATTAACTTTTTTTTCTTTATTTTCTCATTTTCTTGAACCTAAGATTTGTATCTAGGTACCCGCTTCTACCGAAGATGGCACTGTGTGTTGGTGACATTGTACACTTTTCACTGTACTCCTGTTATTTTATGAGTTGAATACATATGACAATAAACCCAATTCTAATTTGAATTCAACGTTGCATTTGCTCAGTAAACCCCAAATCTGAAAGCATTTTACTGATTATTCCTGGAGATCAAAAACATTGCACAAAGCTTTCCTTTTAAGATATATGGTTTGTCCGGTTGCAATTACATTTATAATTTCACTTTGGAAATCTTCCCTTCTATTCCGTTTAATTGCAGCTGATTTGACTTAATTTGGTAGACCTGGCTTTCCAATCATTCACAGGATCAGAAAAAGTAAGTAATCTGTCAAAGGATATTTTCACCTTCTCACTTCTCAAATGGTGGCAGTCTATTTCAGCTCAGTTAAAGAAAAGACAATTGTTTTATCGGGGCATCCATCCATGACCGTCTTAAGGTGATACAGATGAAAGAGATCCTACAGCCTCTCACTGTTCATCCACCGAGGACAGAAGAAAAAAGGAAAATTCCCTCATACTGCACCCAACCGACTCTTTGTCAAGTAAGAGCTTTAGGACCCTGGAGAATCTTGTGATGATGTCATAGGGATACTCACCTCTGAGTGGAGTTAGTTAGAATTACATTGGGAAGAGTGCATTGAGAATGAGAGAAGGACATGTAGAGATTAGTTTTAATAAGATTACAGCCTGGTATATTTCAGAATGCCACGTATAGTTGTATTGGTAGTAAAATGCAATAAGCAGAATTCTTAAGAAGGCTGAGTCTTAATGCATTTCTTAGCCAGTCTATTAAATTCAAACTCTTAGGTATGAACACAAACCACACAACAAAAGAAACTTTAATTCAGATTTTCATCCTCATAACATTCCTGGCTGTGCATCATTGCTTGTGGAAAATAAAATCTCTTCGGCATTAATCAATGTTTGCCTTTCACTAGCTTGAATCTCTTGACTGTGAATGCCACTTCTCAGTTTGAAACAGATTAAATTTTTTGATATTCATTAACTTGTTATATGATGTCAAATTAAAATCAGAAGGTTGGAGGCTCAGGTGCCACAGTAGAGACTTGTGCACAAATTCTGGGCCCAAGACTCCATTGTAGTGTTGACACAATGTTCATTGTCAGTGGTACTAGTAACACTATCTTTAAGGTCAGTGAGTGAGTTCTCTGTGATGTCCTGGCCAATATTTTTCCCCAAAACTAACATCAGCTTTTATGACAGCTATTGCGTTGTGTTTTTCTGGGAGTTGGTGACATGGTGGCTCAGTACTGGCTGCCTCACAGTGTCAGGGGCCTGGGTTCGATTCTGCCCTCAGGTGACTGTCTGTGTAGAGTTTGCACATTCTCTGCGTGTCTGCATGGGTTTCCTCCCATAGTCCAAAGATGTGCAGGTTAGGTGGATTGGCCATGCCAAATTGCCCATAGTGTCCAGGGATGTGCAACCTAGGTGGATTAGCCTCGATATGCAAGTTTTACAGGGATGGGGTTGGCTCAGGGTGGGATACTCTTTGTAGGGTTGGTATGAACTCAATGGGCCAAAAGGCCTACTTCCACACTGTAGGGATTCTATGAAGTTTGCTGTAGACAAATGTGACAGCTCCATTTCCAACAATACACCAGTGATGATACTTCAAAAGTGCTTCATTGGCTGGAAAACACTTTGAGACATCTGGAATTTATGAAAGCACAATATAAGTGCAAGTCTTGCATTCCGGGAGGTCACCTCTAGATTTCTGCCTTTCATGGCAAAATTACCCCAGTATTCCTTCATTGAGCAATTTTTTGTTTGTTAAGAATTTGACTCATGAGCCTTTTCTATGCCCCCTCTGAACATCTTGCTTGTGCTTCAGTGTTCAAAATCATGGACTGAATTATATGGGTGACAGCTGGGGCACAGACTAATTAAGAGGCCTCTCACAGGATTTCACAATGGATCATGGTCTTCTCTGAGGTGTGGCTTGCATAATCAGAGAGATGGCAGCTTAGCAATGCTGAGTGGTGCCCATAACTGTCACTGCAATATCAAGGAAAGTGCCTAATAGTGAAGAGATGCCCTCAATGTACAGGTGAGTGCATTCGGCTTAGGAGGGGAGTGGCAATCAGGGAGGGATATCCTTGAGCTCAGATGGTGTTACGAGCAACTGGGTGCCATAAAGGAAGCTGGAAGGCCACTGAGTGTCATTGTGTGGTCTTCAACATAGCAACACTCCCTCCCAATGTAAGCAAAATACCTGGGATATTGCATTTATTTAGTCATTTGCGAGGTTCAACTGACCACCTGCTGGTGGTCCAAATTAGCAACTATCTATGCTGGTCGCAATATGCCATCCCAGCAACTTGTCTCACCATTGGCAGCCCAGACCCAAAAGACCAGAAAAATTCTGCCTTATGTCATTAACTAACGAGGGGGCATAGTTTTAAAGTGAGTGGAGGTAGATATAGGGGAGACGTCAGAGGTAGGTTCTTTACTCAGAGAGTGGTAGGGGCATAGAATGCATTGCTGGAGAGGGTAGTGGAGTTGGCCTCATTAGGGGCATTTAAGTGGCTATTAGATAGGCATATGGATGATAGTATAAGGTAGGGGTGGAGGTTAGATAGACCTTAGTTTTAGGGTAAAAGTTCGACACAACATCGTGGGCCGAAGGGCCTGTACTGTGCTGTGCAGTTCTATGTTCTATCTTTTTCTTTACCAATTGGACAATGTGCTGCGGCATTTTGGGATTGCAATGTTGATCGGTGCTCAGGAGTTAAGAGTTCCTGCTCACTCTGCTAACACAAATCACTTACACCCTCAGAGTTAGCGAGATGGTAACTGCGATCATCAAAAAAAGTTATGTGACAAGAATTTGGTTTGCATGCAAAACACTCTATTCGGTTTTCACAGTTCCAGGGAATCAATGGACATTATTGATTATAACTACTTGCCCCTCTAGTGGACTTTGTTATATGATTGATTCAAATGGGTCCACTGTTCGTCAATATGACCAATTGATTTCTGCATTCAAAACTGTTTTGCCTGAAGGGGCTTTTGCAATTCATTCTTGAGCTGCAAGTGCTGATGGCAAATCCAGCATTTATTATCTTTTGCTTAACATGCTTGTTGAGCTTTTTTGAACCACTGCATTCAACATGCTGCAGATTTGTTTTGTTCATTATGTAGGCATCTCTGGCTGGGCCAGCATTTATTACCCAGTCATTGTTGCCTTTAAGGAAGTGGTGGTGAGTTGCCTCCTTGAAACGCTGCTGTCCACTAAACTAATTCTACCCCTCTCCGTAACTGTTCCATACATCAAAGCCAAGGTAAAGTCACCATAGTCCCAGAAGACTGCTCTCACATCAGAGAGCAATAGTTGGCAATGAATTTAACTGCACCTCAGCAAAAAGGTGAGCTTGAGAAAATAGTACCTTCAAAGTAAACTCAATGGGTGCAGGAATTAAAGCCCCACTGTTGGCATCACTCACAGAATCCCTATAGTGTGGAAGCAGACCATTCAGCCCATACCAACCCCCTGAAGAGCATCCTCTACCGACCCACCCCATTCCTTGTAACCCTGAATTTCCCATGACTATCCCATCTAGATTGCACATCCTTGGACTCTATGGGCAAATTAGCACGGCCAACCCACCTAACCTGCACATCTTTGGACTGTGGGAATGTACAAACTCCACACAGACAGTCGCCTGAGGGTGGAATCAAACCTAGGTTCCTGGTGCTGTGAAACCACAGTGCTGACCATTGTGCCACCATGCCACCACTCCAGAATCACAAATCAGCCATCTAAGCTAATGAGCTTCCATATGAACCAGTAGTCAATCAGTAGCCACAGTACTGTGAGTCTGGGCTGAAATACCCAAGACTGGGTAAGGACAGGTAATTTCCTCCTGGTTTGAAGAATGCCAGCGAAGCAGATTTTTCAAAAACTCATCCATAGGATATGGGTTGATCTGGCTGGGCCAGCATTTATTGTCCAACCCTAAATGCCTTTGAGAAGGTGGTGATGAGCTGCCTTCTTGAATTGTTGCTTTTGTTTTTATGAATAATAATGTCAAATGTTGATTCTTGTGGGTGAGCCAGTTTAATTTAGTTTCATTATTAATGAGACTTAGCATTTTATTCATCTTTATGTAACTGAATTTAAATCCGCTCAGCTGTCATGGTGGGATTTGAACTCATTTCTCCAAAGCATTAGTCAAAATAGCTAAATTGTTAGTCTAGTAACATTAGTATTATGCTGCCATTACAGTAAATATTCAAATATAAATGAAGTAACTGAATATTAGCTAGATTGGTATTGTTTCAGCATAGTCTAACCAGACTATTGTGTTGCTCTTTCATTAGAAAGAGATGACTGGTACAATTTAAGCTGAAGGCCACCACATCTCAGGCAAGGGGAGAGGCTGAGAAGGAGAGTCCTGCATAATAACCTCAACCAGTGGTGGGAATTAAACCCACACTGTTGTCATCAGAGTACTATCATAACCCAACACCCAGTCAACTGAGCTAAACCAACCTGCATTAACTAGATACTGCACAAACAGCTCAAATAATCTTCCCATATTAGTACCTTAACCATGTTAAAGAATGAAAGAAGGTTTCTATTTAGATGTGAACCAATGAATTAGAAGCAAGAAAGGAGTAGTCCAGGCTCTTGTTTCCTGACCATAAGATGAAAATTCAACTCAATGTTTTGCTTTAATTGGTTGGGATCAGTTAACTCAGGTGGTTGACAACGTAGAGTTAATACTAACAGTGTTGGTTCAGTTCCTGCCCTGTCTGAGGTTACATGCAAGACTCTCTTTCTCAATTTATCCCCTCACCTGAGGCACAGCGACCCTCAAGTTTAACCATTACCAGTCACCTCTCTCCAACAAGGGAGCAGTCCCATGGTCTGGGAGGGTGATTGTGACTTTACTTTCATCTCTCTCAAGCATCTTGGAAAAGGTGTAACATTAAAAACCATAAGACATAGGAGCAGAAGAAGGCCATTTAACAAGATCACTGTTGATTGGATGGAGGCATCAACTCCTCAGTCCTAACACTAAGCCTGATAACCTTTACCTCCCTTGATTTACAGCCAATGAAGTATTTTCTTAAGTCCAGGCATTGTTGGTGTGTGATGTAATTACAGCCACCTGGCTCCCACAAACAGCAATGTGATAGTAACCAGGTTATCTGGTTTAGTGAGAGATAGTAGGAACTGCCGATGCTGGAGAATCTGAGATAACAAGGTGTAGAGCTGGATGAACACAGCAGGCGAAGCAGCATCAGAGGAGCAGGAAAGCTGACGTTTCGGGTCTGGACTCTTCTGGGCTCTCCTCTGATGCTGCCTGGCCTGCTGTGTTCATCCAGCTCTACAACTTGTTATATCAGGTTTAGTGATGTTACTTGAGGGATAAATGTTGGCCAGGGCATCAGAGACAATTCCTGTGCCTTTTTTTCTTGATCGTAAAATCTTTTATGCCCACATGAGAGGGCAGACTGGACTTTGATTGTCATAGTCTGGATTTGCGTGGCACGAATGTTACTTGCCACTTGTCAGCCCAAGCCTCGATATTGTCCAGATCTTGTTGCATTTGGATTCGGACTGAATCTCATCATAGAGTCATAGAGTCATGCAGAATGGAAACAGACCCTTTGGTCCAACCAGTCCAGTTTAATGTGGCACCTAAGTGATGCTATTTCCGATTGCTGGGATGTCATGTTGAGGCTGTACAGGACATTGATTTGGCCACTTTTGGAATACTGGATTCAATCCTGGTCTCCCTGCTATAGGAAAGATGTTGTTAAGCTTGAAAGGCTGCAGAAAAGATTCACCAGTATGTTGCTAGGGTCAGAGGGTTTGAGATATAGACAGAGAGGCTGAACAAGCTGGGGCTTATTTTCTCTGGAGAATCGGAGTCTGAGGGGTTACCTTATAATGGTTTACAAAATCATGAGGGGCATGAATAAGGTAAATAACAATGCTTTTCCCTCGGGGTGGGGAGTCCAAAACTAGGGGGCATAGGTTTAAGGTGAGAGGGGAAAGATTTAAAAGGGACAGAAGGGGCAACGTTTTCACACAGAGGGTGGTTTTTTTTTAAGAAATGAGCTGCCAGGGGATGTGGTGGAGGCTGGACAATTACAACATTTAAAAGGCATCTGGATGGGTATATGAATCGGAAGGGTTTAGAGGGATATGGGCCAAATGCTGGCAAATGGGACTAGATTTATCCAGGGTATCTGGTCGGCTTGGATGAGTTGGAATGATGGTTCTGTTTCCATGCTGTACAGCTCTATGACTTGTTATCAGTGTTGCAGACTGATGCAGCATCTGTCCTCTCAGGTGTGCTCTAAACTCAGAAAACCAGTTGGTGAAGAGCAGAATTTCTGCCAGTCTATACTCATTTTTAATAAGCATTTATTGACAGATTTACTTGTTCTAAGCATACATTTCTAAAGACAGCTTCAGCCTTTTTTAGGGGCAGAATTGAATCTCCAGTTGGTGCCCACCCATCTGCATACAATTAAACTCAATTAATATAAATAAACAAGATGGACATAAATGATCCCTGGTTCTCTTGCTGTCTGGCCTATATAAAACTCTCAAGCAAGAAAACCATGGCATATTATCAGGTTAGTAATCTCAAACCTGATTTGGCATTAAGTAAATTAGTAGTAGAGTTTCCTAATAATATAAACAGTGACCAGTCCTCCACTGATTGTAAAGCAATTTGAGAAAGGAACCTTTTTTTCATTCGTTCACATGACATGGGCATTGTTAAAACTGGAAAGCCATTATTCCATATCCCGATTACCCTTAAGAAAGTGGTAATGAGCTCACTTGATTGGCACCACATCCACAAACATCCACTCTCTTCACCACCAACGCTCAGTAACAGCAGTGTGTGTTATCTACAAGATGCACTGCAGAAATTCACCAAAGATCCTCAGACAGCACCTTCCAAACTTCCATCTAGAACAACAAGGGCAGCAGACACATGGGAACACTACCACCAAATTCAAGTTCCCCTCCAAGTTACTCATCATCCTGATTTGGAAATATATCTCCGTTCCTTCACTGTTACTGGGGCAAAATCCTGGAATTCCCTCCCTAATGGCATTGTGGGTCAACCTACAGCAGGTGGACTGCAGCGGTTCAAGAAGGCAGCTCACCACCACCTTCTCAAGGGACAGGCAATACATTCTGGCCAGCCAACAACATCTACATCCCACAACAAAATGAATAAATAAAAATAAAAACCACGGCTCCACACATTCGCCTGTAACTCTGGATTACTAGCCCAGCCACAATAACACCACCTCCCTTATAAATATAAGCTCTTCATTCTAAAAGCCAAGATAATGTGTTTGAGCTAAGTGGATTTCTTCCATTTTGTAGTGTTAATGCAACTATGTTTCATCTGAAGGATAACACATCTGACAATGCATCAGTCTCTGAAATATCAGCCAAGATCACAAGCTTGAATTTTACTTTGGGTCTAAACCCACAGCCTTCTGAACTATTGTAGTCAATTTACACAGGGGTTTATTGCTCCTGTATTACGATAAACCAAAAATGATTTAAATGTAAAAAATGAAGCTTTTTTGTTGAACGATAACAGAGGAGAAGGAAGATAAATACTTATTGTCTTCTCCCTTTTTGCTTTTTAATGATGTGTTTTTCTCTGGATGGAGAATCAATAAAGCAACAACACAGAGAGAAACAAGTAAACTCTTTCTGAAGAAGATTAAGGCAGGTAATCAAGTTGAAATAAATGCAGATAAGTACTGATCAATGTTAAAGTCAATGATGGAGTGGAAAGCCTGTGAATTAAGGTAAAGAAAATAAAACAAGTTACAGAGTTCATGAGAAAGGCAGATGAATGGAAATACGTCGGTCAAAATATCATGCAAAAAGAGATTGAAATGAAACCAGTGTTGGCACAATGATTATTAAACAATCTAGCATTTGAGAGCAACCTTCCAGTGTGTATCTTATGAATAACAGTGTCAAATACTTAAACTGCTGAGGTGCAGCATTAAAGTAGCCAACTATTTTATTAGGATATCAGTATTGATTGGTATGCAGCTGACATTCATCAACTAAAAGTCAGAAACTGATAAATTATGCTAATTATATTTTATGACAAACATATCAAATCATTTGCAAGCAACAAGTTACATTTATGTAGAGCATTTAAAATAACATAATTTCCCAAGGTTCTTAACAGGAGCATTATAAAGCAGAATCTGACTCTAAATCATGAAAGGTAATGACAGGGCAGGTGATGAAAAGCTTGAATGAAGAGATCTGTTCTAAAAAGATTTTAAAGGGGAGAACTGAGGTAGAAATTCCAGAGCTTGGGTTTAAGGACAATGCTGCTCGATAGGTCCATGGCAGGTCGTGAGGGAACCAGTAAAGGGAGAAAGCATATTTGACCTCGTACTAACCAATCTGCCTGCACAGATGCATCTGTCCATGATAGTATCGGAAGAGTGACTGATGGGGAGACAAAGCCCTTTCTTTGCAATAAGCATGCCCTCCATTTCATTGTGTGGCATTATCACTGTGCTTAGGGAGATATATTTTGAACAGATCTAGCAACTCATGACTGGGCACCCATGAAGCACTGTGGAAAATTAGCAACAGTACAATTCTATTTGAAGGCAATCTGATAGGGTGTGGGATTTGCCTTAGCATATCCCATGCCCGATCATTCCCACTATGCCAGGGATCAACCCTTGTTCAATGAAAAGTGCAGGAGGGCATGCCAGTAGCAGCACAGGCACATGTGAGGTGTCAATCTCGTGAAGCTACCATGGACTACTTGCATGCCATACAGCATAAGCAGCAAATCATAGATGGCATCAAGTTTCAGAACCAAGGGATCAGGTCTAAGTTCTGCAGTCTGGTCAGATCCAGTCATCAGTGGGGATAATCAAAAGACTCACTGGAGGAGGAAGCTCCACAAATATCCCCATCCTCAATGATGAAAGAGCCCAGCACATCAGTGCAAAAGATAAGGCTGAAGCATTCGCAGCAACCTTCAGCCAGAAGTGCTGAGTGGATGACCCAGCTCAGCCTCCTCCAGAGGTCCCCACCATCACAGTTTCCTGTTTCCAGCCAATTCAATTCACTTCACATGATTTCAAGAAATAGTTGAAGACACTGCAAAGGCTATGGGCCCTGACAAGACTCTAGCAATGGTAGTGAAAGCTTGTGCTCCAGTTCATGCTGCTCCCCTAGCCAAGCTCTTCCAGTACACATTCACAGCACTGGCATCTACCTGACAATATGGAAAATTGCTCAGGTATGTGCTGTGCACGAAAATCAGGACAAATCCAACCTAGGCAATTGTCACCCCATCTGTCTACTCTATCATCAGTGAGGTGCTCGAAGGTGTCATCACTGTGCTATGAAGAAGCACCTGCTCAGCAATAACCTACTCAGTGACACCCAGCCTGGGTTCCATCAAGACCAGTCAGCTCCTGACCTCATTACAGCCTTCATTCAAACATAGACAAAGGCACTGAATTCCAGAGGGGAGGTGAGAGTGACTGCCCTTGACATCAAGGCAACACTTGACTGAATGTGGCATAAAGGAGACCTAGCAAAACGTGGAGTCATAGAGTCATAGCATTGTACAGCATGGAAACAGAACCTTCAGTCCAACGCGTCCATGCCTACCAGATATCCTAAATTAATCTAGTCCCATTTGCCAGCAGTTGACCCATATGTCTCTAAACCCTTGCTATTCATATACCCATGCAGATGCCTTTTAAATGTTGCAATTGTACCAGCCTCCACTACTTCCTCTGGCAGCTCATTCCATACACACACCACCCTCTGTGTGAAAAAGTTGCCCCTTAATCCCCTTTAAATCTCTCCCCTCTCACCTTAAATGTATGCTGCCTTGTTTTGGACTACCCTACCCTGGGAAAAAGACCTTTGCTCTTCACCCTGTCCATGCCCCTCATGACTTCTATAAGGTCACCCCTCAGCCTCTGACGCTCTAGGGAAAATAGTCCCAGCCTATTCAGCCTCTCCCTATAGCTCAAAACTTCTAACCCAAGCAACATCTTTGTAAATCTTATCTGCACCCTTTCAAGTTTAACAACATCTTTCCTACAGCAGGGAGAACCAGGATTGAATGCAGTATTCCAAAAGTGGCCTGACCAATGTCCTGTATAGCCGCAACATCCCAACTCTTATACTCAATGCACTGACCACTAAAGGCAAGGGCACCAAATGTCTTCTTCACTGCACGATCTCCCTGTGAATCCACCTTCAAGGAACTATGAACCTGCACTCTAAGGTCTCTTTGTTTGGCAACAATCCCCAGGACATTACCATTAAGTGTGTAAGTCCTGTCCTGATTTGCCTTTCCAAAATGCAACACCTCACATTTATCTAAATTAAACTCCACCTGCTACTCTTTGAATTATTGGCCTATCTGATCCAGGTCCCATTGTACTCTGAGATAACCTTCTTCGCTGTCCATTGCACCACCAATTTTGGTGTCATCTGCAACTTACTAACCATACCTCTTACATGTATAAATGACAAAAAGCAGGAGGCCCACCACCGATCCTTGCCGCACAACGCTGGTCACAGACCTCCAGTCCAAAAAAATACAACCCTCCACCAGCACTGTCTGTCTCCCACCTTCAATCCAATTTTGTATCCAAATGGCTAGCTGTCCTTGGATTCCATGTGATCTAACCTGGAGTTCATGAAAATTGGGGGCGAAAACTCTTTGCTCCCGAGCGCAAAGGAAGCTGGTTGTGGTTGTTGGACGTCAGTCATCTCTGCTCCGGGACCTTTCTGCAGGAGTTCCTCAGTGTCCTAGGACCAATCGTTTTTAGCTGCTTCATCAATGACTTTCCCTCCATCATAAGGTCAGAAGTAGGGATGTTCGCCGATGATTGCATAATGCTCAGGCACCATGCTGAGTTACTGAGGTACTCCATTTCCAAACGTAACAAAATGCAGGCTTTGATTGACAAGTATTGTCAGAGATTATTTGCAAGAGGGAGTGCTGCAGAGGTTCGTTAGGCCAATAGTGGGGCTGGCAAAACTATCGTGTGAGGAGAGATTGATTCATGTAGGCCTACATTCACGAGCATTTGGAAGGATGACAGTGGACCTGATTGAAATGTTTAAAATACTAACAGAGCTGTACAGACTAGCTGCAAGGAGATTGGTTTTGCTGGTTGTGGAATCTAGAACTGGGGGACACAGCCTTGGGATACTGGGTAAATCCTTTAGGACTGAGATGAAGAAACATTTCTTCACTCAAAAGATTGTAAACCTGTAGAATTCTCAACTACTAAAGGGTGTGGACACCAAGTGACTGAATGTATACAAGGAAGAGGTAAGTTTTTAGATTTGAAAGAATGTGGGGAGAAAGCAGGAATATGGCATTGAGATACGATAGCAACCTTAATCATATTGAATGGTAGGCGAGGCTTAAAGGGCTAACCAGCTTATTCCTGGTCCTAATTTCTATTACGGTATGTCTATGTTCATTCTAGAACTATGTCCATTCTAAAATTGTTGGCTTTGACATATCCCATTCACACCTATTCAGAAAGTAATTCACTGCTGGAGGGTTGCCTGACAAGAACTATTTCACTTAATGAACATTCCAGTGAAATGATTTAATATCCTTCATCCTGACATTCACTTTTTTTTTCATTGTGAACTTAATTCCATTCCACTCCAAGGTTTTTGAGAAGATTTGTAGCTCGGGTTGTTGATGCAGTTGTTGACTTGCTCACTGAGCTGGTAAGTTTGCTTGCAACCAAAGTGTAAAAGCGTAGTCTGCCGATACCTACACAACAGACCACAACAGGAAGACAAAACATGTCCAGAGAGACTAGTCACCCTACCATACATTAAGGACATATCTGAGATGACCATCAGATTACTTTGCACCCCCAACCCCCCAGCCCAGGAATCATGGTAGCCCACAAACCAACAGCTACACTATGATAGCCACTGATGAGAATAAATGATCCGACACAGTGGTTCAGTGGTTAGCACTGCTGCCTCACAGCACCAGGGACCCGGGTTCAATTCACCTTTGGGCGACTGTGTGGAGTTTGCACACTCTTCCCATGTCTGCGTGGGTTTCCTCTGGGTGCTTCAGTTTCCTCCCACAGTCCAAAGATGTGTAGGTGAGGTGGATTGGCCATGCTAAATTGCCTGTAGTGTTCAGGGATGTGTAGATTAGGGGGATGGGCCTGGGGTGGGGGGTGCTCTGAGTGTCGGTGTGGACTTGTTGGGCCGAAGGGCCTGTTTCCACGCACTGTAGGGATTCTATGATTCTAAACCATAATTAACAGTACCAACGTTCTTTACAAGATACCATGCAAAGACTGTCAAAAACTTTACATAGGGCAAACTGGAAGGAAACTAGCCATCAGGATTCACGAACACCAATTAGCTACCAAGAGACATGACCAACTATCACTCATTTCAATGCACATGGACAAAGAGGGAGACCAATTAGACTGGGACATTGTAGCCATCTGAGGACAAGCTAAGCAACGACACACACGAGAATTCCTGGAGGCCTGGCACTGCAACTCCATTAACAAACATGTAGAGCTGGACCCCATATACCAACCACTAAGAAACAAATCCGGAAGTGATGCCACCCACTCCAGCAAACTGAGGCATATGAATAGCAAGCGGGACACAATACTGATGCTTCACCGGAGGTGCACTGATGACGTTACCTAGTATGGTGACGAAACGTTTGCAACCAAACCCACTGGCTCGGCGAGCAAGTCAACAACTCCATTCTAGTCGTCACTTCCCAAGGATTCCTTGGCTTGAGGTCAATCTGTGACCTGAAGATAGAGATCAAAGGGAGCCAAAAACAGTTGGACAGACAAAGGAGTAGTTAAAGGTCAGTCTGGGGATTAAATAGCTGCTAATGGGGACTATAGGTGGCTGTCAATGAGTTGTGTGTGGCGCATCCCATGTGATGACAAGGCCTGGTGTGTGGGGTGGGAGAAAGGATGGGCAAAGGTGTTCAAGCCCAAAAATTGTTGAACTCAAATCCAGAACAGGCTATTCCATCCACATGCGATTGTTTTCTTTTGGACCAGATAAAGTTGCATTTGATCTGAAGCATCTCTTCCAGTAGATGGGTTATCTAATTAACTGAATCTATTTCTATGATCCTACATCTGCCTGAGTCTGCCTGTACATGAAGAGCATAGCTTGAATGACCTTTTTATTTTCCTTCTCGCTTACACCTGTCCTTGGCAAGGCAACCATCTCACAATGCTGCAAACCTGCTGCTCTCATCAGGGAACAAATTTATGACATTTTTATCTGCGATGGTTATATCAGGAAATTAGGTCAAACAGAAGTTTAACCAAAGCGTTATCATTTTCATTTTGTTGACAGATAATGAAATGCCGTGGTTCGATTCACTGAGAATGTACAGGCAGCCTACAGAGCAAATTGTGAAATTACACCCACACACTTAGTAACTTCAAATAAATCGTTTCTCATTTTCTTAATGGATTGCAGGGGGAAAAAGGCAAGAACTCATTCACTGAATTAACTCCACCAAAGACTCAACATTTTTCCTGGTTAACAGCTCACCTCCAGGATCTTACCGTGTTAGGTTTATCACTTTTTCTTTTTGGGTAAAATATCTAGTGTGAGAATCCACTGAGTAGTACATTGACTTATGAATGCAATCATTTGTAATTCCTGTATCAATTTTTAGCTTGCTTGATCTTTCACTGGGTATGGGGTGTTGAAAGTGAAGCCAGGATTTGTCCCAAAGAATTTACTGATTTGTTTAAATTGAAATGGCTTTGTTATATTGTTATATTATTCCAATGTGACTTAGATTTAGATTATTGTGTTTATATTTCTATGAGCCAAGAACCAGAGAGCACAGATTTAAGGGAATTGACAGGAGAAACAAAGTGCAACATGACAAAGAACCATTTCTTTCAGCCAGGAATGGTTAGGATGTGGAATGCACTGCCTGGGAGTGTGGTGAAGGAAGGTTCACTTAAGGCACTTAAGAGGGAATTAGATTATCTGAAAAGGAAGTGTGCAGGATTATGGGGGAAGGCAGAGGAGTTGCATTGGTGAGTTGCTTGTTCAGGACACACAGACCAGGCTGAATGGCCTTCCAGTGTGTTGTAATGATGCTAGGATTCTATGTATACATGTATATATCCAGCATATCATATCGTTTGTGTTGCACTACAGTCAGGATCAAAGCGACAAAGCATTGGTCTGTCCACATGAAGAGATCTGGAAAAATGCATTTGATTTAAAATATTGTCTAAAAGTGTGATTTCTTCAAATTTCAGGGAAGCACAAGATTCAACAGTAGTTAACTCCAATGTTAAAATAACAACCACAGGAAAATCATGCAAATTGTAATTAAATGGGTAATTAAACAGGGAACACATATTGCCATTCTTTGACTGTCACTGGGTCAAAATCCTGGAACTCCCTCTCTCATGGCAAGAGATAGCAGCTCAGCACCACCTTCTCAAGGGCAACATGGAATGGGAAGTAAATGCAGACTCAGCCAGCAAAGCCCACATTTCATGAATGAACTTTTTTTTTAAAATAAAGGCAGCATTTTGCAGGTTGGAAACAGATTTGACCAAATGGTCTATGCTGGTGTTTATACTTCACTCCTACCTTATCTCATTGAACACTATTGAGATAACTTTCTATTCCATTCTTTTCCTCACTTACCTGCCTAACTTCCCATTAATTGCAATGATGTATTACATAAAAAAAGAAGACCTCCATTTGAACAATTGTGACCAAAAGCAGTAGTTAGAATTTCCAACCAAATCTATTCAGTACTTATATAAAAATAATTGGTCTTGATTTATCAGTCAAGGGATGTGAACCCTGACAGAAAGCTGAAGGAGTAGAATCACTTGAAGTACTATTTCAAAAAAATTTGATAACCCAGTACAATCTTTGAAGCTGGGAGCATGACTTAATAAAGCTCACAGAGTCCTTGAAAGTATAAGGCAAGCACTTCATACCCAACCTTTGTAAATCGCTGTTTAGATTTCAGTTTGAATATTCTGCCCAGTTTGGTTTTATTTCATTGGCTGGGCCAACATTTGTTGCCCATCCCTAATTGCTCCTGAGAAGTTGGTGGTGAGCTGCTTTCTTGAACTGCAGCAGTTCACGTGGTGTAGGGTCACTCGCAGTGATGTTAAGAAGGGAGTTCCAGGATTTTGACCCAGCGATGGTGAAGGAACGGTGATATATTTCCAAGTCAGGATGGTGAATTGTTGGAGGGGAACTTGCAAGTTGTGGTGTTTCCATGTTTTTGTTGCACAGTAATGTGTAAAGATTTTTAGTAAAGATGTCAATGCTTTGGGCAGGATGCGGAAGGATTTACGAGAATGGAAACAAGAACAATAGACTTCAGTTACGGGCAGTCCCTGGGATGTGAATAGGTTCCATTCTGGAGTCTGTTTGCAAGTCAAATTGTATGCAAGTCAGAACACAATGCAGGACAGGATGGCACGGTGACTCGATGGTCAGCACTACTGCCTCACAGTGCAATGGACTTGGGTTCGATTCCATCCTTTGGCAACTGTCCATTTGGAGTTTGTGCATTGTGTCTGTGTGGGTTTCCTCTCACAATCCAAAGATGTGTAAGTTGGGTGGATTGGCCATGGGAAATGCAGGGTTATGGGAATAGGATAGGGGTTTGGGTCTGGGTGGGATGCTCTTTGGAGGGTCAGTTGGGCTCATTGGCCTGCTTCCACACCGTAGGGATTCTATGAATTAAAAGCAGCTGTTTGTATGTACAAGAAATGTTTGTATGTTGGGTCTTTAAAATCACAACCACATATGGGATTGCATTCATAACTCAGATGTTTATAACTCAAGGGCCCCCTGCATTGGGAGCAGCCGGATAATTTGTTAAATGGCAGATTTGATCAAAATTGTGGGAAGTTTTCATGGAGTAAATAGGAGAGAAGTTGTTACCACTTTGGCCAGGCCTGTAACCAGAGAACACAGATTTAAGATAATAGAGGGGGAAAAAAAAATATCCAGTGAGTGGCTGCAATCTTGATTCATTGCTGTAAGACTGTTGGACACAGTTTCAATAGTAAGCTTTTCATTGGGGGAAACATCAAGGCTCTGGGGAAAAGGCAGGAGAGTGGAAATAACTTGATAGTTTTTTTAAAAGAGTTAGCATGGGCATGATGGGTCTAATGGCATCCTCCTTTGTGGTGGGATTGCATGATACCATGAAATACAACCAGATGTCAAGATGTAAGTTCATGTAATCTCTGACATCCCATGTTCAATCTCTTTTCTCGCCTAAGAGCGTTGACTTTCTAATAATCTTTCTGTCTAAGATGACTTTAGTCTTCCAAACACATTCTGAACTAGCAACACTCCAAAATGACCTGCTCCAATAAATCTTGCTGTATATTCTTTGTGCATTTTACCACCTTCTTTGTCTCACTGCCGAGGCTGCAACAGATACTTGGAAGATGTTGCATGAGAATTTAATGGAAGAGTAAGGAAATCCTCAGACAAAAACAAAATGTCTGAACTCACACCACAACCAAAATCACAGACAATGTGCCACATGAGTTTATCACTTTCTTCCACCTGAAGAACAAGGAAAGGTGGAATAAATTTCAAGGTACGGGCTGGGACAGGTCAGTGGGTAAAGGTGATGATATTGTAGCATGAACAAATAAAACCAGAGGAGACTCAGACTGAGTCAAAAAGGAAAGAATGCATTCAGTACATTGGTGAAAAAAGTGAAAATGTCAGGTATAGCAATGAAAATAAAAGGGGTATGCACGTGTTTTCATCAACTATGAAGAGAGGCAGGTTGTTTCCTTTGGAGCGCAGAAGGTTAAGGAAGGACCTAAAGATGTGTAATAGATTATCAGGGGAATGGATAATAACGAAGGGGCACAGTTTTAAGTGAAAGACAGGTGGTTTAGAGGGGATCTGAGGAAAGATATTTTCACCCAGAGGGCAGTAAGGGTACATAATACATTTCCCAGGAGGGTAGTCGAGACAGAAAACCTGAAAAACTTTTAAAAAATAACTTAGGTGAGCACTCAAAAGGTCATAACTTTCAAGGCTATGAGCCTAGTGTTTGAAAATGGGATCATGGAATCCCTACAATGTGGAAGCAGACCATTCAGCCAATCCAGTCCACACTGAGGTGCCAAAGGGCATCAGTCCAACATCCCTAACCTATCCTCGTGACTCCACATTTCCCAGAGCTAACCCACCTAGCCTACATGTCCCTGGACACTATGGGCAATTTAGCTTGGCCAATGTGGGAGGAAACTGGGGCATCCGGAGGAAACCCAAGCAGACACAGGTAGAATATGCAGACACCGCACAGACAATCACCCAAGACTGGAACTGAAGCTGAGTCCCTGGTGCTGACCAATGAGCCACTGTCTCGCCCAATGGGACTACTATAAATTTAGTGCAGCTTTGGTGGTACAGACTTGATGGGCTGAAGGGCATCCTATACTGTATGATTCTATGATTCTAGTAAATTTTATGCTGTTTCATATAATACAAGTCAGCATGCATAGACAACTGTCTATGTTTTTTAAGCAAAGAAAGACTGCCCCATAATGAAGTTAATACTTTTGTACATGTAAAATATTCCGTACATTGTGCCACCTATTGCGGGTCTAGAAATGTTACCCTTCATGAACTGTATGTTCGGAAACTCATAATTATATCTATATACAGTGCAATGTTGTTGGAGTGGATGAAATGGTAATAGATGAAGCATGCAATTTCTCTCTTAATAATTGCTGAGTATTATGAATTCAACACTCTCAAACAATTTTCAGTTTTACTCCCTGCAGGTTAGCTTTAAACTAATACATTTTAAACAGCAGAATGCATGCTCAAAGCAATACACTCAGCTTAAAATTCTTGTCACTTACGAATGCAAGGAATAACTTTGCTTATCTTCTTAAGTGCTTACGTAGTTGAATTTTTCATCTGTGGGTGTGAGATATTAATATAGGAGTCCCTTGAGCCTGTTCTGCAATTTAAGGAGATCGTGGCCAAATTGTCGCAAACCCCATAGACTCACCTTGCCCCATATCCCTTAATACCTCAGGATCATAGGAATTTATCAACGTCAGATTTAAAATCAACAATTGATCTAACATCAATTGAGATTTGTGGAAGATATTTTCAAACTTCTACCACCCTTAGTGTATAGAATATTTCTAAATCTCATTTCTGCAAGTTACTGTCTTTAATTTTTAATCCATGCCTTACGGCCCTACATTCTCCAACCAGCAAAAATAGTTTCTCCATCTCAACTGTGAGAGTTCCTCTTAATATCTTGTAAACTTTGATTAAATCTCCCCTTGTCTTCTAAATTCAAAGGAACACAGGTCCAGTTTATCCTTGTAGCTTAACCCTTCGATATATCGTTCCAGTAAATCTATGAGGCACTTCTTTCAAGGTCAGTATGGTCTTCCTAAAATGGTTGTCCATAACCGAGCACTGCGCTCCAGGTATTGCTGCAGTATGATGTTCGCCTCTTGTATTTGAGACTGTATTGGGTTCATAAAGGGTAAATATACGTGGTTTGGTGTCATCATTCGTTTTCTAATGCTGCTGTGTGGCACCTTGAAATGTTTTGCTGTGTTAGCGGCACTCTTATAATTGTAGATTGGTAATCCTGATCCAAATCTATCACAAAGAGTATCAGTCTGACATAGAGTCATAGAGCCATGCCTACCAGCTATCCTAAACAAATCTAGTCCCATTTGCCAGCATTTGGCTCAAATCCCTGTTAACCTGTCCTATTCATATACACATCCAGGTGCCTTTTAAATGTTGTAATTGTACCAGCCTCCACCACCTCCTCAGGCAGTTCATTCCATACACACACCATCCTCTGCATGAAAATGTTGCCCCTTAGGTCACTTTTATATCTTTCCCCCTCACCTTAAACCCATGCCATCTAGTTTTTGTCTCCCTTACCCTGGGGAAAAGATCTTGAGTATTCATCCTATCTACATTTGTGCATTGCAGGATAAGCATTTGACCTGAGGTTAATGGGTAGAATCAAACAGCATAGATGAGACTATTTGGCCCATTACACATTTGCTATTTCTATTAGACTAGTAGACAAAAAATGTAGGACCAGAAGTAGACCATTCTGCCCATTGAGTCTGTCTCACTATTCAATAAGATGATGGTGATCCAATAATCCTCAACTTCACTTTCCTGCCTTTTCCCCATAATCCTTGTTTCCTTATTGATTAAAAATCTTTCTCAATCTTGAATATGCTTTCTGCCAGGTTTTTGCCCACTCGGTTAACTTTTCTATATCCCTCTGCTGAATCTTTGTGCCATCCTCACTGGGTGCTTTTTCAGCTAGTTTTGTATCATCTGCAAATTTAACTATGGCAAATTGACTGTTCTCATCCAAGTTATTAATATACATTGCAAATAATTGAGGCCTCAGCATTGATCCTTATGGCATTCCACTAGTTACAGGTTGCTATCCTGTTAATGCTCCCCTCCCCATCCCAACTCTCTATTAGTTAGTCAATGCTCCATCCATGCTAAAAAATTATCTTCAATATCATGGGCTGTTATCTCATTAAGGAGCTGAGTGTGTGGTACATTATCAAATATCTTCTAAAAATCCAAGTAAATGACATCTACTGTTTCCCCTCTATCTATCTTGCTTGTTACCTCCACAAAGAATTCTAGTACACTTTAAATCTGTTTAATCATATCATGTATTTCTAAACGCTCTGCTGTTACATCCTTTATAATAGACTATAATAATTTATCACAATAACAGCTATTAAGCTAAAGGGTCTATAATTGCCTGTTTTTTGTCTTTTTTCCTCTTTAAATAAAATTTCACACCCACAGCTTTCCAATCCCATGGGACTTTTTCAGAATCTAATCACTCTTGGAAGATTACTAGCAGTACATTTACTATTTATGTAGGTCCTTCTTTTAATATCCGAGGTTGCATCTATCAGATACAAGAACCTAATTGGTCTTTAACTCCATTAGTTTTCATCATGGAATCCCTTCAGTGTGGAAACAGGCCCTTCAGCCCAACAAGCCCACACTGACTCTCAGAGCATCCCACCCAGACCCATTCCTCATAACCCACCTAATCTACACATCCCTGAACACTACAGGCAATTTAGCATAGCCAATCCACATACCCTGCACATTTTTGGCCCATGGGAAGAAACTGGAACACCTGGAGGAAACCCATGCAGACACAGGGGGAATGTGCAAACTCTGTACAGACAGTCACCCAGTGGAATCGAACCCAGGTCCCTGGCGCTGTGAGGTAGCAGTACTAACCATTGAGCCACCATGCTGCCCATAATTTTCCCTTGTAACTTTTCTCTAGTGATGGTTATACTATTTATTTCCTCTCCTTCTTTTGTCCTTTGATTATTTAGTAATTTTCTAAGCTCATTAACCTGAGGTTATCCAAACCTCTGCTGCCATGTGTCCATATTCAGGCCAAATCCTTTTTCACTCATTGGGCAGCACTGGCTCAGTGGCTAGCACTGTTGCCTCTCAGCACCAGGGACCCAGGTTCGATTCTATCCTCGGGCAATTGTCTGTGTGGAGTTTGGATGTTCTCCTCATGTCAGTGTGGGTTTCCTCTGGGTGCTCCGGTTTCCTCCCACAGTCCAAAAATGTGCAGGGTAGGTGGATTGACCATGCTAAATTGTCCATAGTGTCCAGGGATGTTTGGGTTAGACATGAGAAATGCAGGGGTAGTGGAATGGGTCTGGGTGGGATGCTTTTCAGAGGGGCGGTATGGACTTGCTGGGCCGAATGGTCTGTTTCCACACTGTAGGGATTCTATGAAATTCTATGATTTGCCTTGATTCCCAGGTAGGCAGTGGCTTAATTTTAGAATTCTCATTTTTGTTTGTAAGACCTCCACGGCCTCAACGTTCTCTATCTCTGCAAACTTGTTCCACCTTACAAGCCTTCAAGATATGTATATTTCACTAATTCTGGTTCTTGTCAGAATTAATTAGTCCACTGTTGGCAGTGGTACCTTCAGCTGCCTAATTCTCCAACATTCCCACATTGAACCTCTCTGTCTCTCTCTAGTTCTCTTTCTCAGCTAGTAATGTGCCTTCGCATGCTTTGATGCAGTAAAGATCCTTCAAAAATGCAAGTTGTTAATATTAATTCTCCATGTGAACCTTCTTCATCTAACCCCATCAACAGACCCTGCTATTAGTTTCTCTCTAAATCCTCATGTATTTATACGGCTTCTCTTTAAAAGCATTAATAAACTCCACATTCAAAGTAGTCCCAGAGAAAATAAGGTCATCCTGAATTCCCAATTTGATTTAAAAACAGAAAATAGGAGCAGGAGTAGGCCACTCAGCCCCTCAAACCTGTTCCACCATTTAATGGCTGATCATCTGTCTCAATTCCTGCTTTCTCCCACATCCCTTGATGCCTTTAAAATCTAAGGATTTAACTATTTCTTTCTTGAATATATTCAGTGACCTGGCCTCGTCACTTTTTGTTGCATTGTGTTTCAGTTTTTGAGTGCCCTGTTTGGCAGCATCATATTTTTCTGCTTGGCGTAATTTGTAGGTGTCCCCAGTTCTTTTTCAGTCATTGTAGGGTCATGATGTGAAATTAGAGAGGTGAGAGTCTCCAGTTGTTCAGCGAGAAGGGTCATCGCTAACGTATACTCTTTGGTTGGAATCTCAGGAGATGCCTGTCCACCTAAATTAGGTGGCTTGAAGCTGAACATGTTCTCCACCTGGAAATATAGAAAATAAGAACAGGAGCAGGCCATTTGGCCTTTGAGCCTGCTCTGTCATTCAATATGATCATGGCTGATCATCCAACTCAGAAACCTGTTCCCACTTTCTCCCTTTGATCCCTGTAAACCTAAGGACTATACCCATCTCCGTCTTGAAAACTTTCAATGTATTGGCCTCAACTGCTTTCTGTGGCAGAGAATTCCACAGGCTCACCACTCTGGGTGGATAAATATCTCCTCATCTCAGTCCTAAATGGCCTACCCCATATCCTTACACTGTGACCCCTGGTTCTGGACTCCCTGGTCATCGGGAATATTCTTCTTATTCCTGTTTAAATTTTATAGACTTCTATGAGATTCCCCTCTCTGTGAATGTAATCCTGACTGATCCAGTCTCTTTTTATACATCAGTCCTGGCATCCCAAGAATCCGCTTGATGAAGCTGCTTCAGAATTTCAAAGACCTTGACCATGTCAGCATGAGCAGCTTCTCTTCCTCTGGATAAGAGAGTCCCAAGTCTGCTCAGACCCATCCTTCCACCTCCCTCCCGACTGCCATTACTGCTCTCTTCTGGCAACAATCCTACAGGTCTTCCCCATACCTTCTTCAGTGACTTTACGCAGGATGCCACAACACAGGAACATTGGAGAGGGTGCAGAGGAAGTTTACCAGGATGACTCCAGGGATGAGGATCTTCAGTTCTGAGGACAGATTGGAGAACTCAGGACTTTTCTTTGGGGAGGGAAAGACGGAGAGAAGGTTTGAATGAAGGTTTCAAAATCGAGAGAGGTCTGGATACAGCAGATGAGGAGAAACTGTTCTTGCTCATAAAAGGATCAGTAATAGGAGGGCAAAAGACTGAAGATGATTTGCAAAAAGGGTTATTTTCACATGGATCTGGGATGAGCTGCCTGGGTGTGTGGCAGAGGCAGGCTTAATCAAGGTATTCAAGAGATCTTCAGATGATTAAATAGAACTAATGTGCAGGGTTACAGGGAAGTGGCAGAGGAATGGTGCACTGTACTCATACTCATATAGGCTGAATGGCATCTTCATGCACTGTAATAATTCTTTGATTCTGCAGCACATTGCACTCCAAATCAAACAACACGTCCAGTCACTGCTTCTCAACTCTGTGAGTTCTGAGCCATCTCTTGGTACAATGAAGGTCACCTTCACTGAATGGGATTTGTTGCAATGTTCCTTTGGCAGCAATTCAGGGAGCTAAAGGCCTAGCATTTATTCTGCACGGAAATGACCGCTGAGCCAAAGTACTGTCATCGAGTGCCTCATGAAGACCATTTCACCGTTTTGGCAATGTCATTTTTCAGACTACTGAGCATCTAAATAGAACTGTTCATCTAATTATCATCGCTATTGGTGTAATATTCCACTGCTTTTATTGAAATTTGCAGTACAATTTGCCTAGGGAGCATTTTTATACGAGTCTATAAAATCAAATTTGCTTACACGACTAAATGTAAAAATCATAAAATTAAAATCACTGAGGCGTAGAATACAGTTAAAAATAAGCCTCCAAACCACAGGCTGGTTTTACATTTAAATTACTGTGTACCACTGCAGAATATCTAAACTGAGAGACAATTGATTACAAAAAAAATCTCTGGTTTGGGAAGGGTACACGATATTTGCCAACTGACTCATGAAAAGAAAATGATTTTTCTTTATTGGAACCTTTTTATTTCACTCATCGCGCACAGCCTTGTATGTTTTCAAATTTACATTTAAACTAATGCAGCGATTGCGCGGGAACACAACTTTAGACAAATAGTTGGTGTCTGATTTGTCCCCTACTGTCATCGCTATAGCGTTTGATTGTATCCTGATATGTAGTTTGTTGATTACGTGAATCAGAGAATATTGTGCGCACTGCAACTGGCTTCACGTGGCATTGGGTAATGTGCTGACCTCCTGCTCCCACCCCCAATACACCACCTCTCCATCCTACTTCCCATTGCATGATTATATTTCTATCCTTAGAAGTACAGCTGGAAAGCTTGACAGCAGTTGACAAAATAATCAAAAATATTACCAAAGATAATGTGGGTAATGTCAAACAGTCCAGCTGCAGCACCACAGCACTTCATAGGTATCACACGCACAGCTTACAGGTAGGGTACACCAGGTTAATACATTTTACTGACAGACAGAGATTCCCTGTACAAATGTGTTATTGTGTATGATCACAGAGGGGGGGGTTCTGGGGAGGCAGTGGATGCCAGGAACAGGAATAGGCCCCTCAGCCTCTCCAACCCGTTATAGAGTCATAGAGTCATATGGCACAGAAACAGACCCTTTGGTCCCACCAGTCCATGTCGAACATAATCCCAAATTAAACTAGTCCCACCTACCTGCTCCTGGTCTATATCCCTCCAAATCTTTCGCATTCATCTACTTAACTCAAATGTCTTTTAAACATTGTAATTGTACATCCACCACTTCCTCAGGAATTTCATTCCACATGTGAACCCCCCTCTGTGTAAAGAAATTGCCCCTCGTGTCTTTTATAAATCTCCTTCTTCTCACCTTAAAAATGTATACCCTAGAATTGAAATCCCCCATCGTTGCTGATCTGTGGCCTGACTCCATATACCCACCTATGACCTCTATCCCTTAACATCTTTGCTTAACAAAAATATATCTATGCCAGGTTTAAAATTAACAACTGATCCAGCATCCACTGCCGTTTGTAGAAGGCAGTTCCAAAACTTGGTCACAATTTAAAGGTGGGCTGCATGTTTTGTTAAATTCGGGTTATCACTTGAGTACAGCAGTGAAAAGACGTGAGGAGTGCCGCCTGTTTCCTGTGAACAAGCATGGCTACAGGCTGCAACTCTGGGAAGTTACTGTCAAGGGAACTTTCCTCTTTAGATTAAAGACTTCTGCCTTATGCAGCCCACCTCTCGAATGTCTTTAATGAACTAGTGTTCCTGCCAGCACCAATAAATCTGTGTTATGCTTGATTGCTACATTCAAAGGGATCAGAAAGGGCCTGGGTGTTTGGGCATAGCTTCCATTACATTCCCTTCTCAATTTTCACAGTGGTTCTTTGGGGCTATTGTCTTTTACCTTCACTTTTCCATGAGTAACAGATGCCACTGGCAGGGTCAGAATCTGTTGCCCACCTTAATCCTTTTGAGAGCTGGCAACAGTCTGCCAAACTTCAGTGGGTATCATGTCGGCCAGATGGGTAAAGGATGACAGATTTCCTTCCCTAAAAAACATTAGTGAACCAGATTTCATTTTCCGACAATTGACAGTTGTGCATTGGTTACCATTCCTGATTGGAGCTGTATATTCTATAATATTAACTAAATTTAATTGGACCAGCTAGCATGGGGATTTGAACCTATGCTTCAAGACCATTAGCCTGGGCATCTGCTTTACTAGTCTAATAACATTATCACAGTATCACGATTGGCCTTGTTGTCAACATCTCAAAACCACATCATCATGTGACCCCCCGTGTGGCTTTAATAAACAGAGATCATGCGTGAAAATGGTGTTGGGGTAAGATTAGCTGCAGCCTCATTTCACAGTGTTATGGTGGCTCAGTGGTTAGCTGCCTCACAGCGCCAGGGACTTGGGTTCGATTCCAGCCTTGGACAACTGTCTGTGTGGACTTTGTACATTCTCCCTTTGTCTGTGCGGGTTTCCTCCCACAGTCCAAAGACGTGTAGGTTAGGTGGATTGCCTATACTGTCTAGGGTGGGAAATGCAGGGATTGTGTAGTGGGTGGGTCTAGGTAGGATGCTCTTCGGAGGGCTAGTGTGGACTTGATGGGCCGAACCTACTTCTGCACTGTAGGGATTCTATGAATGGTGCAGGAGGCTGAATGGATGACTGCTGATGCTGTTCCTTATGTTCAACTGGCATGGATTTTGTGTTATTTGTCCCATTACCACTGTGATGCATGTTAGCAAATCTCTGCGCTAGTTTCCTTTTGCAAACACATCTGTAGATTGTCTCTTGTGTTTTAGATAAGTAGCTTTCTATTCCTTTCTTTCTCACTCTCTGCAACTGGACCCAAGAGTAAAGTGGGTAAGCAATGAGGAAAGATCAGTGAAGCTCAAACTGTAAGCACATGGACAAGTTAATCAAGGCAAGATATCGCTGATGTATGTAACAATAACTAGCACAGCTAAGGTAAATCCAGACTATTACTTCCCAGTAAGCTGGGAAAATTGACCAGAAATTTAATTTGGGCGACAGCAATTTGAAAAGGTTATTTGAAAAAGGCATTCTTGTTACAAATCAGGTGGTTCTGCTTCCTCACTGGATCAAAATCCTGGAACTGTCTAGCTACCAGAACTGTGGAATGCCTTCACCACGCATTCTGTAGTGACTCAAAAAGGAGTTATCCCATCAACCTTTTATTCTTTCACAAGATGTGGATGTCTCTGGCAAGGTCAGCATTTGTGATCCACCCCTAAATGCCCTCGAACTGAATGGTTTGCCAGGCCATTTCAGAGGGCAGTTGAGAAACAATCACTACACTGGGCAGACAAGGTCAGGATGGCAGATTCCCATCTCTGAACTACACTGATGGACCGGGTGGATCTTTACAACAATTGATGAAACCCCATGGTCACCACTAATGCAACTGAAGATGGCCAGCCTTGGTAGTGATGTTCAGTCAAAGGAATTCTACCTGAGAGTCCAGCCAGCCCTGTGCTGCCACCTTTTCATGTCTTTGGTTCAACCACCTTTGATAGCCACCATCTGTATTTGGAGATTCTGGCACACAATGACTGTGAAGAGCTGCCTTGGCAGACTGCCTTTGCCATCTGTTGTGAAGATGCTACAATCCAATCTACCACCTACATTACCATTGGCAAGCTCCAGTACATCCCCTCCCTTTAATACCGCCCGAGCTTCCTTTAGTCACATTGCATTAATATCTCAATATGTCCTGTTGTGCCAAACTCTTCACACTCACTTGTGTAGCAATACCTCCAGACTGCAAGGATAATGGATTCTCTTCATTCCATCAATTGCCCATTCATGCTCATTATTATTTTCCCATCACTACTTGCCTTTGGAGAACTCAGAATGTGCATTCAGAGTATTGACATCTTTTAGAGATAAGCCTCAGAATGACTAGTCCACAAATGCACATATGGTGCAGTGAGCTGCAGTCCTTGATCTCACTGGGGTAATCAAGGGTCAGAGCAAGGTCACATCAACAACACTTCTTCAGGTGCCTCCTCTTTCATTTTTAGACCTTCCCTAGATGGGGAGGAGAAGAAATGGGGGACTAGTTGACTGGCTAAGAGGGTTGGCGGCAGAAAAATGGGACAGACTTTTACAGGAGGATTTTTGGGTTTTCTGCTTTAGGGTCCAAGATTTGAAACACCAGGGAGTCCCATGGAGTGGGGCCACTAACACAGTCCTCCTGCACTGCTCCCCAAACACAGTCCTCCTGCACTG
>NC_063334.1:116457545-116569745 GCF_021869965.1 Rhincodon typus
TGCTCCCCAAACACAGTCCTCCTGCACTGCTCCCCAAACACAGTCCTGCATTGCTCCCCAAACACAGTCTTCCTGCATTGCTCCCCAAACACAGTCCTCCTTGGCTCATCTGTACCCCGAACCCATTGGAACATACAGCAGGAGTAGGCCATTCAGCCCACCAAGTGTGCTTGGCTATTTAGTACGATCATGGCTGATTGAACATTTCAATCCTTTTACTCCCACTATCCCCATAACCCCTTACACTCTGGGTAATCAGGAATCTACGAACCTCTACTTTAAACATACTTAAGGACTGAGCTTTCACAACTCTCTGGGGTAGAAAATTCTGTAGATCCACAGTTATAAATTTTTTCCTTATCTCAGTCCTAAATGGTATTGCACTTCTGTTTAAATTGCAGCCTTTGGTTCTCACCACCCAACCAAGGGAAACATCTCTACTCTTAAGTCTATCATAAGTTTCAAATGAAATTGCCTCTTATTCTTTGAATGCTGACATCTTGGCCTCTTGGCAGAAAGGGAGGCATAGTCTTATTTGGAGCATCGAGCGAAATCTCTCCCTTTCCTCCACCTCTTCCAAGGTCTAGGACAATTTTCAGAGTGAACAGAGAGCCGAACAGTCTGAGGCCTGGTTGGATGAGGTGCTAGGGATTTGAACTGGAGTCACGACCTCTGCCAGGTTCCATGCCCATCAAGCCTATTGTACCAACATTCACATCTGCATCCTGTTACAACCAAAGAGTTACAAGCACCATTGCATTTTTTTAGCTTCAAATGTAGTCACCTACCTGTAAATTGCCGATCTCATTCAACTTTGCCTGCAGCCCTTTGAGCACTGTAAGTGCTCAGATTGATACTGACACCTGGAGGAAAGTTGGGGATGAGGGGATTACAGATAAAGGCCTCATTTTTGCTTTCGTTATATGCTCCACTCCAGATATGATCAGATGGAGCTGAACTGTCAAGGAATCTCAGCTCAAAAGAATATCTTTGTATTCCTGTCCCAATCAAGCCTTTGTTGAAAATCTCTTGTTCCTTTTGGGCCCAACAATGCAGGAGGATTGCATTCAGGGAGTAATGCAGGAGGACTGCATACAGGGAACATTGCAGGAGGGCTGTTAGAGAAATAATGCAGGGAACTGTGTTCAGGGAGTAAAGGAGGAGGACTGTGTTTGGGGAGTAATGCGGGAGGACTGTGTTCAGTGAGTAAAGCAAGAGGGATGCGTTCGGGGAGTGATGTTGGGGGGCGGATGGCTGTGTTTGGGGAGTAATGCTAGAGTATTTGGCTGGTTGAGCCTGTTTCGCCATTCAACTAGATTACAGCTGACCTCTTACCCTGAAGCCACTTTCCTGCACTGTCCCCGTGTTTGTGCCTCAAACCTACCCTGAACTCGCCCCCACCTTGTTTGGGCCGAATGGACGGAGAGAAAATTGCCAGATAGGGCTCTCTGAGTGTTCTTTCAGGAATGCACAGGAGAAAGCCTTGGCTGAGCATCACGTTAAGCCTTTAACACTTCAAGCTTGACAATCCACAGATTGAACTACGAACTGAAGTGCCTGGTTTGGGGCGTAAACTGACAGCTTGCTGACTGATAAAGGTGCAGCTGCTAAAAGTCGTGCCATTAAAATACCATTCCTTGTTTGATGAATTAGGCAGCAACGGACAAGTGGGAGTAGGGTAACTCGTAATTGGGAGCAGGAAGGTTAGTTTGAAGGACGTGACTGTGTGTTGCTATAATGTCATATGCTGTTCTCCGTTATAACTTACTGTATCTTCAATGCATTGTATATCACTTACTCCTGCTCAATTCAAGATTTTCTTCAAAAAAGAACATCTAAATAAATATTTGACAGAGCAGTTAAAAAATAAACCCTTCTTCACAACTTTGGTTTGAAATGGCATTTTTGAAGCAGTGTAAGACTGCAGTTTTATGAATATTGGTTGTCCACATCACATATTCTGTGAACATCGAAAAGCATAGCTGTTGTCAGCATTGATAAACTTACCATTTCATATTGCTGCCTTGAATCCTCCTGAGCGGTGCCAGACTTTGCTTCCTAATGCCTAATTGAGTATAGATGTTCCCAGTTTGCTGCAGATAGGAAATGGATAGCAGGCATGTGGTAAGACATCAAATGATTGTTGCTAAGTTCAAGAAACTTGTTCCCTTGTCGAGTGCTTGCATATATGTAGCTAGGCCACATGGTAAGGCTGGTAAAACTAAACTTGCAGGAGATGTTATCTGTGGCAGAATGACAACTGGGAGATGATTTCATGGGGTTGGGGTACAGACAAGGCAAGACAAAATAAAGTTATCTCTCAGGAGGAGGCCATTCAATCCATCACCTCTATGTTGGTTGAAAAAGAATCATCCAATATATATTCTCTTTCCAGCTTCTACTCCACAGCCCTGCACTTTCCAATTATTTTTGCAGATCATAAGAAAAAGGATGCAGAGCAGGCCATTCAGCCCATCAAACCTTTTCCACCATTCAATACAATTATGGTGAATCTGAGTTCTTAACTCCATGTTAAGATTGTTGAAGGTTTCTGCTTCAGCTACACTTCCAGGCAATTCCTCATTGGGTGAAAAGAATATCCTCTAATCCGTTAATCTTCTGAGCAATAACTTCAAAGAGAAAGGTTACACAGAGCTGGCTCTGAAACAAGAGTAAAGTAGATACTGATAAGTGGGAACAACTTGCTCATGTCAACAAGTTAGGTTAAAAAAAAAGCTGTGAGGGGTGACACCCTTTACAATGACGTCTGTTGCACTTCAAGTAATAAATGCGAACTTTGATTGTGGACTTTATGTCCAAAAAGACAAGACCAAGTTATCTGATTTCAATCTGTTGATGTTCATTCCATATTCAAATAGGTCCCTTAGTTCTCAAGGTGTTCCATGCATTTTGAGAGACCAGAGCTTTGTTTGAGTTCTTATAGCATGAGAGGACATCTTATGGAAACATATAAAATTATGAAGGGAATAAATAAGACATAAGTAGGGAGGTTGTTTCCGCTGCTGGGTGAAATTAGAACGAGGGAGCATAGCCTCAAAATAAGGGAGAGCAGATTTAGGACTGAGTTGAGGAGGAAGTCCTTCACCCAAAGGGTTATGAATCTGTGGAATTCCCTGCCCAGTGAAGCAGTTGAGGCTACCTTGTTGAATGCTTTTAATGCAAAGATAGATAGATTTTTGAACAGTAAAGGAATTAAGGGTTATGGTGAGTGGGTGGGTAAGTGGAGCTCAGTCCATGAAAAGATCAGCCATGATCTTATTGAATGGCAGAGTAAACTCGATGGGCCAGATGGCCTACGCCTGCTCCTATTTTTTGTGCTCTGATGTTCACAGCTAAAAGTTTATTGTGTGCAGCTCTGACCATTAATAGGTTGAATTTGAAACTGTTCAGCTTAAAGGTGGTTGCAAAAAAATAAAACAGCTGGGTAGATAGGAGGGGGCAATTAAACACCTCAGCCCCACCATGACAGATTGCACAAGCAGAAATCAATTCTGTCATTAGACAGCTGAAGATTTTCTCTATAAATCTCAGAATGAAACCTATCATTACAACCTAATAACTCTCTTCAAAACTGAAGATGTGGATTCTTACGGCACCTCTTGCAATCTCGGGGCATCATGAGGAATTTTACAGCCAACGAAATACTTTTGATGTGCCATCATCATTGTAATTAGGAAGGACTCATTTCACATGCCTGTAGCTAATGTTAAAATTTTTGAGCATGATATTGGTGAAAGTACTTCTGGCATCCAAAGACGTTCGAAAGATTCCATCAAAGAATTGCAATTTAATTTGACAAATCATGATTTCTCACAAGAAAGTTACACGTCCCTTTCAAAAGATTCATCAAAGGAAAGTTAGAATCTAGGATGCCTTAGCGAGTGGGGGTCTTGGATTCCCTATCTCGCAGACAAACCAGTGGACAGGCTGTCTATTGCTACAGCCCTGCTGATTAGTTTTAATCTTATGGCTCTGATGAAATAGTAAATCTCGGATCAAAATCTACACACAGACCTTGTGCACTTTGACATATGCTCTCTGCATAACAGAACTTCACGGTAACTCAACACAACTGTATCTGAAACAGCCTATACGCCACAGGATAAAGCATGCATCAAAACCAAACTTGGCAGTGAGTTGGTTGGGTTGTCCACAGCCTCATACTGAGGCCTGTCGAACCTCTTTCTCAATAACCATGTATCTGATGCAACAATTGAGCACTGAGGTTCACTGAGAAAATGTAAGGGGTGAAGACGCTACAAGCAGACTTTTCTGATTCAAGTTGGCAGCAGGAGCAAGGGGCAAGAGGATGGGAAAATCATTGTTAATGTTCAGCTATTCAAATTTGGCATGGGCCTCAGGAACCAGGGTCAAGATATGGAAATTGTCACAACATCACAGTTCTAACACCGAAACAAAAATCTTGCCCTGGGAGAGAGAAACGGTATAAGAGTAAGAAAGAGGGTGTGAGAGGAAGAGTGAAAGAGAGGGACTGAAAGAGAGAAAGAAGGAGAGAAAGAAAGAAAGGATCAGAAGAAGGAAGAGTGCAGAATGGGGTAAAAGAAACTGAATGAAAGAGCAGGAGAATTACAACTTTTAAAAGGCATCAGGATGGGTATATGAAAAGGAAAGATTTAGAGAGAACAAAAACAAAGTTGCTGGAAAAGCTCAGCAGGTCTGGCAGCATGTGTGAAGGAAAAAACAGAGTTAACGTTTCGGGTCCGGTGACCCTTCCTCAGAAGGTTCGGAGGGAGGGTCACCAGACCCGAAACGTTAACCCTGTTTTCTCCTTCACAGATGCTGCCAGACCTGCTGAGCTTTTCCAGCAACTTTGTTTTTGATCCTGATTTACAGCATCCGCAGTTCTTTCCGTTTTTATTTAAGGTTTAGAAAGATATGGGCCAAATGCTGACAAATGGGACGATATCAATTTAGGATATCTGGTCGGCATGTGAATTGGACTGAAGGGTCTGTTTCTATGCTGTACAACTCCATGACTAACAAAAGGAAACTGATTAAGAGGAGAAGAAAGAAAGACAGACAGAGTTAATGACAGGAAAGAGAAAGAAGGAGGGGTGAAAGAAAGAGGGAATAAATAAGGAAAGAAAGCCTGAATGATAGAGTGGGAGAAAAAAAGAATGTAAGAGAGAGGTACAAAAACAGAAATTGCTGGAGAAACTCAGAAGGCTTGGCAGCATCTTTGGAGAGAAAGAGAGGGACAGAGGTAATGTTTTGAGTCCAATGTCCCTTCTTCAGTGACATTTGCAGCACATTATCCATTTGATGATGAGCTCGTGGGAATGGAGTCTGTTGCTATGATGGAGGAATTTAAATTTCAAATTTTTCTAGACTCAAGGAGCCATCATTCTGCACTGAGAAACGATTAACCCAATTACTATTTGTGAGGTCAAAATCCTGCCACATGTGTTTGTGCTTTCTACTTATATTTCTGGTTTCCACCAGACTGAGTCTGGAATGATTCCATTCTGCTCAGTCAGTTTTTCCACAGAAAAAAAATCCTAGGAGTTATACAACCCTGACAAACTTACTTCAGGAGTTCTTCCACTTACAGCTCTTCTGGATTGTTTGAAAAAACAAAAGCCTCTCTTGCTCTGCAGGGCTTTTGCGACTTTGCAATGCTTACTTCTGGTGCTGTTTTTCTCATGCACTGCAATAATATTATCACAGGGTGGCCAAACCTTTGCTGATGTTGTGTAATTAGTGCGTGGTTCTTATTGCATTAGTTTTCCTATTATCTTTTCCAATCTTACATGCCAGCCCATTTGTGGGCTCTGATTAATGCCTCCAATCATCGATAGCACTTTCTCAAGAAACCTTTTTTGCAGAAGTTTAAAAAAAAACACAAGATTGATCTGTAAACAAGTGCTATCAGATGCCGGCTCATTATGCCTCCTGTTGGAACATCATGGTGCCCTTTCGAAGATGAATTTTCTCTCTGTCGATGTGTGGCTGTAAAGGCTCCTTCATTAATAGTCTCCAGTCCTGCACAAAATCCAACCTGATGGATGCCTGCAGGCATCAGTGTAGTTATTGGCTATGAGTGCTGACAGATTACATCATGGCCCAGATGACCAACTCGCTGTGGCTCAGAAAGCACTTAATAAAGAGGACCTGACTATAAGCAATCTAATGTGGTGTGCCACATGTACTGGGCTCCTTCATGTTAATAGGTTAGTGTAAAAAAGTGTGTAAACAAGAACGCCTGATTGCAGAGTTTGCTCCACAGCAAGAGAGTCACCAATTCTGCTTGTCTTCAATATTTTAATGACTTAGCTTGTGTGTGCTTCCAATAATTCATCATGAACTGGAGCAGGCTGAAAGGCACAATGAGATAATATTCTGACGTGAGATGATTAAGTCACAAAGAAGAGTGCAGGTGAAGAAAGCCATGTGGCCCATCTCCTAGCCCAACAGCATCTCTGTTTGAAAGACTTTACCTCCAGTCCTTTACTCAGAAGCTCATCCTTTTCTTTGGAGGGGGGAAGGGATATACTTTCACTTCATTGAACTATAGAATCCCTACAGAGTGGAAACATGCCATTCAGCCCATTGAGTCCACATCAACCCTTCGAAGATCATCCCACCTAGACCGATCCCCCCCACCCTATCCCTATGACTCCATATTTACCACGACTAATCCATCTAGTCTGTACATCCCTGGACACAATGGATAATTTAACATGGCCAATCCACTTAACCTGCACATCTTTGGACTGTGAGAGGAAACCAGAGCACCCAGAGGAAAACTATAGTGACGTGGGGAGAACGTGCAAACTCCTTGCAGCCAAAATGAGTGGTCCTGTCTGTTTTTTCCATATACCTATGGGCCACTAGCACTTTCCTGCCCAGTCAGATATTCCATGCTTCCCTCTTCCTCTGTTATTCTGCTGTAACCATTCACACATCCCCTGGGTCTCAGGTCCATCTTTTGTTCATTATATTTCTCTCGCCATTGCTACTTATGTCTTACACCAGCATCTAATTGCCCCATCTTTCATTTAAACAGCAACCATTCATTCATTCTCCCCTGCCCTAATATGCTTGGCTCCGTTCCTTCCCCTTTAACAGCTGTTCTTCTGTAACATCATTCAGTTTGGAAGAAAGGCCATCCACATCAAAAATTCCTTCCTCTCCCCACGGATGTTGCCCTGACTGGCTGAGCGTGCTCCACCTCTATCCCTCCTTAACATACAAAATTCATCAATCATTACTGTCATCCTCAGACAGAGGGGAGTGAGGATCATACATTATTTCTAGCTTCTTGATTACCTTATAGAAGAAAGAAGCTACACTAATGTCTCTCTCTATTAAAGTAGATGTTGCAACATTAATCAAAGAAACATTCGTGGGAAATACAATGGAACCTCATTATCTGCAGTTACCAGAGCTATTTTCTATATCATTTGCTGATGGTTTCTCAGGGCAAAAACTTGTATGAAACATGTTCTGGTGTGCAACATCTTATTATTTTGTTTCATTTCCATTTTGCCATGATTAAAACAAGAAGATGTTTCTATAGCTATTTGTTCAGCAATTGTTTTAAATCTTGTGCACAAGCGTATCGTCTCAATCGATGTCTAGGAACAATATTCCAGCAGGCAATGGGTAAATGGGTCTTAGTCTCGAACATGAAATAGGCTCGTGGTATTCTGCACTAATTTTTATTTTTCATCGACTTGGAAAGAATTTTTGATTTCAAACTAGGTAAAGCCTAAAATGAGACTAAGAAACAAGTTGACAAAACTTGGATTTGCACAATGCTAATTGTCTGCATACATCTATTGGACCACTAACATTCACTGGAGACGCTTTAATTACATTTATAGAAGATATATACATTTTTGTGGGAGAGCAGAATTCAGGGCGAGAAATATAGAAGAGCCATGAATAGATCTACTACGGAATTCAAGGGAAACATCTTCATCCAGAAAGTAGGAAGATTTTAAAAATTGCTGCTGCGTAGAATGGTTGACTTGAAAAGTGTTGATGCTATAGGGAGGATGTTGAGAAACTTGAAAGGGTTCAGAAAAGATTTATGAGGATGTTGCCAGACTTGGAGGGTTTGAGTTATAGGGACAGGCTGAATAGGCTGGACCTATTTTCCCTGGAGCATCGGAGGCTGAGGGGTGACCTCATAGAGGTTTATTAAATCATGAGGGGCATAGATAAAGTAAATAGGTAAGGTCTTTTCCCTGGGGTGTGGGAGTTCAAAATGAGAGGGCATAGGTTTAAGTGAGAGGGGAAAGATACAAAAGGGACCTAAGGGGCAACTTTTTCACACAGAGGGTGGTGCGTGTATGGAATGAGCTGCCTGAGGAAGTGGTGGAGGCTGGTACAATTACAACATTTAAAAGGCATCTGGATGGGTATGTGAATAGGAAGGGTTTAGAGGGATATGGGCCACATGCTGGTAAATGGGACTAGACTTATTTAGGATATCTTGTTGGCATGGACAAGTTAGACCAAAGGGTCTATTTCCGTGCTGTATGTCTCTATGACTCTATGCATTAACTGGGAGCATAAGGGAGAAACAAGTGAAAAGTTATGCTGATAGAGTGAGATTAAATAACACTGAGAAGGCTAGCATGATGCACAGTCCACTTGGGCTCAATTGCCTGCTCCTTTGCTGTACTTTTAGGAATTTCCCAGTGTTGCAATAATATCAATTTTAAAAACAGTGGTTTAGCAATAATGTTATAGGGCTAACAATCCGGAGGCCCAAGTTAGTGTCCTGGGAACTTGTGTTCAAATCCCACTTTGGCAGTTGGTGGAATTTAAATTGTGTTAATAAAGCTGAAATAAAATGCTAATCTGATTAATAATGACGATGAAATCTTGTTTCAAGGACGCTCCTTGTTCACTCATGATCTTCAGGGAATGAAATTGACTGTCTTTACTGAGTCTGGCCTTCACATGATTCCATTATTGACCCTATAAGTGTTCTTTGAAATGGTATTGCAAGCCGCTAGCAAAATCCATTGCAGGATTAGGTACTCTGGATATATCTACACCATGTAGATTGCAGTGGTTCAAGAGGTGGCTCACAAAACCTCTCAAAGGCAATTAGTGATGGGCAACAAATGCTGGACTTGCCAGAAATGCGTACACAATTAATTAGAAGAGAAACAAGCAATGAAACAGTTTACAACATTCTCAGGTTGCAAACAGCACATTGTGAGTTCTTTGTTTCTAATCCACACAAAGAAGGCTCCATCTATTTTACTGGATAATGAAGGCTACATTTCTAATCCTGTGTGGGTGAGTAATTTTGCTTACATTGTAAAACGCTTTAAATACCATTCAATTAGAATCTTTATTAGAAATATCAGGAATTATTTGACATAAATCTGACTTCACTCATTTAAGAATTGTTTTCTCTAAATGCTGAAATAAAACAAACAACTGTGGATACAGGAGAAACCCAGCAGGTCTGGCAGCATCGGTAGGAAGAAAGCAGGGTTAACATTTCAAGTTCAGTGACTCTTCATCTGATTTTTTTTTGGTTTGGTTTCTGCAATATTTTCAAATGGTCAGTTATAATTTATTCGAATACCCTGTATGTCTCACTAAAAGGAGGAAATATCTTAAAGTATGTATTACAAACCATGTTGATAGTCCAGATTATTATTTCAAAGTATAATAAAAGAGGGTAGGCAGAAAGAAAATGAATGTAAAGCAAATATAATAACTATTTAATTTGTTCTTCAAATTGCAATGCAGCATGACTGCATCTGGGTACGAGCATATGCACTCAGCATTAAAGAATAAATGATTGGCACAAATCAGTATAATGTTTTAGTCTTGGCAACATCTTGCAGAACAAATTGAAGGCTCAATATTCACAGCTATGGAATTTCCTGAGGGAATGGAAGAAAAGAATTTGGATGTATAGTGTGCCCTTCATGGCCATAAGAAGCTCCAAAGTGCTCCCTAGTTGTTGATTTGCTTTTCAAGTATAATGGCTGCCAAACTCAAAGCAGACACAACAACAGATTTGCATTCAGTGTGGTCTCACAATCAGCAATAAGATAAAGGACGAAAACATCTTCGTTATTTGATCTTTAACATTTGGCACTAGTCCCCAGATGTTATCAAGGGGCACTTTGCAGAGTCAACAGGATTGTGTCTGTCATCGTCTTTTCTGGTGATTAGGTTGATGTCAGGTGATCTGTGCGGTTTCAGTTCTTTGAGACTTTGTAGCGATTGGTACAACTGAATGGCTTGCTAGCCCATTTCAGACAGCAATTAAAAGTCAACCACTTTGCTATGGGTCTAGAGTCACATGTAGGCCAGACTAGGTGAGGATAACAAATTTCCTTCCCTAAGGGACATTGGTGAACCAGATGGGTTTTTCCAACAATTGGCAATGGCGTCATGGTTATCAGTAGATTCTTAATTCCAGTTTTTTTCTTTTTTTATTAGTGAATTCAAATTACAACATCGACTGTGGTAGGATTCAAACTGGGAGTTTCTGGATTAATAGTCTAGCGACAATACCCCTAGGCCATTGCCTCCCCCTATTTGGGGGCATGGGGACCTCACAATGCCAAGAAAGCTGTTATATAAATGCACAATATTTCTTTTCCAAACTCACCTTTGATTGGAATCTAATAGCAGTGAATCTGATTTTTCGTCCTTCATTGTAAAGCAGATTGGGATTTCCAAAAAAATTATAAATGCAAGTTGTTTCCTTTTTCTCATCCCTAGATGCACTTGAAAAGATGGTGGTGAGCTGCCTCCTTGAACCACTGCAATCCCATTTGGTGTATTTACACACACAATGCTTTATGGAGGGAGTTCCAGGATTTTGACCGAGTGACACTAAGGGAATGGTGATATTTTTCCAATTCAGGATGATCAATGGCTTGGAGGAGCAGCTGATTCTGTTACCATGTATCTGCTGTCCTTGCCATTGAAGATGTTGGTTGTGGGTTTAGAAGGTGCTCTCTAAAGAGCATTGATGAATTTCTGCGATGCACCTTAAGCTCATAAGGCCATAAAACATGAGAGAAGAATTAGGCCATTCAGACCAGTGAGTCTACTCTGCCATATGACCATGGCTGCTATGTTTTTCAACCCCTTTCTCCTGCCTCCTCCCCGTAATCCTTGATCGCCTTACTGATCAAGAACCTGTTTTAATTACACTTTATCGAGGCCTCTCAGTATTCTGTAAGTTTCAATCAGATCCCTCCTCATTGTTCTAAACTCCATCAAGTACAGATCCAGAGTCCTCAACCACTCCTCATATGACGAGCCCTTCATTCCCTGGATCATTCCTGTAAATCTCCTCTGAATCCCCTCCAAGGCCAGCGCATCTTTCCCTAGAAAACTACCCAAAACTGCTCTCAATATTCCAAATGCTTTCTGGCCAGAACCTTATACAGTGTCAGCAGTGCATCTCTGCTATTGTATTCTAGCCCTTTTGAAATGAATAACAACAATGCATTTGCCTTCCTTACTGCTGACTGAAGCTGCTTGTTAACCTTAATGGATACAAGCCAGACCAGATAAAGACAGTATATTCCTTCCATGATAGACGTTAACAAACCAGGTGGTTTTGTTTTAGGATAATCAGCAACAGTTTAATGACCACCACTCTTTAGACTAGCTTAGAATTCCAGATTGATTAATTGAATTTAAATTCCTTCAGTTCCCATGATGGAATTTGAATCCATGCCATCAGAAACTAAGCTGAGGACTACGGATCATGAATCAATGAATAGGGTGGAATTAGGTTCACAATGAAAGAAGAAGTGAAATTCAGGACAAAGAAAGTTAAATAATTTCACTGGAATGGAAATACCATGTTAAATAGGTGACTGAAAGGCAACCATCCAGCAGTTAATCATTCTATAAATAGGTGTGAATGGGATATGTCAAAGCCATCGATTTCATGGATAAATGGAGTATTTCGAACAAAAGCAAGATTTATATGAGAAGCCAATGGAAGAAATAATCACAAGATACTGATTGATGGGGGAAGGTCATTCAGCCCAACTAGTTTAATGCTTGTATAACTCTTGGAATGTGAATCTCTTTGCATGACCGACAACCCTATTTGCAAACAATTGAGTCGCAAACTAACCCATTTTAGAGGACTGTTGAGAACAAATATGAGGAACTGTGGAACTAGGCACAGTCCGAAAGGACAATCATAAACCTGTTGAATTCTTACAGCAAGAGCTTCATGGTCATTTTCATTTATAGAGTCATAGAGTCATACAGCACAGAAACAGACTCTTCGGTCCAACCAGTCAATGCCGAACATAATCCCAAACTAAACTGTCCCACCATATCCCTCCAAACTCTTCCTATTCATATACTGATCCAATAATCTTTTAAACATTGTAATTGTGCCCACATCCACCACTTCCTCAGGAAGTTCATTCCATACATGAGCCACCCTCTATGTAAAACAAAAATTTTCCCTCACTTTTGTTATTTCTAGATGTTTAAAAAGAAAACTGATCTCAAGTGTTCAAACTTTAAAGTCCATGTCACAGCAGAGTCAAGCTGGTGTTAAAGTTGGATGCTGGATGCTGGCTCGTCAAGGCCATTTCCCTACGGGGCAGGGTGGTGGGGGAGCTGGGGTCAAATAAAGCAGGTTGACTTGCATTTGACAATCTGCCTCTAGCTTCCTGTAGGCAGCAGGGACTAATTTAATTGCCTGAAGATGACATCCTACTGGTAACCTGGGAAGTTTTGGACTGCACCAAGGACCAGCATTGAACACCTTCTTCATCCTAATTATCATGGATGTTCTAACTGAACAAATGAGACAGCAAGTACCGTGGTTAATAACTTTTGTGGATAGCATCAAGTTGCACGGTGGGCCTTGATGAGAACGTGACTGTTTATCTGGACAACTGGAGAAAAATGCTGAAACAGAGAGGTATGAAGATTAGTTGAAAAGATGTAGTTTATGCACAATCAGCATGAGCCTTGGGAAGAGAATCAGATTGAAGATGTTAAGGTTATGAATGTGAACTCAGAAAGATGGAAGTGTGTAAATTAACCAATAAACTAACACCGGTTGGAACAATTGGGAGAAACACAATGAAGTGTCACATGGTAGAAAGGTATTAAATCTAAAAGAATGAATTTAAAAGGTAATTGTGAGACCAGCCTTGTTGTATGCTGCAGAGATATTGGCAACATCAAAGATAGAAGAATGACAGCTGGATACTAATGAGATATGGATGATAAGGTGGATATGCGGAGCGATGAGCAAAGATACAATTGTGAGCCAGCTCATTAAGGAGTAGGTAAAGAATGTGGAAGTATCAAAGGGAGTAGCTGACAAGAGATTGTTGTAGAGAGAAAGAGAGCTATTTAATGTGGTGAGGTGAGTGATGGAGGTTTAACAGCTAGGAAGGTGAAGGGAAAGACCTAAAACCAAATAGAAAGATATGGGAGAAAATGGAGAGGAGTGATCAACCAGCATTGTGATCATGGCAAGAAGAAGAATGCAAAGGTATAGGGGAAGGTAGTAAAGCTATTGTGGTAACAGTACTGAACTAGTAATCTAGAACCCTGGCTGTACACATGGTTCAGATCCCACTGTGGCAGATGGTAGAATTTACATTCAATGAATTTGATAAAATCTCAAAGATAAAGCTAATGATGGCCACAAAACTACAATCAATGGTCATAAAAAATCATCTAATTCACTAATGATTTTCAGGAACAGAAATCTGTTGTCCTTACTTGGTGTGGTCTACTTGTGGCTCCTAACCCGCAGTCATGCAGATGGCTTGTAAATGACCTCTGAAAAATAAACTTAACATGCCACCAAGGGATGGGCAAAAATACTAGCCTTGCCAGTGATGCCCACATCCCATGAAAGAATAGATAAGAAGAAGAAAAAGCTCACAGGTGAAAATCAGGCCATAGTCTCTGAATAATCCATCTAAGCCCCTGGATAGCTAGTTCAGTGTCATAACCATTCTACTACAACACCTATTTGAAGATCCTTACGCTTTTTTTTGTTCAGATACAAATTCATCTGGCTTGAGGTGCAGCTGAAATAAGAGAGAAGTTTGCAAGAAATTCCAGCTCATCTACAAGGAAATTTAAATGGTCTGAGCATGTAGTTAATTATCCACTTAAGTCAAAAACACAGACTGTAACTTTTTACATCAAGAAATATGGATTAGATTGATCTGAGAACAGCGAACATTAAGTTCACTGTTTTGCAAATTAAGTGGCACAAATTTTCTAATGCATATACATTTCTCATAATTTTTCCTCATGCTTCACCTCTCTTCCTTTGTTTAACAACAATCATTAATCAGGCAACTCCCCAGAGATAGTTAATGATCTTTTAGCTATCTCATAACTATAGAATGTCAAGGACACCACAAACTGATCCACGTCCTTGATCCTATTCAGTTCATTTCTCGTAAAAGAATATTTCTGTTGTGCAATTCAAGATGCCAGTTTATCATAATTGACAGATGTTTAGATCTGGACATTGCCTTTGCTAGGTACGGGAATGAAAGACAAGACAATTGGCCTAAACACTTTCTTGCTTTTCTGATACATGTTTTTGATTTGGATTTTGATGCGATGCTAAATTATTTCCGAGTCTTACTTGGACCAATTATATACTGGTGTGTTAACCAATGCTCAAGTTGTGGTGGACCAGATTCACTCAACCCTGACTTTGATCTAAAGATCGACTAAAGTGTTAAATTCCTGAGGTGAAGAGACGGTGACCGCCCTTGACATCAAGGCTGCATTTGACAAAATGCTGCCTCAAGGATCCCCACTAAATTGAAAGATCTGCCAATTGAAGTCACAGGGAACATGGGGAAATCATCTCTCCACTGATTGCATTTATAACTAACATGAAAGAAGTGATTATGACTGTTACAGACTTATCATTGTAACCTCAGGATATTGCTACAGGACTTTCTCAAGGTAACAGTCCAGGCCCAGTCATCTTCAATTGTTTCAACAAGGTCCTTCCACTCATGAGTGTGTCTACCAGTCACTGCTCATAGCGATACCTATGGTGTAGATGAAGGCCATTAAGTCATTTAGTTCATGTTAGCCGCTATTGGAATAATTCAGTTGGTCCTACTCCCCCTATCAATCCCCACAACCCTCAAATTAAGGCACAGATAACAAAACAGCATGTGCCTGGATATAGCACAAACTAGACAACATTCAGGCTTGGGATGATAGTTGGCAAGTAATATTCATACCAACCAAGTCCCAGGTAATGATCATCTTCAACAAAGAGAGAAGTTTCTCCTTGACATTCAATAGCACTATCATTGCCAAACATTTCACCTCCAACATGCCAGGGATTACTGTTGACCAGAAACTTAATTAGACCAGTCACATAAATACTGTGCCATAACGCAGCACTGCACAACACACAGCATCAATTCCTGCCTAAACAACTGCTCAGGCCAAGGAGAATGCCAGGCAGATACTGAAAACAGCACTGTGTCCTGTGTGTGCGTTGAGTACAGGAAAGCATGTGATGTCCCTTACTGCAGAGACAGTTGTCAGTGTTCAGATCATGGGAAATGTGACCTGAATGATGTATGTGCAATAAAAACTGCTAAGTGGATTACTGTAAAAGGAAAAGAAGCAAATTTACGTGATTTATGCTTTTCACTTCCTGCCCCTGCCTCCATTTCTTCCCAGTACTACTGAAGGTTCCAACGTTCACCAGTTAACAACTGGTGCCATCAATTAATACAGCTCAGAAGGGGGATATTTGGCTGATAGAGTCTGCACCTACTCTTTCCAAGAGCATTTTAATTAATCCCAATCCCTTGCTTCTTCCCCAGGTCCCTGTAATTGTTTCTTTAAATATTTGTTCAATTCATTTTGAAGGCTGGTCAAATAATATTGAATTTGTATTTTCTCTACCAGTTTGTAGATTCTATATCCTAAATGCTTATTGGCTGTTGACATTTCTCCTCATCCTCACTTACCTTTTGTTAGCCATATATCATGAAGTTGTGCCTTCTGATTTTTGACTTATCAGCCAATGGGCATTTGCTTTAAAACCATTAAGGGTTTAAAAGTAAAGGAATACTTGTGATTAAGTCTCAATTGGAATATTTTGTCCAATTCTGGGCACTCCTGTTATATTCTGGATAGCTAGTTAAAGAAAGAAACGAGATCCAGTCTGCTTGAAATTGATATATTCACCAACAGGAACAGTACAGGTATACATCCCTAACACCATTCTACTCCTGTATTTGCATATGCTCAAGTAACTATCCAATCAATGCCTCTACCTGTTTGTATTTCAAATAATTTGATGGAATTAACAACCACATTTTTGGAAGAATGTAACACCGTCGGAGAGTCTGCAAAAAAATGTTGCAGAAAATGTTTCTGGGGATGTGACATCAGTTTTTTGGATCATAGGAATTTCGGACTTGGGAGCAAGAGTAGGCCATTCTATGTTCTATGTAACAGCAGGTCACAGACAGGGTATTCAGCAATAAATAACTCACCTCCCCACTTCCCAAAGCTAGTCCACAATCTGCAAGGCACAATTAAGAATGAGATGGAATGTCGTCCACTTGCCTGGATGGGTGCAGTTACTACCCTCAAGAAGTTCATTAGCATCCAGGTCAAAGCAAGCCTTAACCATTCACTCCCTCCACCACTGATGTTCAAGGGCAGCAGTATGCATTATTTACTAGAGACCTGCAACCATTCACCCAGGTTCCTTCATCAAATTGGAAACCTGCTGGTAAATTCTACCGCCTAGAATAACAGGAGTTGCAGGCATATAGGAACAGAAACATCTTCATATTTCCCTCCTCTTCAATCCCAACTTGGAACTCTACCACTATTCCTTTGCTATGGTGGGTCAAAATCCTAAAACTCCCTCCATACAGCTCTGTTGTTGTGTCTTTCTCAGACAAACTGCAGTATTTCCAGCAAGGGGCTCACTACCAGCTTATCCATTTCTGTGCTATCTGAATCTATGATTGTATTGCTCCACCATAACTGCCCTTGAGAAGATATCAGTTAGAGAGGGCAATAGAATCAGAGAGTCATACAGCACGGAAACAGATCCTTCAGTCCAACTCATCAGCATCAGATATCCCAGTCCCATCTGCCAGCATTTGTCTCTATATCCCTCTAAACTCTTTCTATTAATATAGGAAGTTTACAAGTTTTACAAGTTGTAATTGTACCAGTCTCTACCACTTCCTCTGGCAGCTCATTCCATACACATGCCACCCTCTGCGTGAAAAAGTTGCTCCTTAGGTCTCTTTTATATCTTTTCCCTCTCACTTTAAACCTATGCCTTCTTGTTTTGGACTCCACAACCTGAGGAAATAGACATAGAAAATGGAACAGTACAGCACAATACAGGCCCTTCAGTCCACGATGTTGTGCCCACTTATTATCCTACTCTAAGATCAAACTACCCTGTGCACCCTACATTTTACTATCATCCATGTGCTTATCCAAGAGTTGCTTATATGTCCCTAATGTATCTGACTCCACTACCACTGCTGGCAGCGCATACCACACGCCCACCACTCTCTGTGTGAAGAACCTACCTCTGACATCTCCCCTATACCTTCCTCCAATCACCTTAAAATTACGCCCCCTTGTGATAGCCATTTCCGTCCTGGGAAAAAGTCTCTGGCTATCCACTCTATACTTGCCTCTCATCATCTTGTACACCTCTATCAAGTCATCACTCATCCTTCTTCGTTCTAATGAGAAAAGCAAAGACCTTGGCTATTCACCCTATCCATGCCCCTCATAATTTTACAAACCTCGATAATGTCACCTCTCAACCTCCAATGGTCCTGGGAAAATAGCCACAGCCAAGTCAGTCTTTCACTGTAACACAAACTCTCCAGTCCTGGCAACATCCTCGTGAATCTTTTCTGCTGGTCTTGTTACATTCCATAAATGAATGAGACAGAGAAAGCTGTTTGGTCTCAATCCATCTCCAGTGTGAACTCAGCTTCTCTTTTCCGCTTTAATCTCTAAGTGAGTAATGGCTCATCAAATATAAATTTTGGACTCCATGCAACATAAAGTCCTGCAATTTCTTTTGATGCTTAAACATCATTTGGCTCATAGTCAGTGCATTCTCTTTGAACTAACTTTCATCTATCGCTCTTGGCCTTATGGGACATACAGAAATATAATCGCCAGTTATAGACAGACTTTTTTTTATTAGTTCATGTGATGTGAATTTCATTGGTATTGCCAACATTTATCTTCCCTTCTCAATGGAGAGTATTTTGCAATACCAAAGACAGAACCATATGATATCAGTACTTCAGTTAGGAAATTGTTAAAATGGGAATTGTAACAGTCTGGAAACAGAACCAACTCTACAAGTAACTTTCAAAGAGCTTGCATTGGTATAATAGAGCAAATGGTCTTCTTTTGTGATCCATCCTTCTAAAATTTAATGATTAGGTTAATTTCAGAAACAGCAAGCCCCCTCTTTAACAATGCAAAGGGTGGGTGTGCTTATAATTTCTGAAATGAGTGTGTCATTCCTAGTGATGGTAGGCCATGTACAGTACAGGGATGTTTTGCCACAATTGCACAGGGCTTTGGTGAGACCATACCTGTGAGCAGTTTTGATCTCCCCCTATCTGAGGAAGGGTGTTCTGGCTATGGAGGGAGTACAACAAAAGTTTATCAGACTGATTCCTGGGATGGTAGGACTGACGTTGGTTAGAGACTGGATTGGTTAGGATTATATTCACTGGAACTTTCGAAGAATGAAGGAGGATCTCATTGAAACCAATAAAATTTGAATGGGACGAGATAGGGTAAATGTAGGAAGGATGGCCCAGATGGCCAGCCAGTCCAGAGCTAGGATTTGGTTAGCTCAGCTTGCTGGATGGCTGGCCTGTGATGCCAACAGTGTAGGTTCAATTCCTGCAGTAGCTAAGGTTGCCACGTAGGGTTCTCCTTCCTGGCCTCTCCCCTTGCATGAGGTATGGTAGCCATCAGGTTAAACCACCATCAGTTGTGTGTCTCTCTCTAATGACAGAGCAGCCCTTTGGTCTGGTAAGACTATGGTGATTTTATCTTTTTTTGCAGGTTCTTGTACTCTCTGTCACGTTTCGTAAAGTTGAGAACACTGTACTCTTTATCAACTGGTCTCTCCACCTGCCCTGCCACCTTTAATGATCTGTGCATGTATTCATCCAGGTTGATCTACTCCTTTATTTTCTGACGAATTGTATCCCTTATTCAATGTGTTCTGTTCATGTTCTTCCCACCAAAATGCATTACCACCCTCTCCTTTGAATTGAACATCTTCTCTCCAATTTGCCAAATTGCCTGCGGTCTTTTGTAGTTCCACACTGTCCTCCTCAGTTTTTAATGCTTCCAAGTTTTGGATTATCCACAAAGTTTGAAATTGGCCCTGGCACATCAGAATCCAGGTCATTGATATGTGTCAGGAAAAGCAAGAGTCTCAATAGCAACCTCTAGGGAAGTCCACTACAAGCCTTCCTGTAGTCTAAAAGATAAAATCTGTTCACAATTGCTCTCAATTTCTTGTCACTCAAACAATTTTCTATCTATATAGTTTCTGTCCCTTTATTCCATGAGATATAATGTTTCTCAGAAGTCTGTTATGGGACACTGTACCAAATCTGTTTTCAAAGTCCACGTAACCCATCTCAACAGCATGACCTTTATTGACCCTTTTGGTTGTCTCTCACAAATTCCAATAAATTTGTTAACTATGATCTCCCCTTTAGAAATCCATATTGGTTCTCCCTAATCAGCTCACCTTTTTCCATATTACTTCCATTTTTAACTGGATTATTTTTTCTAGGATGTCTGGGAACACATTTACTAGACAATCTTAATGGTTCAGACAACTGGGGAAAGGAGGAATGTCAAGGCTAAGGCTTCCTAATTAAAGGATTATGTGACTGAGGGAAGAATGTTGCCAAAGAGTTTGGGGGAATTCTCTAGTTTTCTTTGAACAGTACCCTAGGATGTTTAATGTCATTAATTATTTTGCTGGTATAAATAAGGGATCCGACTGAGGACAGTTGGCAAAAAAGGTGAAAAAGTGAGGAACAAACTTACACAGTAATTTGTTGTGATTTGAAGTGAGCTATCTGAAAGAGCAGTTACTGACCTTGGCATCGAAGCAGCATTCAATCAATTGTGGAATCAATGAGGATTAGCAAAACTGGAATCAATGCGAATGAGGGGACAAGTCTCTTCTGGTAGAAGTCATGCCTAGCACAAGGGGAAATGGTTCTGGTCATTGGAAGTCAAGAAGCTCAGCTCCAGGACATCATCACAGGAGTTCTTCAAGATTATGCCCCAGCCCTAGTCATCTTCAGTTGTTTCATCAATGACCTTCCCTCCACCATAAGAGGAGAAACGATTATGTTCACTGATGGTTGCACAATGTTCAGCACCATTTATCACTCCTTGGATGCTGAAGTAGCTCGTGTCGATTTGCAGAAAGACCTGGACAACATCCAGGCTTGAGCTGATAAACAGCAAATAACATTCTCACTACACAAATGCCAGTCAATGATTATCTCCAGCAAGACAGAATCCAAACCCCAGCCCTCGGCACTCAACGGCATTACAACAGTTGAATTCTTCATTCATTCTAGGCATTAACATTAACCAGAAGCTTAACATGAACTGGCTATATAACTGTGGCAACACAGCTGTTCAGAGACTTGGAACTATGCGCCGATTAACTTACCTCCTATCTCCCCAAAGCCTGTCTATCATCTACAAAGCTCAAGTCAGGAGTGTCAGGGCAGCTGCATCAACACTCAAGAACACTCACTTGACTGGCACCACATCCAGCACACATCATATTTACTTCATCCCACAAAATCATCCAAACCTACAACCACTACTATCAAGAAGGACAAGGACAGCTGATGCATGGGAACACCACCAGATTAAAACTAGATCGAGTATAATGGATGTGGGAACAAGTGGAAATGTGGAGTTAAGGCCGAAGGTCAACAATGATTATTTTGAATGGTTGAGCGACTTGTGGGGTCATATAGTTTATCCTGCTCCTATTTCTTTAGTTCTTATGTTCTTAATCTTTTTCAAGGGGAGTCAATGACCTAGTGGTATTGTTGCTAAACTGTTAATCCAGTGGTCCAGGCTATAGTTCTGGGGACTCTTTGGTTTTAAAGAAATGGGAAGTAGAGAGATGGAGAATTCTGGGAGAAGATTTCAGAGCTTAGAGACAAGGCATCTCAAGGCACAGCTGCTAATGGTGGTACGATGAAAATGAGGGATGCATAAGAAGCTGGAATTGGAAATTTTAATGATTTCAGCATGTTTTGTAGCAATAGGGGAGGCTGCAGAGATTTTTTTTTTATTCGTTCATGGGATAAGGGCATCTTGGACTAGGCCAGCATTTATTATCCACCCCTAATTGCCCAAATGGCAGTTGAGAGTCAATTACTTTGCTTTTGGTCTAGAGTCACATGTAGACCAGGCTGGGTAAGGATGGCAGATTTTCTTCCCTGGAGGGGATTAGTGAGCCAGATGGGTTTTTTTTCCTGACAATTGGCAATGGTTTCATGGTCATCATTATATTCTTAATTCCAGATTTTTCTTTTTGAGATAAAATTCCACCAACTGCCATGGCAGGATTCGAATCTGGGTCTCTGGATTAACATTCCAGTAAAAATACCACTAGGCCATCACCTCCCATTAGACAGGTAATGTTGAGGCCATGGAGGGAATTGAAAGCGAGAATAAAAATTTGAATATTGTGGTGTTGTTGGACTGGGAGTCAATGTAGATAGACAAACTCATCATTGGTGAGTAATTAGGGCTTGGTCAGAGTCAGGATATAGATTTTGGCATTTAGGATGATGGTTTTGAAAAGTGGGTTGGTGCTCTTGAACACAGGATCAGACGTAAAGAACACAGAGGCATAGTGGTTATGTCACTGGACTAGGTGCATTAATTGTCCTGAGAGATGAGTTCTACTCGGCAGCCAGATGAATACTCCATTAATAAGTGTGGAATAAGGGGCTAGGTTCAATACCAATCACCATAAAAGCCCTTTCAGCACATTTTGGGACATCCTCAAGTATTTCCCTTCTTTTATAGTTTTCATCCATAAAGGAGCCAAGAGATAGGAAAATAGATGGATAAAATAGGAAAGGTTTGGAGGGAAAAGGGCCAAATGCAGGCAGTTGGGACTAGCTTAGTTTGGGAAACTCGGTCAGCATGGACAAGTCGGACCGAAGGGTCTGTTTCCGTGTTGTATGACTCTATGACTCTGTCAGATCAGACATGATACTAGTGAATACTGGGGAGGTAGCAGCATAGTGGTAATTTCTTTGGGTTAGTAATCCAGACCGTCCAGGCTAATCCTCCGAGGAAATTGGTTTGAATCCTGCATGGCAGATGGTGTAATTTGAATTGAATAACAATCTGAAATTTAATTTGGTCTTGCAGCAACCATGCGTCAGTTGTTGCAAAAACCCATCTGGTTCACTAATGTGCTTCAGGGATGGAAATCTGCCAGTTTTACTCAGGCTGGCCTATGTGTGACTCCAGACTCCAGGCTCAAAACTGCTATCTGGGCAATAAATGCTGCTGTGACCAGTGAGGCTCACACAAATTAATAAATTGTAGCCCTTTTTTGCCCTTATTCTTGCATGGAATGTGGACGTTGCTGGTGGGGCCAGAGTTTGTTGTCCATCACTAATTGCTCTTGAACTGATTGGCTGTCTTGGATGTTTTAGAGGAGTTCAGAGTCAAACACATTGCTGTGGGTCTGGGGTCACATGTATGCCAGACCGGGTAAGGATGGCAGATTTCCTTTACTAAAGCACATTTGTGAACCAGATGGGTTTTTATAACAACTGACGGTATTTCAGTGGCACCAATGGTTTCAATTGCACAATTATTAATTCAATTTAAATTCTTCAAGCTGTCTTAGTGAGAGTTGAACCAATATCCCCAGAGCATTGGGGCTCTGGATTACCAGCCAAGAGTCATGACTACTATCCCACCATCTTCCCATCCATAAGGGGGTGAATCACCTCCCCTTGCTCCTATTTCCTTTTATCATCTGTGAGACAGTTGGAATTGTGAAATGTACCATCCAATGGCTAATTTTCTTGCTTACTTTTTCTGACCTAGTTTTGTCACAAGCTTACAACATATGTGTTACTACTCATCTCTCGTTAAAATGCTGAGTTTTCAACTTTTTTTCTTTTTTAATACGTTTCCCTCAAGGGGTTACTGCGATACACAACGAATAACGATCTACATTAGCTTTCAGAACAGCAGTAACAAGGATTTTAATTAGGGGAAAAGATCATATCAGAAGTAGCACTCGAATAATTGCAGGGAATACAATTTTCTGAATGAAATGAGGAGTAATCAACTTACAATAAAGTAAATTGAATGGGGTGCGCACAAATACTGAACTGGTGTCATGCTCAATTATTGTCTCTGGTACCAAATGTATTAGCATTGTGAACTGAGGCCATAAGTAGGCAGACTGAAGCAGATACAATCGAGCGAGATTAATTGTTCGAGACAATATTCAGCTACACTTTTGAGTGTTGTCAAGTGGGACATTTTGCCCAAACTTGTTTACTTAACTGTTACAACTGAGAGGGCACTTCTATCTAACTGAGAGGTTCAGGAGGTCAGGAACGGTGGAAACAGCGCGAAGGAATTTAAGCGATCACACGAAAATAAAAGCTGATTACCATGAATGCTGGAGGGCTGGATAATCTCAGCGGTTTGACAACATCCCACAGAAAGCAAAACAGAATTAATGTTATGAGTCCAATGGGACTCTTCTTCAGGAGTGAAGGGAAGTAGTTCTACCAGACATTTCTAGACCCTGCTGAGTTTTAAAGCACTTTCAGTTTTCATTTCAGTGACTTGGAGACAATAAGAACTGCAGATGCTGGAAGCCAGAGTCTATAGGTGTGAGGCTGGAAAAGCACAACAGGTCAGGCAGCATGCGAGGAGCAGAAAAGTCAATGTTTCCGGTCGAAACCCAAGGATCCTCGGATACTAAATAAAAACTGAAAGAACTGCAGATGCTGTAAATCAGGCACAAAAACAAAGTTGCTGGAGAAGCTCGGCAGGTCTGGCAGCATCTGTGAAGGAGAAAACAGAGCTAATGTTTCGGGTCCGGTGACCCTTCCTCAGAACAGTTCTGATGAAGGGTCACCGGACCCGAAACTTTAACTCTGTTTTCTCCTTCACGGATGCTGCCAGACCTGCCGAGCTTCTCCAGCAACTTTGATTCTCGGATACTGTCTGACCTGCCGTGCTTTTCCAGCCTCACACCTCTTCATTTGAGTGAGCGCACTGTTGTTTCTAATTGTTAAGTGTACAGTTTTTCAGAAGGAACACCTTAATCTCTTCCCTTATTTATAAATCGAACAGGGTGGAATTAAATATAGAGTCATTGTCAACAGAGGTGTGCAGCACAGAAACAGACCCTTCAATCCAATGGATCGATGCTGTCCAGATATCCGAAATTATTCTCCTTCCATTTGCCAGCATTTGGCCCATATCCCTCTAAACCCTTCCTATTCATATACCCATCCAGATGTCTTTTAAATGTTGTAATTGTACCAGCCTCCACCACTTCTTCTAGCAGTTCATTCCACACACGCACCACCCTCTGCATGAAAATGTTGCCCCTTAGCTCCATTTTAAATCTTTCCCCCATCACCGTTAACCTATGCCCTCTAATTTTGGACTCCCCTACTGTGGGGAAAAGACCTTGCCTATTCACCTTGTCCATGTCCCTCATGATTTTATAAACCTCAATGAGGTCATCCCTTAGCCTCCGACATTCCAGGGAAAATAGCCCTAGCTTATTTAGCCTCTCCCTGTAGCACAAACCCTCCAACCCTGGTGACATCCTTGTAAGTCTTTTCTGAATTCTTTCATGTTTAACAACATCTCTACTGTAGCAGGAAGACCAGAATTGAACACAGTAAATGGGCATGGATGCAACATAACTGTTTTCACTGAGGCTGCCTGTAATCTCTCCACGTCTCAGTCAATTGGTTGGCCTTAATAGATTTGAATTAAGGATTTGGTGTGGTACATGGGACTAATATCTATATGCTAACTGACATGCTTACTAACACCAACACTCTGATAATGATTTCCGATTACACATGCTCATCGCCAACTATTTCCAAATATGCATGTGTACACACACGCATGAGCATTGTGAAGCCAGCTTTCAAAAATATAAATAAAACTTCCATTAACACTTTATTCCTATCACCAAATATATTTTTTCATTTTTTGTGGCACCCTTTATTTAACTATATATATGAGTGATATCATCGTTAGTGCGCATGTTCCTAGTCAGCAAGTACAGATTATGCTAATAGATAGGCCACAACATCCGTGAAATTAAATGACATCAGATTTCATGGGACTGGGACCTAATGCAATTTCAACCATACATACAGCTCTGCTGTATGCAGTTAGTAGATGGGGAGGTGATGTTATCACTAGACCATTAGCTTAGTAACCCAGGTGATGTTGTGGGGGCCTGGGTTCTAATCCTGCAATGGCAGATAGAATTAGGAGTCTAATAATGGTCATGAAACAATTAAAACTGAAAGAACTGTGGATGCTGGAGATCAAAAACAGAAATTGCTGAAAAAGCTCAGCAGGTCTGGCAACATGTGTGGAGGAAAAATAAGAGTTAACGTTTCAGTTCTGATGAAGGTTAACTCTGATTTTCTCTTCACAGATGCTGCCAGACCTGCTGAGCTTTTACAGCAACTTCTGTTTTTGTTAACATTTCAGGTCTAGTGATCTTTCCTCAGAACATGTTCTGAGCAGTTTCTGCTTTTGTTGTTGATGATGAAACAATTGTTGGGGACAGCGGCGGGGGGTTCCCATTTGATTCAGTCATGAGAAGAAAACCTGTTAACTTTATCCAGTCTGGCCTATATGTGACACCAGACCCACAGCAATATGGTTGACTCCTAGCTTTTTATTCAGAAAATTAGGACGGGCAATAAACGTTGGCCTAGCCAATAATGCCTACAGCCTTTGAACGGGTAAAGGGGGAAAAATATTTGTAGCGTGTGCTGAGGATGACCAATCCTCAACTATCTCCACCTCTCAGAACCTGCTGCTAACAATACATGTTGCTACGTTACCAGCAAATGGATTATTTTCTGTTCTGAATTCCACCCAAGTCAAATGTCACACTTCAAGCCTATTTCATTGGCTCCTAGAATTTCAGTCTGCTGCGCAAGATATTAAAGTATTGCTGTGGTATACGGTAGTGAAGCAGTTATCTTACTGTGTCAGTAATCCAGAGGGTTGGACTAATGGATCAAAAGAGTTGTAATCCCACCATGGGGGTTGGGGACTTCAAATTATTTAATGCTCAGATCAGTAATGGTGACTGCAGAATTCCCAGACAGAGCCCATTTACTTCAGCAATTTACTTTTCAGAAAGGAAATTTGCTGTTATTACTTATTCTGATTTTTAAGGTGTACACTCTTAAATGATTTAACATGTCATTTTGTGGTGTTTAAGAAGGAAGCTTACTGCTACTTCTTCAAGGGCAATTAGGGATTGGTAATAAATGCTGGTCTCGTCTGCAGCGTCCACATTCCATGAATAAATAAAAGAGGCTGTCCCTGATGGAGATTAATGAAAATAAAAATCAGACTGTTTCTTTCATAGGTGGCCAAACTTCAAGATCAGTTTTACAAGGCTGTAAGTTGAAAATCTATCTTAGTACATGACCTCACCCATGATCTGAACTCTTCTAGGTCAATCAAAGTCTTAAAAGCATTCATGAGACGTGGTGCACTTACTAAACTTAACAACTAAAACCAAGACCCCATCTCCACTTATCTGTTATCCACATTTTATGTTGTAATGTGTTGCAGAAAGCCATTAACACTCTGAAAATTGGTTTCTGCCATTATCGACTACAACTTACCATGTGAACACTAAGGTTACAAGGCCCCAAAAATGATGGAATAAAATTGGTCTTTTTTAGAGAAGTATAAGGTGTATTTGTTCTAATAATTCTATGTTAGCCATAAGGATATCCATTTTCTGACTACTTTAGAGATGGGTCACTTCTCCTGTGCCTTTTGAAACAACTGCCGAGTTTGTCTTTTTACCAGTGAGATGTTGGATTTTGCATGCATTTTCTGCCTCATCAAATTTCCCAGAATTATAGATTTCTATGATTTGTAAATACATTGTACAGTTTGGAGCAATGCATCCAATTGACAAAGTATCCAATAGGGACCTGGTTATTCATTAACACAAGAGAGTCAGGCCTTGTACAAGGGACAGAGGCTCAGTACCCAAAAACCTCAGTTCACCTAAAAAATACACCTGGAAAGCTAGCTTCAACGTGACCCTGCTCAGGTCATGCCAATACAGGCACAAAGGTATGATAAGATTTGAAAAAGTGAGCTTCACCAGAATGGGCTCTGGTGGACTATTAAGATGGCTGCCAAGGGGTGAGGTGACTTTGCAACTTCAAGAGATGAACAAGCTTTCTAGAAAACTGTGAATGGATTATACGACTGGAACTGTTGGTCTCCCCCGTGCTATGTCATGTTTGCTAGTTGAGCCATGGAGTCATAGAGATGTACAGCATGGAAACAGACCCTGCAGTCCAACTCATCCATGCTGACCAGATATCCTAAATTAATCTAGTCCTATTTGCCAGCATTTTGCCCATATCCCTCTAAATTCTTTCTATACATGTACCCATCCAGATGCCTTTTAAATGTTATAATTGGACCAGATGCCACCACTCCCTCATTCCATACACTCATCAACCTTTGTGTGAAAAAGTTGTCCCTCAGGTCCCTTTGTGATACTTACTCTCTCATCTTACACCTATGCCGTATATTGTTGGACTCCCACACCCTGGGAAAAAGACTCTGGCAATTGACCCTATCCTTGCCCCTCATGATTTTGTAAATTTCTGTAAGGTCACCCCTCAACCTCCCACATTCCAGAGAAAATAGCCTCAGCCTATTCAGCCTCTCATTATGGCTCAAACCCTCCAACCCTTGCAGCATCCTTGTCAATCTTTTCTGAGCCCTTTCAAGTTTAACAACATCTTTCCTACAGCAGGGAGACCAGAACTGAGTGCATTATTCCAAAGGTGGCCTCCCTAATGTTTCGTAGAGCTGCAACATGGCCTTTCAACTCTTATACTGAATGGACTGACTAATAAAGGCAAGTGTACCGAATGTCTTGTTCACTACCCTGTCTACCTGTGACTCCATCTTCAAGGAACTGTGAACCTGCACCCAAGGTCACTTTGTTCGGCAACACTCCCCAGGATCCTACCATTAAGTGTATAAGTCCTGCTCTGATTTGCCTTTCCAAAATGAAACACCTCACATTTATCTAAATTAAACTCCTTCTGCCACTCCTCAGCCCATTAGCCCATCCCATCAAGGTCCCATTATACTCTGACATAACCTCTTTACCGTCTACTCTGCCATCAATTTTGGTGTCATCTGCAAACGTACTAACCACTCCTCCTATATTCACATCCAAACCATTTGTATGAATGACAAGAGATGAGCAATTTTTCTAGAAAACTGTAAACTTGTTGTACAACTGAAGCTGCTGGTCTCCCCAGTGAATGGACGTGCCTAAAGCAGGTTTCTTTGTGCTGTTGTCAAAACTTACTCCAAAATGCAGATACAATAGACTTTTGGACTCTAACTCCAGATTACACACATCACAGAGAAAGGTTACTGAGAAATTTATTCTAAAATTGAAGAGTTAAGGACCACCATTTATCGTCCACTTCAGATCAATGCCAAGTGACCATATGATTACAACTATTTCTTATGAACAAAAGACCATTTGACTTTATTGTGTTTCAATGTCCAGTCATATAATTCAAGCTATTTTACAATACTAAAATTATTTCAGACAAAACTTTAAGGGACTTGGGAAATCTGCTGATTAATATCAATAATACCCAACAACTGCAGAGAAAGGCTGCGACATTTTGCCTTGCATACACTGTTCGAGTTACAAGTCTTTTTAGAAAATTCTCTAGCCTGTTTCCAAAGACCTCTGAGATCACCTGTAAAGAAACTGGATCTCTGGTAGCAACAGCCACCTCCTAGTCTATATGATCTGCTGAATCGTATTTACACACAAAGGTCATGGCCCATAAATGCCAGGCAATGACTATCTCCCACAAAAGAAATTTTTATCCATCACTGCTTGACATTAACATCACTGAACCCCCATTATCAATATCTTGGCCATTACAATTGACCCAAACTCAACTACAGTAGTATTTTGAATACTATGGCTATAACAGCAAGTAAGAGGCTGTGAATACTGCAGTGAGCAACTCATCTCCTGACTCTGTAATGATTGTTCACCATCTACAAGGCACAAATCAGGAATGTGATGGAATTCTCCACACTTGTCTGGATGATTGTAGCTCCAATAACACTCAAGATGCTTCACACCTTTCAAGACACAACAGTGGTACTCAGTCACTCCATCACTGATGCTCAGTAGCAGCAGTGTGTACTGTTGACAAGGTGCACTGTAGAAATTCATCAAGGCTCCTTAGACAGCACCTTTCAATCTCATGAACTATACGTTATAACCCCACCTGATGTTATTACTGGACACACTAAAATCTGGCCTGACATATCTTTTGTTTTGGTTCTAATGAGATGGTCGTTTGCTGAAACACAAGCACTCAATGCAGCAGATTTGGTTTTAACAATAAAACAGAAGCTTAATACACAAAAGAAATGAAGATAAAACAGAATAAACCAAACTATTAACACAAGTTTAAAATTTTGAAACACATAGTAAAATACAATCCTATCAAACCCAACAACATCCCGTTAGTACTTAAATACCAGAGAGAACTCCCTTCTCTATCCTACGTAGAGTGTGGACAAGTTACAGTTTCAATTTCCTGTTTTGAGAGATTGTTAGCTTATTCCTCGATTCAGCATACAACTGAGTTTAAACTTTAACAAAAACGGAAGTCGCTGGAAAAACTCAGCAGGTCTGGCAGCATCTATGAAGAGAAAATCAGAGTTAACGTTTCAGATCCAGTGACCCTTCCCCAGAACAGTTCTGAGGAAGGGTCAACGGAGCCAAAATGTTAACTTTGATTTCCCTTCACAGATGCTGCCAGACCTGCTGAGCTTTTCTAGCAATTTCTGTTTGTGTTTCTAATTTACAGCATCTGAAGTTCTTTTGGTTTTCATTGAGTTTAAACTTTCTTAGCTTCACATAACCCTTCTTGGTTTTAACCAAACACTTCTAGACTAGAACTTTTAAATTAAACTTCTTAAACTGAGCTAACATCTTTATCAACAGCCCTGGACTACTTTGTTTGGTCAGGAACAACTGTTTTAAACATCCAGCTGCAGACAAGACCTCTGCCAAACTTTTCTGATGAAGGGTCTAGGCCTGAGACGTCGGCCTTTCTGCTCCTATGATGCTGCTTGGCCTGCTGTGTTCGTCCAGCTCTGCACCTTGTTGTCTCGGATTCTCCAGCATCTGCAGTTCCTACTATCTCTGAAACTAAAAATGCTTTTTTTTCAAGTAAACACAAAAAAGTTCCTGACTTTCTAAACTGTGAAAACCTCATACTGAGCTATTTACTTCGTTCACTTGTAAAAATCTCAATTGAATTTAATTGCTGTAAGCCTCCCTGAACTGTTTTAAAAAAGAAATCACCATGGCTGCAGAAATATCTACAAGTTAATTAATAAACTCATTCAGACATATATAACATCCATAAGTCACTAATTCAAAATTCAAAATCAAAAGTAAATGATTCTAAAATATGAATAAATCACACTACCATTTCAAGGGATTTTGGCATCAAATACCAGGAATACTATTCTATAAGATCCCCCCTCCAAGCCACTCACCATCCTGACTAGGAAATATATTGCCATTCCTTCAGTGCACTGGGTCAAATCTTAGAATTCCCTTTCTAACAGCACAGTGAATGTATTTTTTAAAAAAATGGACTGTAACAGTTCCAAAAGACAGCTCACCACCACCTTCTCAAGTGAAATGTGGGATGGGGAATAAATGCTGACTCAGCTTGTGCAGTTCACATCCGCTGCATAAATGTTTTTACTAACTACAAAGGAATCATGCAATTAATTTGGACATTCCCAACTACCTGAGCCTACCTGAAGTGCAATTCTAGGACTGGGAAAAGTTCATTCTTTCACCAGGCTCTCAAAAACAAATGGACAATTCTGCTTGATTTTAATAATTGCAGAAGTGCACAACCTTCTTTAATTGTATCTTTCTTGGGTGTTTGCTGCGTGATTGATGTCATATTAGATTTCAATATTGACACTGTTACAGACCCAGTTTTAGCTGTTCACTATCGACACTGATACAGTCCCAGTGTTCGTCTATTTCATATCAACACTGATACAGATTCAGTGTTAATCTGTTCAATATCGACGCTGATACAGTCCCATTGTTAGCTTGTCCAAAATCGACACTGATACAGTCCCAGTGTTAATACAGTGTGGAGCTGGAGGAACACAGCAGGTCAGGCAGCATCAGAGGAGCAGGAGAGTCGACGTTTCAGGCCTAACACCTTCATCAAGACACTTTATCAGGTCTAGGCTCAAACCATCGACTCTCCTGCTCCTCTGATGCTGCCTGACCTGCTGTGTTCCTTCAGCTCCATACCGTATCGACTCTGACTCCAGCATCTGCAGTTCTTGCTATCTCCCAGTCCCAGTGTTAGTCTGTTCAACAATGATGCTGATTCAGTCACAAGTATGACCCTGTTCAATATTGACACTGCCTAGGACTCGGTGTTAGTACTGTTATGCAGATGCATTTTTTTTGAGGATTTGTATTTAAAGGTTTACAGGCAGTGGTTCATTTGGAAAAGACTGAACTGATAGTTGAATTTATTTTTAAAAGGGGTCACCAAAAGACATTGGAACAGTTTTAGAATCTTATGGCTTAAGCTAATTGCTTGGAGTTGCCCACTGGAAATCACATGCCTGATTTTATGGCTGTCATAAGTTAAGTTTTTGTTTGGATATTGTTTGGAGTTCAGATGTGGTACAGCCTGCTGAGAGGGAAAAGCTAACAAGCTCATCCTCTTCTTTCCTGAGAAAACCCTTTTGACAGTCCTGTGGTTGTCAAAATCCAGATTAGCTCGGGAAATGCCTCTAAATTCTTGATGATTCTCGAATGAATTACATTTGAAAATCACCTGGGTTTAGTTTACAGGTGATAGGATACCAACTAAAAGCGTGTTGAACATGCCTTACCGTTTTTTAGTTTGAAACTAACAATTATTGGCCAAAGTGATTTTTATTCAGCAGGGAATTTTTTTTTGTGCATGCTTTTGTGGAGGTAGGACTATTTAGAATGATAAATTATATATATATAGTTTTCAATTTTCAACTGTACGACAGTGAGCTTTACATCTTTGCTGATGATGTCACATTTTCCAACAACTTAATAATGTTGTCGTATTTAATGAAATTTGGTTGATGAGCTTTTTAATCTGAATACATAGAGATCAATTTATAATTAGACATATTGGTAACTGGATAAACTATTTAAATTTATGTTGTGACAGTATATTCCTCTAGTCTTGGTTGCAATAGTATACAAATCTAGACTGAAAATAAGAGCAAGAGTAGGCCGTTCAACACTTTGAACCTGCTCCACCATTCGATATGATCGTGGCTGATATTTAACTTAGTATCCTTTTCCACTTTCTCCCCATACTCTTTGATCCCTTTAGCCCGAAGAGCTATATCTAACTCCTTCACGAAAACATTCAATGTTTTGGCCTCAACTGCTTTCTGCGCCAACTAATTCCATAGGCTCACTACTCTCTGGGTGAAAAAATTTCTCCTCATCTCAGTCCTAAATATTTTTCCTACATATCCTTAGATTGAGACTCCTGGTGCTAAACATCCCCTAATCATTGGGAACATCCTTCCTGTGTTTACCTTGTCTAGTCCTGTTGGAATTTCCTATGAGATTCCCCCTCAGTCTTCTAAACTCTTTTGAATATATAGCTAACCAATCCAGTCTCTTTGCATTAATCAGTCCTGCCATCCCAGGAATCAGTCTGGTAAACATTTGTTGTGTTCCCCCCAAAGCCAGAACATTCTTCCTGAGATAAGGAGGCCAAAATGGTACACAATATTCCAGGTATGGTCTCACTAAGGCCCTGTACAATTGCAAAAAGACATCTCTGCTCCTGTACTGTACATGGCCTGCCATTGCTGGATATGACACACTCATTTCAGGAATTCTCTTTACAACTTACTTTGCTCCCTATCTTTATGTCATTAGCAAATTTAGACGCATACCTTAGGTTTCTTCATCCAAGTCATTTATATAAATTGCAAAATGTTGCGGCGAGCACTGATCCTTGTAGCATATCACTTGCTAATATGAAAATGACCCATTCATGCCTCCTCTCTGTTTCCTTTTCACTGAATCACAGAATACCAATGCAAAAGGAGGCCATTTGGCCCACTGTGCATGCACTAACTAGTGCTAATTTCCTACTTTTCTGCATACCCTTACACTTGATTTATATTCAAATGATCATCGAATGCTCTTGAATTCCTTAATTGGACATACTTCCACGACATTTCAATACAGTGGATTCCGTCCAAACTAGTTGCTAAGTGGAAAGGTGTTGTCTCACATCGCTCTTGCTTTTTTGTGCATCACTTTAAATCTCTGCCCTATCATTCTTATTCCTTTCGTGGGTGGGAACAGCTTCACCTTAGCTTCTCTTTCCAGCCCACCATGATTTTGAAAACCTCTATCGAATCTCACCTCACTCTTAAACAAAAACAGAAATTGCTGGAAAATCTCAGTAGGTCTGGCATTGTCTGCAGGGAGAAAACAGAATTAATGTTTCAGGTCCAGTGAGCGTTCTTCATAACTCCTCACAGCCTCTTCTCTCCAAGGAGAGCAGAACTTTTTTTTATCTATCCTCATAACTGAAGTACTGGAACCATTCTTGTAAATTGCTTCTGTACTATCTCCAATGCATTCACATATTTCTTATAATGTGGTGCCAACAACCATACACAATACTCCAGCTGAGGTCTAACCAGAATCTTACACTAGTTCAACATCACCTCCTTTCTCACGTACTCTATACTTGTATTAATAACACTGAGGACGCTGTATGCCTTATTCACTGCTCTCTCCACCTGTCCTGCCACATCAAACATTTGTGCACATGTACATGCAGATCCATCTGCTCCTGCACCCCCTCTAGAATTGTACCACTAATTACATTTTGTCTTTCAAAGTTCTTCGAACTGAAGTGCATCACCTCTCAATTCTCTGCACTGAACTTCATCTGCCACTTTTCTGCCCACTTCACCATTTGTCAATGTCCTTCAGAGTTCCTCATTGTCCACCTCACAGTTTCCAATTCTTCCAGGTCTCATGCCATCTGCAAACTTTGAAATTGTTCCCTTGTACACCAAAAACCAAATTATTAATATACATCATGCAGCCAACTAACATAATCAAAGACACAAAAACAAAGTTGCTGCAAAAGCTCAGCAGGACTGGCAGCAGGGTCACTGGACCCGAAACGTTAACTCTGTTTTCTCCTTCATAGATGCTTCCAGACCTGCTGAGCTTTTCCAGCAACTTTGTTTTAGTTCCTGATTTACAGCATCCGCAGTTCTTTTGGTTTTTATTTAACATAATCAAAGACTCCTCCGACCCTGGTTATACTCTCTTGCAGCTTCTTCTGTCAAACAGAAGGTACAAAAATTTGAAACCATATACCGACAGATTTAAGAACAGCTTTTTCCCTGCTTTTGTCAGATTTTTGAACAGACCTCTCATATATTAAAATTGACCTTTCTCTGCACCTTCTCTGTAGCACTATGTGATTTGCCTGGATAGCACACAAAACAATACTTTTCAGTGTATCTTGGTGGACATGACAATAATAAACCAAATCAAATCAAATATCAGGAAAAGCAAACGTCCCTATACTGACCCTGAGAGCTACACTATAAACCTTTCCCAGCCCAAAAAATATCCATTGACTGTTTCTTTCTGTTTTCCATCTCTGAGCCAATTTAGTATCAACATTGCTACTGTCCCTTTTATATCATGCCTTCTAACTTTTCTTAAAAAATCTGTTTTGTGGCACTGTACCAACCGTCTTCTGGAAATCAGTCTATACCATATCACAGCATTACCCAAAGCTTTTTTCTGTTATCTCCTCAAAAATTCCAGCAAGTTAATAAAACATGATTTCCCCATTAGAAATCTATGTTGACTCTTCTTAGTTAGCCTACCTTTTTCCATGTTATTATTATTTCTGTCCTGAATAAATATTTCTAGAAGCTTCTCCACTACTGAAATTAAATATCGTGTTTATAATTGCTGGGACCATCCTTACAACCTTTCTTGAATAAGGCCATAATGGTTGGAATCCTTCTGGCATCTCCATCACCAAGGGAAGACGAAAAGATCTTGGCCAATGCCTTCCCACCAATCAATTTATACCTTCAGTTCTTTCAAAATCCTTGGATGCACCTCTCCCAGGCCCTGTGCCTTGTCAAGTTGAAGTGCCAACAGTCTACCCAAGACTTCTACCTTATTAAGTTTTGAATGCGTCTACAGACAGAGTTTCCTTCTTGTCATCTTGGCCTAGTCAGTAACCTCCTCTTTTTTAAACACAGATACGAAATATAAACTAACCCTTCTGCCGCCACATGTAAATCCCCTTCTTAGGCCTCTAATCGCCCCCAATCCTCCTTTAACCACACTTTCATTATTTATATGCCTATAGAATATTTTAGGATTCCCTTTTATATTAATTGGTAGTCTTTTCTCATAATTCCTCTTTGCTTTTATTATTTGTGTTTTCACTTCCCTCTACACCTTTAGCATTTCTTTTGGTTCTCAATTGTATTTTCTGCCTTACACCTGTCATAAGCACATTTTTCCTTCTAATGTTAATTTGTACTTCTTTTGTCAGCCAGGAAGCTCTGGATTTTTTTGTCCATTTGAAGGAATATACCGCCGTTGTACCTTATCCATCTGCTCTCTGAAGGAAGCCCAACAATCGCTTATTTCTTTTCTCACCAGCCAGCCAATTATCTACCCATACCCATCCATTACCCACTACAAATTGGGCTTTTGTTTTCCACAAGAAACTTTGATATGGCATCTTATGAAATGCCTTCTGGAAATCTAAATACAGTACTTTTGTCAATTCCTCTTCACCCACAAAGAGGCACATGTTACTTCTTCAAAAAAAAACGTAATAGTGTGGTCAAACATGATTTCCCTGTAAAGTCTCATTATTTGGAAGCGACATGTGTTTCCAACTCAGAATCTAAAAGGAGATTAGAAGAGAGACAATTTTAGAGCCACTTCTTTTTTATATGTAGGACCGTTAAAGCAGCTGGATAAGGTTAGAATTAACATGTTGTCAAAATAATATAAAGAAGTAACTTTTTTTGTGGTTTAACATAATTGTCATAGTAATAAAAATTACTTCTGACATTTGATAAATTTTTATTCCTGGAATATTCTGCCACCGCGCTTAAGATGAGGGACTTCAATTACATTGAAAGACTACAGAGGTTGGTGTTGTTTTCCTCAGAGGTGTAATACTGTAGCTGGGTTGGTTTGATCAGTTGACTGGGCAGCTGTACATAGTGACACCAACAGCATAGATTCAACACTTGCTCCAGCTGAGGTTACCATGAAGGACTCTCCTTCTCAACCATACCCATAGCCTGAGGTACGGTGACCCTCAGGCTAAGCCAACCACCAGTCATCTCTCTCTAATGAGAGAGCAGGACTATGGTGACTAATAGTTTAATGGGCATTTGATAGAGGCTGCAGGATTTTAATCGCGTAATTTTGAAGAAACTCTTTGCATTGATGAAAGAACCAGGAACCACATGGCAGAGATTTAAGACAATTAGCAGAAGAGCCGGACAAGAGATGAGAAATTGTTTATAATTTTGTGAGTCATGGCTTGGAATCCTGAAAAGGTGGTGGAAGCAGATTCAATAAGAACTTTCAAATGGCTTTGAATATAACTCAAAAAGGAACAAAAAAAAGTGCTTGACTCTGGAGAAACAGTTGGGGGAGTAGGACTAATTGGTGACTTTGGGAAAGCTGACACAGGGATGATAAACTGAGCGCTCTTTTTCAATGTTGCATCATTTAATAATATACTTCTCCAAATATTGCAGAGAACTGGTTAAAATTGCATGTGCAGTAATGATGACAAAGGAGGAGGCTTTGAAATTATGGATTAAAGTAAAAAGACTGAGCAAATACCTTATTGTCTCCAGAACTAGGAATAAAGTGGGACTGCTTTTCATCGTTAGGCATGTTTTTGCTTTCAAAATCACATGGAAACAGTTAAAAACAGTAGCTCAAATGAAAAAGGGTACAGATGAGAAAAAGACAAAGCCCTTTTCTGGAATAGACAGCAAGAGAAAGAAAGACTTGCATTTATACCGTACCTGTCAGCCAACAAAATACTTCCAGAATGGAGTTGCTGCTGCATGAGAGGAAACATAGCATCTTATCTGTGTACAGCAAGCTACCACAAACAGTAATGCTGCAGTAATTTTGCTTTCAGGATAAATATTAGCCAAGGCACCTTGGATTAGGTTATTCTGGAATTGAGCATATGTCTCCTTCTCTCTGTGATTTTAATTGGTTTAACTGGGAGTGGAGCCACATCCTATCTATGATTCCAATGTGTGAAAATGTGACCGAGGAAGCAGAGTAGCTGAATCTTTACCAACAGCCATTTCTACTCTCTGGCACAGGCAAATTGCTTTGAAGCTGCAATGCCAATGCATTTTAATATACTTTTATTCTTCCACTGGATCTCCATAAATCCATCATCTGCTCTACTGAAACTGATTGCACGTTTTGCTCTGATTTAATGACCGGTACGTCACAACTCGATATTCATTTCCAAATGATAAATAACCCAGTTGTAGTCTGCATGTACACAAAGTGTAGCATCTATGCAAAGTAGTCTTATACAGTTTGCAGTTAAAGTCCAAAAGCTACCTAAGACTGATGTCAGGGCTGCAGCTGACACGACACAGAAGCACAGGAAGATCATCTGAAGTAGGAAATCCTCATATCCCTTTGCTGTGTGAAGCCATTGTGAACGTTGACACCAGATTGAGTCTCAAAGTTCAGCAACACTGTTTACTCTTTTCTCTTTCATGCAATGTGGCCATTGCCGGCAAAACCAACATTTGTTGTTCATGCCTAACTACCCTTTTAAGCCAATTTCAGAGGGCAGTTAATATCTGGGTCTACAATTCATCAGTAGGGCCCAGCTGGGTAAGGAGGCCAATCCATTCTCCTAAAGGACAGTAGCAAATTAGATCGACACTTACAACAATTACTCACGGTTGTCATGGTCACTATTACTGAGACTAGACATATATTCCAGATTTCAAATTCCAATAGCTGTCATTATGGAATTTGAACACGTGGTTGTTTGCCTCAGAGACTGGTGGAAGAAATGGAAAAGGTGGATAGATGCTAGTCAGACAAAGATCAAGGGTTACTGAGGGGCAGTTGGGTATGTAGAGTTCGAAACCCAAACAGTGGGTTTATTGGTGGCAGAGTGGGTTTGAGGGGCTGGATGGTCAACATTTTGTATTTGTCCCCAATCTGTTGCATCTGGATTACTAATCCAGTGACATTATTACAATCGCACCATTGCCTCCGAGTGTGAAGTGTGTCCAGCTTCTTACGAATGCAAGATTTGTCAAGTGTGAAGTGGCCCTTTAATAAAAAGCCCCAAACTAACAGGTAGATTGAAGGAACAACTTTCAAGTCTCTAATCACAAAGCCTCAATGTCGTCCCCTAATGGGACAGTTGGCGTCACTTGTGATATGAGAGTCGGAAAGTCTTAGATTGATTCTTGGTCTGTGCTGATTTAGCTGAATTGTCAGTATACAATACTACTGCTGGTCTCAATGCCTCTGTGGTAGAGAAGAGAAATGTAGCTAGCCCACTGCCCCACGCTGAGCAATATCGTGACTCTTCATCTGTAAGTAGGATAATCAATTATAGACTCCATCCACTCAGCCAGCCCAAACTAGACTTTTCATAACCTTTGCATCCCATTTGATCTTGAACTGAGAGTCCAACACAATCTCCTCTTCATCATAAAGACCAAACATTCCCACCTCTGTAATGCCACAGTTGTCTGCCCCTCATTCTGACCATCTGCTACTTTTGTTCAGAGCAGCCATGTTCTCATTAAATAGTGGAGCAGACTTGATGGGCTGAATGGCCTACTTATGCTCCAATATCTTATGGTCCCATGCACTCCTGGCTGCCTTCCCATTTTCCATCCATGAAATCTTTTGAGTAGCAGAGGAAATATTGAAGGACAGATAATCCTTTGAAGAAATGATGCATGTGTCAAATGAACATTATCTGAAAAAAGATAACACAGTGTGGAGCTGGAGGAACACAGCAGACCAGGCTGTATCAGAAGAGCAGGAAAGTTGATGTTTCCGGTCGGGACCCTTCTTCAGAAGCCTTTTCTGAAGAAGGTTCCTGACCCGAAAAGTCAACTTTCCTGCCCCTCTGATGCTGTCTGGCCTGCTGTGTTCTTCCAGCTCCACACTGTGTTATCTCTGACTCCAGCATCGGCAGTTCTTACTGTCTCTGATTATCTGAAAAGAAATCTGCAGATAAAGTCCAGCTTAGGAATCTGGGTTATTTGTCCACATCCATAAATCATCTCAGGCAAGTTAGAGGGGATGTTGTCAAGGATTTGGTGACTAGTTTTAGCGATGAACCTACAAACTTGAGCTGGGAACTAAAAATACTAAGTTCTATCTTAATATTCCATTAAGTAGAGACAAGAAAAATAAGTGCCTGTTTGCAACAATAATGTTTCATGAGGCAATTATTTTTGGCATGTTGGAGACTATTGCTGACTGGGGATAAGTGGCAGTCAGTCTGACAAGGTATAAGATGAATATAAATTAACCTGCTTGGAGAGGCTATTGTGTGAAATACTGGTCTGAATGTCAGGAAGATTCCATTGTTCTCCATATAGACCTTTTAATTTTAGAGACCTTAAACATCAACCTGAATAGGTAGTGAAAAGGTTAGATAAATATCTCACACGAAGATGGAAAATTGACTGCATACGATTTAGCGTTTATATTTCCACTTTACTTCACTCCATCCTATTGGCATTTATTACATTGACAACATAAGAAGGGAGGGTCGGTTATCTCAGTTTAGGGGAGGCATTGGCCTAGTGGTATTATTGTTGGACTATTAACATAGAGACACAGGTAATGGGGATCTGAGTTCAAATCCCACTATAGCAAACGGTGAAGTTTGAATTCAATAAAAATCTAGAATTAGGAGTCTAATGATAACCGTGTAACAATTGCCGATCATTGGGAAAAACGCATCTGGTGCACTAATGCCCTTTCGGGAAGGGAACTGCCATCCTTACCTGTTCTGACCTGCGTGTGACTCCAGATCCAGAGCATAGTGGTTGACTCTTGACTGTCCTCTGGGCAATTAGGTATGGGCAATAAATGCTGGTCTAGCCAGTGATGCCCTCATTCTGTGAATGCATTATATAAAAAAAAATTGGCTGGACAGCTGGTTTGCAATGCAGAGTGATTCCAAAAGCATGCGTTCAATTACCACACCAACTGAGGTTACCATAAAGGATTCTCTTTCTCAACCTTTCCCCTTATTTCAGGTGCAGCATTCCTTAAGTTAAGCCACCGCCAGTAATCCCTCTCTAATGACAGAGCAGCCCTATGGTTCAGTAGGTGTATGGCAACTTTACCTATCTAGTTTCTTCTTAAAAGCATCACGACCAACAATGAATATGATGTGGAGATGCTGGTGTTGGACTGGGGTGCACAAGGTCAGAAATCACATGACACCAGGTTATAGTCAAATAAACCTGTTGGACTATAACCTGCTGTTGTGTGATTTCTGACAATGAAGGTATCATCACTGTGGCTATATATTCCTAGTGCAGGTTTCTGCTCAGTGGGTTGAAAACCATTGAGAGTGCAGGTTTGAAGCCTCAATGCATAGAGTCAAAGAAATTTCTGAAATTTACAGAACGTAAGACCTTCATACTCTTGCTCTACTTTGAAAGTACAATTTATCAAGTTTGCTATTTGTACTTACAGTTCTTGGTGTGAGCTCGAAAGCTCAGTTGACTAACTGTGAGACATGTGATCTAGTGACTGTGCCAAATTAATACTCCACAATGCAAAAACAGGAAATTTTGGGCTGTTGGCCAAATACAATGTAAAGTACGTCTGTGAGATTAATCTAAATATCACATAGCCTTTATCAAGTTCAAAGATATAGAACATCCTTCAAGATGGCAACAAAATTCTTTGAGCCAATGCATGAAGGTTATTTATTCAGCAAATGCATTTGCTGCCACATTGTTTGTTTTGAATGGGGCATTACACCAATGATTAGCCTTCTTCCTCAGATTGATATATAGAATCACTTGCCATGAATTTGAGGAAGAGTCGGCTGACATTCATTCCTTCACCAATATTGCTCTTCAGACACAAATTAATTGGTGTTTTTCTGTTTTAATGCTGCTCAAGGGATCTTGCAGTACATCTTGCTGCCACATTCCTTACATGACATTAATAAGAGCAGATTTTGAGGATGCTGGAAGTCTGAAATAAAGGGAGAAAGTGTTGGAAAAAGTCAGCAGGTCTAGCAGCACTTGTGGAGTGAGGTACAGAGTTAGCATTTCGAGTCCAGTATGCCTTTTCTTCACAACACATGACAACAGCGGCTTCATTTCAGAAGAACTAATTGGAGTGTGAAGTGCATAGAGATGACCTGAGGCTATTAAAATGATGCAATGTATTTGTTGCTTGCTACATATTGTTTGGAGATGGCACTAAGCTTCCCAGCCAAGTGACAAAAGTCTGAGATGCTGCTAGTACATTAATCAAGTGACCTACTCTGAAGGATTTTAATGGAGACACCAAGTAATACCAAAGGACTGCAACAAGCCTTGCCCAGCAAATATTTTGTAATATCTCATTCCCCCACTGGGTTTGAAGGCTGAGAAGTAAAATCGTGTCAAAATGACCTACAGTCCAAAAACAGAGACTGATACTGCAGGGCTGCAAGTTAAATGGCTGACAAGAACTAGACTCATATAGTGTGCTATTCTGTGGTACATTGCAGACAGCAAACTATAATTGGTCTGATTTTGATGCTTTTAAAGCCATTATGTATTTAGGAGTACAATATTGTAATAAGATCTAGAGTCTTGGTATTGATTGTTCCTGTGCTTTGTGAATAATTAGCTGTGCAGAACAGTAGTAAAATAACACATTTACTTTAAAATTGCTTTCCTTTCATTTCTTTTATTTTGCGTAAAATTGTCTCAGAATGGGTTTGATGGAATTTAGATTCTTGTGTCAGTGTGCTCCCTTGCCTTATATTTGTAATTCCAAATTGAAAATAATTGATTTCCCACCCAGTAATTATTTCTTATGAAGCTGCTTTTTCCCAGCTCCCGAACTTCCTGATTTCATGTCAGGATATGCTCAGCATTAAAACGATATCCAGGTTTTGTTCACATTAATTGTCCATCCAGATATTGTAGGTTCTGTAAAGGCTCTTCCTATTGGTGGCTATGCAAGATGATCAAGTTTACAAATGTGAACCTTGAGTTAATAAACTAGAATAAGGCAGTATATATCTATGAGTGATGGATTGAGGTGGCAAGACAAGTTGGAACAGGGCTCAGGTAGTGAAAGGAAAATACAAAACAATTTCCAGAAAAGACTTTTTTCCACACAAATGGGATTTCTAGTTGGAAATCGTTGCCAAGAAGAAATAAAGGCAGACTTGCATTTATGTAATACCTCTGACAATCTCAGGCCACTTCTATGCACTTTACATGCAATAAACTAAAGCAGTCATCAGTAGACATAGTAGGAACTGCAGATGCTGGAGAATCTGAGATAACAAGGTATAGAGCTGGAGGAACATAGCAGGCCAAGCAGCATCAGAGGAGCAGGAAGGCTGGTGTTTCGGGTCTGGACCCTTCTTCCAGACCCAAAACGTCAGCTTTCCTGCTCCTCTGATGCTGCCTGGCCTGCTGTGTTCATCCAGCTCTATACCTTGTTATCTCGCAGTCATCAGAAGTTCAGAACTTGAGCATCAGGACAAATGTCAAATTTCAAATCATCGCCATCACAATTGATATTGTGGGAGGAATTGCTGATTGGTCACCAAGTGAATACCCTCTCCTTGCACTGTATAAATTGCGGTTATCATTTGAAATTTGGCATTCTTGGGTTTTGTCCAGATGAGCGCAAGACAAAAAGTTTCAACAATATGTCTCTCTTTTCAGTTACACATTTTCAGTGCACTCACTGTTGTGAAGCATGAAAAATGGAAGCCAATTTGCACACAACAAACTCCCGTAAAGGCTAAGTGATGCTGACTTCATTACATGCTTTAGTGATGTTGAATTAGGGATCATTATAGGCCTGCATTCTTGACTAACTTTCCCGATCTTTTTCAAAATGATCCCAATAGATCAGTATTCAGTCTTATCTGATAAACAGTACCGTTGACAGTGCAGCACTCACTCAGTCCTGAATTGGAATGTGAATCCAGATTCAAGTCTATAAAGTGAGGTGGGAGCCCACAGTTTTGTGCTTCACCACTAAGCATGCTGCTATCTGAAGAGTACTGAGGCCAGCACAGTGGGCTCATATGACCATAAGGTGTAGGAGCAGAATTAGGTCATTCAGCCCATTGATTCTGCTCTACAGTTCAATGGGATCATGGTCGATAAGAACCCTCAACTCCACTTTCTTGCCTTTACCCCATATCTCTTGATCCCCTGACTGATTAAGAATCTGTCTATCTCCTCCTTGAATGTACTTAATGTTGTAGCCTCTACAGCACTCTGTGGTAAAGAATTCCACAGATTCATCACCCTCTGAGAGAAGAAATCCCTCCTTATCTCTGTCATAAATGTATGATCCCTTATTCTGAAATGATGCCATCTGGTCCTAGACTCTCCCACAAGGGGAAGCAACCTTTCCACATCTACCCTGTCAAATTCTTATTCGCTCATTTCTGAAGGGGCTGACTTGCCAGAAAATGTAGATGAAAAAAAAGGATTTTTTCATTCATGCCCATCTAGCGGCATTGTGACAGAACGTTTTTGAAAAGAAGGTAAAAGCAAAATTCCAACTTGACACATTCCACTTCCAGGGCCCCTTCACTCTCTTCCTCATTGGGCTGAAGGACTTTCATGGTACACAGAGAGGTCTCAGACTCAACTTTGCTAACACAATTGTGTGACCAACAGAAACAGATTACCATCCTCCGTCCTTCTGAATCCGAGAAGGCCAGCACTCCTCAAAGTAGGAATTCACCCAGGATGACAGAGCAAAACAGGCTTCAGATGTCAGGACAACTCTGCTCTGAACTGGGCCACAGTCATCATGCTATGCACCAAGTTATATCATGTTATATCATACCGTGCCATGATACAGCAGGCAAACATCACCTGACATCCTGCAGAAGAACACCATGAAAATATTCATTTTCTGAAGAAGGATCTAGGCCTGAAATCTCAGCTTTCCTGCTCCTCTGATGCTGCTTGGCCTGCTGTGTTCATCCAGCTCTACACCTTGTTATTTCAGATTCTCCAGCATCTGCAGTTCCTACTATCTCTGAAACCATGATAATCCCTGTCACATCACACTGCACCTCATCATGGCAGGTCATTCCAACCCTAATATATCACATGCTTCATAACTTGCACACCTTACTGTGTTTTGGCTGTGCCTCTCTTCACCACACATGCTGCACCATACCATACTACGTTACGGCACACATAGCATGTCACCCTGCATCATGCCATGCATATTGCATCCTCCCTGTTTTCACTTGAAATAAGAAACTTCAGTCTCTTGTGTGGAACTAGCACTTAATGGGAATCTGCACTAACGCTAAAAATGCAACATAAAAGCAGCACAACTCTTGTGCTACAAAAAAATTCTTGCAAGGCTTCCTTCCTTAAAAGTTTCATAAATATTCATTAAACTTACTATGGGCTGTTTCAAACATATCTTCCACACATTAATTAAATATAGAACCATGCCTCTGTACTGAAATGTTATGGATATATTAATTATGAATGTGAATGTATTAATTATCCATATGAATGTGTTTAATAATCACACTTTAAATTCGCAGTTGCTCTCATCAATCTTAAAATTCCTCTCCACTATTGACAGGTTTTTGCAACTGCATTTAAATAGGCTTTTCAGGCACAGGGGCTGATTTGCATCTGCTCTGCCAGTGAAGAACAGGTCTGTCACATAATTAAAAAAGCTTGAGAGCATTTTGTACATTTCCGAACTTTGTGTCACAGGAATAATATATTGACCTTGAAGTGGGTAGAGCACCTATTCATTTGAATGACAGTGTGGCAAGTAGAGTTTAATTATAAGGACTGGAATTATGTCGGCTGGCGTGGCGGTCTGGAGCAATCTCCCAGGCTCATGATCCTCAAGGTGAAACCTGGCATGGTCTGGAGCCAGGGCCCTTTGTGGGGCCTGGTGCCAGCGTGGTGTGGGTTGGAAGACCGCTGTTCTGGGCTTTTACTTCTGCAATGCTGGACATTTTATTTCTCTGTTTTCTAAGATCTTGTTAACTAAAGAAGCTGTATCTAGGTACCTTTGTACCTAAGTTGGTGCTGTAAGTGGCGACATGTAATCTTTTCATTCATTCAAATTGGTGATTGAAGGAATGGAAATGATTTGGACGTGTTTCAGATGATTAAAGTATTTGATGGGGTAAAAAGATAGAAACTTTGCTGTTGTATGGAGTGAAAGCATATAACCATAAACTTTGGGTGGCGGTTGTGCTGTGGCAATGTCGTTGAATTAGTAATCCAAAACCGCAGGCTAATGTTTTGGTGACATAGAACATAGAACAGTAGCGCACATGAACAGGCCCTTCAGCCCACTGACCATGATGCCATTCTAAATAATCCCACCTGCCTGCACATGGTCCGTATCCTTCTACTCTCTACCTCTTCATCTGTCTCTTTAAATGCCTCTTATACTGTGCTAATATATCTGCTTCTATCACTTATGTTGGCAGTACGATCCAGGCACCTAGTCGGATTTGAATCCCACAATGGCAGATGATGAACTCTTAATTCAATAAAAATCTAGAATACACAGTTAAGTAATGTCTACTATATAATCATTGTTTTCAAAGCCCAACTGGCTCACTAATGCCCTTTAGGGAAGGAACTCTCTGGTCTATGTGTGACTCCAGACCACAACAAAGTGGATGACTGTTAATTGCTCTCTGGGCGATTAAGGACAGGCAATAAAGTTGGCTTAGCTAGCAATTCTCCCATCTCATGACCAAATAACGTCAAAAAAATTGTGTCAAACCATTTAGTGTGAGGTTTGGAAGCACTTCTTAACCTAAGGACTGCCGGGAATCTTTACCAACTCAAAAGCTGGGGATCAATTGAAATTTATACAACTGAGATTGATAGGTTTTTGTCAGGATATTGATGGGGTTAGGATACAGGCATGATCTGACTCAAAGGGGATGAATGGCCTCCTCCTTTGACATTTGTTGTCCATCCCTAATTGCACAGAGGGCCGTTCAGGCTCAACCGCATTGCTGTGGGTCTGGAGTCACATGTCGGTCAGAACAGGAAGGATGTGGATGGAATGGGTTGGATTTAATGCAGCCTATTGCAAGGAAAATTGTGGTGGCTAGGCCCATTCAGTCACTGGAGAGACCTTGACTCAGTGCTGGAGAATGTGATCATAAAGTATTTTTTAAGGAGTGTCTTAAACATGGATAGAGAGGTGAGGAGGGTTAGGGAGGGAATTCCAGAGCTTAGACCCTCGACTAAAATATCAGCCATTTTTCCAAATATTAAAATCAGATCATCTGAATTAGATGAAACAGACATGCACTGGAAGGATGAAAGAGATGGTGGATTTGAAATGAGAAGAATTTCAATGAAAACCGAAAGAACTGCGGATGCTGTAAATCAGAAACAAAGACAGAAATTGCTGGAAAAGCTCAGGAGGTCTGGCAGCATCTGTGAAGAGAAATTAGAGTTAATGTTTCGGGCCCAGTAACCCTTCCTCAGAACATAGATGAGTCCATAAGTTTACGGATAACAAAGGAATGGGATGAGGGTTTCAGTAGTAGATGAGCTGAAATAGGGATAGAGTCAAGCAATGAATAGCAGCTTAGTGTTGAATGGGTGATCTTAATTCCATTAATCCTTAATTAGCCTTGATGCTAATCTTTCCCAGTTAGATGTCACCCAACTCCAAAAATATGCCTATTTAAAATGCACTTAGGAACAATATATATTTATTCATTCATAAATTCATGTGGATGTCAGCTGGAGAAAGGAGCTTTCTTATCCTGAGGGTGTATATGAAGCAGGGGTGATAAACATTCTCGTTTGGAACTGGTGCCAATTGATTGGTATTGATTGGATGATGCAGCAAATATGGTAGGAGTGGCAAAGATGGGCATAATCTGAACGTCAGTCTTGAAAGATTTTAATACTCTGTTTACGTTTGTACCTCACACAGCATCATCAAACTTTAGCAACAAATGTGCTTCTATCTTTCTTCTGAATATCCCACTTCAGTCGGTAGAACTCTTGCCTCTGTATCAAAGGTTTATGGTTTCACAGCTCTTCTTCCAGAATTCTGAGCCGATGAATTAATCCGACATTCCCTGCGCAGTGCTGGGAGAGGGCTGCACTGTCAGCTGAGCTGTCTTCTGGTTGAATCAGTGAACCAAAGCCACTTTAAGTGGATATTAACAATCTCAATGCACTACTTTGATGAAGAGTACAGATATTGCCCTAATGTTTTCAGCCAAGGTGCCTCTCTTAGCCATCTCCTAAAATAGATTATTTGAGGACCAGGGAGTGGGTCGAACTGGATTGCTTTGCAACCATACAGCACTGATTCTATGGGCAGAACAGCCTCATCCTGGGTTGTACTGTTCTATGTTGTATGTTAGACATGCTGAGTGGAAAAGACAACTACTTAGCAGATTTTTTAAATACTTCAAAATTATGTTAATGGTCTTGGGGGGTTTGAGATATCTTGATATGAATGTTGTTTTTTTTATTCATTCATGGGATGAGGGCATCACTGCCTAGGCCAGCAGTTATTGCCCATCCCTAATTGCCCAGAGGGCAGTTAAGAGTCAACCACATTGCTGTGGGTCTAAAGTCACATGTGGGCTAGACCAGGTAAGGATGGCAGTTTCCTTCCCTAAAGGACATTAGTGAACCTGATGGGTTTTTCCAACAATCGACAATGGATTCATGGTCATCGTTAGATTCTTAATTCCAGATTTTTCATTGAATTCAAATTTCAACATCTAGCTTGGTGGGATTCAAACCCAGGTCTCCAGAACATTACCTAGGTCTCTGGATTAACAGTCCAGTGGTAATTTGAGTTCCAGTCTTCACTTCTTTCCATCAACTTAATGGCTTTTTCACAAAGCATATGCTGGAGTCAGAGATAACACAGTTTGGAGCTGAAGGAACACAGCAGGACAGGCAGCATCAGAGGAGCAGGAAAGTAGACATGTTTGAAGAAGGGTCCTGACCCGACCCAACTTTCCTGCTCCTCTGATGCTGCCTGTCCTGCTGTGTTCCTCCAGCTCCACACTGCATTATCTCATTTTGAAACAATGTGTAAATTTAATTAAGAATATTTTCACACAGTATTTTCCTCTAATTCATTTCTACACTTGTAAGTTTACTCAATAAAATGATTAAACCAACATATGAGCACTAATGTTGTTAGGGTCACTTCTTTCTGTTTTCGAAGAACCTCTGATTTAGCCTTATTTAGCAGAAGTTGGCAAACCTGAGACCCAACTGTATACCATTTCAGTTATTTCCACACAAAGGCTAACAAGGTACATGATCTGATCCTGGTTTAAAATGATGTATACAAGGCAGTGACAGTGATGAGTTGGCATACCCCACTTCACGAGGAATCTCCCTCTCGACTTACCTGACTGCACCACTACAGAGGAGTTAAACAATCACCAATTATTGCAGAGATAGTAGGAACTGCAGATGCTGGAGAATCCGAGACAACAAGGTGCAGGGCTGGATGAACACAGCAGGCCAAGCAGCATCATAGGTTCATCCAGCCCTGCACCTTGTTGTCACCAATTATTGCAGCATTGGTCCTCATTGTCTCTTGCAGCTGTGGCTGTGTTTTCAAATTTTGCCCTCCATGACCAAAAGAAATCATTAGCAACACACAAAGTTCATAGTGTGGAAAAAGGTCACTTGGCCTTTTGTGTCTGTGCCAGGGAAACAGGCCACCCAGTTTGATCCTGCTTTCCAGCTTTGACAGATAAATAGGTAGTGAACACGTAGCACAGAAATGAATCTTGAGATCATAACGTACCCACACCTTTTCAAATAGTGCTTAGAGTTCATTCGTGGACATCGGCCCTGCTCAGTTTAATATCATACCTGGTTAGACAGCATTCCTTCAGCAAGGAGCTGCAGACCAGTTCGTATCATGGAATCCCTACAGTCGGGGAGCAGGCCATTCAGCCCATCAAGTTCACAGAGACCCTCTGAAGAGCATCGCACCAGAACCACCCCCTGCATTTCCTATGGCTAATCCAGCTAGTCTCCATCCTGGATACTAAGTTGCCCATAGTTGCCACTCCACCTAACCTGCACGTCTTTGGGCTGTGGGAGGAAACCGGAGCAAATCCATGCAGACACAGGGAGAACATCGAAAATCCACACAGACAGTCACCCAAGGGGTGGAATCGAACCCAGGTGCCTCGCACTATGAGGTAGCAGTGCTAACCACTGTGACCCCATGCCACCCAATATTAAGGAGCTGGAGTGAGATTTGAATCCACAATCCTTTGGGCTTAGAGGTGTGACCAACCAGGCCAGAGGCTGTCACAGAGCAGTTACACTGTCAATGGACTAGTAATCCATTAGCCTGAAATACAGCAACTAGAGTACAAATGAAACAACCTGATATTGAGATTTTCCACTTTGCCAGATTACATTTTTCTATCCATCACCAAGGGCAGGAAGAGAAAGTTCTGGGTCCTGAAGTGTTGCACTAAATTGTTAACCTGGACCATAAACTGAAATGCCTGACCCGAAGCTACAGCCTTGCACCACATACAGCTGAATCTCACTCTCTTTCTGGCAACGTGAGACTCACGTTGAATTTTTTCGAAGGACTTTTGCTGTGGTGCCTCACAAATTTTCTCACTGCATTTTACCAAACGCACCTCATTGGAGCCCTCACATCCAATTCTAGCTCCACCTTACCATGCGTCGCTCCCACTAAACTCACCTTTGGCTGTGATATCCCTGATTTCCGTGCCATCTTTAAATGCCCGTTGTGCACCTGGACGAAGACATCAGTCTGGAGTGGCCCAGCACGTTTGCAATGACATACAGACCTGGTGAAGTCCTTGCCCCACTTTATGGTCAGGGATCTTAAGGTTCGGCTGGCCAGAGTAGTGCAGATGTGGGATATCCTCCTTTCCCAGGACGAGCTGTGAGGCCATGAAACCAGACCAAGCTAGCCTGGTATGAGGTTGGCACCCATGTTAGAGGAGGGTCAGCTATCTGGAGGAATGCCCAGAACTGTAGGAAGCAGGCCAGTGTCCTCCTCCACACCACCAGCGTAACTGTCACCTTGTTCTGTCTGATATCTCACACTCTCTGTATCTCTGCTATTGTAGCCACCTCCCACCAAGGGTCATGCTCTACCACTCTCATGATCGTTTGAAACATCTTCTCCTCAACTAATGACACCGACTGTAACCTCCAGTGCCATGTAACCTGCATGCCCTCTTCACTGCCTACTCACCCACTCAGGACACTTCCCCACCTACACCAACAGTGACCACCTTGCCACCCACTTTCATCTCTTGCCTCGCTCTCATTCTAGGAGGAAAGCAGCCCACAATAAGGCCAGAAAGAGTCAAGATGGGTGTTTAGCTGCCTGACATTTGTCTCCTCACCCCTTAAGTGGTCAGCATCTTAAATCTGACCGTCCTGAGCAGCTCACTGGCTGTGTCCAACTCCCAGGACTGTTAACAGAGGATGCTCTTGACTAACCTGGTGGGACCTCCTGACTGAAGCCTATTGCCCTTGCCTTGACTGAGACCAGCTGTCACCCATGACAAGTTTCATGCCTCTGTGAGTGCAGTAAACAGCAAGGTAAGATGGCAACAATACGAGATTGGTAGCTCTGACTGAGGGGGCATAGGGCACAAAGGCAGGCAAAGCAATGCAAGGCAGTGAAGCAGTTGGGCCATGCCCACAAACTGGGTGTGTGCCTCTGAGCTCACAGTGTCCCTTTCCGCAATGCAGCCTGAGGTGCAGAAGCACACTGTAAGTGGACCAGAGATGTGTCATGAGGGGTCATATAGGCTGGCACATGTTAGACGGAAATTTTTATGGGCGTGGGATGTGCATGTGGTCAATGCCCATGGAGTGTGCTGTGAGATGTAGGTTCCTGGTGTCCATGGAGAGTGTTCACAGCAAGTGATGAGCTGAAACTCTGATTTCCATATTGAGGTTAACTGATGCCAAACTTGTTTGGTGCATTCGTTAAGATGGGCCGCTGAATATTAATGAAGTGAGTTGACGTGTTAATGAGGCACAGAAGCAATTATCATTGTCAAATTGCAACTTGTCGCTGCTCAATGAGTAATTTGTTGTGCCTTTTGTCAAAAGCATGAAAGATGGAGCCAGATGCTCCTGACTTCGAGATAGCCCTGGCCAGTCTTCTCAATCTCTTTGCCCCAATCTTGCTGTAGCCCATGTCACTTGGAACACTGTAAAATTCTACCCAAAGAGTTTTACCAACTGAATCAAACATGTACAACAAGACTTTTCATGCCTGGGATGAATATATTTTATTCGACAAGAGATTATTGATGTAAAGTGAGTAAATTGAATTGACATTCAGACGCAGTCAAGTTGAATGGGGGAGCAGGCTCGAGGGGCTGAACAGCTCCATTTCCACTCTTCCTACGTTCCACTAACTGTGACCGACGTAGACGTCTTGCACCTCATATTTTGTTTGGGAACCCTGCAGCCCAATGGTATCAATGTGGACTTCACGAGCTTCAAAATCTCCCCTCCCCCGACCGACTCCCAAAACCAGCCCAGCTCGTACCCGCCTCCCTAACCTGTCCTTCCTCCCACCTTTCCCCTCCTCCCACCTCAAGCCCCACCTCCACCTCTTACCAACCAGCCTCATCCCACCTCCTTGATCTGTCCGTCTTCCCTGGACTGACCTATCCCCTCCCTAACTCCCCACCTACACTCACCTTTACTGGCCCCATCCCCGCCTCTTTGACCTGTCTGTCTCCTCTCCACCTATCTGCTCATTTATTCATCTTCCATCCGCCTCCCCCTCTCCCTCTATTTATTTCAGAATTCCCTTCCCCTCCCCCATTTCTGAAGAAGGGTGCAGACCCGAAACGACAGCCTTCCTGCTCCTCTGATGCTGCTTGGCCTGCTGTGTTCATCCAGCTCTACACCTTGTTATCATAGACATTTTGTTTTGTGTTTGAGGTTCTTCGATTTGAATGAGGTCAGTCCGATTACACACCTTGAAGAACTGAGGTGGCCTGATTAGAAAAGGCTGCATTGACAAGCTACAAAAAGCAACTCTATTCCAGGGAGAATTTTTACTCACTCTCCACACTCGCTAGTGAGGAAACCTCGTCAAGGGATTTCAAACTCAGCTACGGTACATTCGGTTCTGCCATAACGCATGTTCTAGCAACGAATAGGGGAACGCTGTTTCTAAAACGTGAACTTGTGTTGGCTATAACGCGATTCCGTCAGTGTACGCATTGACATCACATGATTGTATCATGGGCTTTGTCGTGAATACGTACGATGTTGGTGCCGAAAGAGTCTGCGCTGGTGTCACGTAATCATTTCGTGGGCTTTGTCATGAGGTGCTTTCTCTGAGAACTATAGTACAACCTCCTTACCCATCAAGTCATCTCGTCATTTTTTTCAAGGTAAGGTGTTAAATTTACTTTTATTTCATCATTAGATATGAATTAAACATTTATTCAAATTGTGCTATCCTTTGTGTTAGGCTTTTGAGTGATTTTTGAGCGATTTTGAGTGATTTTTTTTGGTGGTCTTCCCCAGCTGCACTTTTTCCATAGGCCCCGTTATTTCCATAAGCGCAATTTTCTATAATGCGATGTTGCACAGGAATGCGACCATCGCGTTAAAGCAGAACTGACTGTATTTGAGAAAGAAATTATGCTGTTCCCAGAAGATCGAAGATATTTAAACATAATGACTAATGGAGGAAGTAAATCTGTCTGCTTCCCCAGACAAATGCAGATGAGCAATCTCCTTTGAATGAAAATCAAGGTGTAATTGGATCAGCGTCCGGGAAAAGAAATGATGTTTTTTGACGTGATCCCTCCTCCATAAAATTCAACATGTTTACTTAACCTTGCATCCCTTTTGCACACATATTTAGTTGGTAATAGGTGTGTTAAAGCTTAGTGACAGATTTGATAGAGCTTTTCAAAATCATGAGCAAGCTGGACTGAATAGATAGGGATAAACTGGTTCTGCTCATTAGAAAAAAACAGAATGAGAGGGCATAGTCTTAAAGTGACGTGAAAAAGAAGCAAGGGTGATGTGAAGAAAAAAATCTTCTTCACACAACTATTAGTTAGGGTATGGAATGTATTACCTGGAAATGTGGTGGAGGCAGATTCAATTGAGGTCCTCAGGAGGGGGTTGGATGATTGTTTGGATTAAAATGGTGTGCGTGGGGATAAGGCAGGAGAATGTGACCAGGGTAAACACAAGTCTTTCACACATAACTTGCCACAACACACAAACCAGGGGTAATTAGAAATGGCAATTTTGAAGGACTCAAAATTGTTAGTTGGTTGCCTCTCATCTCTGAGTTAGGAATTGCGGTTTAAATCATACTCTGGAGATTTGATCTATTGGAAATCTATCGAACTCAGCATTGAATAATACACAGTGAATTCTGGAAAAAAATCAACACTGCAGCATCTGTGGAGAGAGAAATGAGTTAATGTTTCGAGTTTGGTGGATGTGGAGTGAAGTTATGAAGAAGTTATTCTGGGCTCAAAAAGTTAATTGTGTTTCTGTTATTTAATCTCTCCTGCACTTCACCCCATGAGAGAAATCCCCCTTTGTTCTTTTCTCATCCTGTCTTCTTTGAATTGCTCAAACATTTGAGTTTCCTCACTTTTACTCTCCACAGACACTGTGAGACCTGATGAGTTATTGTTGTATTTCCTGTATCTATTTATGATTTTCGGCATCTACAGCAGTTTGCTTCCGTTGGTTCACACATTGATGGTGCATCTGAGAAATCAAACAGCCTGCCTGGGGAATTTCAGATGGAAATTGATGTTTTAGCTGATTTTGGATCAGGATGATCCATCTCTGTACTAGGCTATTCAGACTACGCCCTTGCTGAACCAGATTTACAGTACACTCGTGTGGAGAGTCATCAATCCATCAGAAGATAGGAAATATCATTCTCCTTCAATTTCTCTCCATGTCCCTGTTGCTTATTGTGGTTTGAGGCACAACTAGTGCCTTGACTTATTTGTACCGTTTAATATTTGGCATAATAAATCTGGCCTGTCAAGTACAATTTGTAAAACCAAGTGCGACTCTCTCAGCGTCCTTCATCATTGGCAGCCCCTCACAGACGAGGATTACTCTCTTCCACTCTCAGGGTGAGTCTGTAGGTGGCTATACAGACCGATGTGGCTTCCGCAGGCTCTTTTACACTTTGGGCAGAAGGTGGTTGCGAGAAGGGGTGGGTGGCAACGCGCTCCTTTTGCTGCTTACGCCTGGCTTCCGCTTTTTCCCGACCGCAAGTCTCGAGGTCCTCGATGCCTTCCTGGATGCTCCATCTTGGATGGTCTTGGGCCAGTGATTCCCAGGTGTCTGTGGGTAGGCCGCACTTTGTCAATGAGACCTTGGGTGTATCACTGAGGCGCTTCCTCCATCCGCCTGGGGCTTGCCTGCCTTTTCGGAGCTGGGAGTAGTGTACTTGCTTGGGGAGTCTCGTGTCAGTCATGTGGATGACTTGCCCAGCCTATCAAAGCCGATCAAGGGCGGTCAGTGCCGCGATGCTGGGGATGTTGGCCTAGTTGAGGAGACTGTGTTGGTGCGTCTTTCTTCCCAGGGATTTGCACGATCTTGGGCAAGCAACACTGGTGGCCCTGTTCCAGCACCTTGAAGTGTCTACTGTCCTTCAACAGCACCTACAAAACGGAACTCCCGCCTGAAAAGAATTGTGGCTATACACATACCACACGCTGTTGAGCTCAAGAAGGTAGCTCACCAGCACCCTCTCAAAGTCAACGAGAGTTGGTCGATAAATGCTGGCCTAACCAGCGATGTGTGAATTTCATAAAGAAATGAGAACAAGATGCAGCAAACTCTGACAAATGCAAACTGATAGTGCCCATTTGTTTTTTGTAATGTTGATTGAGGGTTGAATAAATGACATAAACGATAATCCCTTTGCTTTTCTTCAAAATAGTGCCACAGGATCCACAGGTACAATGAGTGATGGGGCCTCTTCAAGCAGCACATTTGAAAGATGGCGCCTCCAATAGTGTAGCACTCCCTTGCTGCATCACAGCGACTGGAGTTCTGGAGCAGAATTCAAACCCATGATCTCCTGATGTAGAGGCAACTGACACAAATAAAAAGTTAAGGTGCTTTCCAAAAGTACAACCAGGTAAACTTTGATAGAGTTGCTTGGAGGGACATCAGTAACGGAAACCAAACATTTGACCAAAAAGTGAGATTTGAGGTCTCAAAGTTGGAGAGAAAATACCTATATGAGTGTGAAGATAGATCGAAAATTCTGTCGTGGCCCGAGTGCAACTCCCAACTTCTCTTGCTCCATAATGAGACCCGAAACAACTGTGGATGCTGGAAATCAGAAATTGCTAGAAAAGCTCAGCAGGTCTGGCAGCATCTGTGGAGAGAAAGCAGAGTTCACATTTCGGGTCCAGTTTCAGTTCTGAAGAAGGGTCACTGGACCCGAAACGTTAACTCTAATTTCTCTCCACAGATGCTGCCGGATCCGCTGAATTTTCCTGCAATTTCTGTTTTTGTTTCCATTTCTCCATCATTGGCGACCATGTGTTCACCCACTGAGGCCCTCACATTCGGAAATCACTCTGTAAACTTCCCTGGCTTCGCACCTATGTCTCCTCCTTTAAGAAAGTCTGCAAGCAGGGGACACTGCAGGCCTAAATCGGTTGCAAATGTACCGCTCATGGCAAATGCTGATATCTGTAACAATGCAACACTCATTTATATTCCTCCTCTGTTGCTTTCTGCACCACTGGAGTCTTCATAATAAGACAGTAATTACATTACCTTGTTCAATTTGAATTTCAAAGCCAAACTAGATTTCCATTCTCTCACTTAAATGAACAGGTATATTTCAAACAAAAAGATATAGTCTGGTTTTCTACAGCTAAGCAGCCAGCTGATTATACATAGGGAAACAATAAATTAATAGATTAAATGCTCTATGACAATTTACATTCATTTTTACTGATATTGCACCTGTAAATTAGCAGGAACTTTACAAAATAAAAAAAAAACTGTTCTGCTGAACTACATGAGGGGATATGGGATGAGACAATCAAAAGTTTGTTGAAACAGATATGTTTAAAGGAAACTTTAAAGGATTCAGAAAAGTTTAACCAGGATGTCGCTGGGGTTGGAGAGTTTGAGCTATTGGGAGAGGCTGAATAGGCTGGGGCTATTTTCCCTGAAATGTTGGAGTCTGAGGGGCGATCTTTTAGAGATTTACAAAATCATGAGAAGCGTGGATAGGGTGTATAGCCAAGGTCTTTTCCCCAGGGTAGGGGAGTCCAAAACTAGAGGACATTGGTATAAGGTGAGAAGGGAAAGTTTTAGAAGGGAACTAAGGGGCAACATTTGCGCGCAGACAGTGGAATGAGCTGCCAGAGGAAGTGGTGGAGTCTGGTACAATTACAACATTTAAATGGCATCTGGATGGGTACATGGACAGATATGGATCAAATACTGGCAAATGGGGCTAGATTAAATGAGGATATCTGGTCAGCATGAATGAGTTGGACTGAAGGGTCTGTTTCTGCGCTGTACAACTCTATGAGTATCTTCAAGGCTGCAAGAAGTTGTAGTTGCATGTAGGAGGGGTATTCCTGTGTTTAGGTCTATGTAACTGAAAGCAGGGTCTCCAGAGAGGCAGCAGTTAAAATCCAGAGAATCACAAGAGGCCAGGATTAAAGGAGCACTGATTTCTCAGGGGTTTGCAGATCTGGAGGAGATGACAGAGATAGGGAAGGGTGGAAATGAAAGATGTGAACTTCAAAATCAAGGACAATCAACAAGGGTCAGGGCTGATGGACGAAAGGGATTGCGTGTGAGTTATGACACGAATTGTTTACAGTTCTGGTCACCACAGTATAGGAAGGACTTAGAGATGTTGGAGAGGGTTGAAAAGAGGATGTTGCCTGGATTGGAGTGTATTAGCTATAGTAGAGATTGGATAAGATTGGTTCAGGTCGGGACCCTTCATCAGAACTGATGAAGGGTCCCGACCCAAAATGTCAGCTTTCCTGCTCCTCTGATGCTGCCTGGCCTGCTGTGTTCCTCCAGCTCTACACTGTGTTGTCTCTGACTCCAGCATCAGCAGCTCTTGCTATCTCCTAGTCACAGAAGCCTCTTCCAAGGATACCCACCTTGAAGAAGTTGTCCTCCCTCTGAAAAGATCTCAGTGGGTCTCTCTCCCATGGCCACCTCCTGGTGATCTCCTCCATCTTGAAGCTCATCGACCACATCCTGAAACAAACCTGTTACTACAGCCACGTCTCCTTTCTCAGTACCTGCCTACGCAGCTGGCTCATTCCCTATCGACTCCAAACAACGTTCAGACCATCCCAATTTGGACCAAGCGATGACAACCGTTATCTACAGTACTTCCAGAGCTTCCCGAAATGGTTCTCTCCCACCCGCCAGATCCTCCGGTCCACGCTCAGATCAATGTGCCAACATCTTCTCTCACCACAGTCAGCCCCACCCCAGCTCAGAGTCTCTGTTTCCCAGATCTGCAAAGGACATCTACTGTTTTTTATTCTCCACCCTCAACAAATGCTTTTCCTCCACCCTATCGGACATCAAAGATCGTACGTACACCAAACTCGTTCATACTTACCTCCAAACATAGACCTGCACAATGGCCCTATGCCCCAACCCCATTCCGGAACTTCTCCTGAATGCGCCTGGTGCTGTTAACCACATGGTTGCCTTGGCTGCTTCCACTGATGCCAACGTCACATCTGGTGACCACATTGCTACTTCTGCTTAAGCCCATGTGACCTTTCCCATACACACATCCACTCCAGAGACAGTCTCTACTCCCTACTCCCAGCCCCAGCCTAACACTAAGCCCCAGCCCCAAGGCCTGCAGGGTATTTACCATCCCCCCCCAGACCTCCCCCTCACTGAAGGTGAATGGTCAGTCCTTTGCAGTGGATTCATCTTCATTCCCCTATGCCCACACAACAACAAATTCCAATCATGCCTCAATGTTGAACTCTTTTCTCGCAGCCTCCGTGCCTGTTGCATCGAATGAGAGTCCAACACACCCTCTGCAGACCCCTTCTCCTGCCTCCAACTAACCTCGACCTCCGGAACACCATCCTCCAGCCTTCTACCCTCCTTCGACCTTTTCATCTCCAACTGCCGTCACGACATCAATTGTTTGGATCTCTCCACTCCCTCACTTATTCCAACCCTCTGCCCATCGGAATGTGCAACCGGCCACTCCTTCTGCTCCAGCCCCAACCCCACCATTAAATCCGCCGATAAGGGGGAGTGGGGTGGGTGGTGTGGTGGTAGTATGGTGTACTGACCTCTACATCGCTGAGGCCAGATGTCAACTCTCCGACACCTCCTCCTACGGTCCCCTCAATCATGACCCCACCCCAATCACCAAGCCATCATCTCCCAGACCATCAGAGCCTTGTCACTTCACGAGACGTCCTGCTCACAGCCGCCAACGTGATTGTTCCCCAACCCCGCACCACCCGTTTCTATCCTGGCCCTGATGAAGGGTCCCGGCCCGACACATTGACTTTCCTGCTCCTCTGATGCTGCCTGACCTGCTGTGCTCCTCCAGCTCCACACTGTTTCAACTCTGACTTCCAGCATCTGCAGTTCTTGCTATCCCCTTGGATAAGATTGTACTGTTTTTGCTAGAGCGTTGGAGGCAGAGGAGTGACCTAATAAAGGTATATAAAATTATGAGGGACATGGATAAAGTGGATAGTTGGAGTCTGTTTCCCGGGGTGAATATGTTAAATAGGTGCATAGATTTAAGGTAAGAGGGGGAAAGTTAAAAGGAAATATTTGAGGCAAGTTTGTGTATACAGAGGGCAGTAGCTACCTGAAATGCACTGACCAGGGAGATGGTAGAAGCAGATACGATAACAATGCTTAAGAGGCATTTAGACAGATAATTGAACAGGCATGGATTACAGGGATACGGATGATGTGCAGGCGGATAGGATTAGTTTAGAATGGTATCATGATTGGCACAGACATGGTGGGCTGAATGGCCTGTTCCTTTGGTGTTCAATGTCCTGTGTTCTGTGTTCTATGTTTACAAACTGTCGAATTGTTTATATCTTCAATTTACAAACAGTAGGATCTGGCTGACTCACCTGGAGCACGTTTTAAAAATTCTTTTCAGGGATGTGGGCATTGCTAGCAAAGGCAATATTTATATCCTGTCCCGAATTCCCACCTAATTGAACAGGTAATGGTGAACTGCCTTCTTCAACTGCTGTGGTCCATCTGGAGCTACAGATTGAGTAATTCCTGTTCATCGGGACAATCAGGTATAGAGAAATCAAATGGGTTGCCTCTTTTCCCAGTCCTCATTTGAATGCAACAGATTTTCTTCTTTTATAGGAACATAAAATGCTTGCCAACTCAGTGCGTCCTTAGAGATAGCAAGAACTGCAGATGCTGGAGTCAGTGTGGAACTGGAGTAACACAGCAGGCCAGGGAGCATCAGAGGAGCAGGAAAGTTGACGTTTCGGGTTGGGACCCTTCTTCAGAAAAAAATGTCAACTTCCCTGCTCCTCTGGTGCTCCCTGGCCTGCTGTGTTCTTCCAGCTCCACATTGTGTTATCAGTCAGTCCTTAACTATTTGTGTGCAGTGACTGTAAAACAAGCAGGCCTCCTTCAGTTTTGAAAAGAAAACAGGATTGCGCTTAACATGAGAGAAAAGAAAAACCTCTTCAATGTTCACACTTACACATGTGAGCTCAGATTCACATACACAACGAAAAATTACAAGAGGGAGGATGGATTAAGAAAATATTTTAAAATCCAGTAAAGATTAAAGTGAAACAAATAAAACAAAGAGCTGCAGATGCTGGAAATCCGAAACCAAAACAGAAATTGCTGGAGGAACTCAGCAGGTTTGGCAGCATCTGTAGAGAGGCAGCACAGTCAAACTTTCAAGTCATGTGACTCTTCTTCAGAACTGATAGCATCTCGAAGAAAGTGGTATTTATTTTGGGAGGTGGAAGGGAAAGGAATGAATGGATAGGTGGAGACAGAGCCCACAGAAAGAGAAAGTTGGGCAGCTAAAAGGATACAATGAACAAAGGATAGTACAGCACAGAAACAGGCCCTTTGGCCCGCCAAGCCTGCACTGACATGCGATACCTTTCTAACTTGAAACCTTTTGCTCATACACAGTCTGTATTCCTCTATTCGCCGCTTATGCATGTATCTGTCAAGATGCCTCTTAAATGTTGCTGTTGTGACTGCCTCCACCACCTCCCCTGGCAGCACATTCCAGGCATTTACCACCCTCTGTGTGAAAAAGCTTGCCTCTCATATTTTCCTTAAACTTTCCCCCTTTTACCTTAAGCCTATGTCCCCGTATAATTGACATTTCTACTGTGGGATAAAGACTCTAACAATCCATTCTATCTGTGCTTCTCATAATTTAGTAAACTTCTATCAGGTCACCCCTCAACCTACGACATTCAAGCGAAAACAAACCAAGTTTGTCCAATCTCTCAATACCCTCCAAACCAGGTGACATCTTGGTAAACCTTTTCTGTACCTTCTCCAAAGCCTCCACGTCCTTCTGCTGACCAGAACAATATGCAATGATCCAAAAAATGGCCGAACTAAATTTCTATATAGCTACAATATGACTTGTCAATTTTTATACTCTATGCCCTGACAAATGAAGGCAAGTATGCCGTATGCCTTCTTGACCACCTTATCCACTTGTTTTGCCACTTTCAGGGAACTGTGGACCTGTACACCTATATCCCTCTGTATGCTGATTGCTCTGAGGAATTTACTGTATACTTCCTTCCTGCATTAGACCTTCCAAAATGCATTACCTCGCGTTTATCCAGATGAAACTCCATCCGTCAGTTCCTTCAGCCTATCGATATCCTGATGTATCCACAGGTAATCCTCATCACCATCCACAGCTCCCCAAATCTTTGCATTATCTGCAAACTTACGAATCAAATCACCTAAATTCTCATCTGAATCGTTTATATAGATATTACAATGTAAGCCAGGGAAGGAGAAAAGATGATAATGGGCACAATGAGTAAATGAAAATAGGTCAGCTGTGCTGGAAACAGTCCATGTCATGACAGGGGGTGGGGTTGGGTAAGAGACATGGAAGGAGGTATTCAGGCTCTAAACTTATTGAACTCGATGTTCAGTCCGGCAGGGTTCCTAGGTGGAAGATGAGATACTGTTCTTCCACCTTGTGCTGAGCCCTAATGGGGCACTGCAGCAGGCCTGAGACAGAGATATTGGCCAGGGAACGTGGTGGTGTGTTAAACTGGTGAGCAACTGGAAGATCGGGGTCATTTTTACAGACTAAATTCTCATAGTTCTTAAAGGGTGACTTGGGGAAACCAAGCTGAGCTCAGCAAAAACCGAAAGAACTGCAGATGCTGTAAATCAGGAACAAAAACAAAGTTGCTGGAGAAGCTCAGCAGGTCTGGCAGCATCTGTGAAGGAGAAAACAGAGTGACCCTTCCTCAGAACAGCTGAGCTCAGTTGTCATTCTGGCTTTGGCATTGAGGTACTTTACGAATGTTGATGATTTATCTGTTCTAATGGCGCTTCTGTGTTGAGCTCCTTGAAAATACCTCTGCCTTTGGCAATGAATGATCAAAAACAGTAGACAGGGTTTGAGGTTTTAGTAATACATGGGGAGAAAGAAACATCCACACAGGGAGCTTTGGTGACTTTTGTTTCCATAATGCCTGGTTCTTGGAGTTAAAATTTTTTTACCTACAGTCAATTTTGATTGCACAACCATATAATTAATACTTCCATTGTCTACATAAATGATTCAAAGTTAAAAGCCATTGTTATACAATGGAGGAATGGCCTGGTCACACCTATGTACGCTGAACTTGCTTCTTCGCATTTTTTGTTAAGTATTCAATTCAGAAGTAAAGGACCTAGGAGTCCTTGGGACTTGAGCTTTGCTAAGTCCATAAACAAAGAAGGAACAAAGTTTCATGCAGAACTCTATCACTGGAGACCATGTCAGACTAGGTTTTCCATCGATGTCATGGAATGGAATTTGAATCATGGACCTTTGACTCAAATGGAGATTGCTACTGCCGAAAGATGATGAACCTCTTGGAATGAGTGGTGTATCTTGGCAGTCCTTCTGTTGCTGAGAGTCACTTGACAGATACTAAGGTTGACCTTCCAACTAGGAAACACAAGCACCTCGAATAACATTGTACTTCTTGTTGACTGGTTGCTAGGCAACAGTAGGAGTAGGGTGCAGGAAACAAAGGAGCTTGACTTTGCTTGACATTTTGTGTCTCTATCATTAACAATAAATGAACAGAAGAACCATATTGAGAGATAGAGAGAAGTCTCATTTGTTTTTATCTTTAACAGTTTAATTCAACAAACTATACCAGGGTTTCTTCCACTAACACTCATGTTGGACAAAATGAAGAGTGACTTTCAATCAGTACAATGTCTGCTGCCTTTTATGTTACAAAGATTGTCTAATAGATTCACAATGACTACATTGAGTCTGCCGAGTTAAATGCATTCAGCTACAATGAACCTCAATTATTCAAACTCCCATTATCTGTAATCCTGAATTCTCATGGGAAACAGAGTTTAGTTCTACACCAATGCAATTGATTGGCTTTGAATGTTACCTGCAAGGCTAAAAGTAGATGGAAGTTACGATCCAACTGGACCCTATATTTATTTTGTGGGTTAAGATTAAGTTTGAGCCAGGCCGAGGGGAGTAATACAGTTGTGTGCTATTTATTTACTAGATTTATCTATGTTCTTACAGTACTCCCAAATAAATCACCTCCAAGTTACCTGTTGACTCTTGGGCAATGGAGTGAGGTAGAGAGTTGTCTAACTACCCATTACCTTTGTGATAAGCACATATTCTTTCGCAGATTACAGATCCTGGTTTTGTTTAAAGCTATGGGTGAGCTGGCCCGTTTAGAGTCTTAAAAATATCATTCAAACTATTCTCCAATGCTTTCTCGTGCAGTTAGAATATGGTTAATTTTCCCACTCAGTCCATATCATCCAATCTTTCCATCTCCTCAATCAGTCGGGTTGAGACTTAGAAATAGGGAATGATGGGGTTAATGGGATAGCTCTTTGAAAAGGCTGGCATTGATATCATAAGCTCAATGACCTCTTTATGTGATCTATGATGCTATGAATGGATACTGTGCTATAATACTATCAACATCCTGAGGGTCATCCTTGACCAGAAACTCAACTGGACACACTACACAAACACAGTGACTACAAGAGCTGGTCAGAGACTAGGAAGGGTGGCATGGTGGCTCAGTGGTTAGCACTGCAGCCTCACAGTGCCAGGGACCCAGGTTCAATTCCACCCTGTCTGTGTGGAGTTTGCACATTCTCTCCGTGTCTGTGTGGGTTTCCTCTGGGTGCTCCGGTTTCCTCCCACAGTCCAAAGATGTGCAGGTTAGGTGGATTGTCCATGCTAAATTGCCTGTAGTGTTCAGGGATGTGTTGATTAGATGGGTTATAGGGGGATGGGTCTGGGTGGGATGGTCCAAGGGTCGGTGTGGACTTGTTGGGCTGAAGGGCCTGTTTCCACACTGTAGGGATTCTATGAAAAAATTTATGAATATCGCGGCGAGTAACTCTTGGCTCTCCAAAGCCTGTCCACCATCTACAAGGCACAAGTCAGGAGTGTGATGGAATGCTTCTCACTTGCCTGGATGGATACAGCTCCAACAACACTCAAGAAGCTCGACACCATCCGGGACAAAGCAGCCCACTTGATTGGCACTACATCCACAAGCATCCACTCCCCCCACCACCGACGCTCAGTTACAGCAGTGTGTACTATCTACAAGTTGCATGACAGAAACTCACCAAAGATCCTCAGGCAGCACCTTCCAAACCCGCAACCGCTTCCATCTAGAAGGACAAGGGCAGCAGATACATGGGAACACCACCACCTGCAAGTTCCCCTCCAAGCTACTCATCATCCTGACTTGTAAATATATCGTTGTTCCTTCACTGTCGCTGGGTTAAGATCCTGGAATTTCCTCCCAAAGATCAGCAGACAGCAGGAGGACTGCAGCAGTTCAAGACGGCAGTTCATTACCACCTCCTCAAGGACAACTAGTGATAGGCAAGAAATGCTGGCCAGCTAGTGACATCCACATCCCACAAACGAATTAAAAAAATACTGTTTGCTCTCATCTTAATTGCATTATCCTTTTAGTTCCTGCAGCGAACAGAAATATACACAGTATCCTAAATTGCCAAAGTACAGTCGATTGTCCAAATAATTCAATATTCTGCTTTTAATACGACCCAACATCTGATTTGTGACTTTGTGTCACAAGGACACAGGCATTCACAGGAAAATTCATTTGTTGTCTAGCACCCAGTATTAGTCCTGTCCTGTCCTGCTTGTAGCCACTCCTGCCAAGAGATCTGTTGTCAGGATTCACCACACACATCTCATTCTTACACATCCAATGTAACTCGTCTGCAAATTCTCTTTGATATCCACCGTTTGACTGTGTCTAAGTCAACCCCTCTTTCTGCTGCGCTCCATTTTCCTCTTTGGAAGAGGAGCTTCTCAGCTCTGATCAAACGGGCAAAATATTAACATTTTCTTTTCAAGATGCCAGTCTCCGCAGTAGCTATTAACTCTTGCGATTTCAATGACCTCTTCATTCATCCTACTGGCTGTGTAGATCATCTATAAAGGAGCTTGTATGAATGTACAAATAGTTTGTTGTTGTTTGTTAGCCAGCATCTGGCCCCTTTTCAAGATGGCGGCACCTCCATTGCTGATGGTTACAGGGAACTAGCTACTTGCGCCATATTGAGGCCATTAATGCTGGAAAAAGGCGGCCGTGGCTTCAAAATAAATGGGTCAGACAGAACTGCCAGACGCAAAATCAGCAAATGGAGAGTTTTGGGTGAGTATTGCCTGATTCTAAACGCTTAAACAGTCTATAAACATGGTCTGGTGCGCTGAGGCTGCAATGATGTTTATAAACTCACTGAGGCAGAGATCTCTTAAATTTTAACAATCTGTACCAAACAGCTGTTTCAAAAAGGAATTTCCTTATCATTGCAGCAATCTCTGTGCTATTTGTAAGTCTAAGTGATGATTAAAGCCATGGCATGATGTATGACATTAAATCGTAAAGTGTATTAGATCAGTTCAGGTCATCACATTTATTTACTTTAACACAGCCACAGAGCAATGCCCACCATTAGAACTTGTTATATACGAGCTATCAGTTTGTGTCTCCCTGTACTGTAAAATAATTATCCACTTTCTGGCAGCTAAACAGTGACAATGCTTCACATAAAGTACTTGTTGGCTGTAAAATGATTTGGAATGTCCCAAGGTTGTGAAAAGTGCTGTGTAAGACACAAGTTTCTTTTTTTAAATTACAACAAAACTACATAGAATTGAGTACCACAAATGTATCAACCAGCCTCTGATTCCTTGAAAATCCCCTCCAGAAGCAGGGATTAACCGTATGCCAAGCATTTGTGCAAGCCATCATCATGGGTTTGGGTGGTCATCATTTTACAATAGCATCGTCATTCTGTGCAAAAAGTGGGCATGTTTACAGCAAAACCCATGTTCCCCCACCGAGAATGCCGACACTGCAGAAAGAAGCCAATTCAGCCCATTGAGTCTGCACTTATCCTCCAAGACAAACTAAGACATACCTAATCCCTGTAACCTTGCATTTACCATGGCTAACGCACATAGGTTGTCCATCCCTGGACACTATGGGTGCTTTCGCATGGCCAACCCACCTAACCAGCACACCCTTGGACTACGAGAAGAAACAAGAGCGCCTGCAGGAAACCCACACAGACACCAGGAGAATGTGCAAATTCCACATGTACAGTCACTCAGGGGTGGAATTGAACCCGGGTCCCTGGCACTGTGAGGCAAGGGAAATACTTGTGAGAGAAGAAACTGAAGCTCACTCCTAATGCAAGTATAGGAACGTCTTGGGCGTTGTTGACAACCTTTGTGCAAATTCAATGTTACAAATGTGATTTTGTTTCTTTCAGGGCTGGAGAAATGAGGTTGTTATACCTGCTGAGTTGATGTATTTGCTGTGATTTACAGTATCTTTTAAACGTGAAATACTCACTCGGCCTGACGAACGGTTATGAGTTCGATTCCAGCCTCAGGCGACTGTCTGTGTGGAGTTTGCACATTCCCACAGTGTCTGCATGGGTTTCCTCTCACAGTCCAAAGATGTGCAGGTTAGGTGGATTGGCCATGATAAATTGCCCAAAGTGTCTAGGGTGGGAAATGCAGGGATAGGGTAGAGGGTGGGTCTGGGATGCTCTTCAGAGGGGCGGTGTAGACTCAATGGGCCGAATGGCCTGTTCGACACTGTAGGGATTCTGTGATCATATATACACTGACTGTTGCTTGACATCACAGTTTGTTATTAAGTCGGCAGCTTGGCTTATTCTTGTTCCCTTGGGTTTTATAGGATTTATCACTGTGATACTCTGCAACATAAGCCTCTTCTCTATAGGACTCGCTGTTCAGTTATGGCACGGAGAAAGCACAGTCCTATTCTGACGGACATTGCATTAAGAAACTGTTATTAGCAACACTCAGAACACTGACACCCGAGATAAGACAGCAACTGTCTGAGTAACAGCTCCAATAGTGTTACTTGCTGCCCAGGAAGTGTTTGTACTTGTGAACAATCTTGTTCTGTCGGGATGATACCAGGGCGACAGGATGGAATCATTCCAAAATGTGTCCCTGATCTATTGGTTCCAATCCTTTCCCTGACAACTGTTAGAAACTAAATCAGAATCCTCATACCCCTGAAGTCATGTTTGAAGTCATTATGACTCTAGGACTTTAGTTTTGACCTCAAGAGAGCTGCCATTTGTGTCATCACAAAGACTGCTTACTCCTCGCTCAGTAACATCGTCCCCGCTTTGCCCATGTGCTAACGAAATCATCCTTTGCGCCTTCATTAACCTGGCACTTGATCTATTTTGTTTGTTCTTGGAGCGTGGCTGCTGTTTGTCGGGCCTACATGTGTGCGCTATCTCTAATCGCTCTGGGGAAGTTAGTGGGGAGCTCCCTTCATGAATCCCTCTGCAGTCCATGCGGTGTAGAGCCACTCATAATGTCGTTAGTGAGGGAGCTCCAGGATTTTGACCCAGCAAAAGGGAAGGAGTGGAGATAGATTTCCGAGACAGGATGGTGTATGTGGGTTTGGAAGGTACTTTCAGAGGAAATTTAATTGTATCCAATGCACAGCTATCTGTGTCCTCGCTCATTCCAAGACCCATTCTCCTATACTCTGCTGTGCTTGCTGCCTTATATTGTCTTCCACTCAATGTCTTGATTTTATAATCCTCATCCCTGCTTTCAAAATCCTCCATGGCCTCACCCTTGCCTGTTGCTATAGTCTCTAATCCCACCACTCTTAAGGAAGGGCCCTGGAGAGTGTTGTAGAAATGAAAGACCGAGGGGTTCAGGTACACAGTTTGTTGAAACTGGTATCACAGGTAGACAGGATGGTGAAGAAGATATCTGGCACGCTTGCCTTCATTGCTCAGACCATTGGGTTTAGAAGATGGGATGTTATGTTGCAGTTGTACAGCATGTTAGTGAGGCCACTTTTGGAGTGCTGTGTCCAGTTCTGGTCACCCTGCTCAAGGAAGGATATTATTAAATTCGAGAGGGTGCAGAAAAGATTTAACAGAATGTTGCTGGGACTGGAGGGTTTGAGTTAAAAGGAGAGGCTAGATAAGCTGGAACATTTTTCGCTGGAGTGCAGGAGGTTGAGGGGTGACTTTTATAGAGATTTATAAAATCATGAGGGGCATACATAAGGTGAAGAACAAGGTTCTTTTCCCCAGGGTTGTGGAGTTCAAAACTAGGGGACATAATTTCAAGATCAGCGGAGGATGATTAAAAAGGGACTCGAGGGGTAATTTTTTCACACAGAGGGTGGTTTGTACGTGGAATGAACTACCAGAGGAATTGGTAGGTGCAGGTATATTTACAATATTTAAAACACATTTGAATGGGTACATGAATAGGAAATGTTTGGAGGGATATGGGCTAAATGCAGGCAAGTGGGACGATTTAAGTTTGGGAAGCTTCGTCAGCACGGATAAGTTAGACTGCAAGGTCTGTTTCCATGCTGTATGATTTTATGATTCTATGGTATCTGTGGTGATCTAATTTTGGCCTCTTGAACATCCCCAGTTTTAATTGATCCATGATTGTCAGTCAAACCTTCGTTTATTTACAGTTAAGCCCAGGAATTCCCTCCTTAGTCCTCTGCGCCTTCCTACTTATCTTTCCTGCTATAATTCACTTCAAAAACCTGCCTCTTTTAAATCCATTTTCAATCAGTTGCCCAAACATCTCCTTCTGCTGCTGAGCATAATACCTTGTCGTGAAAAGGTCCTATGATGCACCCTTCAGCTGTTTTATTAATACCAAAAGGGCTAACTCAATGCTGTTGTTGATCTAAGGTACTAGAACTATTCCCAGTGGAATGGAGGAAAATGAGAGGAGATTTACTAGAAAATTGGAAATTGGAAACTGGTCCATTGGAATCCATCCCTTTATGGAATCATAGGATGGTAAGTGCAGAAGAAGGCCATTCAACCCATCATAGCTGTGACAGCTGCCTGATAGAGCTAGCCAATTCTACAGCATAGGGGTATGTACTTTGTTACTTTTCCAGTCTGACATGAAACTTCATTTCAAATGCCTCTGACGTCTTCATTTTCACTACTAAACCAGCAAATTATTCCAGTCATTTGTGACATACATATGACAATGTATTTTATAGGGATTTCTTAAAAAATAAAGCAAGTAACTATATAGCAAGGCTATGGGTTTCCTAGCCACATTAAATCTTCAAAATCCAAGATGTTCTGGAGATTGGCTAGGCCAAAATTTGTTGGCCATCTCTAATTGCATTTGAGAAGGTGAGCTGCCTTCTCAAATCAATGCAAAATGAATGAGAATATTAGGGTCTATCAGTAACAGATGCTTTTCTGTTTTCAGGATGATGCTCATTGTGAAAAATGTTTCTTGGTTTTGCAGCATGTTCTTCTCAACTCTAAACCTAGGTGCAAGGCTGGTTTAAGGCCAATGAAGAGATACATTTGCCATGTAGCTGTCCTCTGACCTCACACCATATGACGTCACCTCTGTGCCTTTTAATTTATCAGGACTCGACAGAAAGCTTTGCTCCACAAGGTCAGCACAAAGCATGCACCTGAAGAAAAAGCAAGAGGACTTTGTTTCTTTGAAAGAATCTATACTTGGTTGAGGCAATTATTGTATAAAATTGACGACTTGCATTCATAATGTCTCACCATAGCTAAGAAATATCTCAAAGCAATTCATATGCTCTTTGAAACACACTAACTCTTATCATCTAAAAGTAAACCCTACTTACATTAAATCCACATTCAACTATGTCCTTCAGATTATCCACTACCAGCGTGATCAGTGGATGTAATAGATTCACAACACCGAGAATAAGTGTTTTTCTCGAGATCCCAGTCAGTATTCCCTTCTCCATTTCTCCTGCCATTATGTTGTTGGTGAGACCTTGCTATACACAAAATGGTTGAAACATTGACAGCAATGTTAACAATTCAAATTGATTTCTGTGCTGCGTAATATGCTGTGAGGTACATCTGAAAGATGAGATAAACTGCTATATAAACACACACTTTCTTTCCAGATAAGCTGCCATTTAATAGCATACCCAGCAATGTTAGGGAATACTTTAGTTATTTTTCATCAGCTTGTCTTTCACAAAAAATGCTTCCACTGATTATACCTCATAAAATCTTTGAAAAAAGGAACTGACATTTCCATGACAATAGGACACCCCAATGTAACTTTTTTCATTCTTTCATGAGATGTGGGATTCACTGTCTAGCCCAGCATTTATTGTCCATCTTAAACTGCTCTGCAGAAAGTGGTAGTGAGCTGCCTTCTTGAATCATAGCAATCCCTGTTTTATAGGGACACCCAGAGTGTAGCTGGGGAAGGAGTGTTAAGTTCCATTGTCAGTAATTATAACAAAAGCTTTAAGACACAATCAATGCTAATATGTCTCAGCACAATTTCAACCCGAGCCCTTTTGCTGCAATTGTGCAGGGCCTTACTCAGACAGTGGTGTGCGGTTTTGTTTTCCTTACCTGAAGAAGGATGCTATGGAGGAAGCACTAAAAAGGTTTACCAGACTGATTTCAGGGATGGCGGGACTCATGAAGGTATGAAGAGAGATTGGATCAGTTAGGACTACAATCACTGGAGTTTATATACATAGAACATAGAACATAGAACAGTACAGCACAGTACAGGCCCTTCAGCCCACGATGTTGTGTCGAACTTTTACCCTAATCCTAAGGTCTATCTAACCTCCACCCCTACTTTATACTATCATCCATATGCCTATCTAATAGTCGCTTAAATGCCCCTAATGAGGCCGACTCCACTACTCTCTTCGGCAATGCATTCCACGCCCCGACCACTCTCTGAGTAAAGAACCTACCTCTGACGTCTTCCCTGTATCTACCTCCACTCACTTTAAAACTATGTCCTCTCATAATAACTACCTCCACCCTAGGAAAAAGTCTCTGGCTGTCTACTCTATCTATACCTCTGATCATTTTGTACATCTCTGAAGAATCATGAGGGGAATCTCTTAGAAACCTATAACATTCTAACAGGATTAGACTGGGTAAACACAGGAACGGTGTTCTTGATGACCGGGAGTCCAGAACCAGGGGTGATAGTCTAAAGGTAGACTATTTAGGATTAAGAGAAGGAGAAGATTCTTTATCTAGAGAGTGGTTGAGCCTATTGAATTCTCAGCCACAGAAGGCAGTTGAGATTAAACCATTGAATGTTTTCAAGTTAGAGTTACATATAGTTCTTAGGGCTAAAGAATCAAACGGTATGAGGAGAAAGTAGGAACAGGGTGTAGAGATGGATGATCAGCCATGATCATGTGGAGAAACAGGCTTAAAGGGCCAAAAAGCATACACCTGCTCCCAGTTTCTGTGTTTCTATATTTCAACTCTCAAACTTCACAACCTCTCCTGGTGTCTAGGACAACACGGTTTTGACTCAGAAGAAAGCCGGGGCGGTGTGGGGGGGTGGGGGGCAGGGGGATGGGTGGGTGCCAATTTAAGACTGAGATGAGGAGGGATTTCTTCTGTCAGAGGGTTTAAAGTCTTTGGAACTCCTTGACAGCTGTAGGGACCAGTTTCCTGTTTTTATTTTAAATGGTGGTGCCTTTTATGAATGCTCTTTCCAGATCTTTCCAGGTTCTAGGGAATTTTGGAAAGCTACAACCAATGGGGAGTTGTGAAGTTGTGGAGGGATTTAGTAGGCAAGGATGAGAATTTTTATACAGAGGTGTTGCTTAACCAGGAACCAGTGCAGATCAGCAGGCATAGGGCCGAAAGGTGAATCAAATAGGGCTTGAATGAGGATACAGGCTGCTGAGGTTTGGATAATTTCAAGTTTATAGAGGGAGATATGTGGGAAGTCAAACCTGATTGTCGTTGAATAGTCGAGGTTAGAAAGAAAAGTAATAAAGAGCACAAAACCTTGGCCAGCAGCATTGCTTGGGCAGAAATTGGCTGTCAGTCTCCCTTGGTACAGAATCTCTCCACTGGCACCTGAGCCCCCTCCAGCATCATGTGACCCAGAGATATACTTTGACTCAGAGCACAGCAACAACTTAATAATCCCAAGACTTGTTTCGGTTTCTCCTGCTAACAGAGGTTTCAGAGATTTCATAGAATCCCCACAGCATGGAAACAGGCCCTTCGGCCCAACAAGTCTACACGGACCCTCAGAGCATCCCACCCAGACCCATCCCCCTGTAACCCACCTAATCTGCACATCCCTGAACACTATGGGCAATTTAGCATGGCCAATCCACCTAACCTGCACATCTTTGGGCTGTGGGAGGAAACCAGAGCAACCAGAGGAAACCCACGCAGACACAGGGAGAACGTGCAAACTCCACACAGACAGTCGCGCAATATTCTTTTGCCCTATTTAGATGAACTTTTCTTTTTATAAATACTATCAAAATTACAGCGAAAATTCACTGACTGAGAACCACACAGACTAAAATCATCTCGGGGGACTTGAAACCGCATCTGCAAGAGTAAGCCAAAAGTCATTAAAAAAGAGAGTAAAGAAAATTTAAGTTGTATAACTTCAGGGGCTGGATTGACAGTGTTGTTGTATCAGGCCAGAACATCAGTAGCATTTTATTATTTACATAATCAAAACAGCAAAGACCATCAGAAATCCATGTTGTATACTTCAAAAGCTCCCTAATGGCGTAATCAACAATATGTGAGACAGCTTTTTCTCGGCTTTAAGCTTTAAATGATTAAAAAAGAGTGATTGATGGCTCCAATGAGCAACTCCACCCAGCAATACATCTCATAATCCTTTTGGGATTCAGATCAATTTTCAAAGGATTTGCAGTTCTGAGGATGCCACTCGTCAAACTTATTTTCTGCTCTGAAGCGGTATTGCAACTATGAGTTTTTAATTGCTGGTCTATTATTGATTGTTGTGTTGCGCCCTCTCATGTGTACCTCTAAAGTACTCATTACACTTATGCTCTCTGCAAATAGTTAAGATGCTGGATTGGTAACATCTAAGATGGAACAATGGAGCATAGCAATGATTTTGTTGACACACTTTGAACCCATACTCTTTTGAGTGCAGCTCTCAACTGGGAAATCAGCATCCTACGGTGGCAATTTATGTGAATGAAATCCTTCTTGTTAGTAATTTTGTTAGATACAAACTTAAAATTAAGGGTAAGTATAGGACAGAGTAGGCTTGCAGAGCCTGCTTTCCCATTCAGTAAGGTCATGGCTACTCTGATTGGTGCCTCAACTCCACATTCTTGCCAATAACCTTTGGCTCCCTTGTTAGCCGAGAATCTAGCTGCCTCTGTCTTACACTATTCAATGACCTGCCTCCACTGCTGTCCAGGAAAAAGAGATCTGCAGACAAGTGACCCTCTGAGGGAGAAAACATCTAGTTTCTGTCTGAAATGGGTGACCCCTTATTTTCAAATGGTGTCCTCTAATTTTGATTTCTCCCAAAAGGGGAAACATTCTTTCAGCATCCACCTCGTCAGGTCCCCTTCAGACCTGAGATAACAAGGTGTAGAGCTGGATGAACACAGCAGGCCAAGCAGCATCAGAGGAGCAGGAAAGCTAATGTTTCAGGCCTAGACCCTTCTCCAGAAATTTCCATTTCCATCTGAAACTTTCCTGCTTTCCTGCTTGTTATCTCAGATTCTCCAGCATCTGCAGTTCCTACTATCTCTCTGATATGTTTCAATAAGGTCACTTCTCATTCTTTTAAATGCCTGTGAATACACGTTCAATCTGTCCAACATTCCCTCGTCCCAGTTCCAGTGAACCTTTCCTGAACCACTCCGAGTCATGGAGTCATAGAGATATACAGCACTGAAACAGACCCTTTGGTCCAACTCCTCCATGCCGACCAGATATCCCAAATAAATCAGTCCCATTTGCCAGCAATTGGCCCATATCCCTCTAAAGCCTTCCTATTCATATATCCATCCCAGAATAATTTTAAATGTTGTAATTACACCAGCTTTCACCACTTCCTCTGGCAGCTCACTGCATGCACCCACCACCCTCTGTGTGAAGAAGTTGCCCCTTAGGTCCCTTTTAAATCTTTTGCCTCTCACCTTAAACCTATGCTCTCTAGTTTTGGACTCCCCTACCCTGGGGAAAGACCTTGGCTCTTCACCTTATCCTTGGCCCTCATGATTTTACACAATTACATAAGGTCACCCCTCAACCTTTGATGCTCCGGAAAATAGCTCAAATCTATTTAGCCTCTCCCTATCACTCAGCTCCATCAACCCAGGCAACATCCTTGTAAATCTTTTCTGAACCCTTTCAAGTTTCACAACATCCTTTTTATAGCAGGGAGATCAGAATCAAATGCAGTATTCCAAAAGTGGCCTAACCAATGTCCTACATGACTTCCCAACTCTTATATTCAAAACAATGACTAATAAAGGCAAGCATATCAAATGTCTTTTTCACAATCCTGTCTACCTGCGACTCCACTTTCAAGGAACTATGAACCTGCACCCCAAGGTCTCTTTGTTCAGCAACTCTCCCGAGGACCCTACCATTAAGTGTATATGTCCTGTCCTGATTTGCCTTTCCACAATGCAGCACCTCACATTTGTCTAAATTAAACTCCATGTATGACTCCTCAGCGCATTTACCCATCTGATCAAGGTCTCATTGTACTCTGAGGTGACCTCCTTTGCTGTCCACTGTTGTCTGCAAACTTACTAATATTCCTCCTATATTCACGTTCAAATCATTAATATAAATGACAGAAAACAGTGGACCCAGCACCAACCCTTGTGGCACACTGCTGGTCACAGTCCTCCAGTCCAATTGCGTTTACAGTGTTTCTTAAGTAAGGAGCTCAAAACTGTTCACAGTACTCCAGCTATAGTCTCACCAGCTCCCTGTATTACTGTAACAAACATTTTTATGTTTACTTTCCATTCTCCTCTCGATAACCTGCAATATTCTATTGGCCACTTGAATCATTGGAAATATGTCGATTTCCTGCTTTACACTTGGGTCAACTTTCTTGGTATATCTACTTAGAGAGTCTTCATGACATTCAACTGATGGGTTTATTTGGCGAGTGGCACGTGGCGCACAAGGAAACATGTGGAGTGCAGGAGTATTGGAGCATGTGTGGCTGTTAATGGTTATAACTGGCAGGGCTGGTGAGGTGGGGTGTGATATCACATTAAAGTTGCCTTGTCATGAGGGATCACCTTCCATTAGGGGTAGAATGGTAATGGCAAGAGAAGGTGGGATGGCATGGGATGGATAGTAGAAATGGGGATAGACATAGCATGAGAAGGACGCCATTGTTAGGATAGAATTGTATGGGAGTGAGGGGATGTCACTAAAGGTATGGAAGAGTGACAACAAAAACTCTCATTTAAACAGCATCTATAACCTAATCAAACATCCCAAGGTGTTCACAGGAGCCTTATGAAGCAAAGTACAACATCAAGCAACAGGGAATATTTGAATATAAATAGAATATTAGGTCAGATAACTAAAAGCTTGGTCAAAGAGTTAAGTTTTAAGAAGTGCCTTCAAGGTGGAAAGATGTGGAGGGAGACAGATGAAGGAGTGGAATTCCAAACCTTGACACCGAGCCAACCTGAAGTCACCAATGGTGGAATCATTAAAATTGGGGATAGACAAGAGGCCAGAATTAGAGGAGAGCAAATCTCTTTGTGAGATCTGGGGCTGGAAGAGATTACACAAAAATCACAAGGTGATTGAAAACCAGGATGAGAATTTTAAATCAAGATATTGTTCGACCCAGAGCTAATGTAGGTCAGTGAGCACTGGGTGACAGTGGAACACATCTTGGTCTCAGATAAGTTGGGTTGGAAGGGTTTGAATGACATATATGGAGGATAGAATATAGGAGAATAGCTAGGAATGTGTTGGAACAGTTAAAACGAGTGGTAATAAGCTCTACATCATGAATGAGGGTTTCAGCAGTGGATGAACTGAGGCAGGAGCAAATTTAGGAAATGTTACAGAAATAAAAATAGATGATCTAATTGACGGCATAAATATGCAATCAGAAGCTCTTCTTTGGATCAAAAGTAACACTGTAGTTGTGAACAGATTGGGTTAACTTCAATTAGAGACAGTAAGAACTGCCGATGCTGGAGTCAGAGATAACACAGTGTGGAGCTGGAGGAACACAGCAGGCCAGGCAGCATCAGAGGAGCAGGAAAGCTTGCTGTGCTCCTCCAGCTCCACACTGTGTTATCTTGGGTTAATCTCAGCCTGTTGCCTGCAAGAGGGAAGAAGTTGGTCGCGAGGGAATGGAGTTTGAGTGGGGACAAAAACAATGGCTTCAATGTTTCGTTGGAGGAAACATCTTCGCTTTCAGCTCCAGATGTCAGGTAGGCAGCCTGATAATTTAACAACAGTGTTAGATGGAAGTGGTTAAGTGAGGCAAAATGTTTGATGTGACTTGGTATTCTTTGTTCTAAAAAATGAAGATAGAGTAGCTTTGAATGTAAAAGTTTTAGTAAAGCTATCAAATGAATTAAAAGAGCACATCAGGATTAGTTCAATAGACAAACAAGATAATAACAACCTATATCTTTCAGAGTTTTGAGGCAGTCTAACTATATTGCACGTCCCATTACAAAAGCTCAAAGAAGGAGCAGTGATAATGTTGTTCCAAAACCCGAGTCTTAAACACACACTTTGACATGCAACAAGCCTGGTAGTTAGGTGGCTGTTTTCGTCAATGAGAGATATTAAAATTGTGGCAAACAGGTTTCAAGGAAATCGATATTGATATCCCAAATTATAGTGAAACTATCAGATGCAAATCTACCCATTTAACTCAGGAGAAAAAATGAGTTCTAAACTAACTTTCATATTCTCTGATCAAAAACAGGTTACAAGGCTGGAGTCTTGGAAAGCTAAACAGGAAGAACAAGACAGAGGTGACGGCAAAGAACAGAATGTGGAAAAATAAGAGAGCATCAGCAAATATGGTTAAAACAGGGAAATATGCCAGAAAGACAGAATGAAAGCCTCTGAAGCAAAACTCAAACTTCAATTTTTAAATTATCACCAACTTAGGCATGAATGTCAGCTCAAATTTCAGTGAACATTAGTTGTGCGCATTGGTTAACGTATTCATGTCAAATTGTGCTGTGTTTTATCTGGCAGAAAATCACCAAGTGATTTTAAATAAATGATCACAGCAGCTTCATTGCAGGGATACATCTGCTAAAATGGCAAATACTACCATCCTTGTTATTGTAAAAGGATGTCACTGTTAGTCTTATCAAGATCTCCCTCCTATTCTCAAACTGCAGTTGTACTGGAAGAATTATCTGAGACTTTGGCTTTTTTTTCATGGAATTAGGAGCCGAGTCTAAGGAAAAAAGCATCATCTACCTTCTCATGGCATTGTGGAGCAGTTGTGTTACAGTTTAACGTAACAGTTCCTGCAGTTCCAGTGACAGAACTGTGTTGTGCAATGAGCCAGGTAAAATTCTTTTATGAGCCAAGTATTACCTGGTCCAGAAATGGGGGGGCACAAAATGCCAAGTGAATTATACTACCCCCAGCACAAATATCTCATATTGATTCACCCAAAATTCCCAATAATGGTTATGATTGAATACCACTAACATGTCTACGTATAATATCCTAGATAGCGTAAAAGAGTCTAGGAGCTTTCACAAACAGAAAGAGACCCTTTAGTTCATTGTGTCTGCACCAATCACCAAGTATCTATCTACACTATAATCCCATTTTCCAGCACCAGGCCTGTAGCTTATGGTATTCCAATCGTTCCTCTGAATAGTTCTTAAGTGTCTGAGGGTTCCCACCTCTACCAACCTCTGAGTGAACATAAAAATTCTCAAATCTCCTCTAAGCCTCCTGCTCCACACCTTGAATCTGTTCCCCTTTGGTTATTGACCCCTCTACTACAGGGAACAATTTTCCCTCTGTACCTTACTTATGCCTCTCAATCAGGTCTCCCCCTCGATCTAAACAACCTCAGCCAATCTCTGTCTCTTCAAAACTGAATTCCTCCAGCCCAGGCAACATCCTGGTGAATCTCTGCTGCACCATTTCTCGTACAATTTCATCCTTCCCATCGTGTGGTGACAATACAGTACTCCAGCTATGGCCAAACTAACAACTTATTCACCTCCATCATAAGCTCCTTGATCTTGTATTCAATGTTTTGACTAATAAAGACAAGTATCCCATATACCTTCACCCTATCTATCTGTCCTCATGCTTTCAAGGGCCCAAAGACATGTAATCAAGTCATTTTAATCCTTTGTACCTTGAAGGGTCCTATCATTCAACATGTACTCTCTTGCTTTGTTAGTCCTCCCAAAATATATCACATCACACTTTTCAGGGTTAAATTCCATTGCCATACTTCTTTCTTTAAAAGTAAAATAGAATCCCTACAGTGTGGAAGCAGGCCATTCGGCCCATCAAGTCCACAACGCCTCACCAAACAGCATCCCTCCCACACCCACCCAACAACCCTATCCTTGTAACCCTGTATTTCCCATGGCTAACCCATCTAGCCTGCACATCCCTGGACACTACGGGCAATTTAGCATGTCTAATCCACCTAACCTGCATGTTTTTAGACTGCCGGAGAAAACCGGAGCACCCAGAGGAAACCCACGCAGGCACAGTGAGAATGTGTAAACTCCACACGGGCAGTCGTCTGAGGGTAGAATCAAACTTGAGTCTCTGGTGCTGTGAGGCGGCAGTGCTAAGCATTGAGTATCCTATCTGACCAGCCCAGCTGGTTACAGCCCATCACATCAGAAAATATTAGGGCATTTAGCCAAAAGATGGTTAAAAAACAATGTTTTACTATCACCTTAAATGGGAGACAAAGGGATGAGAGTTAGCGACATAATTTCAGACTTTTGGACAGAGACAGGCAAAGGTATCGTGGCCAATGACTTTGGGGATGCACAAGAGATCAGAAGTGGAGGAGGAGATGCAATTGTCATGTTGGAAGAGATTACAGACCTGGGAGAGATGGGGTCATGAGGGGAATTGAATACAGGGATGAATGTTTTACATTTAAAATGTGGCCAGATTGAAAACCAATGCAGGTTAGCGAGCACAAGGGTGAATGGGGTTGGTGTAAATTTGATGGCAGGCAAGAGTGGTTTCAATAAGTTCAAGTTTATGAAAAGTAGAGAGCATCAGAATAGTCAAGAATTGACAGAATTAAAACCTGGATGATGGTTTCTGAAGGTGAGGCAAGATCAAAGCTGTAGGAATACCATTAGGAGCTTGAGGCAAATGAGGGCTAAAAACAATTTCACTGAAAACTATTAACACTTAGTGACTGTGAACTATACACATGGGCAAGGTGGAACAGGGCTTTGCAAGTGCCTTCTTCCATCAGGTTTTAGTTCCAGGTCACCTGATATCATCATGAGACAGTTCCTTATATACAGGCTCAGTAGCTATTGAAAGTATTGGTGCGATAAAACCTTTACTCTCCAAGAGTGGGCACAGATTACAGAGATGGAAGTCAGTAATGCATCTAGATTAGTATTCAGAAGCTGAGGCTAATCCTCTGGTGATCTGGGTTCAAAGCCCACCATAGCAGCTGGAGGGAGTTTAATTCAGCTAATAAAAATCTGGAATTGAAAGATAGTTTCAGTCATGGTGACTGTGAAACTAACATTGATTGTTGTAAAAACCCATCTGGTTCAAAATGTCCTTTGGAGAAGGAAATCTGTCACCTTTACCCAGTCTGGGCTACATGTGACTCCAGGCCCAAATCAATGTGGTTTACCCTGAATGGCCACTGAAATTACCAAATAAACCATTCAGTTCAAGGGCAATTAGGGATGGGGAAGAATTACTGGACTAACCAGTGACACTGACATCCCATGAAAGAATAAAGAAAGGAACAAGGTGCTCTTTGTGATGAAGAGGATGTCAGGATGGAAGCTCACACAATAGGGTCAAATAGGAAGGTGTGAATTTATGAGTAATCTGGATCAGCCTCTGATAGAAGGCAAGAAGCAGGGTGGAGTTTGTACTAGAAATTATTTAGTAGCAAGCTTTCCCAAACATGTTATCTATAAGTGAAGAGGGACACTTCAGAGAGACAGTTCACTCAACTGATGCCAGGGCTGGGAGTGGCTATTTTATATTGAAAATTTGGACAGGCTGGGTCTGCATCTGTTGCACTTTTGAAGAATAAGAAATTATCCAACTGAGATGTACAATGTCCTGAGAGAGCTTGACAGGATTCTGAACAAACTTTTCTCCTCATGGGAGAGACTAGAGCTAGTGGCACAGTTTCGAAATAAGGGGTCTACCATTTAAGATGGAGATGAGGAGAAAATTGATTTTTTTCAAAGGCCCATGAGCCTTTAGACTTCTCTTGCCCAGAGTGCAGTGGAGTCAAGTGTCATTAAATATTTTTAAGGTGGAGATAGATAGATTCTTAATAAGGGTGTCAAAGGATGTTGCAGGTAGGCAGGAAAGTAGAGTTGAGAAGACAATCAGATCAGCCATGACCTTATGGAATGGAAGAGCAAGTATGATAGGTTGATGGGCCTACTCTTGCTCCTAACTGACATGTTCACATGTACGTGTAGGATAGCATTAGGTAAAGGAATCGAGGGACATGGAAAAATAGTAGGTAAATGGATTTAAGGTACACATCGTCCAAGATCAAGTTTAATGGTGATGCAGACAATGTACTGTTTATTGTTCTTGAAGAAACAGATTTGCTTTAATATGTGAGCATTTAAATTTGAGCTGGATTCAAGCACCTAAACATCACCCAATGCAAACCCAGCACCAACCCCTGATGCCTATGGAGCTATTGTTCAAGTGGTTGTTAAAGAAGTCATTTGGTCTTATTTTTTGAAGCACTTATTGTGAGGCTACCCTCTAATTGGTACAGGAAAAAAGTAAATGGGTTACAGTCAGGGGACGGAAAGGGAACAGGCAGACAGTGCAGGGATCCCCTGTGGCCATTCCCCTCAAAAACAAGTATACCGTTTTGGATACTGTTGGGGGGGATGACTTACCAGGGGTAAGCCATGGGGTACAGGTCTCTGGCACAGACTCTGTCCCTGTTGCCCAGAAGGGAAGGGGGGAGAGGAGGAGAGCATTAGTCATTGGGGACTCCATAGTTAGGGGGACAGACAGGAGATTCTGTGGGAACGAGAGAGACTCGCGGTTGGTGTGTTGCCTCCCAGGTGCCAGGGTCCGTGATGTCTCGGATCGTGTTTTCGGGATCCTTAAGGGGGAGGGGGAGCAGCCCCAAGTCGTGGTCCACATAGGCACCAACGACATAGGTAGGAAAAGGGATGGGGACGTAAGGCAGAAATTCAAGGAGCTAGGGTGGAAGCTTAGAGCTAGAACAAACAGAGTTGTTATCTCTGGTTTGTTACCCGTGCCACGTGCTAGCGAGGCGAGGAATAGGAGAGAGAGCAGTTGAACACGTGGCTACAGGGATGGTGCAGGAGGGAGGGATTCAGATACCTGGATAATTGGGGCTCATTCTGGGGTAGGTGGGACCTCTACAAACGGGATGGTCTACACCTGAACCAGAGGGGTACCAATATCCTGGGGGGGAAATTTGCTAATGCTCTTCAGGAGGGTTTAAACTAATTCAACAGGGGGGTGGGAACCTGAATTGTAGCTCCAGTGTACAGGAGGTTGAGAATAGTGAGGTCATAAATAAGGTTTCAACCCTATCGCAGGAGTGTACCAGCAGGCAGGAAGGTGGTTTGAAGTGTGTCTACTTCAATGCCAGGAGCATCCGGAATAAGGTGGGTGAACTTGCAGCATGGGTTGGTACCTGGGACTTTGATGTTGTGGCCATTTCGGAGACATGGATAGAGCAGGGACAGGAATGGTTGTTGCAGGTTCCGGGGTTTAGATGTTTCAGTAAGATCAGGGAAGGTGGTAAAAGAGGGGGAGGCGTGGCATTGTTAGTCAAGGACAGTATTACGGTGGCAGAAAGGACGTTTGATGACAACTCGTCTACTGAGGTAGTATGGGCTGAGGTTAGAACCAGGAAAGGAGAGGTCACCCTGTTGGGAGTTTTCTATAGGCCTCCGAAAAGTTCCAGAGATGTAGAGGAAAAGATTGCAAAGATGATTCTGGATAGGAGCGAAAGTAACAGGGTAGTTGTTATGGGGGACTTTAACTTTCCAAATATTGACTGGAAATGCTATAGTTCGAGTACTTCAGATGGGTCAGTTTTTGTCCAATGTGTGCAGGAGGGTTTCCTGACACAGTATGTAGATAGGCCAACAAGAGGCGAGGCCACATTGGATTTGGTACTGGGTAATGAACCAGGCCAGGTGTTAGATTTGGAGGTAGGAGAGCACTTTGGTGATAGTGACCACAATTCGGTTACGTTTACTTTAGGGATCGGTATATAAAGCAGGGCAAGAGTTATAGCTGGGGGGAAGGCAATTATGAAGCGATGAGGCAAGATTTAGGATGCATAGGATGGAGAAGGAAACTGCAGGGGCTGGGTACAATTGAAATGTGGAGTTTGTTCAAGGAACAGCTACTGCGTGTCCTTGAGAAGTATGTACCTGTCAGACAGGGAGGAAGTGGTCGAGCAAGGGAACCGTGGTTTACTAAAGAAGTTAAATCTCTTGTCAAGAGGAAGAAGGAGGCTTATGTAGAGATGAGGCGTGAAGGCTCAGTGAGGGTGCTTGAGAGTTACAAGTTAGCCAGGAAGGACCTAAAGAGAGAGCTAAGAAGAGCCAGGAGGGGACATGAGAAGTCTTTAGCAGGTAGGATGAAGGAAAACCCTAAAGCTTTCTATAGGTATGTCAGGAATAAAAGAATGACTAGAGTAAGATTGGGGCCGGTCAAGGACAGTAGTGGGAAGTTGTGCGTGGAGTCCGAAGAGATAGGAGAGGTGCTAAATGAATATTTTTCGTCAGTATTCACACAGGAAAAAGACAATGTAGTCGAGGAGAATACTGAGATACAGGCTATTAGACTAGACGGGATTGAGGTTCATAAGGAGGAGGTGTTAGCAATTCTGGAAGGTGTGAAAATAGATAAGTCCCCTGGGCCGGATGGGATTTATCCTAGGATTCTCTGGGAAGCTAGAGAGGAGATTGCAGAGCCTTTGGCTTTGATCTTTATGTCGTAATTGTCTTCAGGAATAGTGCCAGAAGACTGGAGACTAGCAAATGTTGTCCCCTTGTTCAAGAAGGGGAGTAGAGACAACCCTGGTAATTATAGACCAGTGAGCCTTACTTCGGTTGTGGGTAAAGTGTTGGAAAGGATTATAAGAGATAGGATTTATAATCATCTAGAAAGGAATAATTTGATTAGGGATAGTCAACACGGTTTTGTGAAGGGTAGGTCGTGCCTCACAAACCTTATTGAGTTCTTCGAGAAGGTGACCAAACAGGTGGATGAGGGTAAAGCGGTTGATGTGGTGTATTTGGATTTCAGTAAAGCGTTTGATAAGGTTCCCCATGGTGGGCTATTGCAGAAAATACGGAGGCATGGGATTGAGGGTGATTTAGCGGTTTGGATCAGAAATTGGCTAGCTGTAAGAAGACAGAGGGTGGTGGTTTATGGGAAATGTTCATCCTGGAGTTCAGTTACTAGTGGTGTACCTCAAGGATCTGTTTTGGGGCCACTGCTGTTTGTCATTTTTATAAATGACCTGGATGAGGGCATAGAAGGATGGGTTAGTAAATTTGCGGATGACACCAAAGTCGGTGGAGTTGTGGATAGTGCGGAAGGATGTTGCAGGTTACAGAGGGACATAGATAAGCTGCAGAGCTGGGCTGAGAGGTGGCAAATGGAGTTTAATGCGGAAAAGTGTGAGGTGATTCACTTTGGAAGGAGTAACAGGAATACAGAGTACTGGGCTAATGGTAAGATTCTTGGTAGTGTGGATGAGCAGAAAGATCTCGGTGTCCATGTGCATAGATCACTGAAAGTTGCCACCCAGGTTGATAGCGTTGTTAAGAAGGCGTACAGTATGTTAGGTTTTATTGGTAGAGGGATTGAGTTTCGGAGCCATGAGGTCATGTTGCAGCTGTACAAAACTCTGGTGCGGCCGCACTTGGAGTATTGCGAAAAGTTCTGATCACCGCATTATAGGAAGGATGTGGAAGCATTGGAAAGGGTGCAGAGGAGATTTACCAGGATGTTGCCTGGTATGGAGGGAAGGTCTTATGAGGAAAGGCTGAGGGTTTTGAGGCTGTTTTCATTAGAGAGAAGAAGGTTAAGAGGTGACTTGATAGAGACATACAAGATGATCAGAGGATTAGATAGGGTGGACAGTGGGAGCCTTTTTCCTCGGATGGTGATGGCTAGCGTGAGGGGACATAGCTTTAAATTGAGGGGTGACAGATATAAGACAGATGTCAGAGGTAGGTTCTTTACTCAGAGAGTAGTAAGGGCGTGGAATGCCCTGCCTGCAAAAATAGTAGACTCGCCCACCTTAAGGGCATTTAAATGGTCATTGGATAAACATATGGATGATAATGGAATAGTTTAGGTTAGATGGGCTTCAGATTGGTTTCACAGGTCGGCGCAACATCGAGGGCCGAAGGGCCTGTACTGCGCTGTAATGTTCTATGTTCTATGTTCTATGTAATTGAATAATATCTCTTCATTTCACTGGAAATAATGTGTTTGCTAGAGGCAACTGAGTAAGTAACATTTTCTCTAATGACACTTGAAACATTGGCTCAGCTGAGGCATCATAGTTTTCTTCCTAAAACTGGTGTGACTTTGGCATTACCAGCATTGCATTGTCAGGGCAGGTGGTAATAGAATAGGATTGTCATTGAATTGACTAATGCTCTTGGGACGTATGTACAAATCTCACCAAAACTGATGGTAAAAATTAAACTCAATTGATACATCTGGAATTAAAAGCCAGTCTACACTAGCACTGTTGATTGTCATTAAAGAAAAAAACCCATCTGGTTCACTTATACCCATTGAGCATGAGATAGAGGAGCACATGTAGGCCATTTGGCCCATCATCCAATGAGATCATGGCTCATCTGATAATCCTCATCTCCACTGTCCTTTTCCTTTTTCCCAGAGCCCTTAATTCCCTTACTGATTAAAAATCTGACTATCTTAGCCCTGAAGATACGTAATGACTCTGCTCCAATAGCTCTATGTGATAAAGAATTCCACAGATTTACCACTCTCTGAGAGAAGAAATTCCTCTTCATTTCTGTCTTAAATGGGAGACCTTTTACAGGACTGGGCAGGGTAGATGCAGGGAGGATGTTCCTGATGGTGGGTGTATCCAGAACTAGGGGTCACATGATAAAGATTCATGGTAGACCATTTAGGATGGAGATGAGGAGACATTTCTTCACCCAAACAGTGGTGAGCCTGTGGAATTCATTACCACAGGAAGTAGTTAATGCCAAAACATTGAATGTATTCAAGAGGCAATGAGATATAGCACTTGGGGCAAATGGGATCAAATGTTATGGGGAGAAAGCAGGATTAGGTTATTGGGTTAGACAACCAGCCATGATCAAGAAGAATGGTGGATCAGGCTCGAAGGGCTGAATGGCCTCCTCCTGCTCCTATCGTCTATGTTTCTAGACTCTCTCAAAAAGAGAAACAATCTCTCTGCAGCTATTCTGTCAAGCAATCTAAGAATCTTATTTGTTTCAATAGGCTCTCCTCTCAATCTTCGAAATTCTAGTGAGCACAGGCTGAACCTACTCAACTTCTCCTCATAACATTTAACACAGGGCCAGTGGCGCAATGGATAATGCATCTGATTACGGATCAGGAGATTGTAGGTTCGGCTCTGACCTGGCTCAAGTGCAATTTGCTATTTCTTTAGGGCGGAACAATGGCTCAGTGGTTAGCTTGGCTGCCTGACAGTGCCAGGAATCCGGGTTCGATTCTACCCTTGGGCGACTGTCTGTGTGGAGTTTGCACATTCTCCCTGTGTCTGCGTGGATTTCCTCTGGGTGCTCTGGTTTACTCCCACAATCCAAAGATGTGCAGGTTAGGTGGATTGGTCATGCTAAATTGCCCATAGTGTTCAGGGATGTGTAGATTAGTGGGGTTATAGGGGGATGGGGTCTGGGTGGGATGCTTTGATGGTTGGTGTGGCCTTGTTGGGCCTAACAGCCTGATTCCACTCTGTAGGGATTCTATGATCTCTTTGCTTCGGATCAATCCAGTAAAACCGCTCTCTACAGCCTTCAGTGCCATTAAATCTACTCTATCAGATAAGTGGACCACAGGTGATTTGGAATAGGCCACAAATACTGACCTTGCAGTGATAGCCATATCCCATCAAGAATTCCAGTCTGGGATGATAAAGGACCAACATAACTTTACTAGACATAAGTGACTAGCAGCACTGTAGAAACCTGTTTATCTCAGGAGTCACACCCACGTTCACTTTGCAGCATTCTCTAACATCACATGGAATTCGCTTGAATAGTTCAATACAGTTACAGGCCAGTCAGTCCTAAAATGTCAAGGGCAGCAGATGTATTCGAATGCCGCTATCTGCAATTCATCCTGAGACGCGCACCTTACTGACTTGGAAATATATTACCGCTCCTTCACTCTCACTGGATCAAAATCCTGGAACTCCTTCCCTAACTGCAATTTTGAAGGTGTCCATACATTGCAAGGACTGCAGTTGTTCATGAAGGCAGCTTCCCACAACCTTCTTAAGGGCCTTAAGGGATGGTTAATGAATGCTGGCTCAGCCAGTGATGCCCACATCTCATGAATGAATTAAAAATTGCCCAGGCCAATGTTGAAGCTCCAGTTGAGCCTCCTCTTAGCCTGTCTCATCTAAGTCCCTCAGCATATCTTCCTTTCCATTTCTTCCATATTTGTTATTTTGATCTCCCTAAAGGGCATCTCTGCTATTCAAATCATTTACCCTTAGTAGCAGCAGCTTCCTCATTTTGTACACTCAACTAGTTTCAATTTTCTGCAAAGTCACCACTATTTATAAAATTGAGGAATTACATTTGGTCCTGTTAAGGGTCAGGACCTATACTATGGAACTTTGGTTAACGTACCTACATGGTCTTCCACAAACAAATATTCCTCAGTCTTTTTTGCTGCAGGGAATTCCTGGAGGCCTGGCAACCACAATCTTTCCAAATTAACCTTGTAACTAAAACCCATGAACTATTTCTGGTAAATTTCTTCTGCACTTCTCAAAGACTCTTTCTAAAGTGTGGTGACCAGAATCGGTTCCTAACCAGAATTTTATCAAATATCTGCCTAATTTCCCTGCTTGTGTACTTGATGATCATACTTATGAACCTCAATATTCCATTTCTTTTGATCAGCACTCTCTCAGTATGTTCGACCAAGTTCAATGATCAATGCATAAATACTACCTTGTCCCTCTGTTCTGCACCTTCTTTAGAGTTGTACATTATATGAGGTTGAAGACTTGCTCACTGAGCCGGTGTGTTTGATTGCAGACGTTTCATCATGCTGCGAGGTAACGTTGTCAGTGCGTCTCTGATGAAGCGTCGGTGTTCTGTCCCGCTTGTTATTTATATGCCTCGGTTTGCTGGGATAGTTGGCATCACTTCCAGTTCTGCTTTTCAGTGGTTTGTATATCGGGTCCAGTTCAATGTGTTTGTTGATGGAGTTCTGGTTGGAATGCCAGGCCTCCAGGAATTCCCTGGCATGTCTCTGTTTGGCTCATGCGATTATGGGTGTGTTGTCCCAGTCGAATTCGTGTCCCTCGTTGTCCGTATGTATTGAGACCAGTGAGAATTGGTGAAACCAGCGAAAAACAGAACCAGAAGTGATGCCAACCACTACAGCAAACTGAGGCATATAAATAACAAGTGGGACAGAACACCAATGCTTCACCAGAGGTGCACTGACAATGTTACCTAGCAGGTTGGTGAAACGTTTGCAATCAAACACACCGGCTCGGCGAGCAAGTCTACAATCTCATTCACAACCCGAGCTACAAATCTTCTCAAAAACTTTGTACATTATATGCATATTGCCATCCCTTCTGTCAAAATGTATTCCGTCACACTTCTCCGTGTTAAATTCTATCTGTCTCTTGTCTGCCCATTCATTTAAACTAAATTTCTGTCACAATCAACAATGACAGAAATTGCTGGAAAAGCTCTCAGGAAGGTGACTTGACCTGAAATGTTGACTCTGATTTCTCTCCACGCATGCTGCCAGACCTGCTGAGCTTTTCCAGCAATTTCTTTTGTTGTTTCTGATTTACAGCATCTCAAAGCTCTTTTCGTTTTTATTTGTGCCATCCTCACTGTTTGCCATTCCTCCACATTGACAAATTTTGAAATTTTGCTCGGTATTCCAACATCCAGGTCATTGGCAAAACAAAAAACACAATGGTTCAAGTCTGGCCCTGAGGCCCACACTGTCTACCATCTTCCAGTCTTAAAAAAAAACACATTTGCCATGCTCAGTGTAGTGTACATAACTTTTTTGTTTGGTTCAATCAGACAATGAGCCTCCCATTCCAAGAGTTTCAATTTTGAGACAACATTCTTGATTTTGTGCTCAAAACTTTGGAGTGGGATTTGAACCTGCAAACTTGTGACTCTGAGATGTGAGTGTTAACATTGCAACTTCAGTGAATTCAGCACATGCCCCCATCTCTGCTCCAAGCACAGCTACTGACTGTCCCACTCCCACTTTGACCTCTCTGGCTTCTACCTCGAACTCTATTCGAATGAATATCAAAGTCAAGTAAATAATTTCAGCATTTTCTCTTCTTACAGCAGACTGCTTTGACTGCTGAAGCAGCGTTAGGTTAAATGAAACAATGAAACAATTATATTTCCCAAAACATATATTTTCCATTGGCAGGTTTCTGAAGAATTTCTTAAAATTCCACTGCCATCGCCAACATGCAGTGCCTATCCTAGACAGTGATGATGGGTCATCTCTTCAAACCCCTTTTCAAGTGTAAACCATTTTTAGTATTTCTGTCAGCAACAACACCTGAAATATCTCCAGGACTATCCAGTGAATATGATTATTAATTGCTAAACCATCAACAGAAATGCATCATTTAATGCAGCAATGGATACTATCACATTATTTTTCACTTGGACTCTAGAAAAGATAAACATGCAATCACAAGATAGGAATGATGACAAGGACCACTGAAATGAACATAGCTCTTTCACACAGAAAGACCCCACAGTTCTTTCATTATAGTCATGTTATGATCCCAGCTGTCAGAAATACCGTACAGTTCAAATCAGGGAGTGAAGGCTGGTTTGATAAAACATATGTTTTAATTTGCTAGACAACAAGGTGCAGGGCTGGATGAACACAGCAGGCCAAGCAGTATCATAGGAGCAGAGAGGCTGACGTTTCGGGCCTAGACCCTTCATCAGGAAAAGGAATTTGCCATTTATTTACTATGGAAGGCAGTCAGTGAACACAATCAGAAGAGGTTGCTAATGTTCTTTTAACAAAAGAATATTGAAGTTAATTATGTAAAAGAAAAACATAAACTGTACAGGAACTACAAGAACAATCTCATGACAAATGTAGGAAGAAAGGTTCATTCCCATTACCACTAAGATAACCGTACAGTTTCTCAATGACATTTACTACTACCTCCATGCTAATGCTTTTTGCTCAGTAGGCATAGTTGTAATTGGCTTCCTTCCAAAAAAAAATTATGGATTCACTGCTACTTTCTTTTATTAATGTCTCTTGCCGTGACCTTGAAAACAAGCCGCTAACTTAACTCACTATTTATCCTTAACATGGGCTCCTTAAACTCATATCTTTGTTTGTCTTATGGAGGTTCTTCCTCTTTGGCACCTCTATGGACTATTGTTTCTGAAGCTTTCTGTTTCACTTATGTAACCCACGGCTGGCTGCTAGCCCGGACATGCTTGGAGACACCCAAATAACAGAGACAGTGTTAAAATGAGCCTTTGTCTGATTGGTAGAATGTAGTAAGTGGAATTCCACAGGAGTCTATATTGGGGCCTCAAGTTTTAAAACAATTTACATTAATAACTTAGATGAGAGGAGCAAAGGCACGGCGATTAAATTCACAGATGAAACCAAGTTAGGTAGAAAGAGTATTGTTAAGAAAACGTGAAAAAGTTGCAGATGGATATAGTTTGATTAAATAATCAAAAATCTGGCAGATGGAATATAATACAGGAAAATGTTTACTTGTTCACTTTGGCGGGAAGATTTAAAAAAGCCGAGTAGGATTTAAATGGAGAACGTATTATTGCTGGACTGTTAATCCAGAGACCCAGATAATGTTCCGGGGACCCAGGTTCAAATCCTGCCATGGCAGATGGTGGAATTTGAATTAAAAAAGAATCTGGAAGTCTAATGTTGACCATGATCCCATCGTCAATTGTCAGAAAAAAACCCATCTGGTTCACTAATGTCCTTTCAGGAAGGAAACTGCCATCCTTACCAGGTCTGGCCTACATGTGACTCCAGACCCACAGCAATGTGGTTAACTCTTAACTGCCCTCTGGGCAATTAGGGATGGACAATAAATGCTGCCTGGTCAGTGACGCCCACATCCCATGAATGAATTAAAAGAAAGAAAAGAATTCTGAGGTCCAGATTGATATAGAAATTCTGGTAAATGAGTCACAGAAAGTTAGTATCCAGCTACAGCATGCAATAGGATGTTATTCTTTATTATGAGAGGAATTCAACTTAACAGTAAGGGAGCTACACTTCAGTTACACAGTACATTATTGGGACTACATCTAGAATGCAGTTCTGGTCTTCTCAGAAGGTGGTGAAGGTTATAGATATCATTGAATTACTTTTTATGGCAGAGGTGGATAGATTCATGCTCAGCGTGGAAAATTTCTCAGTGAATACATAAGACGTGGATTTAATAAAAAACCATAATCTTAATGAACGATGGAGCAGGCTGAAGAGTCAGATGATCTACATTTCCTTTTACTTCATGTTTGAAAACTTGTAACAGCACCTCTGGTGTTAAGGACCTCTTCTAACTACATGAACCCACCTTTGGCTTTTCACTCTCTCTCTGTCCCTCCTTGGGTTGTAAAATCCAAGTCAACAAACACTCGATTACCTTCCCAGATGGTGATCATTCAGTTGAAATCACATGACTTCCTATAAATACTGTTATGAACTCAACATTTAAAATGCCTTTCTGACCCTAAAAACAAATACCAGGTTTTCATGTAAAATAATTAAAATCCATTTTTTCCATTAGATTCCAACTTCTCAGATAATAATGCACAATCAACATTCATAATTGTAATCAACTGTCGCTTCTTTGTCTTTCCTGATCAAATATGAAAGCACTGGGCGCTTGGAATGAATATTGGGGAGGTGCAGTTATAATGAAACCAGGGAACGATTTCCTTTGTTCTTTATCTGAACTGACGCCACAACTGTACGTTTGTCCTGTCCTGTTTATGGAGCTGAATGAATAGAAGAACTGTATGTGGCTCAGTGCTAATAGATATTGAACCAGTTTTGGGAACACTGTTGTTAGACCCATGACGTTTAGGTAAATTTTAGAATTTCGTCCTCCCAGCAGAGGTCTGGCTGCACTTATTGAAGATGCTTATGAGAAATCAGGATACCTGAATTGAACTTAAATTTGCAAGGGCTCACTGACCTCTAAGCCTGATTCCCAGTTATGCTTCCGACAAGAAAAGCACAATACAGTGAACGCTAAATTACAAACTTTAGCCATATTTCACATTGAATGAGGCCAACTTGCAGCAAATATGCAGCAGAACTGATGTCCATTCAACTCACTGATTTATTTCAGAGATAATGGTTCATGGAAAACTCTAGCAACCCTATTTTTATCTCACACTAGACTCATTCCTCTATGTTTCTCATATAGGTAACAAAGAACAGAAAGGCTTTTTCTATTAATTGGTGGTACCAGGGCCAGGGATCACAGATTTCAGGTTTTGGGCAAGACATACAAGAGAGAATGTGAGAAAGAACTTTTACATACTGTTGAATAATATTCTAGCATATATTTCAATGATTTAAAAATGAAATTAGATGGGAAAGGGAATGAATTAGATTATTTAAGGAAAATAAACTGCAGGTTCACAGGGATAAAGCCAGGGAATGGAAATAACTGGTTTGCTGTACGAAAAGCCAGAATGGATTTAATGGGCCAAATGTCATTATATGACTGCATGACTCCTTTCTGCAAATTTCAAGCTAATTCACAACAACATAGCAAGAGCAACTCCAAAAGAAATTTCTGATTTCAATAATGCTCTGTTATCATAACATCCTGTCAAACAGGAATAGCAGTCTGGGTTCATTGCTTCATTTTGGTGCCTGAGAGATTGGGATGAAATTTCCCTGAAGCCTTTTACCACAGTGTCCTGACAACAAGACAGAGGGAAGCATATTATCCTGCTTACCAAATGGGTGGAAATGTTCCTGTGGCATTGTTTCAACATAGGATCAGGGAGTTCTCCTCATCGTCCAGATCAATATTTATCCATCTACTCATGTCACTGAGATAGATATCTGCTCATTGTTTTATTCCCCTTGCTGTGTGTAAATTGCTGCAGTTCCAGACTTTAAAAGAGTGACCACACTTCTGAAAATACCACTCTGGCTGCAAAGTGCTTTGAGATTTCCTGGAGCTGTGATGTATGATTTTTAAAATTTCTTTCCTTCAGGAAACAGTTTATCCTGCGCCATGGAACACAGGTTTGAGATTTCATTTCACCCAGTAGTAGCACGAAAACAATATGTTCCTATTTACACTTACATTTGCACAACAGAGGGCCTCAAGCCTGTACTGAAAAGAAAATTTGAGTCAATGGACACAGAAGTCAGGAGCAAAGGGTTGGCCATTCGGCCTCTTCAGCCTGCCCCATCATTCAACAAGATCATGACTGATCTGTTTGTACTTTGAATTCCGCATTGCGAACTATCATGATTAGCTTTGATTCCAATGCCTAACAAGTAAGTTTGATGAATTAACCAAACTAGGCCTGAGCAGATGAGCTTAGATTGAACATTGAGTTTTTGCCTTCCTCCGATCCATTATTTTGCTTCCATCACTTAAGTGCCCAATATCTTTTCTATGCTTTCTTAATCAGGTGTGAATGCAACATTAACTGGTTGAGCTAGGGAGGGGGCTCCACTTCATATGTCAAACTGAAGTATGATTGCCTATGGCAGATTCTATAACATGCAATACAGGATAAAATCAACATCATCTTTCCCATCCTATAGTTTCTCCTTTGTTTCTGCAGCGGAGAAAAATTTACAGAATGACAGTATCCATAGTTACTCATAAATTAGGCACATGCTCGGCATTAAACCTGTCTTACATTAAAAAAGACTTAAGTCAAGGTTCTTCATACATCTTGTTAAGTGGAGAATATTATTATTCGAGCTTTAATTGCATTTAATTTTTAAAGGTTGACCTTAGCTTTTCACTAGCAATTTAAAAAAAAAGGCTTGTCTCCTCTTTGACAGGCTGCAAGCTTTAACAACATAAGTCACATACCGAACAGCGCAGTATTTCCTCAGCAACTTGACTCATTTTAATTGTCCATCAGCATGGTGAAAGTTGACAAAAATGATTTAAGTTTTAATCATTTTTGTTTTCTTATAATATGTAATTACAATTATCATTTAGATTGTTGCTGAAAAATTAGATTCATTCAGCAAAGAGGAATCAATTTTTCATTAAGGGCAATCTTAATTATTGCTAGATTAACTCATTAACTGTGGCCCTGAATGAATTGCAACTCTCCAGCCACCTGCTGGTGCAGAGATAGTAGGAACTGCAGATGCTGGAGAATCCAAGATAACAAGGTGTAGAGCTGGATGAACACAGCAGGCCAAGCAGCATCAGAGGAGCAGGAAGGCTGACGTTTTGGGCCCAGACCCTTCTTCAGAAAAGGGGGAGGGGAAGGGGGATCTGAAATAAATAGGGAGAGAGGGGGAGGCAGATAGAAGATGGATAGAGGAGAAGATAGGTGGAGAGGAAACAAACAGATCGAGGAGGCGGGGATGGAGCCAGTAAAGGTGAGTGTAGGTGGGGAGTTAGGGAGGAGATAGGTCAGTCCAGGGAGAACGGACAGGACAAAGAGGCAGGATGAGGTTAACAGGTAGGAGATGGGGGTGGGACTTGAGGTGGGAGGAGGGGATAGGTGGGAGGAAGGACAGGTTAGGGAGGCGGGGACGAGCTGGGCTGGTTTTGGGATGCAGTAGGGGGAGGGGAGATTTTGAAGCTTGTGAATTCCACATTGATACCATTGGGCTGCAGGGTTCCCAAGTGGAATATGAGGTGCTGTTCCTGCAACCTTCGGGTACATCGTTGTGGTACTGCAGGAGGCCCAGGATGGACATGTCGTCTGTGGAATGGGAGGGGGAGTTGAAATGGTTCGCGACTGGGAGGTGCAGTTGTTTAGTGCGAACCAAGCGTAGGTGTTCTGCAAAGCAGTCCCCAAGCCTCCGCTTGGTTTCCCCGATGTAGAGGAGGCCACAACGGGAACAGCGGATGCAGTATACCACATTAGCAGATGTGCAGGTGAACATCTGCTTGACGTGGAAAGTCTTCTTAGGGCCTGGGATGGGGGTGAGGGGGGAGGTGTAGGGGCAGGTGTAGCACTTCCTGTGGTTGCAGGGAAAAGTGCCGGGTGAGGTGGGGCTGGAGGGGAGTGTGGAGCGGACAAGGGAGTCACGGAGAGAGTTGTCCCTCCGGAAAGCAGATAAGGGTGGGGAGGGAAAAATGTCTTTGGTGGTGGGGTCGGAGGATGATGTGTTGGATCCGGAGGTTGGTGGGGTGGTACGTGAGGACGAGGGGGATTCTGTTTTGGTTGTTATTGTGGGGAGGGGGTGTGAGGGATGAGTTGCAGGAAATGCGGAAGACATGGTCGAAGACGTTCTCAACCATTGAGGGGGAGAAGTTGCGGTCCTTGAAAAACGAGGACATCTGAGATGTACGGGAGTGGAATGCCTCATCCTGGGAGCAGTTGCGGCGGAGGCGAAGGAGTTGGGAATGGTGGATGGCATTTTTGCAGGAAGGTGGGTGGGAGGAGGTCATCGCCGAGGCCAGGCGCCAACTCTCCGACACCTCTTCCTACAGCCCCCTTGATCATGACCCCACCCCCGACCATCAAACCATCATCTCCCGAACCATCCACAACCTCATCACTTCAGGTGACCTCCCATCCACAGCCTCCAACCTCATCATTCCTCAACCCCGCACCGCCCGCTTCTATCTCCTTCCCAAAATCCACAAACCTGACTGCCCTGGTCGATACATTGTCTCCGCCTGCTCCTGCCCCACCGAACTTATCTCCACCTATCTGAACTCCATTTTCTCCCCCTTGGTCCAGGAACTCCCTACTTACGTCCGTGACACCACCCACGCCCTCCACCTCCTCCAGAACTTCCAATTCCCCGGTCCTCAACACCTCATCTTTACCATGGACGTCCAGTCCCTATACACCTGCATTCCCCATACAGACGGCCTAAAGGCCCTCCGCTTCTTCCTGTCCCACTGGCCTGACCAGTCCCCCTCCACTGACACCCTCATCTGCTTAGCTGAACTCGTCCTCACCCTCAACAACTTCTCTTTCAATTCCTCCCACTTCCTACAGACAAAGGGGGTGGCCATGGGTACCCGCATGGGCCCAAGCCATGACTGCTTCTTTGTAGGTTACGTGGAACAATCCCTTTTCCGTACCTACACTGGCCCTAAACCCCACCTCTTCCTCCGTTACATTGATGACTGTATCGGCGCCGCCTCGTGCTCCCATGAGGAGCTCGAACAGTTCATCCACTTCACCAACACCTTCCACCCCAACCTTAAGTTCACCTGGACCATCTCTAATACCTCTCTCACCTTCCTGGACCTCTCTGTCTCCATTTCGGGCAACCACCTACAAATCGATATCCATTTCAAGCCCACCGACTCCCACAGCTACCTAGAATACTCCTCCTCCCACCCACCTTCCTGCAAAAATGCCATCCCCTATTCCCAATTCCTTCGCCTCTGCCGCATCTGCTCCCAGGATGAGGCATTCCACTCCCATACATCTCAGATGTCCTTGTTTTTCAAGGACTGCAACTTCTCCCCCTCAGTGGTCGAGAACGCCCTCGACCATGTCTTCCGCATTTCCCGCAACTCATCCCTCACACCCTGTCCCCGCAATAACAACCAAAACAAAATCCCCCCCATCCTCATGTTCCATCCCACCAATCTCCGGATCCAACGCATCATCCTCCGACACTTCCGCCATCTGCAATCCGACCCCACCACCAAAGACATTTTTCCCTCCCCACCCTTATCTGCTTTCCGGAGGGACAACTCTCTCCGTGACTCCCTTGTCTGCTCCACACTCCCCTCCAGCCCCACCTCACCCGGCACTTTTCCCTGCAACCACAGGAAGTGCTACACCTGCCCCTACATCTCCCCCCTCACCCCGATCCCAGGCCCCAAGAAGACTTTCCACATCAAGCAGATGTTCACTTGCACATCTGCTAATGTGGTATACTGCATCCACTGTTCCTGTTGTGGCCTCCTCTACATCGGGGAAACCAAGCGGGGGCTTGGGGACTGCTTTGCAGAACACCTACGCTCGGTTCGCACTAAACAACTGCACCTCCCAGTCGCGAACCATTTCAATCCCCCTTCCATTCCGCAGACAACATGTCCATTCTGGGCCTCCTGCAGTACCACAACGATGCTACCCGAAGGTTGCAGCAACAGCAAGTCACATTCCTCTTGGGAACCCTGCAGCCCAATGGTATCAATGTGGATTTCACAAGCTTCAAAATCTCCCCTCCCCCTACTGCATCCCAAAACCAGCCCAGCTCGTCCCCGCCTCCCTAACCTGTTCTTCCTCCCAGCTATCCCCTCCTCCCACCTCAAGCCCCACCCCCATATCCTACCTGCCAGCCTCATCCCGCCTCCTTGACCTGTCCATCCTCCCTGGACTGACCTATCTCCTCCCTAACTCCCCACCTACACTCACCTTTACTGGCTCCATCCCCGCCTCTTTGACCTGTCTGTCTCCTCTCCACCTATCTTCTCCTCTATCCATCTTCTATCCGCCTCCCCCTCTCTCCCTATTTATTTCAGAACCCCCTTCCCCTCCCCCATTTCTGAAGAAGGGTCTAGGCCCAAAACGTCAGCCTTCCTGCTCCTCTGATGCTGCTTGGCCTGCTGTGTTCATCCAGCCCTGCACCTTGTTACCTGCTGGTGTAGCTGCTTTATCAGTTTAAATGCCACTAGGCTGTCAGTTAAATATTCTATTCTCGCTCCAAATGTAAGGCCAAAATGACCCCTTAAGGCAATCATTTGACAGTGATCTAATAAAGAGACAAACCTCATCAGCCTACTGTTTGGATGCAAATGAAAGAACACTCAGCATTATTCTAAAGAAATCAGGTGCTTTCAGGATTTTTACAGCACAAAAAGAGTCCCTTCAGTTCATCTTGTCTGCACCATTTATGAAAAATCCCATTTTCCAGCACTTGGTCTGTTGTCTTGCATGTTATGACGTTTCAAGTGTTCACCTAAATACTTAAATGCTGAACAACTGGAAATGCTGGCCTTCTCACCAGGCCTTGTTATCGTATAGTCTGCTACTGGTCACCACCCATCGTTAACCACTTGTTGTCCATTTATTTCTCCTAGGCTGTCCATTATCCACTCCTTTTTCTGTCCAACTGTTCTTCGCACTATTTCCCACTATTGTTCACTCCTTACACCCACCCCCAACCCTGTCTTCTGCATAAAAACTAACCTTTTCCTTGCTCCCACCAGTTCTTAGCAAGAACCCGAAACATTAACTCTGATATCTCTCCACAGATGCTGCCAGACCTGCTGAGCCTTTTCAGCAATCTCTGTTTTTATTTCTGATTTACAGCATCCTCAGTTCATTTGATTTTCACTTCTTTGGGTTCCCAACAACTTTTTTATTCACTTTTGAGACATGGGCATTGCTGGCTGCTCAGTATTTATTCCCCATCCCTATTCGAGCTTGAGAAGGTGGTGGTTAGCTGCCTTCTTGTACCATTGCAGTCCATGTACTGTAGCTCAACCCTCGATGCCTTTAGGGAGGGAATTCGAGGATTTTGACCCAGAGCTTGGACAGGAACTTTCAGGTGGTGGTGTTCCTATATATCTGCTGCCCTTGTCCTTCTAGATGGAAGTGGTCACGGGTTTGGAAGGTGCTGTCTCAGGATCTTTGATGAATTTCTGCAGTGCGTCTTATAGATAAAACACACTGCTGCTACTGAGTGTCAATAGTGGAGGGAGTGGATGTGGTTTTAATCAAGCGGGCTGCTTTGTCCTGTATGGTGACAAGCTTCTGGAGCATTGTTGGAGCTGCACCCATCCAGGCAAGTGGGAATATCACACTCCTAACTTGTGCCTCGAAGATGATAAATGGCTTTGGGGAGTCAGGGAGTGAATGACATGCTGCAGTATTCCTAGCCTTTGACCTGCTCTTTTAGCCACTGTGATTACATGGCGTGTCTGTTTTAGTTTCTGGTCAATTGTAATCCCAGGATGTTGATAGTGGGGGATTCAGTAAGGATAACACTACTGAATGTCAAGGAGGGCTAGATTGTCTCTTATTGGAGAAGGCCATTGCTTGGCATTTATGTTTTGCAAATGTTACTTGTCACTTGTCAGCCTAAGCCTGATTTTGTCCAGATCTTGTTTTCTCAACTGCCCTTAACCACCTTTTTAGGAAGTGAGTTCCAGGCCCCCTCTGGGTAAACACACTTTTCCTCTGAACGTCTTGCTCCTTCCCCTTAAAACTGTGACCCCTGAGTATTGACCCCTCTACCAAGGAGAAAAGTTTCTCCCTATCTACCCAGTCAATGTTCCTCAGAAGCTTGTACACCTCAATCCAATCCTCTCTCAGCCTTCTCCATTCTAAGCCTCTCCGGTCTTTCTTTGCAGCTGAATTGCCCAGTGTGGGTGACATCCTGGTCATTCTCTTCTGTGTCTTCTCCAGTATAATCACATTCTTCCTATCATACAGATCTGCACAAAATGCTCCAGCTGTGGCATAGATAACATAATGTGCAGCTGTCCTGGTATCTTGGTCTCCACTTGGCATCATCAACAAAAAAAAAAGACTGCTTAATTTTTCACAAGTGAATAAGCAATGTAAAAAAGAACTGGCATTTATTGATCTCAGTGTAGCCCAGCATGATTCACAGCAAAGGAACTACTTTTGAAATGATGAAGTCATTGAGGTAATGCCACTGGAACCAATTTGCACACAGCTAGTTCCTGCAAGCAGTAAACCTTTATTCATTAATAGGATGAGGGTGTCGCTGAATAGGCAGCATTTATTGCTCATCCCTAATTGCCTGGAGGGCAGTTCGGAGTCAACCACATTGCTGCAGACCTGGAGTCACATGTAGGCCAGACCAGGTAAGGATGGCAGCTTCCTTCCCTAAAGGGCATGAGTGACCCAGATGGGTTTTTCCAACAATCGACCATGGATTCACAGACATCATTAGATTCTTAATTCCAGATATTTTTATCGACTTCGAATTTCGCCACCTGCCGTGGTGGGATTCGAACTCAGGTCCCCAGAACGTTTTCTGGATTAACAGTCCAGCGATAATACCACTAAGCCATCACCTCCCCTCCTCACATGAGATAAATGAGATAAATTATCTCGTCATTCTTTCTCTGGTTCAGGTTGAGGGATAATTATTGGCAGGGACAATGGGAATAACAATTTTGCCTTTCTTTATAACAGTTCTATGGAATAGTGTCAAAGGCTTAGAGGACTACGGCACAGAAAAATGCCCTTCAACCCATCGAGTCTGTGCCGCTCAAAAACAGCCACCTAACTATTCTAGTCCCATGTTCCCGAACTTGGCCCATTGCCTTGTAATATTTAGCTTCACAATGCACATCTAAACACTGAAATGTTATGAAGGTTTCTGTCAAGTGGACATGTTAGCTGGCCAGAAAGCACTCAAGTGGGAGCGTGTCATAGGAATGCAGTGGTAGGTAGGGAGAGGTACGGTGAGGGGGATTGATGCAATTCTCTGTAGCTGAGAGGGATAGTGAGGGTTAGATGGTTGTAGGATGTTGCCTCCCTCATGTCAGGACATCTGCTCTGGACTGGAAAGTAAGTTGCAGTTGCAGAAGAAAGGATGCAGTTTCCCTATTCTGTGTGTGCACTAGCAACATGGTTAGGTAAGGGATTATTCTAAGAGAGGATGAGCAGCTAAAGCTCAATTAAAAGTAGTACCTCAAAGGTAATAACAGTTAATTGATCTATGAGCATTTTTTAAAATTCCCTCATGAGATGAGGCGTTGCTGGCTGACCATCATTTATTGCCCATACTAATTACCCTTAAGAAGGTGATGGCGATCTGTCTTCTTGAACCACTGCCGTCCACATACTGCAGGCAGACCCACAATGCCATTAGGGAGGGAATTCCGGGTTTTTGACCCAGCGACAGTGAGTAATGGTAATATATTTCCAAGTCTGGATGGTGGGTGGCTTGGAGGGAAACTTGCAGGTAGTAGTGTTCCCATTTATCTGCTGTCCTTGTCCTTCTAGATGGAAGTAGTCATGGGTTCAGAAGATGCTGTCTAAGGATCTTTGCTGAATTTCTGCACTGCATCTTGTAGATAATACCACTAGGCCATTGCCTCCTATATGACTATCTCCAAGAAGACATAATCTAACTATCACCCCTTGACATTCAATCATTTTTCCATTGCTGAATTCCCCTCCATCAACACTCTGGAGGGTTGCATTGACCAGAAGCTGAACTGTACCAGTCGCGTAAATACTGTGGCTACAAGAGTGAGTCAGAGGATGGAAATTCAGTGGAGAGAACTCAATTTCTGCCGACCAAAAGCCTGTCCACTGTGCAAACCACAAGTGAGCAGTGTGATGGAATACTCTTCACTTGCCTTAATGAGTGCAACTCCTACAACACTCACAAAGCTTGACACCATGCAGGATAAAGTAGCTGTCTTTATTTTCATCACAGCCACAAACATTCCTCCTCTGCCTTCACCACTACTGCACAGTTACAGCAGTATGTACCATCCACAAAATGCATTGCAGGAGCTCTCCCCAGTCTCCTTTGCCAGAACGTTGTAAACACTCAGCCTCTACTACCTTGAAGGGCAGCCGATGTTTGGGTACGCTACTACCTGCATGTTCCCTGTCAAGCGACAGTGCATCATACAACTCTATCACCATTCTTTCACTGTCGCTGGGTCAAAATCCTGGAGCAACCTTCCTCACAGCACTGTGGCTGTCTGTACACCCCAATGCTTGTAGTGGTTCAAGAAGGTGGCTCACCATCATCTTCTGCTGGGCAAATAGTGATTGGCAATAAATGTAGGCAGCGACACTCACATCTCATCACACAGTTGACTGTGCCATGTAAGTAATGGGCAGGCTCTAGTCCTGTTTGGAATATTAAAACATTAAGATACCATGTGTCCAACATCATACACCAGGACTGTATTAAAGCTGTGTCTTGTATCGCGAATGACAGCATCAGTACTGCACATCTCAAAGGTATTGTACAGATTTCATTGTCTCAAGCCTACAGCAACTTGCCATCTGTGAAGCAGACTATTCTTATCCCAGCTCTAATCTCACAGAACCGACCAGCTTAATTACTGTGCTGGTCAGAATTTATAAACTTAAGCTTTTGCTTCCACCCCAGAGGGAGAAAGTTTTCTACCTTTGGGTCTGTTGCGGTTTTAAAATGTCCGTTTTTTTAAAATACTTTCTGTTAAGTCCACTGCACTTTCATTATTTCTCCCTTAATCTAAAGCAATGACCTGGAGCCACAACAACTCCCTGTAAATATTTAAAGAATTTTTTTTTCTCTCAGAGAAATGCACAGGCCAAAGCTCTCTTGCACATTATTCTGCGAGCAATAATGGAGTGGGGGAATCCTCTTAATAATATGAAATGACGCTGAAGGGCATCCCTGGAAAGAGAGTTCATCCTGTGAGGAGAAATTGAGCAGGACGGGCCTGCATTGTTCTGGCATTAATTCACAAATTCTCACAACATCGCAGAATTGTTACAGTGCCAAAGGAGACCATTCAGCCCATTGTGTATCTCTATTTGTGCAATTCTCCCACCCTCTCCCTGTACTCCTGAACAGTATTCCTCTTCAGAGGCATGCAAGAGGCATTTGGGTGATTATTTGAAAATAAAAATGGTGTGCAGGGAAAAGGCAGGAGATTGGCACTAAGGGGTAGAACAAAATGGGGTGAATAGCCTCCCTCTGCACTGTAACAATTCTGTGATTCTGAGATATCAGCCCAATTCCCTTTTGAATGGCCAACTGCACCTGCCTCCACCACACTCTCAGGTATCACATTGCAGACTTTGGCCAGCTGAAAAACTCCTCAAGTTGCCTTTCTTTCTTTGATCAATTACTTTAAATCTGCTTGTCTAGTTCTTGATCCTTTCGTGAGCAGGAACAGGTTCTCCTCATCTACTCTGTCCAGACTCCTTGTAATTTTGAATGCATCTGTCTAGCCTCCTCTCAGCCTTCTTTTCTTAAGGCAAACTGTCTTAGTTTTGCCTATCTATCTTCGTGACAGAAATACCTCTTCCATAGAACCATTCCCATAAATCCATTGAATGGCGAAATAGACTCGATGGGCTGATGGGCCTACTTCTGATCCAATGTATTATTATTAACTGTTCTCTCAGCCTGTCCTGCAGACTCAAATGACTTTAATGCTCTGATCCCTCTGCCCCTGCACTCCTTTGAGAATTTTATCCATTGTTTTATGTTGCCTCTTCATCTTCTTCCTACGATTCAGAAGAATGAGAGGCGATCTGATTGAAATATCCAAGATTGTGGAAGACCTTGACAGGATGAGTCAAGACAGATTGTTTTCTTGGGCTCCAGAACTTGGTGACTTTATTCTCGGGTGATGGAGGGCTGAGCTGAGTCATAGAGGTTTACAGCATGGAAACAGGTCCTTTGGTCTAACTCATCCATGCCATCCAGTTTTCACAATGAATCTAGTTCCATTTGCCTGCATTTGGTCCATATCCCTCCGTACCTTATCCAATCCATATACCTGTCCAACTGTTTTTTAAATGACAAAATTTCACTCATCTCTACCACTGCCTCTGGCAGTCCATTCAAGACACTCACCACCCTCTGTATGAAAAGAAAATACCCCTCTGGACCCATTTTGTATCTCTCCCCTCTCATTTTAAATCTACGTCGTCTAGTTTTAGACTCCCTGTCATGGGGGGAAAGCTGTTGGCTACCTAAGTATCTATGCCTCTTATAATTTCACAGACACATATAAAGTCACTCCTGAGTTTCCTACACTCCAGGGAAAATAAGTTCCAGACTATCTAACGTCTCCTCATAACTCAAACCTTCTAGTCCAGATAGTATCCTAGTAAATCTTTTCTGTACTCTTTCTAGTTTAATAATATCATTTCTATCATAGAGCGACCAGAGCTGCACACAGTTCTTACACGGTTACAAACATTTGCAAACAGCTGTGGATACTCAGCTGTCTGGCATTTTGGACGGGGTATTGAGTACAAGAGTTGGCAGGTCATGTTACAGTTGTATAGGACTTTGGTTCGACCACATTTGGAATACTGTGTACAGTTCTGGTCGCCACATTACCAAAAGGATGTGGATGCTTTAGAGAGGGTGCAGAGGAGGTTCACAACGATGTTGCCTGGTATGGAGGGTGCTAGCTATGAAAAGAGGTTGAGTAGATTAGGATTATTTACATTAGAAAGATGGAGGTTGAGGGGGGACCTGATGGAGGTCTACAAAATCCTGAGAGGTATAGATAGGGTGGATAGCAAGATTTTTTCCCAGAGTGGGGGACTCAATTACTAGGGGTCACAATTTCAAGGTGAGAGGGGAAAAGTTTAAGGGAGATATGCGTGGAAAGTTCTTTACGCAGAGGGTGGTGGGTGCCTGGAACGTGTTTCCAGTGGAGGTGGTAGAGGCGGGCGTGATTGCGTCATTTAAGATGTATCTAGACAGATACATGAATGGACAGGGAGCAGAGGGATACAGATCCTTGGAAAATAGGCAACAGGTTTAGATAGAGGATCTGGATCGGCGCAGGCTTGGAGGGCCGAAGGGCCTGTTCCTGTGCTGTAATTTTCTTTGTTCTTTGTTCTTTGTTCTAAGCCTGTGATTTGCAGGCTTTTGCTCTTGATGGGTATCAGAAAATGTGGGCATCAAGCAGGAACGTATTGAGTGGCAGGGCAAACTCAAGGGGTTAAGTGGTCTTCCCCTGTTCCTATTTCTCATGTTCTCACATAGGAAAGGGTTCTGAACAGAGGATTCTCCTTGAGCTGTTCTGTGCAACATTTATTGCAGCTGGCAACTTGCTCCTTTCGAGGTTGATTTTGCCCAGGGATGATGGCAATCGTGAGTTTGAAGCCTGCCTTTTGGCTCAGATGTATAGGAGGTGGCCATTCACCCTCCCCAACCTTCCAACCCTCCCTCTAAGGGGATCCGCCATTCAGTTGGGTAGATGGACAATCTCTTTCTTATCTCTGAATAACTCTGAATACTTTTATCTGCCTGCTATCCTTACCTGGTTTTGCCTACATGTGACTCCAGACCCACAGCAATGTGGTTGACTCTTAACTGCCCTCTGGGCAATTAGGAATGGGCAATAAATGCTGCCTGGTCAGTGACGCCCTCATCCCATGAATGAATAAAGAACAATAACTTGAAAAAATGATAATAAACACCTTTTATAAAAAGAGTTAAAAAGAGGGGCTATTGGTTAATGAAAAAGATGAGAATTTTAACATGAAACAATGCTTGATTGGGCGATTGGAGAAATGGACTTAGACAGAACTTACATTCTTAAAGAGTGAAGAGATGGGTATGGGATCTTTGGATGAGGTCTCGGTCCATTGAGGCAGGGTCACAGTTAAGAACTGAGAACAATACCTTCAGACTTCCTAACATTGAACTGAAATACTGTTCTTGCTCATCCAATCCTAGAAGGTTGGTAAGCAGCCACAAAACTAGAAAAGTGAAGGGACGTGGTTGTGAGATGGACCTTGAAGACATCAGCATACATGTGAATACAAGCATTCTTGGAGGATGTCACTAAAGGACACCTTGGGATGAGAAATAGGAAAGGAAGGGCAAGTATAGATCCCTGGGGTACATCAGAGGTGATGGTGCCGAAAAAAGAAAAGAAGCCATTGTGAAATAACTACACAGAGGCCAGTATCCTGTCATCAAGTCCCTCTTTATTAACATGTGAACAGTACACCGGCTGTGATCGGCCAGCTCGGAGTCAGTCCCTGAAGTCAGCGGACTCTGAATCCCCTGTTTATATCTGTCAGCCAGGGCTCCTTCATTAGCCCAGTTTAACAATGCCAATCAAGGAATTCATAGTCAATAAGATCCCACCTGGTTCCAATCACTACGCACTGAAAGCGTGACAAGATTAGGCAAACAAGTATAAAAGCAGATAGGATCAGTCCTACCCAGCTGGGGACCCCACAGCCTTCAGGACCCAATATTGAGCACAGTAACTTTAGAGCTTGAACACCTTTCGCTATGTCCCACACCCCAGGCCCTATCATGACATAGGCTGCTTTTAGCACAGCCAACCTATTTTTACCTACTTATGGTCCCCGTATTAGCATTAATTTCTCTCTGGCTTACCATTATCCATCCCTTTGTCTACCTGTGTTTCTGTCTCTTTGGGCTCCATCTCCACTTATTCAATTTAACCGTCCACCCCCATCCCTCAGCCCCAGTCTTCGGCATATATACCACAGTTTCCTAGGTACTAATAGTTCTGAAGAAGGATCACTGGACTCGAAATTAACTTTGCTTTCTCTCCACAGGTGCTGCCAGACCTGCTGAGTTTCTCCAACAATTTCTGTCTTTGTTTCTAACTTCCAGCATCTGCAGATCTTGATTTTATTTGAATGAGAGCGATGCTGTGTTGAAGAAGCATGGTGTGCTAAGTTGTGTCAAAGGCTGTAGGCAGAATAAGGGGTTTATCTTTGGCGTGATTACATAGGTACTGGTACATAGGACGGGCAACAGTTCAAAAATAAATTAAAAGGTGAGATTTTTTTAATGCTGTATGGTTAGGATCAGGGATGATCTGCTTAACAGTAAAGTGCAGGCAAATTCAGTTGGAGCTTTCAGGAGGAAAGTGGATAAGAATCTGAAGTGGGGAATATTTGAAAAGTTATAAGACAGAAAAGGGCAACGGCTTGATATTAGCTGAGCTACTCTTGCAGAAAGGGCTCAGTGAGTTGTTTGGTCTCTTTCTGTGCTGTTTCCATTCTATGATTCATTGGATCCATGAGACTTGTTTGAATTTTTTTCTCTATTCATATGTGGGATGTGGGCATCGCTGGCTGGCCAACATTTCTTGCCCATCCCTAGTTGCCCTTGAGAAGGTGGTGGTGAGCTGCCTTCTTGAACCGCTGCAGTTCTCCTGCTGTAGATTGACCCACAATGCCATTAGGGAGGGAATTCTAGGATTTTGACCCAGCCACAGTGAAGGAACGGCGATATATTTCCGAGTCAGGATGGTGAGTGACTTGGAGGGGAACTTGGAGGTGATGGAATTGAAACTGGTAATATAAGGACCAGTTGAGCTACACATTCAAGAGAATTTGGAAACACATGCAAGGGAATGGAAGGATATATTGTTAGATTGGAAATCAAAATGGGCAAGAGAAGGCTTAGATTGAGCATAAACACTGTTATGTGTCATTTGGTCTGAATGGTCTGAAAGACTGTCAAGTAAATTTAAAAGCAGTTATTAAAATGTAACTCAATATCTGTTAAAAATTTATTCATGGGATGTGACCGAGCTAGTACTTACTATCCACCCCAAATTATTTTTGGAAAGAGTGGCTTGCTAGGCAATTTAAGGAGGCAGTTAAGGATCAACCAAATTGCTAGGAGTCACATGTAGTCCAGGCCATGTGAGGAAGGAAGACATCCTTCCCCAAAAGGACATTCAGCAATCAGATGATCTTTTAGGACAATCAACAATGACAATATAATCACTATTATGCTAGCTTTTCATTCTATATTTGCATTGAATTTAAATTTCATTATCGGCTCGTTCAACCCAGGCCCCCAGAGCTTGGTACAGAGATAATAGGAACTGCCGATGCTGGAGAATCTGAGATAACAAGGTGTAGAGCTGGATGAACACAGCAGGCCAAGTAGTATCAGAGGAGCAGGAAAGCTGACGTTTCGGGTCTGGACCCTTCTTCAGAAATGGGGGAGGGGAAGGGGATTCTGAAATAAATAGGGAGAAAGGAGGATGTGGAAAGAAGATGGATAAAGGAGAAGATAGGTAGAGAGGAGACAGACTAGTCAAGGAGGCGGGGTTGGAGCCAGTAAAGGTGAGTGTAGGTGAGAAGTTAGGGAGGGGATACGTCAGTCCAGGGAAGACAGACAGGTCAAGGGGCGGGATGAGGCTAGTAGGTAGGAGATGGGGGTGGGGCTTGAGGTGGGAGGAGTGGATAGGTGGGAGGACAGGTTAGGGAGGTGGGTACGAGCTGGGCTGGTTTTGGGATGCGGTAGGGGGAGGGGAGATTTTGAAGCTTGTGAAGTCCACATTGATACCATTGGGCTGCAGGGTTCCCAAGCGGAATATGAGATGCTGTTCCTGCAACCTTCGGGTATCAATGTGGACTTCACGAGCCCCACCCCCATCTCCTACCTACTGGCCTCATCCCGCCTCCTTGACCTGTCCGTCCTCCCTGGACCGACCTATCCCCTCCCTAACTCCCCACCTACACTCACCTTTACTGGCTCCATCCCCGCCTCTTTGACCTGTCTGTCTCGTCTCCACCTATCTTCTCCTTTATCCATCTTCTATCCGCCTCCTCCTTCTCCCTATTTATTTCAGAATCCCCTTCCCCTCCCCCATTTCTGAAGAAGGGTCCAGACCCGAAACGTCAGCTTTCCTGCTCCTCTGATGCTGCTTGGCCTGCTGTGTTCATCCAGCTCTACACCTTCCCCCAGAGCTTGGGCCTGGGTCTGTGGGTTAATAATCCATTGACAATAGCTACCTGAAAGGAAAAATAACACTGCAGGGCAATAGGAAAAGAGAAGGGGTAGAGACACACTAATTGTTTAGTTCTTTCAAAGAGACATCACAAGCATGCTGGGCCAAATGGCCTCCATCAATGTTGTAATACTCTAGACATAAAATTGAAAGGTTACAAATTGGGGCTGTCAACTTGGTGTGATCCATTGCAAACAATCACCCAGTCAAATTAAGCCCTGGCAGGTGTAATAATTCGGACATCACACTTGTACTCATTGCAAATCATTTTTGCAGAAGGCATTTCATCCTCCTGTTGACTTAACTAATTTGCCAGAGAATAATGCAATTGCCTGCTGTGACAATACTATGGCTTTATGAGATGTATTTTGTCCTTTTTTTATGAAGAAAGGTTGAGACAGAGGTGTCAAGCAGTCTGCTCCAAAGTCAAGAGAGTAAATAGCTTGTGAGGCCTTTTTAAAGGTTGGAACAATAGAAGCAGCCTGAATGGGTGGGGTCAAGCTCCCAGGGTGTATTTTTTAAGTTTTAGCCTTCAGTAGCAGTTGCTGGAGCCTTGAAGCTGGATGTGGAAGCTCTTATTCCTCTCTCTCTATTCATAGAATCCCTACAGTGTGGAAGCAGACTATCAAGTCCACACAAACCTTCTGAACAGCATCCCACCTGGACCCAACCCCACAACCCTGCATTTCCCATGGCTAATCCACCAAACTTACACATCCATACACACTATGGGCAATTTAGCTTGGCCAACCCACCTAACCTGCACATCTTTGGACTGTTGGGGGAAACCAATGCATACATGGGGAGATCATGCAAACTCCACCCAGACAGTCACCCGAAGGTGGAATCGAACCTGAGCCCCTGGCACTGTGAGACTGCAATGCTAACCACTGACCCACCTGTTAAAGCTCAAAGCTGAAGTTTTCTTCCTGCTGCTGGAATTGCATGTGGTACAATCTATTTTACTGATTTTGTCTTTGCCAAGGATGTGTTTATGGGATGTTACTATATTGGAACAATTAATTAGTCGTATTTAACATATATATATAATATCCTATTTTATTAAGCATTTTAATAGTTAGTTAAGCCAATTCTTTTATCTGTATTTTGTCTGTATTTTAACAGTAGTGTAAAAATAAAGCGTGTTTTGCTTAAAGTCGATAGTTTGACCAATCGAATTGCATCTGGAATGCCGTGCCTTACACTTACTTTTAAAAAAGAAAAAGTTAGGGTCTAAACTATCTTCTGAATATATTTTGAGGGGGTTTGATCTGGTCCATAACACTGTGTAATTGCTCCATGTTGTCAATAGTAGACAGATCCAATTCTGCCACGCAACAAGTTTTAACATCTAATTACTTTCGGACTAATCCTACAGCTATAATTGATAGCTAGAAAGCATGGCTTTAACTTAAATGTTTGCAGTGAAACTAGAAAGGGAAAGCTAATAACTTCTCAGTGTATTCAAAAATGACTGCTACTCCTATAACATTTGAAAATGAATTCACAGGTCCTGAAAAGTGTAATACTTTAATTTCAAAAGTAGCTGAAAATCAATGGGTTGTGATATTGTTAGTGGAAACTTGCCTGTCCCTTGTTGGAACATGAATAAGAAACCAACGGAATTCCCCAGAAAAAGTAGGGAACTACGGGTCAACTGATCTTTGAACTTCTGCAATGAATAAAGGAAGAATCTGAATTTATGTAGCACCTTTCTAGACTTAAGAATCCTCCAAAGCACTTATCAGCTTGGTAGCGCTTTATGTGGCCATTGATTCTTTTTTATTTCAAAAATATGCTTTATTCATAAATAATCATCTGCAAGCACATGCACAAGTTCTAAATCAGTTCTGTATAGTCTTTGCTGAGAAAATAAAACAAACTAAACATTGGAATTTTGACATATCTCAGCACATCCCTACAGTTGCAAAATGCAAATACATTACTTACTCATGCAGGATACTATTTACATACATTGAGACAAATGAGAGGGTCTGACAACTGAACAGACCCCCATTGTACTTTGGCAGAAAGACCTTAGATGATGATCTTTCCTTGCTCCGTCTTGACAGCAACTGTCCCAAGCTTCAGTGCAACTCTCAGTACATGGTCCTGAACCTTTGAACGTGTTGGTCTGCATCGCCCAGTCAAGGTCCACTGTTTGTTCTGGAAGACCACCAAGTTTCAGGCAGACCAAGGAGAGTCTTTCATTGAGTTCATGGTCCTCCAGGTGCAGTCGATGTTGTCTCGGTTTCATCCTGGGGGACAGCCGCTAGAGCACTGACTCACCCAACCGTTTGGGAGGAACCTTTACTAAAACCACTGCATCTGTCTCCAGACTTCCTTTGCAAAGGCACCTTCCAGAAGGAGATGTGTGACAGTGTCTTCAACCCCACAGCCACTTCGAGGGTAGCATGTGGTAGCGCAGAGAGACTGGGCATACAAGAAGGATCTCATAAGTAATGCCCTTCTCACCACCAGCCAGACAATGTCTTGATGCTTGTTGGAAAATTCTGGTGGTGAGGCATTCTGCCAAATGACTTTGACAGTCCACTCAGGGAACTGACAGGATCCACCTCTCCTTTTCCCATAGGGTCTCGAGGATGCCATGTGTTGACCACTTGCTGATGGACTTGTGGTCAAAGGTGTTTCTGTTTGCAAATTTCTTCATGAAGGACAGATGAAATGGAATGGCGCAACTAATTAAAGCAATGCACTCAAGTCCCTCTGAACACCAATATTTCCAAGTTTCACACTTTCAAGATATATTTTGCTTTTCTGTTATTTTCAAAGTAAGTAACCTCACATTTTCCCATATTACACTTTATCTGCCATCTTGTGGTGCACTCACTTTTTAAAAGTTTGTTCACCAGGAAGTGAGGGCAGTTAAGAGTTGACCACTTTGCTGGCTGAAGTTACATGTAGACCAGATAAGGATGACAGATTTCTTTCACTAAAGAAGATCAGTGAACCAGATGAGCTTTTCACAGAAATCAATTGTGCTTATGTGGTAACCATTAAGCTAACCTCTTGTTTCAAATTTTTATTGAATTCAAATTCCATACCGGCGACAATGGGATTTAAAGTCATCACCAGAATATTAACCGAGGAGTTTTGATTACTAATGCAATCATATGACAACACCATCACACTTAGTCTGCCTATGACTCTTTGAAGCCTCTCTGTAGCCACCTCACAATTTGCATTCCCATTAACAATGCTTTATATCTCAAGGCTGAGATGTGGAATATAAACTCACCAAACCTCTGGTTTAGACCGGAGATCATTATCACTGCATTGGATATATGAATGAAACACAAGTAAATTCCAGTGACACATCATTTAGAATCTCAAAAACTCACTTGCTCCCATTGCCTGACCCAATGCAGGTTTTCAGCATTTTACTTCAATATGTCAGTTGTCTGACTCTCTTCCTTTTCTTCGAGAATGGTTTGATTTACACATGATAACATTGATGCTGTCAGAAGAAACTGCCTTACACTGTAACTTACAATTCCAAACAATTTACCTTTCAGAGATAGTAGGAACTGCTGATGCTGGAGAATCTGAGATAACAAGGTGTAGAGCTGGATGAACACAGCAGGCCAAGCAGCATCAGAGGAGCAGGAAAGCTGACGTTTCAGGTCTGGACCCTTCTTCACAAA
>NC_063334.1:116570145-116611574 GCF_021869965.1 Rhincodon typus
GCCTGCTGTGTTCATCCAGCTCTACACCTTGTTATCTCAGTTTGCCTTTCATATTTTTTCAAGGAATCAGAACTAACTGCATTCTTTCACTGACTGGCTGCAAATTGATGGATTGGTGAAAACATTTCAAAGCAAATTGACATCTGTCACATGGTGCGTAGACAACATTAAGATAAGGTAATCTCTGTTCTCCATTTTGAGATCTATTGGTTTGCTAAAATTTAGTATCCTTACTCCTTGTGGCATGTAATTTACTGCTTTGTGTTGTGTTACCCTTGGTGCAAATGTCCCTCGCTCTTGCACCATAATCTGATGATTATCGGGGACTGGCGACTCTAAATATCATCTCTCTGTGTGTGAAAGCACGGCTCTTCTCAATGATGTGCACTGATGTGACAAATAAACCCCTGATGAGCAGTCATCCAGACTTGAAAGGTTAGCTTGCTATCTCTCTATGAATGCTGCCTGACCCGCTGTGATCTCCAGCACTTTTTGTTTTCACTATAGGTTCCAGCCTCTGCAGTAATTTGTTCCTACCCTGGTAATGTTGTGCAAGTTGAAAATTACCATTACAACTTTCATAGATGGTTTGAGAAGTCTTCTCTATGAAGGCCTGTGCTGGACAAATATAAGGAGCCTGATTTTGATCTGTGACCTATGCTGAATTAGTCAATTCAAAGTAGGGTAGGTGATGGCATCATGAATACTCGTTTCAACTCCTGAGTTAGGAAGGGAAAAATGTATTGATTGACCCAGTAATTTCTGTTTATGGGCAACAGCTTACGTAATTATGTAATTTTAAGGGAATGAAGGCCGAGTCAACTAAAGTGAACTGGATCCTAGGTAATAAGGCAAGACAGCAAAGGTACAGTTCCAGACTTTTAAGGAGATATTAAATAGCCATCAGCAAAGGTTTCTTCAAGATCCTTAGACAGCACCTTCTAAAATCATGATTTCTTCCATCTAGGTAGACAAGGACAGCAGACACACGGGAACAACACCACCTGAAATTTCCCTCCAAGCCCTCACCAGCCTGACTTGGAAATACATCACCATTCCTTCAGTGTTTTGGGGGCAAAATCCTGGTATTCTTCCAAACTAGTTACAAGCAGAGGCTGGATAAGATGGGACTCTTTCTCACTAGATTTTGGGAGTTTGAGGGGTAACTTCATAGAGGTTTATAAAATCATGAGGGGTATAGATAAGGTGAATAGCAAAGGTCGTTTTCCCAAGGTAGAGCGGTTCAAAACTAGAGGGTATAATTTTAAGATGGGAGGAAAAATATTTGAAAGAGACCTGAGGGGCAACCTTTTAACACACAGGGTGGTTCACATGCAGACTGAACTGCCAGAGTAAGTGGTAGATGCAGGTACAGTGCCAATATTTAAAAGGCACTTGGACAGGTACATGGATAAGGAAGGTTTAAAGGGATTATGGGCCAAATCCAGTCAGATGGGACTAGTTTAGTTTGGGAAACTTGGTGGCATCGACGAGTTGGACTGAAAGGTCTGCTTCTGTGCTGTATGACTCTGTGACTCTATGTGACTGTGAAGGATACAGACCCAAACTATACAATCTTTCTTCATAGGATTACATGCTCAACCCAGGAATCTGTTGAGTGAATCTTGTGTGAACTGCTTCTAATGCAACCTTTTCCTTCCTTAAAAGAAGCGACCAAAACTGTATACAGTACTCTAGAACACACAACATACAACATAGAACATAGAACATAGAACAGTACAGCACAGTACAGGCCCTTCGGCCATGATGTTGTGCCAACCTATTATCCTACTTTAAGATCAAACTACCCTGCATTCCCTACATTTTACTATCATCCATGTGCCTATCCAAGAGTCGCTTAAATGTCCCTAATGTATCTGACTCCACTACCACTGCTGGCAGCGCATTCCACACGCCCACCACTCTCTGTGGAAAGAACCTACCTCTGACATCTCCCCTATACCTTCCTCCAATCACCTTAAAAGTATGTTCCCTCATAATAGTCAATTCCATCCTGGGAAAAAAGTCTCTGACTATCCACTCTGTCTATGCTTCTCATCATCTCGTACACCTCTATCAAGTCACCGCTCATCCTTCTTCACTCTAATGAGAAAAGCCCTAGCTCCCTCAATCTTTCCTCATAAGACCTGCTGTCCATTCCAGGCAGTATCCTGGTAAATCTCCTCTTCACTGTCTCTAAAGTTTCCACATCCTTCCTATAATGAGGCGATGAGAACTGAACAAAATATTCCAAGTGTGGTCTAACCAGGCTTTTATAGAGCTGCAGCATAACCTTGTGGCTCTTAAACTCAATTCCCCTGCCAATGAAAGCCAACACACCATACGCCTTCTTAACAACCCTATCAACTTGGGTAGCAACTTTGAGGGATCTATGGATGTGGATCCCAAGATCCTTCTGTTCCTCCACACTGCCAAGAATCCTGCCATTAACCCTGTATTCTGCATTCAAATTTGACCTTCCATAATGAATCACTTCACACTTTTCTGGGTTGAATTCCATTTGCCACTTCTTTGCCCAGCTCTGCATCCTGTCAATGTTCCATTGCAACCAACAGCCCTCCACACTATCCACAACTCCACCAACCTTTGTGCCATTGGCAAACTTACTAACCCACCCTTCCACTTCCTCGTCCAAGTCATTTGTAAAGATCACAAAGAGCAGAGGCGCCAGAACAGATCCCTGTGGAACACCACTGGACACTGAAATCCAGGCTGAATACTTTCCATCTACTACCAGCCTCTGTCTTCTACTGGACAGCCAATTCTGTATTCAGACAGCCAAATTTCCCTGAATCCCATGTCTCCTGATTTTCTGAACGAGCCTACCATGGGAAACCTTATTGAATGCCTTGCTAAAATCCATATACACCACATCCACTGCTCTACCTTCATCAATGTGTTTTGTCACATCCTCAAAGAATTCAATAAGGCTCGTGAGGCATGACCTGCCCCTTACAAAGCCATGCTGACTATTTCTAATCAAACTGTGCTTTTCCAAATAACGATAAATACTGTCTCTCAGAATCCTCTCCAATAATTTGTCCACCACAGAAGTAAGACTGACTGGTCTGTAATTCCCAGGGTTATCCCTATTCCCTTTCTTGAACAAGGAATAGCATTTGCCACCCTCCAATCATCTGATACTACTCCAGTGGACAGTGAGGACGCAAAGATCATCGCCAAAGGCGCAGCAATCTCTTCCCTCGCTTCCCGTACACTAGCAGGGCTCTCATCAATGCACTGTTTAAATGATGCCAACCATCCCCACTTTTAAATTCCATTCTGCTTGCAAGAAACACAGATATTCTATTTTGAATGCTAATCTTAAACATTTGGTGAACCTCTGTGTTTTAACATTTTGTGATTCATGACCAGGACACCCAGACCTTTCCATCCTGCAGAGTTCTGCAATCTCTCTCCACTTAAACCTTAAGCCTGCTTCGGCCACATCTGGAGTATTGTGTCCACTTCTGGTCACCTCATTACAGGAAAGATGTGGAAGCATTAGAAAAGGTACAGAGGAGATTTACCAGGATGTTGCCTGGAATGGAGGGAAGGTCTTACAAGGCAAGGTTGAGAGAGCTAGGGCTTTTCTCTTTAGAACGACGAAGGATGAGAGGTGACTTGATAGAGGTGTACAAAATGATCAGAGGTATAGATAGAGTAGACAGCCAGAGACTTTTTCCTAGGGTGGAGGTTGCTTTTAAGAGGGGCATAGCTTTAAAGTGAGTGGAGGTAGATACAGGGGAGACGTCAGAGGTAGGTTCTTTACTCAGAGAGTGGTAGGGGCGTGGAATGCATTGCCAGAGAGGGTAGTGGAGTCGGCCTCATTAGGGGCATTTAAGCAGCTATTAGATAGGCATATGGATGATAGTATAAGGTAGTGGTGGAGGTTAGATAGACCTTAGGTTTAGGGTAAAAGTTCAGCACAACATCGTGGGCCGAAGGGCCTGTACTGTGCTGTACTGTTCTATGTTCTATGTTCTTAAACAACATGCAGCTTTTCTAATCTTTCTGCCAATGCGAAGAAGTTCACACTTTCCCACATTATACTCCCACTGATTTTTTTTTTGTCCATTCACTTAAGCTACAGTCTTCTCATCCCTGTCATCCAAGGTAAGTGCCCTCTGAAAGATGGAATGGGAGACAATTATTCTGAAAGCCTGGCAATGTCATATCCATCAGGTCAGGAGATGTATTCTATTCCTGTCAATGCTGCATTCAATCAGAAAACTGCTGTCCCTTCAGCATTATTGCACCCACTCTCTTTCTGTTTGTGGCTTACGCACAGGTATTGGGAGAACTGGTCTTGATCTCCATGGTATAGTCCTTTCACTGTGAATTTCTCTCAAACATGGGTGGGCACTTTTTCCTGATGAACCGTCAGTTCCTGTTGGCAACCACATAACTGTCATAGTAATCACACATGTCATGATCTATTTTCAAACTAACCTTGTTACAACCAACCAAGGGGAGGGGTAAATAAAGAAGAGGAGCCAGTTCACAACTCCTCATCCAGGATCCCAGCATGACGTGGAGGTGCCGGTGTTGGACTGGGAAAATCAGAAGTCACATGACACTAGGTTATAGTCCAACGGGTGGACTGCATCTGACGAAGGAGCAGCACTCTGAAAGCTTGTGATTTGGAATTAACTTGTTGGACTATAACCTGGTGTCACGTGACTTCCGACAGGATCCTAACAGTCTGAACAAAAACAGAAGTTAGTGCAAAAGCTCAGCAGGTCTCGCAGCATCTGTGAAGAAAAAATCAGAGTTAACGTTTGGGTCCAGTGACCCTTCCTCAGAGTGGATGTTAGCTGGGAAAATGTCAGTTTATATGCAGAAAATAGGGAGGGGGTGGTGTCGGGAGTAATCAATAGGATCGAGCCTAAAGAGAGAGAAGAACAGTTGGAGAGACGTAGGAGTTTCTAACGATCAGGCTGGGAGGGTGAATAGTTGTTAATGGGGACCATTAGTGACGAACAACAGTGGGTGTGTAATGGCAGGCTATGTGATAACATAGCCTGGTGTGTGTGGGAGGGAGCTAGGCCATGGGAGAGTTCAGGCCCTAAAATTATTTCACTCGATATTGAGTCCGGAGGGCTGCAGGATTCCCAAGCAGAAAATGAGATGTTGTTCCTCCAGCTTGCGTTGGGCTTCACTGGAACATTGCAGCAAGCCAGAGGCAGAGATGTTGGCTAGGGAGCAGGGTGGTGCATTGAAGTGGCAGGCAATGGGTAGTTCAGGGTCTTTTTTGCGAGCAGAACGTAAATGTTCTGTGAAGCTTCGTATCCCAAATGTGGAGGAGACCACACTGTGAGCAGTGAATGCAGTAGGCTAGATTCTGGGACATGCTTCTGGGAAGTGTTGCTTCACCTGGAAGGTATGTTTGGGACTTGGATAGTGAGGAGGGAGGAGGTAAATGGGCAGGTGTTGCACCTTTGCTGGGTACAGGGGAAGGTGCCGTGGGGCTGTCGGGGGTGTTGGGGTGAAGGAAGTGTGGACCAGGATGTCCCAGAGTGAACAGTCCCTGCGGAAGGTGGGCAAGGGAGGGGAGGGGAATATGTATCTGGTGGTGGCATCTCGCTGGAGGTGGCAGAACTGATGTCTAATGATCTTCTGGATGTGGATGCTGGTGGGATGGTAGATAAAGACAAGGCGAACACTATTGCTGTTGCGGTAGGGAAAAGAAGGGGTGAGGGCGGAAGTGCGGGAGATGGGTCAGACCTGGTTGAGGGCCCTGTCGACAACAGTGCTGGGGAATCCTCAGTTGAGGAAGGAATTGGACATTTCGGAGGCTCCCTTGTCAAAGTTGGCCTCATCTGAACATATACGATGGAAACGGAGGAACTGAGAGAATGGGATGAAGTCTTTACAGGAAGTAGGGTGCGAGGATATATAGTCCAGGTAGCTGTGAGAGTCAGTGGGTTTATAGTAGATATTAGTGGCCAGTCTGTCCCCAGAAATGGAAACAGAGATGTTGAGGAAGGGAAGGGAGATGTTGAGGAAGGGAAGGGAGGAGTCAGAGATAGACCAGGTGAAAGTGAGGGTAGGGCGGAAATTGGAATTGAAATCGATGAACATTTCCAATCCAGACGAGAGAGCGAAGATATCATCGATATATGGGAGAAAGAGTTGTGCATGGGGGCCGGAATAGGACTGGAACAAGAAATGTTCCACGTACCCCATGAAGAAGCAGGCATAAATGGGGCCCATGTGGGTACTCATGGCCATACCTCTGACCTGAAGAAAATGAGAGGAGTTAAAAGAGAAGTTGTTGAGGGTGAGGACGAGCTCGGCCAAGCAGAGGAGGGTGGTGGTGGTTGGGGATGGTTCAGGTCTTTGCTCCAGAAAGAAGCAGAGAGCCTTGGGGAAACGAAGCATAGACTGGGTGACTGTTTCACAAAACATCTGTGTTCTGCTCGCAAAAAAGACCCTGAGCTACTTGTTGCCTGCCACTTCAACATACCACCCTGTTTCCTGGCCAACATCTCTGTCTCCGGCTTGCTGCAGTGTTCCAGCGAAGCCCAGTGCAAGCTGGAAGAACAACACCTCATTTTCCACTTGGGGGCCCTGTAGCCCTCTGGACTCAGTATCGAGTTCAATAATTTAGGGCCTGAACTCTCCCATGTCCCAGCCCCCTATCCCACACACCAGGCCTTGTTACCACATAGCCTGCCACTACACACCACCTATTGTCAGCCACTAACAGTCCCCATTAACAACTATTCACCCTCCCAGCCTGATCGTTAGCAACTCCTTTGTCTGTCCAACTGCTCTTCTCTCTCTTTAGGCTCTATCCTATCGTTTACTCCCTACCCCATCCCCCTCCCCCTTTTTTCTGCATATAAACTGACATTTTCCCAGCTACCATCAGTTCTGAAGAAGGGTCACTGGACACAAACGTTAACTCTGATTTTTCTCTTCACAGATGCTGCCGGACCCGCTGAGCTTTTGTACTAACTTCTGTTTTTGTTCCTGGTTCACAGCATCCACAGTTCTTTCGGTATTTATTTAGTATCCTCACAGTCTGACATGTCCTTCCTGGAACAGCAACACCTTGGGGAACCTTGTGTGGGGTGTGGCAGTAATACCAATGAAAGAGAGGATCCAACATGAAGGGATTGCCTGTGAGTGGACATCTTTTTCGGAACCCGACATTCTTCCTTGTGCCAAATCTAGATTAAGTGAAGCACCGAATAGAGTCCTCCATAGCCTACAGCATTTGTATTAATGAATCACTTAGTTCTATATAATGGGGTACCATGGGAAGATGGTGGCATCGTGGTAATGCCATTGGACTGGTAGTCGATTGGTACAGGCTATCTCTAGAGACATGAATTCAAATCCTGCCATGGTTGTTGCTGGAGTTTAAATTCACGTCACGAATATGGAGTTTAAAGCTAGTCTCAGTTTTGATAACCATGTTGGTCCAGAACTCCACATTTGGAGTACTATGTACAAATCTGATCATCCTGCTACACGATGGAGGTTATTAAACTGGAAAGGGTGCAAAAATGATTTACTGCGATTGGAGGGTTTGAGTTATAAGGATAGTCTGGGACTGTTTTTCCTTGGAGCATAGGAGGCTGAGGGGTGATCTTATAGAGGTTTATGAAATCATGAGGGGCACAGAAAAGGTGAATAGCTAAGGTCTTTTTCCCACGGATGGCGTAGTTCAAAACTAGATGGCATAGGTTTCATGTGAGAGGGGAAAGATTTAAAAGGGGTTCTGAGGAAGGGTCACTGGACCTGAAACATTAACTCTGATTTTTCTCTGCAGATGCTGCCAGATCTACTCAGCTTTTCCAGCAATTTCTAGCTTTGTTGCTGATTTCCAACAGTCACAGTTCTTTCAGTTTTTATTTGACACTTAAAAGGGACCTGAGGGGCAATCTTTTCACACAGAGAGTGGTGTGTATATAGAACAAGCTGCCAGAGGAAATGGTAGAGGTGGGTACAATTACAACATTTAAAAGACATTTGGACTGACACATGGATAGGAAAGGTTTAGAGGGATATGGGCCAAATGCAGGTAAGTGGGACAAATTCAGTTTTGGAAACTTGGTCAGCACGAACATGTTGGGCCAAAGGGCCTGTTTCCATGCGATATGGCTCACATGTAACTCCAGACACACTGCAATGAGCCATAGAATCCCTACAGCATTGAAGCAGGCCAGTCAGCCCATTGAGTCTACACCAGCCCTCCAAAGAGCATTCTATCTAGGCCCAATCCCTACAATTCCCATGATCAATCCACCTAACCTGGACATCTTTGGACTGTGGGAGGAAACCCACACAGACAAAGGGAGAACATGCAAACTCTACACAGTCACCCAAGGCTGGAATTGAACTAGGGTCCCTGTTGCTATGAGGTAGCAGTGCGAACCACTGAGCCACCGTGCCACCCAAATATGGTTAATTCATAACTGCCCTCTGAAATGGCATGGTAAATCATTTAGTTTCATGGAAAAATAGGGACTAACTACAACTGCTGGCCTTGTGACCAATGCCCACTACCCTGAAAGAATTTTTAAAAAGTGTGCCATTTGGTCGAGCTATTTAGTTTTTATCTTGCAGCTTTTAATCTTGCTTTTGGCTGTCAAGGTTTTGGGCTGCAAACCATGCGACTGTCGTACACCTCTCCTTCTTTGAGTCACTCCCTAAAACCTCCCCTACATGTCCTGAAATCTACTTATGTGGATCGGTGTTAAATTTCATTTGGTAACACCACTTTGATGTGCTTTGGGCTGGAGCATGTTGCAATGTCAACAAAGCTAAATAAAAGCAAGTTGATTTTGGCATTATGGACTGACTGAAAATTAACCAGACTTTTTACGACACAGAATGTGGGTGGCATGGTGGCTCAGTGGTTAGCAGTGCTGCCTCACAATGCCAGGGATCTGGGTTTAATTCCAGCCGTATGTGACTGTCTGTGTGGAGTTTGCACATTCTCTCCACATCTGCATGGGCTTCCTCCAGGAGCTCTGGTTTCCTCCTACAGTCCAAAGATGTGCAGGTTAGGTGGATTGGCTATGCTAAATTACCCATAGTATTCAGGGATGTGTAGCTTAGGTGGGTTAGCCATGGGAAATGCAGGAATAGGGTGGGTCTGCGTGGGATGAACTTTGGAGGGTTAGTGTAGACTCAATTGGCTGAATGATCTGCTTCCACACTGTAGGGATTCCATTATTCGATGAACTTGCTGTGAAAGCAAAGTCTGAGTGCTTTGGCATTAAGACATCAGCAGAATATACTCTTGAAACGGGCTGTGCTATTGGATTTACTTATCATGAGGTTTATTATTATTACTGACAGTGCAAACCCTTGTGGTAAGATACATTATTCATCTTCTTCTCCAGATGTGGAACGAACTCTGTCAGGGTCACTTCAATAATTGGTCTCCAGATTTCTCAGGCTCTGAGGGCACTTAAGTGAAGTGATGAGCACAGCCTAAGTGTAAGCACTTGGTAGGAAATTTGGTTTTAATTTAAAAGTCCCTACACAAGAAGAATCGCAAATCGAGATGCTATTGTATTCGGGAAATGGGCATTATACAGAAGTTCAGTCAGGCAATCATTTCGCTGCAGCTGTATTAGCTATTAAACTGTCTTCATGACTATGTGTGTGAGAGAAAGGTTTTGTTGTTGGAGGAAAGGACAGATACAAACGGAGAAAGAAATAAGTCTCGCAAGTGTTGGATTCGCAAATATGGGACAACAAACACTAGAAATCCACATCAGTACCAGCAGAATCTTTCAAGAAACAAGACAGGTTTATATTTCCACAGGGTTGACCTTTGCTCCTAGAATCACAGAATCCCTCCAGGGTGAGAAGAGGCCCTTCAGCCCATCAAGTCTGCACTGACTACCTGAACAGCATCTCAACCAGCCCGAAAACCTTCACCCTATCATTGTGTATACCATGGCTAGCCCGCATGTCCCTGGACACTGGGGGGCAACTTAGCATGGCCAATCCACCTAACCTGAACATCTTTGGGCTGTAGGAGGAAACTGGAGCACCCAGAGGAAACCCACGCAGACAACTTGCAAACCCCACACAGATCATCTCCCAAAGCTGCAATCAAATCTGGGTTCCTGGCGTTGTGAGGCAGCACTGCTGACCACTGTGTCACCGTGCCTCATTGTTTAGGAAAAAAGTTCCAGAGCTTATAGGTTATAGGTTTTAGTCGTTGAAGGCACAGCCATCAATCACAGGCAAAGTAAACCAGAAAATACCAAGAGGTCAGAATTGTAGGATGATATGCTCTTGGAGAAGTGCATAGCGATAACTGCATGGACACAGAGATAAGGAAGGAAATGGAGGGATTTCAAAACTAGATTGTGAATTTTGTAACTTGAAGTTATTGTGAAGTTGGGTAGAATACTTGTGGATTGGAAGGCAGGAAATTAGAATTTGGAGTTTTTAAAATATTGATTGTGAAATGCTGTGGGGAGAGCAGTGCATGGTCCCTTTAAAAGATGATATGCTTTTTCTAAACCTAGAGATTTAAAAAGGATGTCTGAGGGTTTGCAGGTGCACAGAGCACTTGAATTGAAGCATTTGTATCAAAAGGCTATACTGTTAGCAGGCAAGCAGCAGTTTTGTTTTGTTATCAAGACAACAAGTTTGATTTTTAGCCAATGAATTTAAAGCAAGCTCATAGATACCAGAAACCAATTAAATTTAAATCTGATAGTTTTGACCAATCCTAATATAAGAAATTGATATGTTATCAAGGGTATAATAGAAGAGGCCTCTCACAGAATTTTCTAAGCTCGCACAGTAACCATCATCTAACTAAAGGGACAGCAGCACTCTTAGGTAATATTCCTGACACAAGAATTCTACAGAGGAAGGCTTTCCTGACAGAAGATAATGGAGAAAGTACAGAGCATTCCAGAAAACATAACCTGGCTGAAATTTCGAGAGAAAAAGCTCTTTTTAAAAGAATTTGGTTTATATAAGCGGGACTTATATTTATCAGAACATACCATTGGAATCTTGTTTTATTCGGGAATAGTTGGTAGTTAGAGAGGAATTATTTGGTTTGTGAATAGTTCAGTTAATTTGTTCACTGTTAGAGTTAGACAAATAAATTGTTACTTGTTGATTGTAGAGTGAGTGTCAGGAGTTTATTACATTTAACTACTTCTTTACAACACATTGGGAGTGAGAGGCAGGTTATACCACTTTTTACACTTCTTTTAACAGATAATAGAGTGAGGCAAGCCTCTCTGTGTGTTTTGGTTTTATTATCGGTGGGGGGAGGGGTGGGGCGGTGGTTGACCTCCCCTTTATAACAAAGTGCTGCTAGACCGGCACTCAATGCAGGTCAACCCTCTTTCAATTTGTAATCCTAAATGCCAAAAGAGTGTGGATGGGTGATCTTGACCTGAAACATTACTCTGTATTGTCTTTCTCAGGTGCTGGTGTATCTACTATCTATTTTAAACAAATTTAGTTTTTAAAAGTTATAATTTTCAATTGACTTAGACACAAACACAATCAAAATCAAAGTACTGGGTTCAAGCTAGAATTAAAATATTGACTGCTCATAGTCTTTGAAACCCATGTAAATGAACTGAATATTGTAACTTCAGCTTTTATAAAATAACTTTGTAAGTCAAGGAACTCACATAAAAGGAAGTTACACAAAGAATCAGCAGGACATGGCAACACATTTGCATGCTGGGATCACTGTCTTTGTTTTCAACTCCCAAACATACTTAGTCATAGAGCCATAAATTCATACAGCATGGAAACAGACCCTTCGGTCCAACCAGTCTGTGCCGACCATAAACTAACCTAGTCCCATCTGTCAGCTCCTGGCCCATACCCCTCCAAACCTTTCCTAATCATGTGCTTATCCAAATGTCTTTTTAATGTTGTAATTGTACCCATATCCACCGCTTCTCTGTACATTCATTCCACATGCGAACCACCCTCTGCATAACATCACTGGACCCGAAATGTTAACTTTGATTTCTCTTCACAGATGCTGCCAGACCTGCTGAACTTTTCCAGCAACTTCTGTTTTTGTTTCTGATTTTCAGCATCCTATTTCAGTTTTTATTTAAAATGTTCCCTGGATTAGAAGCAAAAAACATGATTGTATCAGGTATTTTCTTGTGTGCAAAAGCTTGGCACAGTCCTTTTTTTAATCCTTGTTGGTTCTGGCAGATAAAATATCATCATCTGAAATGGTATGTCATTTACAATGTTCTGATAAGGTGCTGAATCGAGTACCTTACAGCCATCGGCAATTAAAGTTTCACTTCAGATCATTGAGTGGAGATTTATGAGGACCCTTCATCTGACTTATTGTTGATCCTAGTGAGGACCCAAAGTAGGTGAATCGAAAACACTCTGCTATCAGCTTCGCTGCTTCCTATGATTCTTTCTACCACACAATATGCTTGAAGCTGATACATCAAAAAGAAATTGCTGCTGAATTCTACTTTTAAATGAATGCTTTGTTTGAGAGGAGAAAAACTAGTTCAATCTATTCAGTCTGTTCCCTCAGTTATTGTTCATGTTATTTGCATTTCATTCTCCCTCTTCTCTTTGCCGTCTTTATTTTCAACTGGCATGAAAGAAGTCTTCTGCCAGGATCTTTCAGATTTTCTGGTTCCACAGCAAAAAGAAAAAGGAGCACTTGTTCTTCTTAATCAGAAACACAAGCGTGCAAAACAAAATCTGATCTTCATGGATAGCGGTTGTTGAAAGCATGCACCAAATGGTTTCTGAAGTGGCATTTGGTGCTCTCTGTCCTTAAACCCAACACCGCAAAACAATGTGAATCAATGTAAAACTGCCTCACATCACATGCATTGATCTAGTTCAACAGTTTCCAATAGGCCCCTGGTCCTCAGCGGTTTTGATGGGCCCCGGTCCTTGGCAGTTTCAACAGGCCCCACCCCGGTCCTTGATGGTTTTGACAGATCCCTTGTCCTCAGTGGTTTGGGTAGGGCCCCAGTCCTCAGCAGTTTCAATGGTCCCCGGTCCTTGGTGCTTTCAGTAGAGCCCCTGGTTTTTGGCAGTTTTGGTAGGTCCTCCGCAGTTTCAGTCGGCCCCAGTCATTGATGATTTTGACAGGCCCTGATTCTTGGCAGTTTTGAGATGCTCCTCAGCAGTTGGACAGGCCCCAGTGGTCCTCTGTGGTCATCGACAGCTTAGACAGGCCCTGGTTCTTGGCAGTTTCCAGATGACCTCAGTCCTCAGCAGTTGGATAGGCCCTGGTCCTCTGTGGTTTTGACAGGACCTTGGTCATCGACAGCTTAGACAGGCCCTGGTTCTTGGCAGTTTCGAGAAGCCCCTGGTCCTCGGCAGTTGGGTAGGCCCTGGTTCTTGGCAGTGCCCAGTTTGTGAAACAAAGAAGCCACAGAATGAACAAAAAATTATATTTGCCTGAACTTTGTCTCTTTTTTAAAAATATAGTTTATATAATTAAATGATGCTGTTTTCGTGGCGACATACACATTTTACCGTATTTTCACAAATACAAGTAACAATAAATTTTTATCTATCTGTTTAAAATGAAAAGATTTGAAGGTCAATGCGAAAGAGCAAGGTGAGCAGGAAAAACTGGATATTTCCTTCACAAGAGGTACAATGGACTGTATGTATCATTCATGAACTATTGTAAATTCCTCTCAATGGTAGCCACACAAGGAGTCTCTTTGATCTTTTCTGTAGCTATAGTCAGAAAACTCAAATGGATGTAGACTTGATCTCACATTGACCCTAGGTCTCCAGCACAAACACCTAAAGGTACTTGTAGCCAGATCTAAGCTGGGTGAAAATGATGGGAATATACAGCAGGGATACTAGTGACTGAATTGAGAAAAGGCAGGGTTGTACTCTGTACTCAAGTTCTGACAAAGGGGATTCCGCTATCGAAAGAAATCCCACTTATGCAGACAATCCTGAAGTTATGGCAGTAGCAGGAGAAACTACAAAGGGTTATGCTGAATAGGGGTAGCTTAGGTCATAAAAAGTGTCTTTGAGCAGGAGCGTGTGGAAGGTCAAGATCAATGAGGTTGTTGACTTGCTTGCCGAGCTGGCTTGTTCTCGTTCGGATGTTTTGTCACCATGCTGAGTGACATCATCAGTGAAGCCTCCGATAAAGTGGTGTTATTCTACTCTGCTTGGAATTTATACTGTCCGGTCCGTTATGGTGAGTCGTCATTGGAGGCTCCGCTGATGATGTCACCTAGCATGGTGACGAAACGTCTAAACGAGAATAAACCAGCTCGGCGAGCAAGTCAACAACCTCTCCCACAACCCGAGCTACAGATCTTTCCCAATACTTTGACCAAGGTCAGTGTAAGATCACTGATTATGAGCAGAGCTGTTTCTCTCAATTGGCATTACTTAACAAACCAAGAAAGAAACTGGGCTTTATGTCTAAAGGGACATGGCATAATATGTCAAAAGCAAGCCATTAGTCGAAGCCCACATGCAGAAATAAGAAATAGAGAGTGAAGGCACTATGCCAGCAGAAGTCAATACAACAAGTAGGTAACCAGGGAGCAATTATCTTTTTCTGTCCTTTAATTAATCTATTCTATCTCTTATTCATTGTTGGTCTGGATTAATTAATTTAAACAGTTGCCACAGCATGTTTGAAACCAGCCTGGAAAGCATTAGTCAGTCTTGTGGGTGGGTTTGCTTTTCGGCTCTTGGAAGCATTGCATGTGCAGATGGTTTTCAAGCAACATTTACATTTACAAAATGTATTTGCCATATGTATTCGAGTCTTCAATAGAACACCATATTGGAGCAGTTAGGACAATCATCTGACTGTTCTGAATTAAAATATGCCGTTTGGGATGAAGTGACTGAGCACTTGCATAATCATTAACTGAACAGAGAAAGTCAGAATAGATCAGTCAATTCTGACCAATTGAAGGTCCCTAAGAAAGCTACAAATATAGGAGTGTCTTCAGATGTTATCCATATAGACTTCACAAAAGCATTTGATCACGATCCCCACAAGCGATTATAAATCAATTATTAATAAAATGAGATTGTGCGGAAGTGGAGATTGCTAGTCTTCTGATGTTGGACATTCGAAATTTGTTGGGGGGATAGGAGATGGGAAAGGAGGAGTTTGGGGAGTGTACTTTAAATGATGGATGTGAGAAGCACCCCAGGAATTTAGTCTGTGGTCTCAGCATCTTACCAAGTTTATTAATGATTGAAGAATTGTGTATCCAGGATTTAAGAAGGCATTAAGTTAGGAGGATCAATAAATGAATGCTACAAGTTTAAAGAGACATTGACAGATTAAGTAAGTGGGCACAATTATCGTAAATTGTGTGGGCAAGTGTGAGACAATCTGCTTTCCATTCAAGAATGATAAATCAGTGTATTTTTTACATGATCAGAAACTGGGATCTACAGAGGATCAAATCGATTTGGGAATCCCAAATATAGTAGAAGTTAGGACATAGGTACAAAAGAATAAAGTTGACCAAAAGGTTGGGAATAATTCACCTTTAAAGGTCTGCAGCTAATTAAACGGGTCAGAAGCCTTTGGTAAATAGAGCAACTGTGGTGAATGAAATGGTCAAGTATTAAATTTTTACTCTGCGCGATCATGGAGTTCTGACAGAAATCAGAGAAAGCAAGGACTTTGCAGTTGGAGGAGAGGCAGAGAGGCATCACACGCAGCTGTGTGACTCATGTAGAAGGATCTGTAGCTATGTCTATGGTTATGAGGGATACCTTTCAAATGCCAAGGATGCCCTTTCAGTGTCTGAAGATTCCTGATGACTTTCCAAGGTCCACAACAGTCAACGGCTCACTCGCTAACTAACAAGAAGGAAACAGAGAAAAACAACTCACGAAGCATTACACCACAGGAGGAGTCCATCAATCCCTTGAGTTTGCACCATCCTTTCAAAGAAAGGCATTTGCAGTCAGAGTCATTGTAATTATTGTTGCTTTGTTGGCATGTAAACTCCCACAAGTCTGCTCGTACTAGAATCAGAAAAGAATGTCAAAGGTGAAGAAAAGGATGGTTCTGGTTTGGCTTTGAGCAGCAACTTCATAATGCCAAGGATGACCTTACAGTGCGGGAAAAGACACATGATCACAAGCAACAGTCAGTTCTATAAAAATTAAGTCACCATGGTTCCACGTTCTCATTAGAGAGACACAAGGGTCACCATACTTCAGGCTGAGAAGGTGAGATCTTCACGGCGATCTCAGCTGGTATAGGAATTGAATCTATGTTGTTGTCATCATTCTGCATCGTAAACCAACCATCCAGCCAACTGAGCTAACCAAATCTCAACCAACAGGAAAGAGGCACTGACAAGCAAATCATTAAAATAGTTTTGTTCAGCCTTCTGAGGTTCATTATCTAGAATGCTTGGTATGGCTGTGTTGGGTATGTAGTCACCTGCTAAAACCAATCTGCACTCGGAAGGTGTTTTTGTTAATAAGGAATTATACCACAGACGGTTCTGTTTTGGACAAGTTTACAGGCTCTAGATTTACCTTCCTAATTTTTTCTGTCTGCCTCTGACGTGTAGTTGTTTTTAAAGGAGGCCACAACCATTTTTTATTTGACAATGCCAGTTGCACTGGGTGAGGTCCCTTGAGACTTGAAGTCGTTATCAAAATTCCTAAAGAAAGACCTTAGAGCATTGTCATAGCGCTTTCTTTGACCATCATAGGAGCACACCACAGACTCTAGCTCTTTTAGAAGATTCATTTGGTGACTGAGTGTCAGGCATTCTGGCTGCATGAGTGGCCCAACTCAGTTATGACTGTCTCAATATGGTATGCATTGCCATACCTGTTCAGGTGAGCACCTCAGTGCCTGCTATCTTGTCCTGCCATTTTATCTTCACAATCTCCTGAAGGCAGCTCAAGTGAGACAATCCAGGTTTTGCAAACACGCAGCAAAGTGGACAAAGGCTATTGCTTTATAGACTTTCAGTTTGATAAGCAGTATGATGTTGTGTTTGAGCAGAACATACTAAATCTGTGCCAGCTCATTTGAAAAACAAGCAAATTAATCCAACTCCTCTTATCTTTCCCAATATCCCTGCAATTTTCTCCAAATATTTATCCAATTTCATTGCTCCTGCTGTGCGAATAATCCAATAGTGTTAATTAGATGCTGAAGTCTAATTGTCCCGCAGCCACAATCTCTTACATCTTACTTTCTTCATGCCCATGCCTCGGCCAATCAGAGACTCGCCAACCAATCAGCATATTTTTCTCCTGTTGTATAAATCGGTGTGATTGCTGGAAATGTGACATTCTCGTGTTTGTCCTGATGAGTGTAAATCATTTGCCAACATATCTCTCTTTCCAGCATTGTTCAAGCTCTGCACTCTCAAGTGTTTTTGTTTCGAGTAGTTGTTACCCAAAACTCTTTTGAAGGTTAATATTGAATTGATTTCCACCACCCTGTAAGGTCATTCTAAATCTCAAGCGCTCCATTGTATACAACGGTTTTCATCTTTTGTTATTTTTTGGGTTTTTTTTGGCCTCTTTCCAGCCCAATATTCAGGTAGTGCTACTTAATACTTCACTTATTACCTCTGAAGTAATGTAACTTGCCATCATTGTCATGACCTACTTGGCAAAGTCATAGAGTCAGACAGATCTACAGCACAGAAAAAGACCCTTTGGCTCATCGCATTTGTGCTAGTCAAAAACAACCACCTGACTATTCTAATCTCATTTTCCAGCACTTGGCCCATAGCCTTGGAATTGCAACAGCAATGTATGCTAAATAAGTATTGTAAATACTTTATAAATATTCTGTGATGTGGTGTTTTTTTACTCATTCATGGATGTGGGTGTCACTGGTCAGGCCAACACTTATTACCCACATCCACATTGTCATCCACATTGCTGTGCATCAGGAGTTACATGGAGGCAGGACCAGGTAAGGACAGCAGTTTCCTTCCCTCAGGGGCATTAATGAACCAGGTAGGTTTTTCTCTGACAATCAACAATGGATTCACGGTCATCATTAGACTCTTAATCCTGAATATCTATTAAATTCAAATTACACCATCTGCCATGGCAGGATTCAAACACAGCTCCCCAGAAATATTAAAGGGTCTTTGGACTAATTGTCCAGCTATAATACCACTAGGACATCACCTCTCCATTTGTGCTGATACTCGAGCGCCACTACTCCCAGGATTGTCACACGAGTTAAAGATTTTATGACATCATTCACTGTCCTCAAATTTTCTTATCCATTGGTCTCATGTTACAAAAACCACTGACCGATTTCTGTATTTAAAAAGAAGTTACTATTCATTACAAATAAATCAGTTCTAATCACAGGCAAACAAAATCTGAATTATCAACGTAAATTCTATCCCTTCTTAAACCTTCCACACGGGAACAGGTAAAGATAAAGGAGGGTGGCACAGTGGTTAGCAGAGCTGCCTCACAACACCACTGACCTGGGTTCAATACAAGCCTTGCATGATTGTCTGTAAGGATTTTCACATTCTCCCTGTATCTGAATGAGTTTTCTCCCACAGTCCAAAGATATGCAGGTTATGTGGATTGGCAATGCTGAAATTGTCCATCATGGTCAGAGATGTGTAGGATAGGCGGATCAGCCATGGAAAATGTGGGGTTACAAGAATAGGGTGGGTCTGGGTGACATGCTCTTTAGAGGGTCAGTGCCAACTCAATAGGCTGAATGGCCTCCTTCTGCACTGTAGGGATTCTATGTTTTGAGAGGAGTAAAATATATTAGTTCAATAGCATCAGTTCACAGGGGTTAATGAGGTGTCTTTTTATTTCTTCCGAGTCCTACTGATCTTCGATTTTCTTCCTTTTGACTCTCCTCAGATCTTTAGATTTAGATTTAATATATTGTTTAATATATTGTCACTTGTACCTAAGTACAGTGAAAAGTGGATAACATCGCCATGTACCGGCACCGTCTTAGATTATAGAATAAATTACCAAATAAAATGAAAAATGGTAAAATACTGAATAAATTAATATTAAGTTGCTGTTACTAAAACTGAAACAGCTTCAAAAGTTCATTTTGCCTTCTCTGTAGCCTTCACCCTATCTGCTCCTCCAGACATAGTCCCCAGGCTCCTAGCAATGTGCTCCTTTCCTGCTGCTACTGGCGCCATCGATTCCATGTCTGCTACCTCTGACACTGCGCAGGTCCCACACCTCCTCCGATGCTGGACATCGACCGGTGGGTCCTGGCTCATCTTCCGACACCACCACCCAAGATGGAGCAGGGACATAGTAGATAAAGGATGGAGTGGGCATTGCAGACGCAAGACATTGGCCCATTAATTGTGCAGTGTCTCAGTTGCGGCTTAGAGGCAAATGGTATGTGAGAGTTCCTGGCTCTCTTCCAATTTTTTATTTTTCTGAAAAGAGAGAGAAATGCGGTCTTTGTAAGATTCTGAAGGTTTTCCACTGCTACACTGTTCACATAGACAGGCTGTTCATTTGCTGCTTGTGGTTCATTGTTGTGATGACACCCAGTGTGTGTTCAATTCCAGGTTGGGCTGAGGTTACCCTGAAGGACTCTCCTTCTCAACCTCTGCCTTGGCCTGAGGGGCATGGTGATCCTCAGTTTAAACCATCACCAGTTGTCTTCCTCTAATAAGGGAATACACACACACACACACACACACACACACAAACACACACAAACACACACACACACAAACACATACACACATACATACATACACATACACACACACATACATACATACACATACACACACACATACACACACATACACACACACACATACACACATACATACATACACACACAAATACATACACACACACACCCATACATACACACACATACACACACACATACATACATGCATATACACACACACACACACACACACTGCCTCAGTTCCTTGGTTTATGATGTGGCAGTGCTGGTGTCAGACTGAAGTGGACAAGGTCAGAAGTTACACCACACCAGATTTATAGTCCAACAGGTTTATTTAAAATTACAAGCTTTTGCAGCGCTCTGAAAACTTACGATTTCAAATTTATGACCTGGTGTTGTGTGACATCTGTCCACGGTTTACAGTAGTATTACTTCTCAGCAAAGATCTACAGATGCTGAAGATCTGAAACCAAAACAGACCTTGCAGGCCAAGCAGCATCATAGGAGCAGAGAGGCTGACGTTTCAGGCCTAGACCCTTCATCAGAAAAGCTTTCCTGATGAAGGGTCTAGGCCCGAAACGTCAGCCTCTCTGCTCCTATGATGCTGCTTGGCCTGCTGTGTTCATCCAGCCCTGCACCTTGTTGTCTCGGATTCTCCAGCATCTGCAGTTCCTACTATCTCCAAAACAGACCTTGCTGGGAGAAACTCAGCAGGTCTGACAGCATCTGTGGAGAGAAAGCAGAGTTAATATTTCAAGTCCAGTGACCCCTTTTCTTCCATTTTTTTTGTCCACAATACAAAGCAAGAAAAAAAACCAAGATGTGGTCTTTATATGATGTTATGAAATTCCACACACACTAGAATACATGCTAGCACACCAAAATCATCCATCCAGTGTCTAGTTTTCCTTCCATCTACTACTATTTTCATCCATGAATTGTGACAAATAGTGGCTGCAGAATCTTAGCATCTAATTAACACAATGCATTATTCCCGCAGGAGAAGACATACCACAAAGAAATGGCAGGTGACTAGAGGAGAGGCTACACATTAAGAAGAATGAGAATTACTCATTGGAACTAACTGTAGTCTTGTGGCTCACGGATGTGGACATGGGCAATTAAAGCATCTTTTCTGTGGGATTGTTAGCATGCCGACATTTCTGATTTAGAGTTTCTATGTGCCTCTCAATTTTTTCTGCCAGCAACAAAATTACTCATGAGAGGTCCTTAAAACAGACAGAATATTTCTGCAGCAGACACAAGTGTACAATGCTGTTTTGTCACTTGCCAGAGATTGCAAAGGCCAGGAAACAGGAAAGAACTATGCTCATAAGTCACATTTTGTCGGAGCAGAAAATCTCTTGACGTAAACTGTTAGTCAGATCTTTTCTCTACACTGTAATCTTCTATGCAACATTTTTTGTCAACTTCGTTTGAAGTATTTGGGTGGCACGGTGGCTCAATGGTCAGCACTGCCTCACAACCCCAGGGACCTGGGTTTGATGCATCCCTCAGGTAACTGTCTGTGTGGAGTTTGCACATTCTCCCCGTGTCTGCGCGTGTTTTCTCTGGATGCTTTGGGTTCCGCTCACAGTCCAAAGATGTGCAGGTTAAGTGGATTGGCCACGCTAAGTTGCCTATAATGACCAAGGATGTACAGGCTGGGTGGGTTAGCCATGGGAAATACAGGGATAGGGTCGTGGGTGTTGGTCGAGGTGGGATGCTCTTCAGAAGGTGGGTGTGGACTCAATGGGCCAAATGGGCTGCTTCCACACGTAGAGGTTCTATGATACACAGAGTGACATTGAGTCTACAGCACACCGTATGCCTCAACTAGTCTACTGTGTTAGTGATGTTCTACAAAATCTGCCATGACCCTGCATCATTTCACTCTACCAGCATAACCTTCTATTCTTCATTTCCTCGTATGCTTTCTACATTGACCTTAATCGCATCTTGCAACAGGTGAAATGGATTTCCAGTAGGAAATAAGATTTCTGCTCATAGCAGGCAAGTAGGAAAGCAAGTGGTACATTGGCCTTCATTGCAAGATGACTTGAGCTCAGAAATAGGGATGCCTTTATGCAGGGCCTTGGTAAGACCATACCTGGAGTATTGTGTGCAGCTTTAATTTCCCTTTCTAAGAGAGAATATAGTTGCCATAGAGGGAGTGCAGCAGAGGTTCACTAGGCTCATACCGTGAAAAGTAGGACTGTCCATTGAGGAGAGATTTGTTCGATTAGATCCATATTCACGAGAGTTTAGAAGGATGAAGGGGGATCTGATTGAAACAGATCAAAGGGCTGGCCAGACTAGATGCAGGAAGGGTATTTCCCCTGGTTGGAGAATCTAGAACCAGGTGGTCAAGCCATTGATGGATAGGCCATTTAGGACAGAGATGGGGAAACATTTCTTCACCAAGAGGGTGTGGAATTCTCTATCACAGAAGGCTGTGGAAGTCAGGTCACTGAGTATATTGAAGAAAGGTATTGATACATTTTTAGATTTTAAAGGCATTAAGGGATGTGGGGAGAGAGCAAGAATATGGTATTGAGATAGAATATCAGCCATGGTCAGATTGAATGACAGACAAGGGGTCGAATGACCTACCTCTTCTCCTATGCTCTATCAATAATGTACCTTGTGGAAGCAGCTGGAATGTATAAAGGTGTGTTGTAAGACCTTTATATTTAAAACCTATGTAGCCATTTGGAAAGGAATTCTTGAAGGCTTGAATTCAACAATTACAGTCAGTTCTAATGTACAGGAAATTGTCAACCATAAAACTTTCCAGGGTGAAGGAGTCCAATTCCTGACAAGGAAGCATTATGGTCTGTAGCACACTTTCTAGGCTGGCTCTTTGTTGATTTATCCAACTGTCCCCCTTTCATCTCTGCCAAATTTCATACATCCTTATCTCCAAAGATGCAACAATATCAACTTCAGTTATTCCTGCAAAGAGCATTCCAATAATCTTCGCAAAACAAAATGATCCCAATCCCTGTCTTAAAGACCATATCTGAGATAGGAATATGGGACTAGGAGGAGACTATCAGCCTTTTGGACTTGTCCTACTGTTCAGTTAGATCATAGCAGATTAACGCAGCTTGCTTCGAGAATGCTCAACACCCTTATTTAACTAAAACACATAAGGAGCTATCTTGAAACCTTCACTTGAGCTAGCATCAGCAGCTTTGCTTTCGGGACAGTGGTGGGTTGTAGACGAGGGGAGATGATCCAGGATTTCCCTTTGTGTAAAGGAGTACATGTTGGCAAGAATGACCTAATCCTTGTTTTGGACACCTACCTCTCCCCGAGCAGAAAGTATGCTTTTTTTGGCTAAATTCACCTAAACCAGCCCTGCATGTGGAATATTCTAGAACAGGTCCAACCAGACCCACAAGGCACAGCGATCTTTGACAAAATTTGACTGACCATTTCAGTGGATGTTATTTTGACGATACTGTAGATTTTCTGTTGACGCAGGGAATGAATTGTCACCCTCAATCATTTCTACTTTGCATGATGTTCTGAACTGAATATATTTCGCATTTTACATCCGAACCCTAACACAAAGGGACAAACAAGCCACTGGTAAACAGAATACTCAATAAACAATAAGTAAACTCTACTGTGCTCCAAATTCATCTAAACCTTAAGGGGTAGCATGGTGGCTCAGTGGTTATCATTGCTGCCTCATGATGCCAGGGATCTGGATTCAATTCCACCCTTGGGTGACTGTCTGTGTGGAGTTTGCAAACGTTCTTTGTGGGTTTCCTCCCACAGCCCAAAGATGTGCAGGCTAGTGGATTGGCCATGCCAAAGTGTCCATAGTGTTCAGGGGTGTGTAGATTAGGTGGGTTATAGGGGGAAGGGTCTGGGTGGGATGCTGTGAGGGTCGGTGTGGACTTGTTGGGCCAAAGGGCCTGTTTCCATACTGTAGGGATTATATGATCTATGAAAAGACCTCTGATACAATCAGCAATATCCTCAAGACTTCACACAATCACTAGGATCTAATACAGAATGGATGTTAAAGTTTTCTGGTTAAATATGAAGAAGCCCAGCAAGCCCACAGAACAAATGTAAAAGGTCCCAGTTCATTTTCCAGTTAATTGAGCTTAAAAAAGAAACAATCTTCACTCAGATAAGCATAAGCTCAGGACTTCAGTCAGATGTCATTTTAATTCAATAAATTAAAGAAACTTCTGGTGTTTGATGAGACTGCAGTGTCTGATCTTTCATGTATTTCTAAAGGAAAGCATTTCCCTTTCCTCAGTAGGTTTCAGTGCAATGTAAATTCTTCTGCATCCAACCTTAAAGCTTCATTCAGGTTCTATTAGAAAGTAACAAATCGACATTGATTTCCTTTCAGATAAAGCAACACGTAAGGGAAAATACAATTCAAAGACCTCATCAGAAGATTGCTGATCAGCCTTTGGAAAAGCACGTAATCCTTCAGGAGATAAATATTTACGCAGTGCTCCAGTCTCTTGCAGGCAAGCTATCTGCACTGGCTTTTAAAGAGTCTGTTCCTCTTCCTACCTGTTTCAAACACTGTGTGATAAAGTGGCAAGGTTCAATGAGGGGTCACATCAAGTGTCCTCTGGATGCTTTTCTTTGGGACGTGGTAAACACAGCACTAAGATTTCTTCCATCAGAATTACATCCGTGTTCACTTCTGACATTCTTTTCTGAGTGCAGGAGAACGAATAATCTTAGGGAATACTGCAAACTTACAAAGCGATGATAACTGCAATAGTCCTGACTGGAAGCACACCATTCTCTGACAGAGTTTACATAAACCAGAATGGTGAATGGACTCCCTCTGTGCTATAATGTTGCATGATGTCTCCCTCTGCCTTTCCTTCCTGAGGGTCACTTATGGCTGTTGATTTTGTAAAATCACACAAGTTCCTTTCGATATGGAAAGGGCATCCTCTGCATTACAATGGTGCCCCTTAAAATCATAGTCATGCCCCTAGCTCCTTCTTCATGAGTCACACTGCTGGATGTGGTGTGTCTCCCCAGTTCTTCCATCAATAGCAAAAAACTCTCTTTCTCTGATTTCTGACAGAACTTCAGATTAAGCACAGAAAAAAAAAATCAATACTTTTTCTTTTCCCTCCTGTAGTTACCCTTGTTACCACAGGTGGCCGACCTCTTCAAACAAACGTAGCTCTTTGAAGGTGAATGGTTGAGCCCTCTATATTCTAATCGCAAACATTTTGCCAATGTTTAGTTTGCCGTTTAAATTATTTATTGCACGTGTGCATTAAAACATGCTTTCCAGAGGGAAACTGAGAATATTTTCCAATGCTTCCACTTATGGTGTTAAGGTGATATAAAAAGATGAGATAATGTTACCTGATAAGTTTGGGATCATATTAGGTTAGCATATTGTCAATCCTGTACTTACCTGTAACTAATATATAATCTCAAGTCAATGAGATGTCATACTTTTAATGTGAGTTCAGTTGAATTTTACAATATTCTAATGAAGTACATCCAAGAAATTCACATATCCCAGTCTGACTGGGACACTTGCTCTCATCACTGGACTTATTCGACCTATGACAAGATAACGATTTGTATCTATAAATGACATTCAGTGTACTACACATACGCAAGTAATTGTTGATCCTGAAAACCTTATTTTCTTCATATATAAACTTAATATCCTGACACCTGACTTCTCGGCCCCAAACCCCTCCTTTCCCTCACCTCATGCTAGTGCTAGTTTTGAGAGTGGCCTTCTGGGAACAAGCTAATGCCCCCTTTCACAATTTCTCTCATCTCATTTGACTGAGAGAAGGTGAATAGCTCAGGACTGCCATTCCCAGATCAGCCACAATCTCACTAAATGGCTGAACAGGTTCAAAGGGCTGAATGAAAAATGAAAGAACTGCAGATGCTGTAAATCAGGAACAAAAATAGAAGTTGCTGGAAAAGCTCAGCAGGTCTGGCGGCATCTGTGAAGGAAAAATCCAAGTTAACGTTTCAGGTTCTGAGGAAGGGTCACCGGACCCGAAACATTAACTCTGTTTTTTCCTTCACAGATGCTGCCAGACCTGCTGAGCTTTTCCAGCAATTTCTGTTTTGTTTCAAAGGGCTGAATGGCCCAGTCCTGCTTCAATACTGCCTGCTGAATTCAGGACCATGGACAATAACCAGACTCAACACTCTTGTCAGAGATAACAAGGTGTAGAGCTGGATGAACACAGCAGGCCAAGCAGCATCAGAGCAGCAGGAAGGCTGACGTTTCGGGCCTAGACCCTTCTGCAGAAAAATGCTCTTGTCAGCAGTTCAGCAGCTCCAAAAACGTGACATGGATTTCAACCCCTCAATATTATTACTTCTGTAACCATCAAACTTCCTCTTTTCAATTAGCCATTTGGTCTCAAAAAATAAACCTTCATATGGATAAATACAGCAATAAAACATTCTGCGTTGCTTCATGCAAGTATTATAAAGCAAAGAAATATACTGAGAAGCATCGGGAGATATTAGGTCAGATGACCAAACATTTGGTCAAAGTGGTAGTTTTAAGTAATGTCTTCAACAAAGCAAATGAGTGAGAGAGGCTGTGAGGTTTAAGAAGGGAATTTCAGAGCTTAGGACAAATGCAGCTGAAGATACACCCAGTAATAATACAGCAATTAAAATCAGTGATCTAGAAGTTGAAGTTAGAGGAAGATCTATATCTTGAAGATTGTGAGCTTGAGGTGATGACAAAAATAGGAAGGGAAGCAGGCTATTGGTAGATTTGAAATCAAGGATGAGAATGTTAAAGCTGAAGTTTGGTTGAACCTGATGTCAACGTCAGCCAGCGAGCACATGGGAGAAGTGTATTTGGTTTGAGTTAAGACACAGGAATCACAACTGGCTTAATCCTAGAATTCCTACAGTGTGGAAGCAGGCCCGATTGTTGGAGACTAGCCAGGAATACATTATAGAAGTCGAGTCTGGAGGTCACAAATATGAATGAGGGTTTTGGCAGCAGATGAGCTGGATGATTGCAGGTAATGTTTCAGAGATGGAAATAGGCAATATTAGCAATCTCAGTGTTAAATATCACACAAAGGCTGGAGGTAACTAAAATGAGTTAAGATGCTGTAAGAGCTGACAAAATGTAAATGGAAAGTGTGCTACATCGACTGCAACAATGACAAGAAATTCAGTAGATGTGGGAAAACTGAAAATCCCAACCAGCTGAACCACAGGGGAGAGGAATTAGAGGAGAATGCATTTGCTCAAATATGTCAAAGTCTGAAGCCAAGTTGATAAGGATGAGTGAGAAAATTTACCTTACAATAATCATTCAAGGTGTCATTTCTGACATTGAGTAAAGAGCCATTTTCTTTCTATGACTGAGGTTGAAATCCATGGTGGTTAATTGCCTTATTGAGATGCCACTCTTTATATGATGTGAGTACCCAAGATGTAATTAGGCAGGGTTTTCTAGGATTTTGACCCAGTGACACTGAAGGAACAATGACATAGTTCCAAGTCAGGATGGTGAGTGGCTTGGAGGGGAACTTACAGGAGGTGGTGCTCCTTTGTGTCTGCTGCCATTGTCCTAGATGGAAGTGGTTGTGGGTTTGGAAGGTGCTATCTATTAAGCCTTGGTGACTTTCTCCAGTGCAACTTATAAAGGGCATACACTGCTGCTTCTGAGTGTTGTTGGTGAAGGGAGTGGATGTGTGCAGACGTGATGTCAATCAAGTTGCCTGCTTTGTCTTGATGGTGTCAAACTTACTGAGTGTTGTTGGAGTTATATTTGTCCAGGCAGTGATGAGTATTCCACTACAGTCCTGATGGGTGTCTTGAAGATCATGGACAGGCTTTAGGGAATCAGGAGGAGAGTTACTTTCAGGATTTCAAGCCTCTGACTTGTTCTCATAGTCACAGTGTTTACATGATTTGGCCAGTTCAGCTTCTGATCAATGGCAACCCCCAGGATGTTGTTGTGGGTTGGGGGGATGGAGAGAGGAGTGGGATTCAGTGATGGCAACATCATTGAATGTCAAGGGGATTTTGATTAGTTTTTTTTTCTTTTTGGAAATGCTCATTGCCTGGAACTTGTGTGATATGAATATTATTTGCCACTTGTCAGCCCAAACCTGGATATTGTCCAAGTCTTGCCGCATCAGGATAAAATCTACTTTATGTCTACACTAGTCTCACTTTCTAGAACTTGGCCTGTAGCCTTGAATGCTATGATATTTCCAGTGCTCACCCAAGTACTTTCTATGGTGTGAAGTATCCCCCTTTAAACCTCCTACCTTTCGCCTTCAAATTATGCTCCCTTGTTATTGACCCTTCAATTAAATGGATATGTGAGGAGTTGCAATGGTGCTGAACATTGTTCAATCATCAGCAAATATTTTACTTCTAACATTATGAATCCACAGCCAGTATGGTATGGAGTGGGAGTGTGGTTTCACCTACAACCGTGAATTATGTAATGTAGATTTTGTGAGGGGAAGTGTTCAATGATTTGAAACTAGGAACATGACCCTTCAATGAAGGGGGCTGGGGCTGGGGGGAGGGGTGGTGGTAGCTGCTTTCTGTCCACCCTGCCCATGACCCTCTTAAACCTCTATTTTCTTTACTCAGAGAGTGGTCGGGGTGTGGAATGCATTGCCGGAGAGGGTAATGGAGTCGGCCTCATTTAAGCGGTTATTAGATAGGCATATGGATGATAGCATAAGGTAGGGGTGGAGGTTAGATAGACCTTAGGATTAGGGTAAAAGTTCGGCACAACATCGTGGGCCGAAGGGCCTGTACTGTGCTGTACTGTTCTATGTTCTATGTTCTATGTATACACATCAATCAGAGAAGGCTGAGAGGGGACCTGACAAAGATGTATAAGATTAGAAGTGTCAAGGACAGAGTGGAGAGAAAGCACTTGGTCCCCTTAGTTGAAGGGTCAATAACATGGGGACATAATTTTAAGGTGAAAAGCAGGAGGTTTAGAGGAGATTTGAGGATTTTCTTTTTCACCCAGAGAGTAATGGGGGTCTGGAATTAATTGCCTGGGAGGGTAGCTGAGGTAGGTAACCTCACAACCTTTATCAAATAATTGGTGACTTGAAATGTCATAACATTCAAGACTATGAGCCTCATGCTGAACATTGGTACAAGGGTAGATTTACAGTAGTTTTTGGCAGTGAGACTCGGTGGGCCGAAGGGCCTCTTTGGTACTGTATAATCCTATGATTCTACAACTGCACCTTTAATCAGAACAATTAACTCCACTTCAAAGCCACTGGTGAAAATCTGATCTGTGCTCTAAAAACACTTCAAGTGAATTTTTTTTTCTCTGACCTCCCTTACACTTCAGGTGCTAATAAATGTCTGTACCTTCTTATTGATTCATTGAACAGTTGAATTAATCTCTATTTCCCCTATCAAGCCCTTTCGAAGTTGCAAATATATTCAGTCTTCTTAATTGCAATGAACAACGAATGTTTTGTTTTAGACCTCTCTCACTGTTGCCATACTGTCTTACCACCCCAACTACAACTGCCTCATCCCAGTAAATCTATGTTTCTTTTTGATTATCAGAAATCTGGGGTAATCTTTCAGCTGAGATGTTAGAACATAGCCTGTGCCTTAATCCCAGCAACTTTGATTGCCCGTGTTCCTGGAGGATTCACCATATAAAATCCTAACCAGTCACTCAGCCTCCTATCCCAACTCCAGTACTTTAATCATTGATGAGGCATAGGACATAGGGTTAGATGACACTTGTGGCGCAGTGGTAGCTTACAGAATTAGTTTACAAAATCCCTACAGTGTGGAAACAGGTCATTCAGCCCAACAGGTCCACACCTAGTATTTGAACATTGTCTCACCAAGATCCATCCTCCTACCCTATCCATGTAACCCTGCAGTTTCCATGGCTAACACACCTAGCCTACGCATCCCTGGACACTACGGGGTAATTTAGCATGGCCAATCCACCTAACTTGCACTTCTTTGAACAGTGGGAGGAAACTGGGGCACCCAGAGAAAATCCATGAAGTGTCCCTACCTCTAAGCCAGGAGACCCAGTTTCAAGTCCCACCTACTCCAGAGGTATGTAATATCGTAGAATTTGGACCCACTTGTGGCTGAGTGGTAGTGTCCCTCCCTCTGGACTGAGCAAACCAGGATTTAAGTCCCACTTGCTCCAGAGGTGTGTAATTCCATCTTGATTAGGAAAAATAGGTTACATTTTTAAAAAAAGCAGGACTAGAAGTGGACCATACGCCAATGGCCCCATTGGGCCTGCTGCACCAGTCAATACATTTATGGCTGACCTGATAATTCTCAACTTCCCTTTTTTGACTTATCCCCTTGACTCCCTTCCTGACTAAAGGTCTGTCTATCTCAGCTTTGAATGTACCTAACAACACAGCCTCTGCAGCAACTGAAAACCACATTCTTGAAGAACAGAGAAAGGACCACTGAGATTTTAACTCAGGATCCTTAGCACTTTAGCTCACTCAGCCGCACAGCCCCTAGGACAATTGATACCAATTAAGAAAAAATGAAAACATACTTCTTTAACTATTACTCTTGTTTTGATTTCCCTGTGAGTGTTTTCTTGCAACCACCACCAGGAGATTAACTTGCTTGAGGTTTCAGGACAAGTTTAGTTCTGTTTATTCTCTCAGCCAAGATTTCGTCTGCCACCATTAAAATGGATCAAGCTTGTTATGAAATAAAAACGGATAGTGCTGGAAAACCTCAGCAGGTCTGATGGCATCTGTGGAGAGAGGAATGGAGCTAGTGTTTCGAGTCCAATATGACTCTTTATCAAAACTTATGAGAGGGAGAAGGGCCAGATAGAACAAAGGGGAAGGTCAGGGGTAGGACAGAGGATGGGCCAAATTCAGTGGCAAAAATGTCAGGGCACCAAAGGGACAGGGAGTGGCTGTAGTAAAGAAACAAAACATTGGTCTAGAGTTGGGTCTAAGGGCAAATTAAAGGACAGTTCTGCCTGAAAGCAAAATAAAATATGGGAAACAAGATAGAGACTAGCAATTGGCGAAACAATGATTAAAATGGAGGACTGGGATTATGGTCTTAAGTTTTTGAACTCAATGTTGAATTCAGAAGGTTGAAAAGTACGTAAACAGAAGCTAAAGTGGGGTCTTTCAGGCTTGTGTTGGGCGACATTGCAGCTGACTGAGGACAGAGATATGAGCTTGAGAGGCAGTGGTGGATTAAAATGGCAAGTGAACAGAATGATACTTTAGATTTTTAGATTTTGATTTTAATGTCACGTGTACCAAAATACAGTGAAAAGCTTTGCTTACAAGCGGTACAGGCAGATCCCAGCAAGTAAAGGATGTACAGATCAAAAAGACTTAGAGGCATACAGGTTACATTGCAGGTTAAATTGTTTGAGGGTACAGTCCATTCAACACTCTGATAATGGCAGGAAAGAAGCTGTTTCTAAACCTGCCCGTGCATGTGTTCAGGCTTCCGTGCCTTCTGCCTGATGGAAGAGGTTGTAGGAGGTCATTACCAGGGTGCAATGGGTCTTTGATGATGTTGGCCGTCTTTCTGCAGCAGTGAGCCATGTAAATAGAGTCCATGGATGGAAGGTTGGCTTCCGTGATGGTCTGGGCTGTGCACACAACCTAGTGTAGTTTCTTATGGTCCTGGGCAGAGCAGTTATGCATCCGGGCAATATGCTTACATCTGTAGAAGTTGGTGGGGGAACTTACGGACATGCCAAATTTGCTGAGCCGCCTGAGGAAGAAGAGATGTTGTTGTGCCTTGTTGACTTTTGCATTTACGTGGGAAGTCCAGGACAGGTTGTCGGTTATCGTCACTCTGAGGAACCTGATGCTCTTCATTCTCTCAACCTCAGTTCTGTTGATGTAGATGGGGGTGTATGTCAGGGGTCACACTGGTGGGCTGAGTGGAGATGGTCAATAAAAAGTGGTCACCTGTCTTACCTAAATTATAATAATGAGTACACTTCACAAATGCTTCAATGGCTGCCAAGTGCTTTGAGTTAAGATCGATGCTAAGAAAGGCAGGTTCCTTTCTGAGTTAGCCATTTTGTTAGGCAATTTGCTTTCTGGATATCACCAATAAGAGAAATAGCACCTTACCAATCCTTTTGTAAGATCCATCCTGCACATGACTCTTAATTTTACCACGTGTCTTAGATTTTGAAAAACAGTTAGTACCTAACTGTCCAATTGAAGAACGCAGGTAGATTACTGCACTGGTTAACAGATGAAAGAAATACCATGGGGGATTTAGTAACGGGAAACAAAAAGCATTCTGTTCTGTCTCAGAGCACATCTGGATAACAAAAAAAGAAAAAATAGGATCGAGCCCAGTCATAAACTGGGCTCAGAAGAGAGACTGTTGCAAACTGATGCTGACCTATGTCCTTCCAAACCCTAATTATGGGCAAATGTCTAATTGAATTTACTCTGGTTTTTAGTCTCATTAAAAATAAATTGTTCGAAAGAGCTCAGCACATGTATCTCATTACATTAGTGCATTCCAAATCTCCTCTTTAGCTATGCCATGTGGAATTAATTGTCTTAATTTATTATCTCTCTAAAGTTTCCAGATGCATATCGCAAAAAAACTCACATTATCCCACGTCATTGCGTCTTTTCTAGTTAACCCATCTAATCAGTCATGTTGGATAATCCTCAAACTATCTATGACATCCAGGTGTTCAATGTCCATAATGCACGCCCAATGTTTATCACTCCACCAGCATCAGTTTTGGCTTTAGCTAGCTAGGCCTAAGCTCTGGAGTTTTCCCTCCCTAAAACAATACCTTAAGTCACTTGTGGAACATGAGCATCACTAGTTGGGCCAACAGTTATTACCAATCACTCTCAATCTATTAATCTATCTCCTCTAGAAGAACTCATTAAAGCCTACCTTTTTGAGCAAGTTTTTTTTAAATCACGTGTCCTTTTTGTGTGGCTTGGCATCTTTTCAAATACTCCCATGATGCATTTTGGGTTGTTTTACTGTGTTCATATTGTTATCTAAATATAAGTTGGTCCTTGGCTGGTTAACACAGCAAAATTCTTCAATGTGATCGTTTCATATCGTGACCATCATGCTTCATCATTTCACATCCACTGGTATGTTTCCAGAACATTACCTTCCGTTCATCACAGTGATTAATACATTTGAAGTAAATGGGACACAGGCACTCACACAGCTTTCTTGCCCCTGACAACAAAAAGACATTCTGCTGTAACAAACAAACATACATGGAACGGATTTTAGTCAAAGGGCAGAGGGATCAAAGGAAGCTGTTTACTTCCCCCAGCCTTGAAGTGCTTCACTCTTTGATTAGACCATTGTTGCTCTGTGCCTTAACACTCTTTACCCACCTTAGTGCCGTAAACATTAAAATTCTTGCCCAACAAAAATGCATCAATCATGGTATTGATGAGCCTTCCATCACAGCCAATTGGGGAAAGAGAAATTAGGAGTTCAAAAGCTATTGCAGTACTTGCTGGGCAAGGAAACGAATAAACAGATGGCAATACACAGTCTCATGGTGCAGTCCAGTCTCATACATACAGAAAGTTCCCCAAGTCCTCAGCAGATCGTTCTCACAGCGCACATTGTCGACAGCAACCTGATGATATTGTAGGATCCGCCATCTCACCAAGCCCTATCGAAAGGAAACACTCGCAAGGCTATGTGGATGAAGAACATGAGCATGGGATGAATTGGTTAATTTCTTTCAAAGAGCTGACACAGGCACAGTGGGCTGAATGGTTTCCTTCTGTGCTATGAGTCTCAGTGATAAATCCTTGGCCAGCATGACTCCAGCCTTGGTCCCGAGCAGCTGTCTATGTTCGATCCTCTGTACGTATTGTGAAATGTGTACCACAGGAGCATGGGCCCATCTGTCAGTCACTAACTACATGGGGCTAATTGGCAATCCAGATGTGGCTAATTGCTTTTCTGATTAGTGAACAAAAAATGAGTAATAGGCACTGTGGTTGGGCATCTGATCTCAATCCTTATCCTGGCACTGCATATGCATGTGCACTTTAAACTGTTAATACGCATTTGTTCACAAAATACTAAGACAAAGAACATTGTGCAAGTGCTTTTTGATCACATTAAGTGATTGCTTTCCTTGGTTCCTGCATGATGCCGGTTGTTTGTTAAGCAAATAACATACATTAAGCACCTTCTTAAGTGCATTACAGGTGGGCAATAAATGTTACAATGCTCACATTATAGCAACAAATAACAAATATTTGGGAAGAGGACTAGGCCATTCAGCCTAGCAAGTATGTTGTTCACACTTGTATAGATTTAAAGTGATGCGTAAATGAAGGGTGAGATAAGAGGAAAACTTTTTCACACATTGAACTACACTTTAATGAGTAGTTAGGGCCTGGAATGTATTGCCTGGAAATGTGGTGGAGGCATCTTCAACATAGGGATTCAAGTGAGGCAATGGATGGTTATTTGGATAGAAATGGTGTGCAGGGATATGGGGAAAATGCAGGAGATTGGCACCAGGGGAGAGGACTGGCCCAGGCTTGATGGGCCAAATGGCCTCGACCTGGGCTGTAATAATTCTGTGATTTTGCTCAGACACAAAGTCGGGAAGGTTGCCATGCTTGTGAGGCCTCAGTCAAGACAAGAGGGTAGCCTTTGCTCAGGGGGTTCCTATCACAGTGAACAAGAGCAAGCTCCAACACCAGTCTAGGTCCTGCAATCCTTCCTGTGATTCTGAGTTCAGTTTAAGCTGCGGATTGTGAAGTCAAATTTATTCTGCTTTGTGATTTTGGTGGCATAGGGTCCTATTTCATGGGTGGGGAAATTCCAACTCCAACATGACCATATTGTGTTTATAAAACTGTAGCAAAACATCTCAAGGCAATTCACAAGAGCAATACCCAAACACCAAGCCTCACAAGGAGATCTCAAGACAGGCACCCAAAGCTAGGTATAGGAAGCGGATTATGGAGGACTGTCTTAAAGGGGGAAAGAAGAAGAGAAGCAGTAAGATTGAAAGAGGGAATTGCAAAGGTTCATGTCTTCGCAGCCAAAAGCATGGCTACCAAGAAGTGATAAAATTCACAAATACAAAACAGGCCAGAAATGTACAAGTGCAGTATTTTTAGGCCGATTGTAGGGGCAGAGAAGGCTGTAGAGACAGGACAGGTTGAAGCATGTGGAGGAACCTGAGGACAAAAATGAGGAGCCAAGTCAGAGATTATTGAGATGGTGAGTGAACAGGACTCGGTGTATGTTGGGGAGCAGAGTTTACAAAGGGTGAAAAGTGGCAGGTTGGCCATTAGAACATTCGAGTTGGAGATTGACCATACAGGCAATTAATATTTTATCCCTTTCAAGGCCATCACTTTCTTTACTCTTTGTGCAGTACATGTTTAAGGACAGTGTGTACCATCTACAAATGCACTGCAGAAATTCATCAAAGCTCCTTAGACAATGCCTTCCAAAACCATGACCACTTTCATCTTGAAGGACAAAGGTAGCAGGTACATAGGAACACCACCAGCTGCAAGTTTCCATCCAAGGCATTATCCATCTGAACTTGGAAATATGTTGCCATTCCTTCAATGTCACTGGGTCAAAATACTGGAATTCCCTTCTGACAGGCATTGTATGTCTACCTACAGCACATGGGCTGCAACAGTTCAAGAAGGCAGCTCACCACCACCTTCTTGAGGGCAACTAGAGACGGGCAATAAATGCTGGTCCAGTCAGCAACACCAACATCCAAAGAGTGAATAATAAAAAGAGTGGCGTAAGCATTAAAGATGCCACAAACATACCTTCCCACTGGAATACCTTTGGTTGCTTCATGACTATTGTGAGCTTGAAGAAGTTTGAGAGTTATAAATAAGGACAGCTATATAGAATTATTCAAAGTTATTATTCAATTATTATTTGGTACAAATGAGATGAAATTAGCCCCTGGAACAATTTCTTCCAAGATGGCTCACTGGACCCGAAACTTTGACTCAGCAGGTCTAGTAGTATGTGTGGAGAGAAAGTAGAGTTTCTCCAGCAATATCTGTTTTTCATTTAGATTTCCAGCATCTACAGTTCTTGGTTTTATTTTAGAATTTCTTCATTTAAAACATTGAAATTTTGATTGACTCTAATTCAGGATTTCTACTCTCTAAATGTCACCATCTCTCAACGCTCTCTTCTTCTAAGGTGGTCCTTTTTAATCAGTTCATTCATAGGCATTACTGACTAGGCTGGCATGTATTGACCATCCCCTTGAGAAAGTCATCACTCACACCAACCTCAAGCTTTTGTTCACCAGTCCTAATATGCAGCTTGGTTTCAGATGTTGTGTGATGACGCAATGCCTTGAGATGTTTGACTACATTATAAAGGTGCCACAAAAATGCAAATTGTGTTGTCATTTCAGCACATATATCAATTACACCGAGCTGCCGTTAAGAGGCAGCAGCTGCTTGAGATGGCTTGCTGCTTCTGGACTTATTGGAAAATGTCCAAACGCTCCTCCAGTTGGGAATTGTTCCGCTTCATAGTACAGTTTAACAATCTAAACAGCGCAACGTTGTGTGATATTTACCAGGCAACCAAATGATTTTTTTAAAAGAAAACAAGAACTCCAGTTGCCTCCGTTGGTGGTAATGCCAGTATCTGATGCTCAGATAATATTGACAGTATTGCTGATGATCAGATAGCTCCAGTGCTGACTCCCACTCAGTCACTGAACTGTAAATTGGCCTTGGCCTAGGCATCGTCAGGATATTACTCTCCACTGTCTTCAATTCTGATATTTTCTGATCTTTACCTTTTGCTGGCCTCTGTTTTTATTCATTCATGGGATGAGGACATCATTGGCTAGGCCAACATTTATTGCCTATCCCTAATTGCCCAGAGAGCAGTTAAAAGTCAACCACATTGCTGTGGATCTGGAGTCACACGTAGGCCAGACTGGGTAAGGATGGCAGTTTCCTTCCCTAAAGGACATTAGTGAACCAGATCAATTTTTTCCAATGACTGACAATGGTTTCATCATCATCATTAGACCCTTAATTCCAAATTCTTTACTGAATTCAAATTCTACCATCTGCCATGGCAAGTTTTGAATCCAGATTCCCCAGAACATTAGCTGAGTTTCTGGATTCATAGTCTAGTGATAATACTACTAGGCTATCGCCTCTCATTTGTGGTGTTGTTGCTGGACTAGTAATCCAGGGAGCAAGGTAATGTTCAGGGGGCTTGGGTTCGAATCACAATATGGTAGATGAAGGAATTGAATTAGATTTCAAACAAAACATGAAAACATCTGCAAGTAAAAGTCTGATGATGACCTTGAAACCACGGTCGTTAAAAACAAGCCCCTATGTTTAAGGGCAATTTATACGTGCAGAAAAGGCCCTTATAGGATAGAAGGATTTAGAAGTCAATATGCAACTTGCTTAATAGAAACTGAAAGAACTGCGGATGCTGCAAATAAGAAACAAAAACAGAAGTTGCTGGAAAAGCTCAGCAGGTCTGGCAGCATCTGTGAAGACAAATCAGAGTTTCAGGTCTGGTAACCCTTCCTGAGAACATAACTTGCTTGACTATCCCTCAAGGAATATCATGATTTCCTTGAATTCCACGAAATGGTACATGTAGTGGTTATCTCTGGAACTGCTTAGCTCCTGTCAGGGACAGTCTTCTACATCTTGATAGGCAGAGCATATCTTCTGATGTCAGTTAACCTTTTCAGATACTAACTGCCCTCTACAACAGTAAATCAGACCACGACAGTATAGTTGGGAGTTTCTTCACATCACTCCACACTTTGTCAGTGTAAACTTAGTGCAAGTGTGATTGAACGCCTCATCGACATTGCAACAGAGCAGGAGCTGCTCCAAGGAAATCTCCTGCTTAAATCTCTGTTAAGAGGAAGCTAGATAGGTAGGAAGAGGAATAGTAGACTTTGCTGATTGCTTTAAGTGAAGCAAAATTCATGGACCAGATGACGCAAATGACCTCTGACTGTGCTATAAACTTCTACGAAATTCTTTTGAGGGACACATTGAGCAGCAGTAACTCAAGAGTATTTAAATGGATCAACGCTGGTCTTAATTTGATTATTAACATCAAAAGCTTTGCAACACTTTTTCTATCAATTTATCACAATAGCTGAGACCCCCATGGAGAGAAACAAATCCAGCATGGTATCATTAGGGATCAAATTCTAGGCAGTAAATTCTACCAGGTCACTTAATAAATATGACTCAAACGTGATTACATGTGACACCTTTTGACTAATATTAAACAGAGTAAATGTATGACTGGAGTTCTTTGGCACGAAGATGGACTCCAGATGACTTTGCAAATCATGAGGGTAAAGCTTGAATGGTTTTTAAATATCATTTGAATCCCAAGATTACATTAATTTTTCTAGTCTCTTTATTCGGCTTGAGCTTTACAGTGTAGAAGTGGTTGATCTTGACTTTGTTCAATCATGTAGAATAGGTTTTACATCCCTCCTGATTTGAAAGTCAATGAAAGCTACACGTGGGGAGTGATGTAAAACAGAATATTTCTTAGCATTGTACACTTTGCATAAAGTCAAGGTCCAAGCAAAGGAGGTCAGTCATTCCTCTTTTCTGTGTCATTTCTTGGTTAGGATACATATTAAAATAATCTTTTTTAACCTGCTGAGGAAGGGTCACCGGACCCGAAATGTTAACTCTGTTTTCTCCTCCGCAGATGCTGCCAGACCTGCTGAGCTTTTCCATCAACTTTGTTTTTGTTCCTGATTTACAGCATCCGCTGTTCTTTTGGGTTTTTTTTTAACCCACTGTTGTTTCTTGACTGTACATATTCTTGTTGGGGTACATATTCTTGTATGGGTGGTGCATGGCTGGGAATGGTTCGTATGTGGCTCGAATACAGTTGATAGGTTTACACATGGTGTATAGTTATGGTCATTCCTGCAACACCTCTATTGAACCCCTTCACATTAGTTCCTGCCATAACACTTAACGAGTCTTTATAAACTGACAGATCAATGCCTGTGTTACTGTAATTATAGTAAAATAAACTTGCTCATCTTTTACAACATATCTCCAGCCTTTGACAAGGTTGACCACATCATCCTCGACCAATGCCTCTCCAAGAACAAGTTGGATGGGACTGTAATTTCTTTTATATATCCAGTCATAGACAGAAGACCACCTGCAATAGCTTCCCTTCCCAGTCCTACAATGGTACCTCTAATGCCTCCCAAAAATCAATCCTTGACAACCCACTATTTCTTATCTTTGTGCTGCCCCTTGGCCTCATCACCTCAGTTTTCACATGTATGCTGAACATACCCAGTTTAGCCTTACCCCCACCTGTCTTGATCCCTGCATATTCTCTGAATTGCCGGGCTACTTGTCCAACTTCCAGTATGGGATGAGCAGAAATTAAATCCAACTAAATGTTCGGAAGGCATTGTTTTGGATCACAGATACGAACTCCATTTCTAAGCCATTGTCTCTATCCCTCACTCTGGTAATTGTTTGAGCCTGAGACAGATGGTTAGCAACTTTGGAGTTATTTTTGACACCGAGATTAGTCTCTGATCACACGCCCATTCCACAACCAAGTTTGTTGAGTTAGACTTCATGGGATAATTGATGACCTTTGACCTGATAGCAAAGCAGCAATGAGATAGAGCTATCTGCCTTTATTGGATTGTTGGATTGCTGACTTCCTCAGGGCCCAGCATACAGGCTGTGGCACCTATATTGCTTTACATTCACTGCATGAATGTTCCATCTATGACACTGACATGAAAGGTTCAAGTGGTCTCAATGTACAGATTGTGTGTGATAGGTTGTGCCAAACTCTTATTCATTTGCCAAAAACTCATGAGAATATCTACACTGTTCAAAATTAAAAGAATTAAAATTAATGGATGGCTTTTGGGTGACCTAAACGTATTCCCTTGGATAATGACCCATCAAAGAAGTGGCCCAGATTATAGCAGAGGACTGCAACAATGAAAGATAATTCCCTAACAAAAATCATGCTTTATGAAAACCATGGTGTCGTAAAAACAAAGAATGACTTTTGCAACACCTGAAACTTTTTAATAAGTAAGTTCTCCAGTATTACACTTCCATACCGTTCACGTAGCACTTTACAGACTTTCCACTCAAGCACTGAAGCTTCTTCCAAGAGAAATTGAAGAACAAGGCTCCAAACATGCTTTCTTTTGGCACATTGTTGCTGAACCACACACAAATGAACTGAATAATAATATCTTTAGCATTTAGAACACATAAAAGAGCTTTGTTGAATAACCTTTTTCTTCAATCACTGTCCCTTGCCAATGAACAATTGACAGGTTCACTGCCTTTTGGAAGATTCACAGTAAAATTAAATCACTTGCATTTTCTGATCTCTATGTTATGGCATAGGAGATAAATATTGGAAGGCAGGAGTTGTAGTACAAAGACTTTCTTGTCAGAAGAGCCGATCGGATCAGGGAATCAAGCATAGATAGTAGGAACTGCAGATGCTGGAGAATCCGAGACAACAAGGTGCGGAGCTGGATGAACACAGCAGGCTAAGCAGCATCATAGGGGCAGAAAGGCTGACGTTTCGGGCCTAGACCCTTCATCAGAAAATCCAGGGAATCAAGCATTTTGCTTCACTCACCTTGATTTTTGATACTCCCAAATCTCTTGCTGGAAACATTACAACATGAGTATTTGTGCCATTATGTCGGACAATGAGTTGGAAATGGAGCTGGATCTTGGCAGGAATAACAGCAAACAGTGTCTATTATAGAGTAAAAGGACTCACTTGGTAGTGCAGAACTTTAAAATCTTATGGACCAGACCAGACCCCTCAAAATATTTTAAGAAGGTAGCCTAGACCCTAATCTTTTCATATTTTAAAGACAAATGTGAAGTGTCATGTTCCATATGCAATGTGGCTGATCAAACTACTCAATGTTAAGCAAAGCACAATTTATTTAAATACTATGGTTAAAATACAACCAAGGAAAAAAGAATTTAGAATAACTTAACTCGATTGGAAAACTTAACAGAATAATAGATACACTAGCTATGACTAATTAACTGTTCCAATGTAGTGACATCCCATAAACATACCCATTGGCAAAAAGGAAAATTCAGAAAAATAGATTTTTCTCAGAAGGAACCCAGTAGCAGACAGAAACCACAGGTTCTAGCAATAACAGACAGAGGGAAAATATAGCTTCTACTTCTTCGAGCCCACAACACCAACTGCTTAAAGCTAAACCTAAAAAGCAAAAAAGAAAATGAGAAATACTGGTTTATGAGAGCTGGCCACACCCAGCCAGGCTGCTTCCATTGTTCCAACGTTAAACAAAAACCCAAGGCCTCACAAGCTGTTTACTTTCTTATGCACAGCTCTGTGCCTCTTGTTCAATCTCTCTTAAGATAAAAAAAACCTCCTACAGCCACAGCATCGTCATAAATATTGCTGAAAAGAGGGAAATGTTTTGGAAGTTTCAATTATTAGAGCAAAATACAAGAATGCCTAATTTCAAATGATTGTAACAACTTATACTACAGGAGAAGAGGCTGACTGGTTGGCTGTCTAACACTGATTGGCTGCAACATTACCATGGAGAAAGAAATGTGCAACTATAATTGAATCAGAGATAGTAGGAACTGCAGATGCTGGAGAATCCGAGACAACAAGGTGCAGGGCTGGATGAACACAGCAGGCCAAGCAGCAT